>NW_027397066.1:120378679-120572351 GCF_003265705.2 Callorhinus ursinus | reverse complement strand
TTTTTTTTTTTGTATTTTTCTTTTCCCTTTCTCAATGAACATCTTATCAATCCCTTTTAAAAAGAATTTTTTTTATTTTTCATTTTTAGAGTCATATTCTATCCCTTCATAGTAGTTACCCATATTTTTGGCATATATATATAAGTTATTCTCTCTTTAAAATTTTGAGATACCATTTCCTCTAACAGATTAAAATATACCCAAAATCTCTAGTGTTTGGCTTTGTTCTAGTCGCCTGCCTGATCACATTCTCTCCCTTTTTTTTACCCTCTTCTTTTTTTTCAAATAACTTCTTTCGTATCAATTCCTTTTATAAAATTTTTTATATTTTCATCTTCACAGTCATATTCTATCCCTTCATTGTATCAACCCTTATTTTTGTACATATATAAGTTTTTCTTTCTTTAAAATTTTGGGAGGCACTTTCTTCTAACAGACCAAAATACACCCAAAATCTAGTCTGTGGCACTGATCTATGCACTAGCCTGATCATATTTGATCATATTCTGTTTTTTTTTGTTTTGTTCTGTTTTTGTTTGTTTTTATCTTTATCTTTTTCCTTTTTCTTTCTTTCCCTTTCTTTTCCCCCAGTTTCAGGTCTTTTCTGATTTGTTTAGAGTATATTTTCTGGGGACGTTGTTACCCTGTTAGCATTTTGTTCTCTCATTCATCTATTCTCCTCTGGACAAAATAACAAGACAGAAAAAAATCACCTCAACAAAAAGGACAAGAGGCAGTACCGACTGCCAGGGACCTCCTCAAAACAGACATTAGTACAATGTTGGACCTAGAGTTCAGAATCATGATTTTAAAGATACTAGCTGGGCTTGAAAAAAGCATGGAAGTTATTAGAGAAACCTTTTCTAGAAAAATAAAAGAACTAAAATCTAACCAAGTAGAAATCAAAAAGGTTATTAATGAGGTGCAATAAAAAATGGAGGTGCTAACTGCTAAGATAAATGAGGCAGAAGAGAGAATTAGTGATATAGAAAACCAAATGATGGAAAATAAAGAAGTGAGAAAAAGAGAGATAAACAACTACTGGATCACGAGATAAATGATACCATAAGATGAAACATTAGAATAATTGGGATCCTAGAGAAGAAGAAGAAGAAAGAGAGAGAGGGGCAGATGGTATACTGGAGCAAGTTATAGCAGAGAACTTCCCTAATGTGGGGAAGGAAACAGGCATCAAAATCCAGGAGGCACAGAGAACCCCTCTCAAAATCAAGAAAAATAGGTCAACACCCTAACATCTCATAGTAAAACTTACAAGTCTCAGAGACAAAGAGAAAATTCTGAAAGCAGCTCGGGAGAAGAGATATGGAACCTACAATGGTAGAAACATTAGATTGGCAACAGACCTATCCACAGAGACCTGGCAGGCCAGGAAGGACTGGCATGATATATTCAGAGCACTAAACGAGAAAAATATGCAGCCAAGAATGCGATATCCAACTAGGCTGTCACTGAAAACAGAAGGAGAGATAAAAAGCTTCCAGGACAAACAAAAACTAAAGGAATTTGCAAACACAAAACCAGCGCTATAAGAAATATTGAAAGGGGACCACTAAGCAAAGAAAGAGCCTAAAAGCAACATAGACCAGAAAGGAACATAGACAATATACAGTAACAGTCACCTTACAGACAATACAATGGCACTAAATTCATATCTTTCAAGAGTTACCCTGAATGTAAATGGGCTAAATGCCCCAATCAAAAGACACAGGCTATCAGACTGGATTAAAAAACAGGACCCTTTGATATGCTGTCTGAAAGAGATTCATTTTAGACCGAAAGACAGCCCCAGATTGAAAGTGAGGGGGTGGAAAACCATTTACCATGCTAATGGACACCAAAAGAAAGCTGGGGCTGGCAATCCTTATATCAGACAAATTAGATTTTAAACCAAAGACTGTAATAAGAAATGAGGAAGGACACTATATCTTACTTAAAGGGTCTATCCAACAAGAAGATCTAACAATTGTAAATATCCATGCCCCTAACATGGGAGCAGCCAATTATATAAGGCAATTAATAACAAAAGCAAAGAAACACATTGACAACAATACAATAATAGTGGGGGACTTTAACACCCCCCTGACTGAAATGGACAGATCATCTAAGCAAAAGATCAACAAGGAAATAAAGATTTAAATGACACATTGGACCAAATGGACTGCACAGACATATTCAGAACATTCCATCCCAAAGCAATGGAATACACATTCTTCTCTAGTGCCCACGGAACATTCACCAGAATAGATCACATCCTAGGTCACAGATCAGGTCTCAACCAGTACCAAAAGACTGGAATCATTCCTTGCATGTTTTCAGACCACAATGCTTTGAAACTAGAACTCAATCACAAGAGGAAAGTCGCAAAGAACTCAACTACATGGAGGCTAAAGAGCATCCTACTAAAGAATGAATGGGTCAACCAGGAAATTAAAGAAGAATTAAAAAAATTCATGGAAACAAATGAAAATGAAAACACAACTGTTCAAAATCTTTGGGATGCAGCAAAGGCGGTCCTAAGAGGAAAGTATATAGCAATACAAGCCTTTCTTGAGAAACAAGAAAGGTCTCAAATACACTACCTAACCCTGAACCTAAAGGAGCTAGAGAAAAAACAGCAAATAAAGCCTAAACCCAGCAGGAGAAGAGAAATAATAAAGATCAGAGCAGAAATCAATGAAATAGAAACCAAAAGAACAGTGGAACAGATCAACGAAACTAGGAGCTGGTTCTTTGAAAGAATTAACGAGATTGATAAACCTCTGGCCAGACTTACCAAAAAGAAAAGAGAAATGACCCAAATCAACAAAATCATGAATGAAAGAGGAGAGATCACAACCAACACCAAAGACATACAAACAATTATAAGAATATATTATGAGCAACTCTATGCCAGCAAATTAGATAACCTGGAAGAAATGGATACATTCCTAGAGATGTATCAACTACCCAAATTGAACCAGGAAGAAATAGAAAACCTGAACAGACCTATAACCACTAAGGAAATTGAAGCAGTCATCAAAAATCTCCCAACAAACAAAAGACCAGGGCCAGATGGCTTCCCAGGGGAATTCTACCAAACATTTCAAGAAGAACTAATACCTATTCTTCTGAAACTGTTCCAAAAAAAAGAAATGGAAGGAAAACTTCTAAACTCGTTTCATGAGGCCACCATTACCTTGATCCCCAAACCAGACAAAGACCCCATCAAAAAGGAGAATTACAGACCAATATCCCCGATGGACATGGATGCAAAAATTCTCACCAAAATACTAGGCAATAGGATCCAACAGTACATTAAAAGGATTATTCACCACAACAAAGTTTTATCCCTGGGCTGCAAGGTTGGTTCAACATCCTCAAATCAATCAACGTGATACAATACATTAACAAAAGAAAGAACAAGATTCATATGATCCCCTCAATAGATGCAGAAAAAGCATTTGACACAGTACAGTATCCTTTCTTGATCAAAACTCTTCAGAGTATAGGGATAGAGGGTACATAACTCAATATCATAAAAGCCATCTATGAAAAACCCACAGTGAATACCATTCTCCATGGGGAAAAACTGAGAGCTTTCCCCCTAAGGTCAGGAATGTGGCAGGGATGTCCACTCTCACCACTGCTATTCAGCATAGTATTAGAAGTCCTAGCCACAGCAATCAGATAACAAAAAGAAATCAAAGGCATCCAAATCAGCAAAGAAGAAGTCAAACCCTCACTGTTTGCAGATGATATGATACTCTATGTGGAAAACCCAAAAGACTCCACCCCAAAACTGCTAGAACTCATACAGGAATTCAGTAAGGTGTCAGGATATAAAATCAATGCACAGAAATCAGTGGCATTCCTATACACCAAGAACAAGACAGGAGAAAGGAAAATTAAGGAGTCGATCCCATTTACAATTGCACCTAAAATCATAAGATACCTAGGAATAAATCTAACCAAAGAGGCAAAGGATCTGTACTCAGAAAACTATAAAATACTCATGAAAGAAATTGAGGAAGACACAAAGAAATGGAAAAATATTCCATGCTCATGGATGTGAAGAACAAATATTGTGAGATGTCAATGCTACCTAGAGCAATCTACACATTCAATGCAATCCCCAACAAAATACCATCCACTTTTTTCAAAGAAATGGAACAAATAATCCTAAAATTTGTATGGAACCAGAAGAGACCCCGAATAGCCAGAGGAATGTTGAAAAAGAAAAGCAAAGCTGGCGGCATCACAATTCCGGACTTCCAGCTCTATTACAAAGCTGTCATCATCAAGACAGTATGGTACTGGCACAAAAACAGACACATAGATCAATGGAACAGAATAGAGAGCCCAGAAATGGAACCTCAACTCTAGGGTCAACTAATCTTTGACAAAGCAGGAAAGAACGTCCAGTGGAAAAAAGACAGTCTCTTCAACAAATGGTGTTGGGAAAATTGGACAGCCACATGCTGAAGAATGAAACTGGACCATTTCCTTACACCGCACACAAAAATAGACTCAAAATGGATGAAAGACCTAATGTGAGACAGGAGTCCATCAAAATCCTAGAGGAGAACACAGGCAGCAATTTCTTCGACCTCAGCCACAGCAACTTCTTCCTAGAAACATCGCCAAAGGCAAGGGAAGCAAGGGCAAAAATCAAATATTGGGACTTCATCAAGATAAAAAGCTTTTGCACAGCAAAAGAAACAGTCCACAAAACCAAAAGACAACGGACAGAATGGGAGAAGATATTTGCCAATGACATATCAGATAAAGGGCTAGTATCCAAAATCGATGAAGAACTTCTTAAGCTCAACACCCAAAAAACAAATGATCCAATCAAGGAATGGGCAGGAGACATGAACAGACATTTTTCCAAAGAAGACATCTAAATGGCCAACAGACACATGAAAAAGTGCTCAACATCGCTTGGCATCAGGGAAATCCAAATCAAAACCTCAATGAGATACCACCTCACGCTAGTCAAAATGGCTAAAATTAACAAGTCAGGAAACGACAGATGTTGGCGGGGATGTGGAGAAAGGGGAACCCTCCTACACTGTTGGTGGGAATGCAAGCTGGTGCAGCCACTCTGGAAAACAGTATGGAGGTTCCTTAAACAGTTGAAAATAGAGCTACCATACGATCCAGCAATTGCACTACTGGGTATTTAGCCCAAAGATACAAATGTAGAGATCCAAAGGGGCATGTGCACCCCAATGTTTATAGCAGCAATGTCCACAATAGCCAAACTGTGGAAAGAGCCAAGATATCCATCGACAGATGAATGGATAAAGAAGATGTGATACACACACACACACACACACACACACACACACACACACACACACACTGGAATATTATGCAGCCATCAAAAGGAATGAGATCTTGCCATTTGCAATGACGTGGATGGAACTGGAGGGTGTTATATTGAGCAAAATAAGTCAATCAGAGAAAGACATGTATCATATGACCTCACTGATATGAGGAATTCTTAATCTCAGGAAACAAACTGAGGGTTGCTGGAGTGGTGGGGGGTGGGAGGCATGGGGTGGCTGGGTGATAGAGATTGGGGAGGGTATGTGCTACGGTGAGCGCTGTGAATTGTGCAAGACTGTTGGATCACAGATCTGTACCTCTAAAACAAATAATGCAATATATGTTAAGGAAAAAAAAAAAGAAGATAGCAGGAGGGGAAGAATGAAGGGGGGTAAATCAGAGGGGGAGACAAACCATGAGAGACTATGGACTCTGAAAAACAAACTGAGGGTTCTAGAGGGGAGGGGGGTGGGAGGATGGGTTAGCCTGGTGATGGGTATTAAAGAGGCCACACTGTGCATGGAGCACTGGGTGTTATACACAAACAATGAATCATGGAACACTACATCAAAAACTAATGATGTAATGTATGGTGATTAACATAACAATAAAAATTTTTCTTAAAAAAGAGGGAAAAAAAATTATTGGGGGCTCATGGGTGGCTCAGTTGGTTAAGCATCTGCCTTCAGCTCACATCATGATCCTGGGGTCCTGGGATTGAGCCCCACATCATGCTCCCTGCTCCATGGGGAGTCTTCTTCTCCCTCTCCCCCTTGTCCCTCTCTCTGCTTGTACTCTTTCTCCAATAAATAAATAAATAAATCTTTTAAAAATTAAAAATTTATCAGATAAGTAATAAAGTAAATTAGATATAGCCAAAGAGAGAATCAGTGAACTAACTGATAGGTCTTAGGAAAATAGAGAGGATAAATAGTGCATAGAAACAAAAAGATGTATTTGTTTATGTTTAAGAAGAACTCCAAAAGGGTCAAGAATATAGGGAAAGAAATATTCGAAGAGATAAGAGATAATTATTCAGAGTTAGAAAAGAAATCCAAGAGAAAAGGTAAATTACCTACAAAAGTAGTGTCCTTTTGACTGGTAGTAGACTTTACATCAAAGAAGATAATGTAATCACGTTCTGAGGGACAATAATTTTCAATTAAGGATTTAAGCCCAGAGAAATTATCACTCAATAATGAAGTTAAAATAAAGACATATTTAGATAAGCACTAAGAATATTTATCACTCCTAGACAGACCCTCACTAAAACAACAACAAAACGAACACTGAGAAATATATTTCAGAACAAGAAAAATCTCAGGATGAAGAGCAGAATGCAGATGAAATAAATTTACGTCAAGTACGCATGCTAAAAACTTAATGGTAACCATTTAAAATATAGACCTCAAATGTTTTAATTTTTCTAATGCTTCTTAAACATTTCTAGAGGCAAGATGGAATGTGTGAAACAGCAGAAACATATCTGGGCTGAATTTACTAGCTGTGGGACTTTATGTATGCAATTATTTTTTCTGGAAAATGAGAAAATCATGCTAGATTTTGAACGAATTGTCCTAAGGCCTTTGTCTACTGTGATTTTATTGTGTAGGATAACTGAAATTATTAAGCAAGGATTTATACTTGTGGGAAAAAAAAAGAATATGTTAAAATCATAGGTACTAGGAATTGTAAAGAATCCTAAAGTTTATCTAGTTCAAACTATGGTTGAGTTTTTAATTTCTTCATTAGTAGAAAATTGAATGAATTGTCCTAAGGCCTTTGTCTACTGTGATTTTATTGTCTAGGATAACTGAAATTATTAAGCAAGGATTTATACTTGGGGGAAAAAAAAAGAATATGTTAAAATCATAGGTACTAGGAATTGTAAAGAATCCTAAAGGTTATCTAGTTCAAACTATGGTTGAGTTTTTAATTTCTCCATTAGTAGAAAATGCATATTAACCTGGAAGAGTTTACTTGCCACAGCCCGTATTTTAATTTCATTCTTAACATACTTCTAATTTTTAGTTCTTAGAAAAGTGGTGGGCAGGAGGGGAATCACTGTGAGGCCTTTCTTTAAGTAAAATAAACAGATTTCTTTCTGAAAGTTAAATGGGGAAATCTGCAAGTGGGTCAGGGTACAGGTTGGGAAGGTCACTTTAGGAATACAATAAATAGCTCTCATATTGTACTTCTGAAACAAATAATGCAACATATGTTAAGAAAAAAGAAAAAGAAGAAGATAGCAGGAGGGGAAGAATGAAGGGGAGTATGTTGGAGGGGGAGACAAACCATGAAAGACGATGGACTCTGAAAAACCAACGGAGGGTTCTAGAGGGGAGGAGGGTGGGGGGATGGGTTAGCCTGGTGATGGGTATTAAAGAGGGCACGTTCTGTGTGGAGCACTGGGTGTTATGCACAAACAATGACTCATGGAACACTACATCAAGAACTAATGATGTAATGTATGGTGATTACATAGCAATAAAAAAATTAAAAAAATAGCTCTCATATCTGCGAGACCTTATTATATCCAAGTGGAATCTATTAATATTGTTAAATTTTTTAAAAAAGGTATTTGTGCTGGAAGAGGACTGTTTACCCTCAAAAGCCTAAAGAAAGGAAAATCCCCAAAGCACACAGTTTTACCTAAGCTCTAGTGCCTTCTGACCAAATCTACAGATGCCCAGAAGGTATTAGTACCACAGTATGAGAAGTAAAACCTTAATTCTCTAAGACACCAAGAGAAGAAGGCCTAGGGCAGGTGAGTTTTAATAGTGACAAGGAATTCAGAAAAGATTAAGCATCGGGGAAGCTACAAAAGTCAGGTGCACCCACGGTAGGGAAAGAGACAGAAGCATACATTTTGTGCAAAGACTTTGTTCAAGGCTGGGCTGTCTTACATGTGGGAAGGAGAGAGCCCCGTGGCTCTATGTAAGCTTGAGTTCGTCATACATTTTCAAATATTAATCATACTCTGAAAGAATCACTTTATATCTTCTAACAAATTTGGGTCTTTTCTAACTCTCCTCAAAAGCTATAAGAAGAATGGATCATTTTAATAGAACTGTTGCATTGTCCTGTGACTTCACATAGACATTTGATCAGAATTATTTCAGCATTGCCCCCAAAGATGAAATCTATTTTCTGTTTGAGGTCATAATTTGTTTTTTATCTGTTATTTTCCTCTGACAATGAAATTCTTTTTTTTTTCCTCTGATTTTTAATGTATTTTGAATTGAACTGAATCTCACCGCTAAGATTGTAAAAGGAAGTTAGGGATCTTCTAAGATCTTTTCCCAGCCAGGAGGATGGCGGCTTGTACACTATAAAAGGAATTTAAAGACAAGTAGAATCATTTAGGAGAAAACTCAAGTAAAGAAATAAACAACAAACGTACAGAAAAGCACAAAGAAACACTGATTTATTTTCCCCAAATTATTCCGTGTAAAGACCTACAAACTGGCTTAAATCTGGATCTAGCTTGTCATGGGATTACAAATTTTAAATTGTTCTTGATTGAATCAATGATCTGAACTATCTAAGTAAAAGGCTTTTGTGTATTTATTTGCAGAAGAAATCAACCCTGAATGTTTGTTGTGAACTTGGTAAAATCCTGGTGGTTTGGTTGTGAGCATTTAACCAGAGTGACCACAGGCTGCCTAAAATATGCATAGCCTCTTCCTTCTAATCTGGTTCTCATACTTGAGAACACTGGTGGTTTGGAATTTCAAAGTTCTTTTACCCACCCTTGTCTGCATGTGAACAATGAAAAGTGTCTATTTATCAGTACTTTGGATTCTGTTCCACTATTTTTCTTAAGTTTGCCAAAATTTAGTTTTCCACATCCAGCCAATTTTCCAGAGTGAGATAGCCAACCTGCATCTAATTATGATATTACTCGCCCTCTGATGCAGCCTTCCCCTGCTTAATGTACAACTAGAGAGGAATGTAGATCCCAGGAAAGGCTGTCTGTTAATCTCTTTCTTGTCTACTGTATTATAATGAATGGAATTCAACTTAAGGGGTCGAGAGAAGTATTACTACTTTAGATGCATTTATTGTAGCCAGAAGGAACATTTAACATCAACAAAATGAAATGCAGGATTGTTGTCAATACTATGAAAATGATTATCAGTTTCCAGCTGACAAAATGGGCAGTGAATACAATAAGGAAAAGATGTCATGCCTGTCCTCATGTACTTACGTAACATGGAAAAGATTGGTGACAAACATTTTGGAGATATTTCATATTTTGGGGAATTCTTTTTGGAACTTTTAAAACTGTGACCAAAATGGAAAGGAATTTTAAATGTCATTTTTGCAGCACTTCACATAAAAGTGTCAGTGCTCTTTGGGAAAGGTATGTGAGAAGTGCCTTTCTTTGATGTTTTCCCCTCAATCTGCTTTCTTCTTAAATCTTAGTCCTTTATGGGGGCCTTTTAGTCATAGCATCATTTTTCAACTGCTGGATAAAGTGATAGTCAAGAGTTTGGGTGGTAGATTCTTTTTCCTAAGACATGATATAAAAATGGATGGAGAATGATATTGATTTTATTTTTGCAGGTGAAGGGAGTTTTTTCGCCAGTTGAAAAATGATGCCATGACTAATATGACATCATTTGGTCCCCCACAAAGTTGGCTCCTCTACAGACTTAGGAAGAGACAGCTGTGAGAGAAGCAAAAATCTTTCCAACCATTAATGGGAAGACTATTTCTCCTGTGAAAAGGATCTATAACTAAAAGGGTTGGGAGAGAGTATGGAGGACTGGTAATATCTGAGAGCCTCACATTATGGTAATAGCTGAGGACTCTGTCAATCGAACACGAATGCAAAGGATTCGTTGATTTGTTTTTAAGCATTTTCATGCCCTGATGCCAACAGCTGACAGAGAACTCCAGAGGCATCTGCTCCACACCAGCCCTCGCAAACACCAAAGCCAATGATATATCATAGGATGCCATTGCTCCGTGGGTCTCAGCTCAGGGGGCATTCCATAGGTTCAGGTTTTCTTCCTGACTCTTTATATAAATGAATACATTTATGCTTCGTCTACCATCAGTACTAGTTATATCTAAAGAAGGAATTTAACTATGAGGTAGGAGTAAGGACAGGGCACTTCCGCCCCTAAGCAAATCCCTGGGGCTTCCCAAGATTCCTAAGACTAGACCAGGACATGTACTTAAATCCTGACATTAGAGGATAGGCTTCTGGCAGGCACAGCTCTCCCCACTTTCAGTTCTCATAGCCTTTCCCAGGAAGTTGGGAATCTCTTTACTTTGAAGAATCTTTCAGTGTTTCTTTTTATTAATTTACTGTGGTCCTTGGACCTGAGTGGAGACCTCTATCCCAGTTGAGTTAGCACCTCAACAGAGGGTGGGCTGGGGATTGAGACTCCAACCTGGCCACTTAGCAGCTCTGGTAAAAGATTTGGTGGGGAAGAAGGATGAAATTAATGACTAAAACAAGGCTTGAGAATTCACAAAGGACCTCCATTAGTCATGCTCCTCCAACCCCAATCACCACGGATGAGCGACAGTTGGCTGGAGTCACGTCACTTCCTGGGATCTGAGCAGAACAGAGCGTCAGGGGTCAGAGGGGCCTTGGAAGTGCTTTCTCATGCCTATCAAATTTCCCTAATGATCCAGGTCCACCCCCTTGCTATTTCAGAACAGGAATGTCATCTTATGCATATTTTCTAAAAGAGGTGTGAGTGCTAAAGTTTCCCTTTTCCCTTCATCGTCAAGTTTGTCTAGTCTCAGGACAGGTGCCGTCTTACTGTTCCTTACTGAGCAGCAGGCAGCTTGCGTTTCCCACTTAATTCAAAGCATTTTTTCCCTGGAGTTTAGCCTGGGGGGAGACTAGTTCTGGCAGGAGAATAGATGGGGATGAGTCAAGAATGCCACCTAGGCAAGCTCTGCCTGGGCAGAATCAGGAGTGTGTGCTCCAAAGGACAACAGGTACAGAACTGCAAGGAGACAGAGGAGAGGAAGAGGGGTCCCAGGAGTGAGAGCAGCGGTGACAAGGACTTCAGGCAGGCCTACCCTGAAAGTTGCAATGTCATTCTCTCTGAATGGCTCTAGCATGGTACAGTAGTCCCCCCTTATCCCTGGCTTTGCTTTTTGTGGTTTCAGTTACCCACGGTCAACTGCAGTCCAGAAGCAGATGATTCTCCTCCGACGTGAGGTCAGAAGGTCAATAGTAGCCTAACACGAAATCACAAGACCTCCATCATTCACCTCAGTTCATCTCATTTGTAGGCATTTTATCAACTCATATTATCACAAGAAGAATGAGTAAGTACAGTAAGATGTTTTGAGAGACCACATTCATGTAACTTTTTTTATAGGATGTTATTATAATTGTTCTATTTTAAAAAAATTTTTTTAATTCATGTGACAGAGATTGAGATAGAGAGAGAGGGAATATGAGCAGGGGAGAGAGGCAGAGGGAGAGGGAAAAGCAAACTCCTCGCTGAGCCGGGAGCCTGATATGGGGCTTGATCCCAGGACCCTGAGATCATGCCCTGAGCTGAAGGCAGATGCTTAACCATCTGAGCCACCCAGGTGCCCCTATAATTGTTCTATTTTTTATTAGTTACTGTTGTCAATATCTTCCTGTGCCTAATTTATAAATTAATCTTTATCATAGCTATGTATATATAGGAAAAAGTATAGTATACGTAGTGTTCAGTACTATCCATGGTTTCAGCCATCCACTGGGGGTCTTGGAACAGATCCCCTGCAGATAAGGGGGGACAACTGTAATTGCAAATGAATCCTAAAAATTTCAAATGACAGCTAACTTGTCTACACTAGTTAGATTGAATCCAACATGGTCCTGTCTCTGCAAGTCAGCTAAGCAGATCATGTCAGGCATTTTCTTGCCAGGAGACTACCACACCGGGTGGGATTTCCAAAGGCCACGGAAAGACCTTGATGTTCAGACACCCCATGGATTGACTGATCTCTGGAAGCTCAGGAGGCCTTGGGATGTCATCTTGTAGTCAGATGTAAACTTGGTGCTTGAGTGTGGCATTCAAAACCACTGTGGGGTAGGAAGGCAGCAATAGTTAGAACACTCAGAAGTAGAAAGGATGTCCCAGGAGAATTCAGACTCATTAAGGCCTCATCTTATTCCTTTATGACTTGCACAGCTACTCAAGAAAATTTCCTAAGGACCAGATGAAACTTACTATCATAGACAACCAACTTTTATTGTGTGCCTACCATGAATGAGGTACAGCTAGTTGATCCAAATGCTAATGCATCAAGGACAGTCATGGACCTCAAGAAAGTCCAATCAAGTGTAGGAGAAGACATATTTATATATGATATACACAGATGTACATATATATGTACCTGGCATATATATTTATTCATATAAACACACATGTGTATATACACATATAAATGTATGTATGTATGTATACTGCTACTGCCACTGTGTCACTTTTGTGTATAAACTGGAATGCAATTTCTAGTGGCTTCTTCCCTAAAGTTTAATTTTCTAATTATTTTTAAAAGGTTTCTAATGCCCTTGGATACCATGGCCTCAGTAGATATTTCCTGCTTCAACTCCCCAAACTAGTCACTCAAATGTGATTACTTCCTGTGGTTAACTCTTTATTTGGTGGCTGATTCTTGGTCTTGGCCTATTTCCTTGGAATTAAAACTTTTGGTCTTCCTGAGCCCTCCTTCATTCAGGACTCAGACTTAGGTTCCTCTTTCCCCATATTTGAAGATGCAGCCAGTGCCTTACTCTTCAGTATCAAGACTCCAGCCATGAAGAAGCAGAGGCTCAGATCCCCTTGGGATCAGAGGAAGAGAGGCTGGGCCCTAGCAAAAGTCACTCAGATTCTCTGGGCCTCAGTTAATCATTTGTTTAAAAGAGCAAACAGATATATTATTATCTAAGGTCCCCTTCCATATCTAAAATATTGGGATTCTATAGAGGAAATGTGATAATGGTCAAATCAGTGGTAGCAAAAGCCCTCAAGGCAATTGAGAACAGGCTAAATTTCATAGGGCTGGGTCGGTTAGGGGCAGGGTACACGGAAGGTGGTGGGAGTTGGGCTTGAATTTGAAGGATGATTAGACTCAGGCCAGTGAGGCGCAACTGAGGGAGGGGATGCCACACCGGTGAACGATTGTGAGCAAAAGTAGACAAGAGGCATGTTGTGTAGGGGGAATTGATACACTAATACATCCATTTGCCTAAGACCAGGATTAATGACAATGGAGCTTGAGGTGGGCACTGCACACCAAGCAAGCGTTTTGAGGTCTCTTCCCTTAGGCCTGACAATGGAGAGCTGTTAGGAGGACAGTTGTGAACTGCTATGGGTACTGTAGGCAAGGGTGACTCCGGGATTGCCAAGGGGAGGGTGTTTCCTTATTGGTGGTTCATAGTCTCTCTAGATGATAGCATTCCTGGAAACAGTGGCCAGCACTGTTCAGGGGGAAGTACTCTGCCCAAGAACAGACCCAGCTGGTGTGGTTGTGGCTAGCATCTCAGAACAATTATATCAGCCTGCAGGAAGCAATGGGATTTTGGGGGGTGAATAATTTCGGTAGACAATGGACATGATAGGAGCTGAGCATGGCCCGACAGCTGTTGCCTATCGGCAGCAGGTCAGAGAGGAAGACAGATGTCTTGAGGGTGACCTTCTTGAATGAGTGTGTTTGGGAACTTAGGCTTCCCTTGGGGCTTAATGACATGCCATTGCTTGGCAACCATAGTGAACAGTGTAGCATTACATACCATAGGTGCAAACAAACCATAAAACACTGACAGCATGGCTGGAGGAACTCTAGCAGCCAGGTTGGGGAGAGGGGTAAATAGAAACGGACTTTATGGCAAAGATAGGGGGATGGTGAGGAATGGGGAAGGAAAGCAGGGGGGCTAAAATTACCTTAAGGCTTCTTAAACACAAGATTCCACACATGTAGGTAGGACAGGGAATAAGAGACAAAAGCAGAATGCAGAGGAGGACTAGGTTACATGTAAAGTAAAGACACAGCTGTCGGCTGCAGCACCAGCATGCCCTTGAATGAGATGGCATGGTCTCATGAGGGAGCCGCCGGTAGCCTGTCTCTAGCCTACAGAAAAGGGGGTACGATTTCCTTAGTCCCAAACTCCAGCAGCCACGGGAAGCGGTCCCATGCCATGCTTTGACTTTAACATTAGCCAGAGCCTGGGAGGGCATCTATTTCTCCTGTGGCAGGTCCAGGGCCTTCAGTGACCACAAATAAAGGGGACAATGATTCTCCTAAGCACCTAGAGATGACAAGACATCTAGAAACCACAATTAACCTCCATTTATACCACTGTTTCTTGATCTTACTTTAAATTCTAAACACTTGCCTGTATATGCAAATTAAATTAACAAGGGTTTTCACATGACAGAAAGGATCTACCCCTTTACAAAAGAGACCGTTAATACTTTATTAAATTTTCAAGTATCTTGCTTGTATCTAACTTTTCTGTAACACATCCACTATGAGAATAGTGTAAACTTGACTTTCCCTGTTCCATTTTTCTGAGGAAGAACTATTTTATAAAAAGTCATTTATATGCAAAAGTTTCAAAAGTAATATATATATTTTAGCTCCATAATTATAGATTTATTTTTCATTTTGAAGGAGTTTCATCTACATTTTACTCTTCTTTTCAGAGTGCTGATTTCACTAGAAATCAGAAACACCATGTAATTAGCACTTTTAATATTCCACTAAACAGCAAATTAGATTTCTTATTATCTGTCATCAAGTAATACTGATACCACTTTATTACTAACCCTACTACAAAAGTGGGATGAACTGATACCTTTAAGCTTTTGTCATCTCCTCTCTTTTCAGTTGGAATTGAAAAGAATGTACAATGAAAGAAAATGAGGTATTATAATAACAAGCACCCACATAGCCCTTAATGTTTCAAATATTCATATACACTTTCCACTTAGTGACCTATTTAATCTTTACTACAAGTCTATGAGGTAGTGACAGTGTTCACCCCTTTTACGGAAGAGGGTACAGAGGCTGAGAGAGGTTCCATTCCTTGCCTAAATTCACAGAGCTATCAGTCAGAAGCAAATCTGGAAATTATAACTCAGGGAGTCTTGCCCTGGTGTCCAGTCTCTTAACCACTCCACTCTTCTGCCTATAGTCGTCTGGGGTTTTTTGTTTGTTGTTTTAAAAAAATTTTTTTGAAGTAGCTAGGTAAAGTTATTAAATAGTCACATGACTCTTGAAACCTCTTCTGCTTTCTCTATATGGGAGCAAGTGCCAGTATCTAGTCCTTCAGAGCACAGAATGAATCTCTTGTTTACTCATTGTTTTTTGTACTGAACTAACATATTTCTAGTTTCGACTCTGTGGCATTTTCTAGTACGTTTATCCTCTGTTTGTATCATGCTGTTAACTAAAAATGACTAGAAATTTAGGCCAAACTGGAAAAAATGAAATCTAGTTCTCCATCTTTCTTTTAGTGGTTTCTCCCAACGTTTTCTTTATCAGACCTGTTGGAGAAGAAGAGTATATGAGTGTCACTCCTGCTGCATTTCTTTTAGCCTGATTTTTTTTTTTAAGTCTCCCACATTCCTTAAGACTGACCACAGCAGAGTTAAAATGCCTGAGGCAGGTATAGGAGCCTCTACTGTCCATCAGCTAAGTCAGCATTTGCAAATCCTATTTTGCTTGTCAAGAGTTTTCTCTACATTCCTTTCCGAGTACAACATGTGCATTGCATCAAGAATGGTAATGTTCCGTGAGTCCTGCTTCCCGGGACACTGGCTACCATTGACTGCATGTAGAATTCTGCCAACAATTCTTTCCTTTTCCCTGCTCTTTAATTTAGCTCACTGCCAAGGGAATCATAAAGATGCATTTGGTGGCAGGATAATGAATTTCAGGGATGTAAGCCTGTGATACAATCTACTATCAGTACTGATAGAGTCCCCACCCAAACACCCTCCCCCACCCCTGCACCTTTTATTTCTTTCCATGTTCCTAACCAATCTTTTTTCTTCATTTAGCAAAAATGGGAAGCTATCCACTGGGAATTCCCATTATCTTAACTCTGCTAGTTAAAGTTCCTAGTTCACATTTAGTTCCTATGATTTCCAGGGCTCTTCTTCGAGTAGTCCATTGCTTCACTTAACCTAATGCCTTACTTTACATTTTTTTTTTTTTAGTTTAACTTCTGCCTTATTTTACTTTATTTTCTTTAGAAGAAAAAGTGATGTGGAATTACCTATGTGAGCAGAACATGCTCCCTCACTGTGCATGTCTACTGATAAAATTTTAAAATAACCAAGTCCTGAGGATGGACACATAGATCACTGGAAAAGAATTGAGAGTTCAGAAATAAACCCTTGTATTTATGATCAACTGATTTTTGACAACGGTGCCGAAGCAATTTCAATAGGAAAGGGATAGACCTCTTTTCAACAATTGGTGCTAGGACATTTAGATAGTCACACTCGGTAGGATCAACTTAGACTCTTAACCCACACCATACCGAGAAATTAACTTAAAATGGATTAGAATTGATTATTTGGTCTTTGGGTGTTGAGTTTGATAAGTTCTTTATAGATTTTGGATACTAGCCCTTTTATCTGATATGTCATTTGCAAATATCTTCTCCCATTCTGTCGGTTGTCCTTTGGTTTTGTTGACTGTTTCTTCTGCTGTGCAAAAGCTTTTTATCTTGATGAAGTCCCAATAGTTCATTTTTGCCCTTGCTTCCCTTGCCTTTGGCGATGATTCTAGGAAGAAGTTGCTGCAGCTGAGGTCGAAGAGGTTGCTGTCTGTGTTCTCCTCTAGGATTTTGACGGACTCCTGTCCCACATTTAGGTCTTTCATCCATTTTGAGTCTATTTTCATGTGTGGTGTAAGGAAATGGTCCAGTTTCATCCTTCTGCATGTGGCTGTCCAATTTTCCCAACACCATTTGTTGAAGAGACTGTTTTTTTTTTTCCATTGGACATTCTTTCCTGCTTTGTCAAAGATGAGTTGACCATAGAGTTGAGGGTCCATTTCTGGGCTCTCGATTCTGTTCCATTGATCTATGTGTCTGTTTTTGTGCCAGTACCATACTGTCTTGATGATGACAGCTTTGTAATAGAGCTGGAAGTCTGGAATTGTGATGCCACCAGCTTCGCTTTTCTTTTTCAACATTCCCCTGGCTATTCGGGGTTTTTTCTGGTTCCATACAAATTTTAGGATTATTTGTTCCATTTCTTTGAAAAAAGTGGATGGTATTTTGATAGGGATTGCTTTAAATGTGTGGATTGCTCTAGGTAGCATTGACATTTCACGATATTTGTTTTTCCCATCCATGAGCATGGGACGTTTTTCCATTTCTTTGTGTTTTCCTCAGTTTCTTTCATGAGTATTTTATAGTTTTCTGAGTACAGATTCTTTGTCTCTTTGGTTAGATTTATTCCTGGTATCTTATGGTTTTGGGTGCAACTGTAAATGGGATCGACTCCTTAATTTCTCTTTCTTCGATCTTGTTGATGTATAGGAATGCCACTGATTTCTGTGCATTGATTTTATCTCCTGCCACTTTACTGAATTCCTGTATGAGTTCTAGCAGTTTTGGGGTGGAGTCTTTTGGGTTTTCCACAAAGAGTATCATGTCATCTGCAAAGAGTGAGAGTTTGACTTCTTCTTTGCCAATTTGGATGCCTTGTATTTCTTTTTGTTTTCTGATTGTTGTGGCTAGGACTTCTAGTACTGTGTTGAATAGCAGTGGTTATAGGGCAGAAGACATGAACAGACATTTCTGCAAAGAAGACATCGAAATGGCCAATAGACACATGAAAAAGTGCTCAACATCACTTGGCATCAGTGAAATACAAATCAAAACCTCAATGAGATACCACCTCACACCAGTAAGAATGGCTAAAATTAACAAGTCAGGAAACGACAGATGTTGGCGAGGATGCGGAGAAAGGGGAACCCTCCTACACTGTTGGTGGGAATGCAAGCTGGTGCAGCCACTCTGGAAAACAGTATGGAGGTTCCTCAAACAGTTGAAAATAGAGCTACCCTACAACCTACCCATTGCACTACTGGGTATTTACCCCAAAGATACAAATGTAATGATCCAAAGGGGCACGTGCACCCCAATGTTTATAGCAGCACTGTCCACAATAGCCAAACTATGGAAAGAGCCTAGATGTCCATCAACAGATGAATGGATAAAGAAGAAGTGGCATATATATATGTGTATATATATACACATATATATACATAATGGAATATTATGCAGTCATCAAAAATTTGAAATCTTGCCATTTGCAATGACATGGATGGAACTAGAGGGTATTATGCTAAGTGAAATAAGTCAATCAGAGAAAGACAATTATCATATGATCTCACTGATATGAAGAATTTGAGAAACAAGAGAGAGCATTATAGGGGAAGAGAGGAGAAATGAAACAAGACAAAACCAGAGAGGGAGACAAACCATAAGAGACTCTTGATCTCAGGAAGCAAGCTGAGGGTTGCTGGAGTGGAGGGGGTTGGGAGTGATGGGGTGGCTGGGTGATGGACACGGGGGAGGGTAAGTACTATGGTGAGTGCTGTGAATTGTGTAAGACTGATGAATCACAGACCTGCACCCCTGAAACAAGTAATACATTATATTTTAATAAAAAAATGGATTAGATTTATAAATTAACCCATACAGTGGCACCGGGGTGGCTCAGTCGTTAAGCATCTGCCTTCAGCTCAGGTCATGATCCCAGGGTCCTGGGATGGAGCCCTGCATCGGGCTCCCTGCTCAGTGGGGGAGTCTGCTTCTCCCTCTGCCTCTGCTGCTCCCCCTGCTTGTGCTCTGTCTCTCTCTCTGTCAAATAAATAAATAAAATCTTAAAAAAAATAAAAATAGAATAAACCTGTACATTTAGGGTCAATTAATATTACACATGGCAAAACAATTCAATGAGTAAAGGATCATTTTTTAACAAATGGTGATAAGACAGCTAAATACATGTAAAAAAATGAAGGTGGGCCCTTGCCTCATATAATATATAAAAATTAAATCAAAATGGATCAAATACTTAAAAATAATAGTTAAATCTATAAAACATCTAGAGAAAAAGTATATGTACATCTCATGACCTTGGATTAGGCACTGGTTTCTTAGAAATGATACCACAAAAAAAATAAACCCACAAATAAATTAGACTTTTTTGAAATTTAAAAAAATGTTTGTGCTTCAAAGGACACCAATGAGAAAATTAAAAGACAATCCCTAGAATGGGAAGGAATATTTCCAAATAACATATTTCAAAAGGATCTAGTATATAGAATATATAAAGAATATTTACAACTTAATAATAAAAAGACAAAAAGCATTTTTTTAATGGACAAAGGATTTGAATAGACAGCTCTCCAAAGAAGATATACAAATGGCCAATAAGCACATGACAAGATGCTCAGCATCATTAGTCAGTAGGGAAATGCTGAGCAAAATCACAGTGAAATACTGCTTCATACTCACTAGGATTGTTGTACTTTTTTAAAAAAGGACAATAATAAATGTTGGTGAAGAGGTGGAGAAATTGGAACCCTCATACACTGCAGGTAGCAATGTAACTTGGTACAACCACCTTTGGAAAGAGAGTGGCATTTCCTAAAAAGTTAAAAAACAGAGTTATCATCTACCTCAGTAATTCTGTACATAGATATATACACAAAGAATTGGAAAAAATGTTTATTTACACAAAAACTGGTACATGGATATTTGTAGCTACATTATTCATAATAGTCCAAATGTGGAAACAGTCCAAATGTCCATCAACTGATAAATGATTAAACAAAATGTGGTATGTCCATACAATGGAATGTTATTCAGCTGTAAAAAGTATGAACTACCAATACATGCTACAACATGTATGACCTTGAAAACATTATTCAAAGTGAAAGAAGCCAGGCGCAAAAGGCCCCATATTGTATGATAACATTTACATGAAATGTTCAGAAAAGGCAAATCACTTATAGAGACAGAAAGTAAAGTGATGTTTGTCTGGGGCCCATGCAAGGACAATGATTAGGATATGGTTAAGTTCTGTCACATAGAGAATTTTTCTTGGGTCTCTAAAAAAACTCCCAAATAAGAGCTCATATTATAAGGTACTCATTAAATGCTTTATATGGATTATTTACTTAATCCTCACAAAAACACTATGAAGTAGGTATTCATTTTATGATTCCCATTTTTCAGAAGTGGAAACTAAAGAAAAAGAGATTGGATAATTTACCAAAAACCAGTCAATTAGCAAGCAGCATGTCTGAGATTCAAATACAAGGCAATTTGATTCCAGAACTACCCCCCTTAACCTTAACCTTTCTGGGATGAGACAGTTTCATGGTTATTCAGCAAAGCTTACTTAAATTTATCAGGTAAAACATAATCTGTGGCTTAATTATAATATGATTGACTCATCAAGCATTTCCTTGGGGGAGATTTCGTTTGGGGGGAATTGGACAGTTCTCTAAATCATTAAAAGACAATCCCATAACAATTATTTTGAAAGAATGAAATATTATGTCTAACTGAACTATCAGCTTAGCAGAAAGCAAGTTGGGACAGACTCCCCTGGCCTCATGGTGTCTACATTTATCCAGCTAAGTTCTAAGCAGCATTCCCCAGTCTCAGCTCAGATGACTTCAATGGTCCTTACTCTACTCTATAATGAGCTTGGTGCCAAAGACCACATCCTTTTTTTTTTTTAAGATTTTACTTATTTAATTGTCAGAGAGAGGGAGAGAGAGAGAGAGAACAAGCAGGGGAAACTGCAGGCAGAGGGAGAAGCAGGCTCCCCTCAAGCAGGGAGCCTAGTGCGGGACTAGATCCCAGGACCCTGGGATCATGACCTGAGCCGAAGGCAGAAGCTCAACCGACTGAACCACCCAGGTGTCCCCAAAGACTGCATCCTAATGCAGGCCAGGTGACAGACCTGTAACCCATAGTGAACCTCCAAATGACTAACGTGCGTCTGAGGCCTGACCTGGTGGCCTAGAGGGTCCGTGCCTCCTGAACCTGTCCCTGACCCTCAACCACAGGCCTTGGACTCCAAGAAGAGATCGGAGAGAATGGAAGATGGCTGCTTAGAATCCCTGAACTTGGCAATTCATTCGTAAAGTAAAGATGATCATCATCTTCTCCAATATAACAGAATTTTTTTGAGCATTAAAGAAACACAACCAATGTGACATCCTCGAAAATTATAAAGCATTATCACAAGCAGCTCATGCTTATTAATGTGTAAGGCATTTTGTGAATCTAATCTGATTTTGCTCTGGATTTCTACTATCCACAGATTTCCCTTTTTTTCAGCTAGGTTTAAATCCTGCCATCATCATTACTGAACATCAATTTCACAAAATCAGACCTGGCCAAAAATGTTGCCATCGTAATTCAAAACTTTGGAAAGCAGAATGATTTATGGCATTGGAAAAGTAAACATCAGATCTTCCACTGAAGTTTTATTATTCACCTAGCAACATGACAAAATTGCCTACAAATGACTTAACCAGGCATTAGATTTTCTTTAAAATAAATGTAATTAATATAGTTCAATATCAAAGGGAAAAGTGAGTATCTCTTAAATCTCAACATCTCAAGTAAGCTTTTTGTTGGTTTTCTTTATCTTTCTGGGATGGACCCCTGTTTTTAGTGGTCATGTTTTCCGAAGCTTTTATTAGTGAGACAAAGAGGACTTTATTTGGCTTTTGTTCCTTGGCGGGGGGGGGGGGGGAATGGAGCTCATGTGCTAGTATCTGGAGAATTTCAAACCTCATTGTTTTATTATTTTTTTCTTTTTCCCAAAAGATCAATCTATCCCCCTGTGCCTTCTTAACCCCCTTTCCGTGGAATCCCTATGTGAGCACGCAAGTGTTAGAACTTGTGTGGCTGCTCCTGCTTCAGATTATTTAGTGCATATTGCAGAACCAACGTGTGTATTTTTCTTGTCCATGGATCATTTCATTGCCACATACCTAAACAGCTGGAAAGAACTGACACTCAGTGTTGGTAATTCACTCTATGTGATGTTTGCATCTGTGTCTTTTTGGTAATTCAAGGGCTGGTTTGGGGGTGAGTGTCAACTTCATAAACTTCTCTTCAGCCAAATGTAACTTGATTTATCTGCCGCTTAGTATGCTGAGCTTATCTTTCCGTTTTCACCATTCCTGACAAGGAGATATTCTTATTAAAATAAATGTATATTATTATGCATTTTTTAGCTGAGAAATTCTAAGAAACGTGGTATAGCGATAGATCAGAGAACAAAAGTATAAGGGAGAAAAGTCAGTCTCTCTTTGATGAATCATCTTTTTTTTTTCTTTGATACTATGATTGCTATCAACAGTCTCAGGTAGAGCAGTCTACCTCTCAACAAGTTTAGGAACAAAGAGAAAAACTGAATTAAATTTTGAGCCAGATTTTAAGAGGAAGGTTATTTATGAAAAGCAAAATAAAGCAGGAAAAAAATAGTTTTTAAAGCTTCCCACTGAATGAGTTCTTTCTTAACCTATAGTTACCATCAGTGTTTTATTCTCTGCTTTTATTGACATATCATCTTTTTGTTCGACTTCTGTCAAAAATTACACTGTTCATAACGTTTAACCATTGGTAGAGCACCAAGAAAATTGTAAGGGATTGCCTCACGCTCTAGGTCTATACCCCCCAGCCAACAACTGGTTTCCTCCGTGACTGAGTGAGGGTCAATTCAATCGAATCATTTGACTTATTTGTCACTAAATTTGTGACCTAACGTTTCTTTTTTTTCTTGAAAAACAGCTACTTCATTCAACTAAATTAACTAAGTGGATCACACAGCCTATTGTGCACTCATAGCATTTAAATATTTTTGGAGGGCGCTGCTTCTCAGTATTAGGTATGAGTGAATGTCCCTTCCTCAGAGAAGAGCTCTGAGCTTCCGTGTCTTTCTGTGTCTGCTCTTGTTCCTGGGAGGCAGGGATTCTAGAGGACCGTATCTGGCTAATAGAACCCTATTATTAGTTGAGGCAAGCACGATTTCACTTGTATACATAGCTAGTTCTCCAACTTTACTCTCAATTACAGTATCTCCTGTTTAAAGTTTCAAACCAACCTAAAAAGTCTTGTGAATTATTTACCAACCCAACATAAATTTTCTTCAGCAAGTTGTCTTTGATTCTTTGGCTTGCAACACATTCTGCGCCAAATCTGAAAAGCACTCTGGAAAGTTTATTCACAGGCCAAGCAATCAAAGCTGTGCCTTTTTAGTTTTGAGAGTTGTTGTTTTTTTTTTTGAAACTGCCACAATTTCATCATAAAAAAATATCAAACAAAGCTGTCTCCTGTAGTGAAATTGTCTGTTTGCCCACATACATGTACAGGTAATTACCAAGGTTAACCGGTAATGTTATTTAAGTAATCGTTTTTATATTGTATAATTATGTAATTGTGATTATATGTGGCATATTATTATAGAGGTTTTCAAAAGCACATGGCTTTTTAGTGTAGATAGATAAATTCAAGCATGGCAAGGTAATTGGAATCATCCGAGTTCATGTGAATTGCCTCTCAGAGAACTTCTGTTCTTTCTCTTTCCTTTCATTTATTTTTTAATGTTTCCATGACCCAGAATAAAAATATCTGGAAAACGTACCTTAACTCAAAAAGAGAAGGAAGATTCTGGATCTTTGTGTGTTTCTATTGACATAAACATGCAAATTAGCAGAAATGGAAAGGATTTGAAAAATGCTTCTAGACCCTTACAACTTTTTTCCTTTCCTTTTCCGTGCCATGAGCTTCAGCAAAACCTTACACAACATCAATGAGATCAGAATAGACTAATGAAGGTAGAAGTGAGAAATGATCATAGATGCTTAGGCTGCAAAGCTCTTCTCTTATGTTTGTCCCCATGTGCTTTTACTCAGGAAGGTGATTATCACCGCCCTCCTTAAAGAGTTTCTACCTGAATGATACCTCCTGTCATCATGGGTGTTTTCCCACTAAATCTTTGTTTCTTTTGCTGTAAGATCCAGCAAGTAAAATTCCTTCCAAGTCCTTTAGGAAAATGGAGAATTTTACTAAGCATGTAAGTTCCCTTGAGACATGGATGTGAAGCATTTGAAAAGGATGGATTAATTTGAAAAATGGTTGGCATGTATTCATTAGTCATTTTTTTTCCTATACAATATATTTAGTTATATATTTTCAGAGAAAACATGATCTTTGAAAAGTTTTTAAGGAATGTGCTTAAAACAGCTTACCTCATGGTAGTGTTTTAGCTAATTTATCAATTTAAATCATTAACTTCTAACTAAACAATAAACATTTCCAATTTTAATACATGTTTTATAAAACACACATTTCTAATCATTGCAACACCTTAGAGTCTCTAAATTCTTATAGTGTAGTTTTCATAACCTTTAGGCTCTTTTCCAAATTTCTGTTCTAGCATATTTTTATTGTATCAACTTTAATGAGAGAAAAATAAGTCTTGCAAAACAAATTTCAGGATCTAGGAAGTGGATTAATGAGGCCACTTGATTTCTCTTTTCCACTGAAGCTGGTTCACATGTATTTGACTACTGAAAATATTTATAACACTCACAGTACAGCCTAAGGATTAAGGCCTGTGTTTAAATCCTAGCCATAACACTTACCAACCTTGGGCAAAATGGACATCTTTAGGCTTCCATTTTTTTCCCTGGCATCTTGGGGGACATGTTCATCCCGACTTTGTGGATATGCTCGAAGGAATAAATGAGTCAAAGGGTAGAAAGTACTCTGCACTGTGCCTTGAACATAGTTTGTTTTTAATACATGTTAGCTTTAAAATAATAACATTTTAACGTGCTAATAGGTTTCCTACATCATTCTTGAACCATATTTAAAATCTGGGTCATGGATTGCGTGGCAGGGCACCAACCAATGAATACTTCCTTATTTGGCTCTTTACTGTCTTCCTTCAATCAAATAAAGCATCTCCTCATTTGCTCACGCATTTATCACCCAAGTCCATGCCCCTCCCTGAAGGCCTGTCCTGTCTTTCACAAAACTGTTTTGCCCTTTTTGAAAATACTAATTATTTTTTACCTGTTTCAGGAAGTCTTCCCCATAGGTAAGATGCTAAATTTCACCTATTTATTTTGTTCTACTCATTTGGACTGCTGCTGTTTGGTTACACTAATGTTTAAGTGTGTGTGTGTGTGTGTGTGTGTGTGCGCGTGCGTGCGCACATATATGATATGTACTTGCATAATTTTTTGTCTAGCTTCTTTTTTTTAATCTAAGAGGGCAGTGCTTCCAATGTAGACCATGTGTAGAAGTGCCATTCTGGGGGTCAAGCAAGATCTAGTATGGTCAACTGATTGCCAGAGTGGCCTTGGACAGTGAGGGAGCAGCCGAGACCCTTTTTTAAACTTTAAAAATACACATTTGGATATGATTTCATGCTTGAATATTACAGCTATAAAATAGAGACCCATACCTAAAGAATAATACATACATTTTTCATCTATATGGTCCCACATTATTATGAAGGAAATTCATTTAGGAAGTTTTTTTTTGCTTGTGAGAAAGAAACCTATTCACAGGTATAGGAGAGCGGGTAGTCATTTGGATTCTTTCGTGTGGGAACTAAGGAAAAGCTAAACAGAAGAATAATAGGAGCTCTAGGAACCTGGAGCAGCAGGATCTTGTCTCCTGGGTCATCATTACCGCGACTCAGCTCTCCTCAGCATGGCTGCTCCTCTCTGCTCTCACTGCTGACAGATTTTGCCAAACCCCATTCTTCTACATCCCATGACCCCAATTTTTGCCACGTCGGATTACCACCTGCTCTATTAGTCGCTAGTTTTTTTTGTTTGTTTGTTTGTTTTTTTAAACCAACTCACTTTTTATTCAGCACACTAGCCTTGCAATACAGGAAAAATGAATACAATGACATCCTCAGCCTGTGGGTCACTTCCATTTTCATCTTGAAGAGCAACGGGAATCTACGAATACCCCTCTCCTTGTCTCCTTTCCCCCAGCAGCAGGTCCTAATCTTGGTTACATTTTAGGACCACCTGAGTGATTTAAAAATACCTTTGCTTTGAAAGTACTTCCACAGATTACCTTGTGGTGAGGCTTGGGAAGCAGTATTTTTAAAACCCTGGGTGATTCTAATGTGTAGTGAAGGCTAAGGACAACTGTCCGAGAAATGTCTCTCCCCCAGTCCCTCTACTTTGAAAGAATTTCAGAGACATGAGTCTGCAGGCCGTGAATGAAAGCAAGGCAGGCTGCATGTGCCCTCCTGTGGAATATCTTACCAGAGTCATCTGATTTGGTATTAAATGTGTATACCACAGTTTTAGAAATGCTTAGTCTCTCCATATATTCTGTTTATTGTTGTGGGGTTTTTTTTGTTTGTTTCTTTGTTTTGTGTTGTGTGTGTGTATGTATTTTTGGTTTTGTTTTTGCTTCTAGCTTCTGCCTCTTCTTAACTTCAATAATCATCATGGTTTCAATTTCTCGTGAATTTTTCCGGTACATCCTCAACATCAGTTCCCTTGGCACGGTGACCCCATCACCTCTATTTTCTAGTACAAAATGCTGACAGAGAGAAGTTGACTGGCATAGCTCAACTTTGCAGTCTGCATCGTCGTTGCTGTTAATATTGCTGGCCCACGGGTCCAGGGTGCTTCGTTGACACACTGGCGAGAGACCAGGGAAGTAGTCATCTGCTATTGAACAGCAGTGCCTCAGCAATGAGGCTTAGAGATTCTTTGAAAGGATATCACTCTCATTGAGGCATTGGTTTGGCCTGGAGACTGTGTTTTCCTCACATAGCTCAGCACTAGAATCAACTCCGGACCTTGAGAGTTCTGGGTCTATCTATCTACATTCTAAGTCAGTAAATCTTGGGAGTAGGGGCAGACTTTGAGAATTCACATTTTTTAATGACTGCCAAGGAAAATTTAACAGTGACTTTGTTTTGGGAACCCTGGGTAAATTGATCTCTGATGTTCTTTACTCTAAAAATGTATGGTTCTGTAATAAATTCTACAAGATAGATATTAACCTCGCCTTCTGAATGCAAAGACCATGGCTTCTATTGAGATTCACAGAGAAGTGTTTCCAGGAAACATTAATTGGTGCTTGGATAACAAAGGATAGTGAAGGGAAGTGCTGAATGCTAAATCTTCTTCTTAGATATTAACAGTGTATTAGAAGATTCGAAGCTGAAAAGGCCTGTGGTCGAAAGAAACCCATTTCATAGCCATTGAGCTAACTTGTTTGCAAAAGTGACAACTTTGTCTCAAGAAGCCTATTAATACTTCTTCAAGCCGTTTTCCCTTAGTAGGGTTTGGAGGCTCCAGGTCTGCACAATATTCTGTATACAGTGACTTCTCAATAAATGCTACTGATTGACAAATGACTAATAGAAGAAAGGCAGAGGCTGAAACTTAGATTCATCAATTTTGTTAATTGTTAGCAGCCTGAGTAAAAGTTTTGATAAAGAGGTCAGAACTAATGGTTCCAATGAGGCTTTCGTATTAACTAAGGTTTCATTCATCTCAGCTGCCAGTGCATTTGATTAATGTACACTAGGACCTCCTCCCAACCAAAGAGAATTATAATTTTGCTTCTATACCATATGGTGGTAGAAGAGGAACAGGACATACAAATGTGGACTGTAAGCTATTCATCATCCTCTTAAACCTCATTTGCATTTCAGAGTTTCAAGTACAGTAAAATTGATACCTATTAATTAAGGATGCTGCTTACCCAGGTCTGTGCATAATATCCAATATGTGTTTATTATATGAATCAGATCCTTTTTGCGTTTTTGCTCCCTAGATTTTCTTTTTCAGCCACACCTAGAGCAGATACTGCAAACAACGAGGTGAGTTGGCATTATTGATATAAGGGAGAGGGAACCAGTGTTTGCCAGAAGTTGATCTTTGTCTCGGGTGGATTAATCACAGCTGAGGTCAAGATGAATAAATCTATGTTCCAGAATGTCCCGGTTACAGTTCAAGACTAAAAGAAAACAAAGGAAGTTAGGGGCTAGAAAGAGGAAGGAAGTGAAAGACTCTACAAAAGAAAATACAGATGTTCTAAGAGTCTCATTATTGTTATAATTTGACTTTGTAAAAAGTCCAGTTGGACTTTGTGATGTTTAGTCTTAATCAACAACATGCTCTATTGTGTCAATTCCATCACAGGACAGGGAAAAAGAAATATCTTGGGACCAATTTTATTAAAAGTTTATTTACATACAAAAGAAGAATATGTACTTTTAATTCTTTTTAATTAAAAATAATATATATATATAATATACACATGCATACATACACACAACACATATACACGCAGAATCAGTGCAACACTTGCTTTCTCCTACAGGAAAAATAGCTAAATATTTTCCTTTGAAATTTTCCATGCCATTACTCTTCAAAATAAACTAAGACTGTGAATAGCCATATTTTTACAAAAGTCACTGGCTTAGGTAAAAACAGTTTAAATAGCTAGATTCCTGCAAATGCACTTAGAATATGTTTATAATATAGAAGATTCATTTCCAGTGGTATTTCACTGAAGCAGTTGCTTACATTATTGGAAATGGGGAAATTGTTGCCACTTGGGTCAGTCCATTTTCATCTCTGACTACCCAAAAGCATGTGTGCATATTAACCCTTCAAGAGCTTGCCCAGACTCACTGTCCACTGATTTCAATTGAATGGAGATGGAAATTTTTCTTCTTGTAAAGCTTCTAGTCTGGGTGTCTAGATAGCATGGTGATAAGCATCATATAAACACTGAGAGGGATGGAATTCACGTTACCTTTATCTATGCCTCCTTTCATATACAGTATGTGTCATAGACAGACACCAGTGTCTCATTACATGACCACCCACAGAACATTACCCAATGTGACATTCTTCAGGGGAAATTAACAGAACTGTTTCACCACATCAGTCTCTTCCAAGAACACTGATTCAATAATAGTACTTAAAAAGTGACCAGATGCCCATGGAAGCTTCCCTCTTCCACTGTTTTGGCTGGGAGGCATAAGAAATACCTCAAATTCTAAAACTATTCAAAGCAGAATGATGCAGAAGGAAACACACGCTCACACACACAAATATGCTCATGGACAAATACACACACACGTATACGGATTCTAACTTATCATCTAGGTGGTGTTTCTACTTCTCAGTATTTTCTCACTACAGACATGTAACCATCCCTTCTGTTAGTCTCCAAATTCTCCTACTAATTGTTCAGAATCATAGTAAATGCATAGAGAATGGTTCTCTTTTCCTTTAAAGACAGTTTCAAAAAGTCAAGGGGCTCATTGGACTTTAAGGAATAATGATGATTACAAATGAAATCCCATCCTAGAAATATTCAGGAATGTAATCAGTATTAGAAATCTTAGAAATCTGAATTTTTATTCCCTAATACTTCTCTAAAAGTCATTTATGAAAAATATTTTTATGGACATTTCATAATTTTAAAATAAAGAGAATCTGACATAGATTTTTATACATATATTGCTTTTCCAAGGAAGCAAAACTTGATCTGAGTGTTGACGTAGTAACTGGAATGTCCATGGCAGCAGTAAAAGGCCATCATCAACCTCATTTTGTTTTTACATAGATAGTATTTCGTGTGTGAGAGCTGAGAAGAAAACTATATGACCTTTTTAAAAAAAGAATAGCAGGCATAGAATTTGGTGATTAGGAGGCATTAAATAAGAATAAACGATAGGTGGGCGCCTGGGTGGCTCCAGTTGGTTAAGCGACTGCCTTCGGCTCAGGTCATGATCCTGGAGTCCCAGGATCGAGTCCCACATCTCCCTCTGACCCTCTTCCCTCTTGTGCTCTCTCTCTCTCATTCTCTCTCTCTCAAATAAATAAATAAAATCTTTAAAAAAAAAAAAAGAATAAATGGTAGGTAATGACAAAGTCCTGTTGAAAGAATGGGCCCTGGTGGAAGGAGGAATTTGGAGGAAGAAGATAGAACCACCATTTATTGAACATGAACATGAATTAGGTACAGACCAGGAGTAGTGTGTGAGAGTGTGTGATAGAAGATGGCAAAGCTTACAGTGCTTCATGTTTCCCAGTTTCACGGCATACTCAGCTATTGCAATTTGTAAGACTTGATAAAGCAGGCTAAACTATCTAATATCACACTGAGTTGAATTAAGAACCCCAAAAGCCCAGTTGGATAAAGAGTTAAAGGGCAATCTCTTCTCCAAATAAGCCTACAATCATAGTCTCAACTTCGGGGCTATCACTTGTGTGCTGTCCATCAGTTTTTCACTTAAAATAAAATGCAAGACAAAATGGGAACTATAAAGATAATTTTTATTTTCCCTTTGGCTTGGTGTTATCAATTGGCCTAAAAATAATCTGTGACCCCGTGGAATCTAGTATGTAATTATTTCTAATTCCTCAAAATCGAAAATTCCTCAAGATTATTGGTTTTGAGGGGGTTTTGAGGGGGCTTAAAACTAACCACTTTAGGGGTAGGAGTATGTTCTAAAGAAACTATTTTGTCTGTTTGTTCAGAGGAGTTCTCTACATGTAAGTTAAGTAATCTTTAGAAGAACAGGAGGTGCTGATAGAATAATTGTGTTTACTCTTCCCACTTCATGATTTCTCTCTTATAAACATTGTTTTGCATTATTGGGCTCTGCGTTCCTTTTTCTCATCTGTTGTTTTACAAATATTTTTCTAATTGCCTGAGACAGTGTGGTCCAATAAAGTTAAGTTGACTTTGGATTGAACTTGTTTGTCTGATCTCTTGCCAGAGGTTATAGTCACCCACTTGAACTGACTTTCACTCTGTTTCTTGGTGTCTCTCTCTCTCTCTTTCCCTTTTATGTCCTTTTTTACTCATTGTCCACATCCTCCCTTCCCCATCCCAATGTACAACTGCAGAATTAATTCTCAAGACATCTATAGACAAATTATTTAAAGAATAAGTTCCTCCATATTTGTCTTCTATCATCTATCCTGTCTGTCCGTCCATCCACCCAACTTCCGTCCATCCACTTTAGCCACCTAAATGAACAGATCAGAGTTTCAATCCAAGTCACTGGAGGAGGTGCACTAAATGCTTAGAAAACAAGAGTGCTTGGAATAACTCATTTGTTTGACGTCTGGAAACACTTTACAAACAACCTCCAGGAAAATAACAAAGCAAATAGTGCTGGTCTACCGCAATGGAACAGATATGGTGTGTGATCGGTTAGCTGCAACCCACAAATAAACACAGACACGCAATATAGCAAGCAAAAACAGAAACCACATTATTGTCTATCACAGACTGAAGAGTTCGGAATAAACTTAAAGCCTCATATGTGTGACTTCTAGACTCTGAAAGGAAGGTTAAAAGCTTCAAGGACTCTTCCTGGTTTTGTATAGTAAGCTCCTGAGTTTCCCTTTAACACCAAAGATCAACATTTATTTTAACATCTACCCACTTTGACCAAAGCCTAAGTCTTGGAAGTCCTCATTCCTGTTGCTCTTTCTGACTGCTTTAAGAGAATAGAGCCGCATGACACTGCAGGCTTTGGCCTCACATGGTGCAGTGATAGTTCCCTTGTCGCATATCAAGCTAAACCTAGGACTGGTCTACCAAAATGGCGCTATGCGAGGTGAGGCTTTTCCATGCATTCGGGCTACAGTTCTCCATTTACAGGATTAATAGACATTCTCTGCTTATTTGGAAATGTGAAACAACTTTGTTTTGTCTTTAAGTTATGCTTATTGTATCTTAACTTTCTTTCACTTAGTCTCTAAGGACAGATGACCACCCTCATCTCTGTATTATATTCCACTTAAAAAGGTGAATTGTTCACCTTTTTTCCTATCCTTAATTATAGACTTGCATCTGAACCTGTTTGCAAAGTGGGATTGACCATAATTTAGGAACAAAGATAGAATTGTTTTGTTTCTCCTAAGTCTGAGGCAACAAGAGTATGCTTGTTCTTCCAGTGTTTCATCTTCCCATTCAAAACTTTATTCTTTTTTATTTTTCCTAAACAGTCTACTTGGTTACTATTCTTCTGTTTCCTTTTTCTGTGACCTTGGGTAGTACCCCATTATAGATCAGATTTATAGAGGTTAAATTAAGAAAGTAGATCTTAATTATTCAAACCACTAAAAAGAAATGATAATTATGTGACAGGAGAGAGGTTCTATTATCATTACCATGGCAATTATAATAAACAAATGTATCAAATCCACATGTTGTATACCTTTAATTTATACAAGTTATATGTCAAGTATATTTAAATAAAATATTGCAGTAGACACTAAACAGTGATTCAAGGGAATGAGAAGACATTTTTCTCTAATGTGTTAAGGTGAGATGGGGCCTGTGATTAGAGATAGGGAAGAGAACACAAAATAACTAACTCATTTGTCCAGTTGACAATAGATGCAGAAATGAGCCAGGTCATCAGCTTTTACTTCTCCTAATGCTTCTCTTACAGAAAGATGCAAAATAAACATGATTCCACAGGTTAAGAGACCAATGGCCATTGTTTGTCTGGGCAGGATAAACTCTTGACAACTACCCTCTGACCTTCCTTCCTGGTGTTCTGATAAGAAAATAATGGAACCCCATTACTCCTAACCCCACAAATTTATCAGAATGTATCCAAAGAATTCAATCAGAACCTTCTCCGTGCCCTGATAAACAAAGAAAGAAGATGTTAAAAGTCACTGTCATTCCTGGTTGATGCCACCAGTCTCCAGAGAGAGAAGAAAAGAATCTGATATTCTTCAGTCCAGTTATGAGAAAATATGAAATCTATTGGGAAGGGCCAGAGTTCTGCAAACAAGAGGAATGTTTTCTTCAAAATGTTGCTGGCTAAGATGATAAGTAATTCTTATATTTAAAAGATATGATTATAAGTAGGCCTCAATAAGAAACCATGACACCTCTCGTTGGTGGGAAGATTGAAGCAGAAATGGGAGTACCATATTTATTTTTGTTCATGAACTGGAGCCAATCCTTACCCACTATTATTCTTCTCCCATAAAACATAAAACACATATTCTTTCTCCCATAAAACACCATTTTAAAGTGGAATACAGATGAGTATTAGTCCTTGTCCAGCTAATGCCTTGGTTGCCACCATGCTCTAAAAGACTTTCACCAAGGAGTGAGAGAACCTTCCTGAAAGGGGAAAGGTTAGAGGTGCTGATGGGGTTGTAAAGTAAGAGACTAGAAAGAAGTACTTGTAGGTTGGAGCTAAACTTGAAGGCAGGAAAGCCATGTCAGAAGGAGAAATGACATCTATAGGGACATCCTCCCTCGGAAAGTCTGTATCATAAAATGACTTTTGTCTTTAAAATGACGTTTATTTATTTGTTTATTTTATTAACCCTGCCTTCATTCTAAACATTGAGGAGTTACTACGTGCCAGCCACCATTCAGAGGGCTTCTGTGAACAATGTTCCTGCACTCATGGGACGATTTCTCTCACGACACAGTGAAAGGAAAATGAAAAATTTTACACACGCACACACATACACGCATGTGTGATTTTCTATTGTGAGACATTTCATGAAGTAATTAACAGGAAGCATTAAGAGACAGTAGGAGTGTGGTGGGGGAGAATGGCAGATATGGAGGACTGGCTCACACAACATCACTTCCAACCTCCTTCCAGTGTTCCTTCTAGCTGCACAGAACAAAAATTAAAAATTTTATTTTTAGACCCCCTAGAAGCTAGAGTTCTGGATGTGATATAGTTTCTACCTATTCATAGGTACTCATAAAAGACTTGTACTCAGACATGAGGTGAGTGGGAGGCAGTGGTCATGAGGCACTTATTTTCCTAGTAAGGTTCTAGTGGGTGCAGAGTGGCTCTTGAGCCAACAGTTATGATGGATATGTTCCTAAGAGGCGACGATTGCAGCCATCCCTTCTAGTCCCTGGATGTGCAGTAAGATGGTAGGATTCTGCAGCCATCAATTGTGAGAGTGCTTCCTGATCGCCCAATTTGCAAAATGTGCACAAACAATGGTTCTTTTTATAATCAGTTGGGGGCCTAATATAGAATCTCCTACTCTGGCCATTCCAATAATTTGGCAAGTATTTAATGGCTTTCATTTTAATGCAGCAAAATTAAGTTGGTTTTTTTTAAGATTTTATTTATTTATTTGACAGAGAGAGACACAGCGAGAGAGGGAACACAAGCAGGGGGAGTGGGAGAGGGAGAAGCAGGCTTCCCACAGAGCAGGAAGCCCGATGTGGGGCTCGATCCCAGGACCCTGGGATCATGCTGAGCAGAAGGCAGACACTTAATGACTGAGCCACCCAGGTGCCCCGCAAAAGTGAGTTTTGGTGTTTGCAACTAAATGCTGACTGTGATGAGGGACTCCATGAACTGTGTGTCAAGAATCCCCTTTGAGGATAATTTGGGCTGAGACCTTAAGAACTAGAAAGAACAAGCCTGAGAAGAGCATTCTAGGTAGGGGGACTAATAAATTCAAACATCCTAAGGCTAAAAGAGCTTGCATTTTGCATGATGGGGACCCAAAAGGAGACTTTTAGTACAAGATGAGATTAGAGAGATTGGTAGGAACCAACTTAAGACAAAGGATTTGGAATTAAAATATGTGTACAGGAAGCCATCAGATGGTATACAGCAGGGAAGTGCTATGATCTGATTAATGTTTTCAAAAGATCATACTGGCTAATGTATGGAGAATGAATTAGTCAGGGCGAAACAGGGACATCTCCAAAGAGGCTACTTTGGGAATTCATGCAAGAGTTGATGATGTTGTAATCTAGGATCATAGTAGTCAAAAAAAAAAAAAAAAAATTCAGGGTGGTAAAAAGGACATACTGAAGACATATTTTGGAGGGAGAACAGATCAGAATAGCTGAATAGATTGTATGGGAGTATAAAAAAAAGGGAAAGCAATAAGGATGACACCAAGGGATTTAGCTTGATCAACTAGGTAGCATTAAGAAGAAAATACACGATGAAGGTCGGATTTGAATAGGAATAAAGAGTTCAATTTCATACACGTTAAGTTTGGTAAACCTATAGACTCTGTATCAGTTATTTTTTATTGTGTAAAAAGTCACTCCAAAACATACTGGCCTAAAACAACAGCAATTTATCATTTCTCACAATTCTGAGGGCTGGCTGGCTGGCTGGCGGGCTGGCTCTGTTGCTGGTCTCATTTGACCTAACTCATGCAGCTGCACTCAGCTGGATAATTTTATGGTCTAGGAGTTCTGAGATGACTGAAAATTTCATTCATATATCTTGAAGTTGGTACTTGCTGCTGCCTGGGAAACTTGTTTTCCTCCTGGTGTCTCATCCTCCAGTAAGCTAGACTGGCTTCCTTACATGGCAATCTCTCAGGCCAGCCATCTAAGGAAATAAAAGTGGAGGCTGCAAGGCCTCTTGGGACTGATGCCTGGGCCTTACACTTTTACCCATTCTGTTGGTCAAAACAAGTCAGAGACCAGGCTTGATTCAAGGGATGGAGAAACACACTTCAGCTCTTGTTGGGAAGAGCACCACTGTCACGAGGCAAAGAATCATGGGAGAAATTGTTGCTGCCATTGTTGAAGGCAATCTACCAGAAACATCTTAGTGGAAATATCATGTAGGCAATTAGATATGAGTCTAAAACTAAAAGGAGAGTCTCAGTTTGCCTGTATGACTTTATTGCTAAGTAGTTATCTAAGAATTGAGTGCAAACTCGGTTATTGGTCTTTTTATGTTAAATGTTACTATTTGCACATTATTTCTTCTTCCTGTAACATGACTAATTTTTCAACATTTCATAGGAAAGTGAGATAATATAAGTACTATATTAATTATCTATTATTTTATTACAAATTATTTAGAAAAACAAACATTTATTATCTCATAGTTTTAAAGAGTCAGTAATTTGGATGGTTCCTTCTCACGGTCCCTCCTGAGGCTGCAGTCAAGTTGTTGCCCAGGCCCACAGTCTCTTGAAGGCTTGACTGAGCCTGGAGGAGTCACTTTAAAATGCCTTATTCATGCAGCTAGTGGTAAGAATTCTTATTTCCTTTCCACATGGACCTCTCCAGAGGGCCCCTTGTGTGTTTTTACAACATGTCAGCTACTTCCCAGAGAATGTGATTCAAGAGAAAAGAAGGAGGCTGTAGTGCTTTTTATGATCAAGTCCAAAGCGACACACTGTCACTTCCACCATATTGTATGTTAGAAGCAAAGTCCAGCCCCCACTGAAGAAGTAATGAATTAAGGCTTATCTCTTAAAGAGAGGAATCAAAATTTTTTGGAGAAATTTTAAATGCACCAAAAGTATAGACGGAGGCGTACAGATTTGATTGGGAGAGAGTAAAGAAGTTCCTTTCTGGTTGTTTATTTGTCAGCCTTCTTGGGGCAACGCAAGAGAAAATCCAAATTAGCTAGAAAATTTCTCTTATAGTTTAACCTCCTTCTGAGATTTCACTTGCCATGGAGGACAAACGTTTATGTTTTGCAGCTCAGAATGTTATGCTGGTAGAAGTAGAAAAGACTGAGAGGCAAGAGCAGTGGGTGGTTTAAGAATTAGCAGAAGAAGTTTTAAGCCCATCTCCCTATTATCTCTGAAAGCTTCTATAAACCACTCCAAAAAAACACACAATAAAATATATTGTTCCTGCCTTGCTGATGTTACTTCAGGACACATTCTGTAGGTCCCCTTCTTATTCCCATTTCCTTTCTTTCTTCTTTCTTTCTTTCGTTTCTTTTTTAAGATTTTATTTATTTATTTAATATAGAGAGAGCAGAAGCAGGGGTGGGGGTGGGGAGGGACAAGGGGAGAAGCAGACTCCCCTCCCTGCTAAGTGGAGAGCCCAATGCAGGGCCCTTATTCCCATTTTCTTAGTAGATTTCTACTTCTGAGTTCCTTCAGTGTGACATTCTAGAACTGCCTGTGGGTTAAGAGGAAAGGGGATGTGCTCCATGTTCTTCTGGGCTCCAGCAGGTAAAGGGACTTTGGCTCCTCAGGAGGGCTTGACACCAAGTGACAGGTAGTGATTAGCCTCAGGGAAGACACCTTCTTGTAGCTCTCCGAAATGATATGAGAGAGAGCCAGTAGGACCAACCTTCTGGTTGTCCTCTCAGTTATCAAGAACACCCTAAATGTTTAACATTACTTTACATCAACACCCAGCTTTTGGCTGGGGGCTGAAGATAAAAAACTTCTGCCCTCAAAGAGCTTATAGCACAATATGGGGAGCCAGAATATATAAACTGGTAAATGCATGAAGTGGTATAAACACTACCATATGGTAATGACCACTGTGGTGTAAGAAAGCAGGGCGGGTGCCCAAAATATTTCTTAGAGGAGTCTTACATTTGGGTTGCTCTTGAACAATAAGAGAGAAGGGCCTTCAGGCAGGAGGAGCAGCAGAATGAAACATGAAAGGAATTGACACAGCTTCAAATGGTATAGTGGGCATCAGAAATCTTGGAATCAGATAGTACTGGCTTCCAAAACCTGATACTTTCAAGATTCAGCTGAGGGGAAGAAGAGGAAGGAGGGTTGCTCATTAGATGGTTATTTATTTAGGGAAGGATTACTCTCACTTATTCTAATTGTTCTTTTGAGGCAAGTCCTTTCAGATCAAAGGAGCACTTATCCAAGTGATTGTCTTTGAGATGAATATTCAGGACTTTTTTTTTTAATTTTAAAGAGAAGAAAGGGAATGGCTAATACGTGAACCCTTTTCTTGAACGTTTAGATACTTTTACATTTTACGACTTATGTACCAGATTTAGGTAAACTAAATATATTCACCGAATTTCCTCTTATTCCGAATAACGAGCAACACTGACACTTAAGTAAAATGGATTTAGGAACAAATTTACTACTATTTACAACAATAATACTATTGACTAATTACAGTGGATGTAGCATGAACCAAACCCTCAAGAACATAATACATTAAGAAAATATGGGGGAAAATCTTTAAAGTATCTAGAGAATGTTCCCAGTTGAATTTCTCTGGTTATTTTCCAAGCCATCATCATTCCCATCAAAAAATTGAATACTGTCAAAGAATTTAAACCTTCTTAAACATTTTTTTTATTTTAATGAAAGAGTATGATAGCAGATTTACTGTAATATAGTCATTTAAAAAAATCGAATTATCTTTATACTGAATTAGAATGCTTTGTCATTATTAGAATGATTTATTTAAAATATCTTTAGGCCAAAGATGAAAAATTGAAGTAGGTCTCCTATTTTTCCCATAATCATCTTTCTTCTGCTTGGTGTTATATTTTATGTTTTTCTTTACACACAAGCTTTTCCCTTAGATCAGGGGTGAGTAAACTGTGGCTTGTGGGCCAATTCCAACCCGTTGCCTGTTTTGTGGCCCATGAGCTGAGAATGGTTTTTCTATTTTTAAAAAAGTTGAAAAAAGGAAAAAAGAATAGTATTTTATGACATATGAAAGTTATATGAAGTTCAAATTTCAGAGTCCACAAATAAGTCATGAACACAGGTGCATTCCTTTATTTACATATTGTCTAAGACTGTTTTCATGCTGCAAGGGCTGTTGCAAAAGAACCTATAGGGTCCACAAAGCCAGATATTTGCCATCTGGCCCTTTGCCTAAAGCTTGCTGACACTTACCTTATATAATAGGTTGAAATGCATCTGCACAATATTGTGTTGTTTAGCCCTTACACTTCATATTTTTAGCTAGTTAAGTGTGCAAAGTGTTACCCTTCTTCCTAGTTTCAGAGACGGGAGAACTGGACACGAAGTTTTTGGATCAAGACTCTGAACTTACGTTTTACTATCTGATGGGACAATTACCACTGGGGTTGAATCAAAAAATTTTGATCTGAGCCTATGGAGAGTTTTTGATGATTTTAACACAAGTATTGAAAGTGTGTGCCTACACAGAATGCCATGAGACCACTCCTAAGTCCGCTTGAGTATAAATACAGAGGGTTACAGTGTTTTGCACACTTTTGTTGTCTGAAATCTTATAAGGCAGTAGATGAAGTATAATATGAATTGTTTTGGCATTACCAGCTTCACTGAAAGCCTCCATGCATCTACACATCTGTGTCTGCAGCAAGAAGGGATAATTGTTCTGCTCTGCTATTGCTGTTTATGAATCAGAAGAACAAAAAGGCAACAGAATAAACAAAATGTCATGTTCATACAAATCCTGATTAGGGTAAAATCGTCTGGCTGGCATTGCTTGCATACAACATCATCAACGGGGCTGCCAGCTAGTGAGGGGAGCCTCACAGTTCCCCTGCCTCGGGTCTTCAAAGCTTGTTTGAAGGTTTCACAAAAGCTAGACCTACCCAAAATAGTCGAGATCTAGTCTCTGAGTCTTTACCAAAATTAATCAACTTGTCTTTAAGAATTCTTGAAGTCCTGGGATATTTCAAAATAACTGCAGCATCCATGATAGGGTGCTTGCAAAAATGTATTCGATCAATATCCTAGAACAGGGTTTCCCAACTTCAAGGCTATTGACATTTGGGGCCAGATAATTTCTTTGACTCCTGTGTACTGTAAGATGTTTAGCAGCATCCTGGGCCTCTTCCCACTAGATGCCAGTAGCACTCTCCCAGTTGAGATAACATAAACTGTCTCCAGACGTTGCCAAAGACAAAATCATCCCCGAGTGAGAACCAGTATTTCAGAAGATGGTTCCACAGTATAATCCAAGGAGCTCTGAGGAATATTCGGTCCTGAGAACACAACTACTGGCAGACCTCAGACATATTAGAGGTTTGGTTCCAGACCACCACAATAAAGTGAATATTGCAAAAAAAAAAAAGTGAGTTAAATGAATTTTTTGGTTTCCCAGTGCACATAAAAGTTAAATTTACACTATACTGTAGTCTATTAAAGGTGTAATAGCATTACATCTAACAAGAAAAAGAAGCTACATACCTTAATTTAAAAATATTTTATTGTTAAAAACTATTAACTGTCATCTAAGCTTTCAGTGAGTCATAATCTTCTTGCTGGTGGAAGGTCTTGTCTCGATGCTGACGGCTGCTGACTGATCAGGGTGAAGGCTGCTGAAAGTCAAGGTGGCTGTGACGATTTCTTAAAACAAGACAACAGTGAAATTTGCTGCACTGATTGGCTCTTGCCTTCCATGGGTGATTTCACTGTAGCATGTGATACAGTTGGATAGCATTTTACCTACAGTAGAACTTCCTTCAATCCTCTCAAACCCTGTTGCTGCTATATCAGCTAAGTTCATGGAATATTCTAAATCCTTTGTTGTCATCTCAACAATCTTCACATCATCTTCACCAGAAGTAGAGTCCATCTCAAGAAGTCCCTTTCTTTGCTCATCTATTAAAAGTAACTTCTCATTTGTTCAAGTTTTATCATGAGATCACAACAAATCAGTCCCAGCTTCAAGGTCCACTTCTTATTCTAGTTCTCTTGCTATTCCCACCAAATCTGTGATTACTTCCTCTTCTGAAGTCTGGAACTCCTCAAAATCATGCATGAGGTTGGAATGAAATTCTTCCAAAATCCTTTTAAAACTGATATTTTGATCTCTTCCCATTAATCACAAATGTTCTTAATGGCATCTAGAATGGCGAATCCTTTCCAGAAGGGTTTCAATTTATTTTGCCCAGATCCATCAGAAAAATCACTATGTATGGCAGGTATAGCCTTATGAAATGTGTTTCTTAAATAATAAGACTTGAAAGTCAGAAGGACTCCTTGATCCGTGAGCTGCAGAATGGACGCTGTGTCAGCCCACATGAAAATAATTTTCATCTTGTCCATGTCCATCAGGGCTCTTGAGGGACCAGATGCGTTGTCAATGAGCAGTCATATTTTGAAAGGAATTCTTTTTCTGAGCAGTAGGTCTCAACAGTGGGCTTATAATATTCAGTAAATCCTGTTATAAACAGATGCACTGTCATCCAGGCTTTGTTGTTCCATTGACAGAACACAGGCAAAGTAGAGTTAGCATAATTTTTAAGGGCCCTAGGATTTCCAGAATGGTAGGTGAGCGCTGGCTTCACCCGAAAGTCACCAGCTACCTTAGCCCCTAACAAGAAAGTCAGACTGTCTTTGAACTTTGAAGCTTTAAAGCCAGGCATTGACTTCTGGAACGTCCTAGATGGCATCTCCTTCCAATAGATAAGGCTCTTTTGTCTACATTGAAGATCTGTTGTTTAGTGTGGCCACCTTCATGAATTATCTTAGCTGGACCTTCTGGAGAACTTGCTGCAGCTTCTACATCTGCTCTTGCTGATTCACCTTGCACTTGGATGTTTTGGAAATGGCTTCTTTCCTTAAACATCATGAACCCACCTCTGCCGGCTTCAGACTTTGCTTCTGCAGCTTCCTCACCTCTCTCAGCCCTCACAGAATTGAGGAGTGTTAGGGCCTTGCTCTGGATTAGGTTTTGGCTTAAGAGAATGTTGTGGCTGGTTTGATCTCCTATCCAGGCCACTCCAACTTTCTCCATATCAGCAATAAGGCTGTTTCACTTTCCTAGCGTTCACATTCACTTGGGTGGCACTTTTTATTTCCTTCAAGAACTTTTCCTTTGCACTCTCAATTTGGCTGTTTGGCACAATTGGCCTAACTTTTGGCCTGTTGTGACTTTTGATGTGCCTTCCTCACTAAGTTTAATCATTTCTAGTTTTTGATCTGAAGTGAGCGATATGCAACTAGTCCTCTCACTTGAACACTTAGAGACCATCATAAGGTTATTAATTGGCCTAACTTCAAGATTGTCATGTCTCAGGGAATAGGAAGGCCTGAGGAGAGGGAGAAAGATGGAGGCACGGCTGTTCACTGGAGCAGTCAGAACACACACACATTTATTGATTAATTTCACTGCCTTATATGAGTGTGGGTCATGGCATCCCCAAATAGTTACAACAGCAACAATAAAGATCATTGATCACAGATGACACCAAAAAGTATAACAATAATGAAAATGTTTGAAATATTTCGAGAATTACTGAAACGTGACACAGAGACATGAAGTAAGCAGACGACATTGGAAAAAACGGCACTGATAGGCTCGTTTAACACAAGGTTGCCACAAACCTTCGATTTGTAAAATATGCCGTGTAAACAAAGCACAATAAAATGAGATATGCCTGTAGCCTAAAAAGACTCAGACTCTGTATTTCAGGACATAAAATAATTATCTAAAAAGGTGAAATATCTAATTATGAATCCAGATTTCCAAAATAGTCCTTGGTTTGCTTATAATGAACAGGAAAACAGAATCTTTGGTGGCTCTCTCACCTGTTCTGTTTCCCATGCTCTGTGGATGCAAGGGCTGCACCTTCAAACTGGTGTCCTTGTCTCCATCATCCCCCTCCATTCATTCATCCAACAGATGTTGACTGAATACCTCCTGAGGGGTGGGACAGGCTCACTGCTAGGTGACGAGGCCCAGAACTCACAGAGTTACCTTTTGATTACACAGCCCCAGTCTCTGGTTAGGAACTATTCATGGCTTCCCTCAGCCTAGAAAATAAGGTAAAAACTCAAACTAAAATAAGGCATTCATAGTGTTCTCTGTCATTTCCTTCCCACCAACACCTATTCCATCTCTATCCATCTAAGTCAGGATTTCTCAATTCTGGCTGCACATTAGACTATCTTAGGGAGATTTTTTTTTTTTTTTTTTTTGAATGCCAAGGCTGAAGCCAGACGAGCTAATCAAACCTCTGTTGTTGAGCATCAGCTTTTTAAGAGAGCTCTCTGGGAGGGTCCAACATGGAAACAGGATTGAGACCTTATGATCTACGCCACATACAGTGAACTCATTTCTTCTTGCCAATAACTGTTTAGAAATGGGCATATGGCAGGGCATCTTAATGAGCTATGAGGAGAAGTCTATATATGTGGGAACATGATTCTAGGAAAATTTCCATCACTCAAAATACTGGTCATGGAGGAAATGATCTCTTTGGCCCCTGGATGCTGTTACATCTGGATGTCTTGCCCAGAACTGCTATAGCCCTTTTATTTCAAACCTGAGGGTGAAGTCAACACAGGGAAGAAGAAAGAGACAAGAGACTTCATTACACAAAGGCTTAGTAAATACACCCAAAGCCCAATTCCTCAGAATTTTTTTTATTAGATAATAAACTGTCTTTTAAAAAATCCAATTTTAGTTCTCTGTCACTTGCAACCAAAGCATCCTAACTTATACAGCATTCCAGAATCTGCTCAGTCCTCCCTGTCCCATCCTCTAAAACCAGTCATTTTGTCACACAGGCCCTACTGATGCTATAGTCACTCCTAACTATTTGCCATCCCTGGTGATATCTCCATAATTTTACTAATATTTTGTCTCTCAGTGGAAAAACATTTTTTTCCCACTCCTGGTATTGTACTATAACCCTATCTGTTAGTTAGGGTAGACTAAGCTTCTGTATGAAATAGACTCAAAATATATAATTGCTAAAATTCCTTAGAGGCTTACTTCTTATGTACTTAATAGTCCAAAGATGTAATAAGTCAAAAAACCAGATTTCCACGTTGAGAATCTACCATTCCTGGAGTCTTGACATTTTTACTTGTTTGCAGCCTACAGAAAGATAAAGAGAGAGCTCATAGATGGAAAACACCCACTTCTGAAAAGCTGTGGCTCAGAAAGAGTACGTTTATCACTTCTGCTCATGTTACACTGAGAAAAATTGATCTTTTGGCTACATGTAACAGTAAAGGAAAGTGGGAATATGGCTCTGCTGTGTGCCAAGGAAGAAAGGAAACAGGGTTTTTGTGAACAGCTAGTAGTCTCAGCCACAAAAACCCATGTCAAATATCAACTTTCCCATCACCCAGCCAGACAGGATCTCTATCTACGGTCCTGTGCAGACTGGGAGGTAGTATTTAGCTGTGCTGGAATCATGAATGATCTTTCCACCCAGTTGGCTTTTTTCTCCAACCAGATGGTAATTTCTTTGAGAATAGCAGTTATTTTTACATTCTTGCCTGTCTACAGCATCTAGCTTGGAAGCTTTACTCTGGAATGACAATCCTTAAACTTGAGGTACATCAGAATCCCCTGGGGTGGTTGTTATAGCATGGGTTGCTAAGCCCCACCCTTAGATTTTCTGTTGCAGTTGGTGGAGGATAGGGCCTACAAATCTGCATTTCTAACAAGTTCCTGGGTGATTTTGGAAAACTTGATCTAGACTATACTGGTTATTGTTTTACAATTAACAAACAGTAAGGGGCACACTTCTGAATTTGTAGGATAGGATGGAGGCCCAGAAGTTAGACTTACTACCACTTTTTTTTTTCAGGCTGCTTCCCACTGGAATTTATTTTTTTTCTTTGAATTTTTTTATTGTTATGTTAATCACCGTACATTACATCATTAGTTTTGGATGTAGTGATCCATGATTCATTGTTTGTGCATAACACCCAGTGCTCCTCCGTGTAGAACGTGCCCTCTTTAATACCCATCACCAGGCTAACCGATCCCCCCCACCCTCCTCCCCTCTAGAACCCTCAGTTGGTTTTTCAGAGTCCATCGTCTCTCATGGTTCGTCTCCCCCTCTGATTTACTCCCCTTCATTCTTCCCTTCCTGCTATCTTCTTCTTCTTTTTTTTTCTTAACATATATTGCATTATTTGTTTCAGAGGTACAGATCTGTGATTCAACAGTCTTGCACACTTCACAGCGCTCGCCATAGCACATACCCTCCCCAGTGTCTATCACCCGGCCGCCCCATCCCTCCCACTCCACTCCCACTCCCACTCCAGCAACCCTCAGTTTGTTTCCTGAGATTAAGAATTCCTCATATCAGTGAGGTCATATGATACATGTCTTCCTCTGACTGACTTATTTCACTCAGCATAACACCCTCCAGTTCCATCCACGTCGTTGCAAATGGCAAGATCTCATTCCTTTTGATGGCTGCACAATATTCCATTGTGTATATATACCACTTCTTCTTTATCCATTCATCTGTCGATGGACATCTTGGCTCTTTCCACAGTTTGGCTATTGTGGACATCGCTGCTATAAACATCGGGGTGCACGTACCCCTTCGGATCCCTACATTTGTATCTTTGTGGTAAATACCCATTACTACCACCTTTTTAAACAGTACAAACTCCTCTCTCCTGCGTGTCCCTCTTGTTTGCACTTGTCTCTGAACCATCTTTTTGGAGCAGAGAAACCTCAGTAGACAACTTTTTGCCTTGTTTCTTTTCTTCCTTTCTTTCTTCCTTTCTTTCTTTCTTTCTTTCTTTCTTTCTTTCTTTCTTTTTTTAAGCATAGATGGATTAAAAAAAGAAGAAGAAATTTTAAGATCCATTTTGAAAAGTGACTTCAGTTAAAAGGTGTTAATTTAATTTAAAAAATCCTCAAATTTGTCTTCGGGAAAGGAAGAGAACATACTAGCAAATTTATGATAAAAAGAATTCTTTGGGTCATTGTTATTTGTCATGATAACTGTAAGATTCCCAATAAGGAAAACAATATGTCCTTTGAAGTGACAGAGAATTTTGGTTATATTTTAAAAATTAATTTTTTTAAGTACAAACTCATTACAGTTTTATTCCATACAATAATGAATTCCCTTTTGAAAACTAATTATATCACCGGATGCATAATTTTCTCTTAAAAATAATAAAGGCATTTATTTTGACAAAACATTTCGAAGATTCTAACAAATTAACTGTCTCACTTAGGTTTTCTGGAAAACACTGAGTAAAATAATAAAAGATTTATGGGTCATATGAGTTGCTATGTCACAAGAAATTATGATAGAAGATTGTCCATTTGGGTCATTTAAAATGGAACCAAACTCTGGAAGCAAAGAGTACTGTGTAGCATCAGTGAGAAAGAGGCACAGATGCGACATGCTGATTCTACTTGTCCTTCTAGAATCGGGGTAACACTTCACCCGAAGCTGCGTTTACCAAGACTCAATCTAATCTTTGCTTGTGGCATTTATAAGATTATGGAAAGCCTAAAACGAAAGGAGCTCCAAAGGAGTGACCATATTGGAAGAGAGAAAATATAGCTCTTTTCCCTAACAATGAAAACTGCTTATGAAGCTTTAGTACTAGGCGCAGGAAACCCAGAATTGCTGAACACTGGCAACAAGTTCAAAGCAGCTTTCATGTTAGATTAATTAAGGCAACCGCTACAACATAGTGTAATTAGAAAAGCTACAAAGGCTACTTGTTTTTTGTTTTGTTTTGTTTTGTTTTTTGTTTTTTAACTCTATCTAAGAAGCTCTGTTAGGCTATACTGGGGTCCACTCTGAGGGACGGAGCTTTAAGTTAAGCAGAGCATGGAATAGAATAGCTGGCAGCAGAGAGGAAAGCCTGAGTGAAGTGCTGGTTTGGGGAAGTAACTTTGATAAAGAGTGTGATGTAAGTCAAATTCTTAGCAAGTGAAGCCATAGTTTGGACCCCAACCAATGTAGCTTGAGATGGTCGAGGCCAAGAGACCCCTGAAGGTAGGATGGGAAGATATGCCATCTAAAATGCAACGCTTTGGGGGCATCTGGAGGGTTCAGTCGGTTGAGCGTCTGACTCTTGATCTCAGCTCAAGTCTTGATCTCACAGTTGTGAGTTCGAACCCTGAGTTGGGCCCTGCACTGGGCATGGAGCCTCCTACCTAAAAAAATTACATAAAAAAAAATAAAATACAACACTTCTGAGAGTGAAAAAGGCACCAGGACAATAGACACAAACTGTGTCTACAGAACGTGGGGTTCTCACTAACAAGTAAAAAAGAATGCTGGATATACTGTGAGAGACTATGATAGTTGAAAGAAATTTTTTTTTTAAAAGATCTTATTTATTTATTTAACAGAGAGAGAGACACAGCGAGAGAGGGAACACAAGCAGGGGGAGTGGGAGAGGGAGAAGCAGGCTTCCCGCCGAGCAGGGAGCCCGATGTGGGACTCGATCCCAGGACTCCGGGATCATGAGCTGAGCCAAAGGCAGACGCTTAATGACTGAGCCACCCAGGCGCCCATGTTGAGAGAGATTTAGGCAAATCTTAGTTCACTGGGCTGGCTGGAAGTCTAGTGATCATACCTCCTAAATTATCTGGACCAGTTTTGAATCTTGATTTTTTTTAAAGATTTTATTTATTCATTTGAGAGAGAGAGAGAGAGAGAGAGAGAGAGAGCATGATCGGGGGGAGGGGCAGAGAGAGGGAGAGAAGTAGACTCCCCACTAAGCAGGGAGCCTGACACTGGGCTCGATCCCAGGACCCGGAGACCATGACCCGAGTTGCAGGTAGATGCTTAACCAACTGAACCACCCAGGTGCCCCACTGATGTTTTAGATTTTTAAATCAACATTATTATTTCTCCCATATTATTAAAACTTTCAAGCACGTCTTGATCAAACTATGTGTGAGAGATCAGACTGCATGAGGGTCAGCATGGTCTCAGTACTCAGACAGACCTCAATAAGAAGAATGGTCCTAGTATTTTCTAGCTGTGTGATCTTTCCCGACCCGTTTCCCTGTCTGTACAATAGGGACAGGAATAACTATTTGTTCAGCTGTTGTAATGATTGAATTAGATGGTGTACACAAGTATGTGGCCTGGTGAGTGACATGCACTCAATAACTCTAATAGTTCCCATGCTTTAAAATCTTTTTATTTTTTATTAAAATATGGTTGACACATAATGGTACATTAGTTTCAGGTATACAGCATAGTGACTCAATGACTTTCTACATTATGCTCCATTCTCTACAAGCGTAGCTACCGTCTGTCGCCACACTATGCTGTTACAATACCATTGGCCATATTCCCCATGCTGTATCTTTCATTCCCCTGTGGAATCTTTCAAAACAAGACACAAAAATATTTTATCCTAATGATTTTGTTTCTCTGTCCTAATGATTCATTTATTCAGTAGATATTTATTAAGCCCCTGGTACATGATAAATAAGACCCTGTTTGGCACCAACCTTAAGAAAACAAAACCATCCTGGCCTCAAACTCACAGAGATTTCGGCATAGTAATAAGATGAGCAGTGAGGAAACAGAATATCAAATAAGGAAACAATCATATGTAAAATTTCAGCTGGGATTTCCATAACATGTCCCGTACCTGTGAGTGTAGGATTTGACTGAGTCTTGGAGAATGAGACAGATTTCCCAGTTCCTGAGAAAATTTCTGTGTTAAAAAGATCACTTGGACTGAAGTTTCAGAACACAAGGGAGGGGTATCATTCGAGGGGCTGTGTGTGAGTCCTCTATTTAATAGCGTGTCACATTTGCTTAAGAAAGAGATGGTTATGTTTGTTCCTCCAGAAAATAAGGTGATCCCACCACCAAGCTTATAGCCTGCTCATGAGATAGCAGATTGTTTGGGGTTCACTGGACAAAAGAAGCAGATTTATGTCTTTGATATTTGTTTGTTGGGTAGATGCTCAAGTGGATCTTATCATGCACATTCACACTTAAAGCAAATTTTCTACTTAGACTACCGTTACTTTATCATCATGTGCTATTTATTCAAAGGCAAAAACTGTAACAGCAGAGGAAAAAAATTTAAGAACAATATTTTTCTAGCCAATAAATACATTGCCCTGCTGTACACAGACTATATGAATATTACATGGGCTAGGTTTTCAGAGAAACTTCATGTCTCAGATTTGTCTTCGGAACAAGTTCTCATGAAATTGTTTTGAATGTAGATTCTCCTTAGCAACTCTCTCCAGTAAACTCTCAGTGATTTCATAATTTTGAAAATGGTTTACTAGAACTCCATATTCAGAAATGGGGGGACAGGGTTGTCTTCAACCTCATTTGCACTTCACCTCTTAACATTTAAACACATGAATGAAGACCCTTTGTGGCCAGTGTCGAGACTGTGGAGTGTGGAGATCTTGGGCAGACCCAGCAGCTGGCGAACAGGACAGGGCAGAGCGCAAGGCAGTGCCCAGCAGGAACGCACGTGACAGTGTGGCGTCCACTTACCTGCGTTCTGCTAAGCATCTACTGTGTACCCCACCCATCAGCAAAATATTCAAAAAAGAAATGGACCCCAAAGCAGTTGATGTTTTATCAAATATTTCAGAAAAGAAAATGCATACCATGGTGCTACGTATCTCTTCTCAATCTGCCTGGTGTCAGACCCTGACAGTCAAGGAAGATTCTGAGAAACGGTTCTTTTCCTGTACTTCCTACTCTTGCTCAGTTGCAGTAAGATTCTGGATATCATGTAACTTGAAAGTCTTGCAAATTATGCTTCTTATTTTATTTTTTAAAAGATTTTATGTATTTATTTGACAGGGAGAAGGAGAAGCAGACTTCCCACTGAGCAGGGGAGCCTGATGCGGGGTTCAATCCCAGGACCCTGGGATCATGACCTGAGCCAAAGGCAGACTCTTAACTGTCTGAGCCCACCCAGGCACCCGAGCTTCTTATTTTAAAGACCTTTATAGCCTGTAGTTTTTTTAAACATGAGAGAGAAGCAGACCTGGGTTTGAACTCTCCATTCACTAACTGTTTGACTCTGGGCAAGATATGTAACATTTTAACCTTCCACCTGTTTCTCAAGCAGCTAAAAGTGAAGAAAGACAGCTATTTCATGGTGTTGTTGAAGGAATTAAATGAGATAATGTAAGGAAGATTCTTTGCCATAAAGTGCTCTAGAAATGAATAATAATAAGAATAATAAATTGGACCTTAATAATTTAAGTGTTAGATAACAGATTTTTATCATTAAAAATTGTCACAGCATAACTTCTGACTCAGGATATAGCCACCAATTGACTTCATTCAAGGAGACAGGCTACAGGCTCCATTTCTACTTTGTTCACTATTGAATCCTGAGTGACTAATGTCATGTTCAGAACATATTATATGCTTAATAAATTATTGTAGGAGAATTAATAAATGAATTTCGGAAGCTGAAAGATACCTTCTTGTTTTATAACTCAGCAGAATTAGTCCATGTAACAAACTACTGATCAATACGCCGAGAAAGAGAATTAATTAGAAAGAGATTCTAGTAGTCAGAAGCTATAACGTTTCCTCAAAAGAACATGCCATAATATTTAGTTGTATGGATATTTAGTTTAGACAAGGATAGATGGGATGATCGATAATTTATAAGTATAAACCACTGTTCTAATGTGTATCATCTATTTGTTAGCTTAAATATGAATACGATTCCTCTGATCTCTTTCTACATTTAGGTCAACTGATTAGCGATATTACCCTCATAAGAGAAACAACAATGTCTGTTTCTCATATTTGGATCATTGTACCCAGGTGTGTTTGTAATATATTGCCCTGCAGGCCTGTCCTGCATGCAGAGCTCTCTGGATAGTGATGAGAATGTGTTTGGTCCTGCAATGGAAGTCATCACAAGTTCTGTGGTGGACTCCACTTTGTACCCTCATCTCCCTTCAATATGGAGGGTTCCCATGAACTTCAAAGACCATTCCACGTGTAGAAAAACTCTGATGAAGTGGAACAAAATCTTAGAGTATGTTTGAAGTTTGTAGGAATATTAATGAGAAGAGGTAGGCCATGTTCAGAACTACGATCATTACTATGTTAAAAAGGAGGGGGGAGAAAGTTAGTGTCTTGCTGTAGTCACATATTTCTCTTCATTATCTGTCACAGAAAAATTCACCCAAGTTATACAAGGACAAGTAAGCAAGTATCTTCTAGATTTATTCATGGTGAAAAACACTACATGTTTATAACCATTCTTTAATTAGGGCGATAAGTTTGTAACTTTCCCTTCATTTCACATCTAAAGCACATTTGTTTTCCATTATGAAATAGTTTGTAAAAAGCACAGAACCAGAAATTTAACTGTAAACAAAATACGCTTTCACCTTCATCCAGCACTGTTTGCTAAAGCATGTCTCACAGGCAATTGTACCCTTATTTCCAGAGCATACAAAGGAGGGCCACCTCGCCTCTAATGTCACCTAAACCTTCTATGGAGGAAATATAGAGAGTAATATAAGATCTACGAGAACCTGTGATAAACTGAGAACACAGACATCACCAAACAGATCCTTGAAGTAGCAAATAATGGTAAGGAAAGCATATATATAGGGCACACTTGACCCCATATGTTGTTGCACTGATTGGGAACACTAATAGCACAAAATATAGCCTAACCATTTTTTAGCAAAGTGAGGATGGATATGCATAATGGCATGGGTAAAGCAGTTTCTTATTTCAAATGGGTTTTTACCTCAGGGCTCTGAGGTGGTTCAGAGAAGACAGACAGATCAGTGTGCTCAACATGAACCTTTGGAGCAAGCTCACAGGGCACAGTTGATGATGGTGCACTGAAAAGCATTTGGAACTGGGATGAAAGTAGGAAGACCTGGGGTCCACTCTCGGGTCTATCACTTCCTACTCTGTACTCCTGGACAGGTTATTTAACCCCTCTGAGTATTACACAGTTTGGTTTCAGAGACAGAATATAAATGAAAGTGCATTGGAAACAATATGAATATTATGTCAACCAAGACACTTTGTCCTTTAAGAGCAACCCATACGTTTTCTCATAGATGTGTAATTTTATCCTAGATAGTTAAATCTTATCCTTTAAAGAATTAGAAAGACAATCTAGGGCATAACTTGAACTTTTGTTAGCATGATTGTTAGCAAAAGTGTTCAATTTGAAATTTTGTGAGATATATGTATGCTTTTTGGAATTAAATTTTCCAGAAAGAAAACACACACTTGAAGCTTATATTTACATGATAACAGACATTTAGAATACAAATAGAACTTAGGTGATAAAGAAGGAAAAAATAATGAGAAATAAAAAGAAGCCAAATAATCATTAAACATCGGTTATGTAAAAGGTGATGGAGTCAAAGAGATTCAGGTTCGAATCATTTTCTGCCATTTTTATCTTTATAAATTTGGGCAACTCAATATAAACCTAGCCTTAGTATCTACCTTTGTGAGAATTCAATCAGATGTTACATGAGAAGTGCTTAGTACGGTAGCTATTACATAGTAAACATTCAATAGATAAAATTGCTATTATTATCATAATTCTTACTGTTAGTCTGTGTAGTTTTAAACAATAAGTGCTCAGTGAGTACTGACTGACCATGATGATTACCAAATGTAATATAATAGGATGTACATAAAAATAAAGTTGAATAATGGTATTACCAAAATGGCAAGCTGACCTAGCAAGAAAGGAAAGAATTAAAAGATCAAATAATAGGAGCCTGTTGAGTAGAAGGCAGAAAAGAACACACTAGGAAAGTAGATTGGGTACCAATCAATTTAGATGAAGTAAGAATTTTCAAAAACGTCTGTAGTTATACCTTTCAAATTTTGGTTCTATTTATTCTTTATGAAAATAGGAACTAAAATCCCCATTACCTTTGATATAAATATCTTTAAATTTAGAATTTTTACTTTATAAGATGACTTTATGCATTATCCCTTGGAAACAAATGATTAATTCATGTTCATTAACATGGTATTATATGATATTTATTTATACATAAATAAATATAAAGCAATTTTTATATGCCAAACATTTATTATAATATCCTGATTTCCTCCAAGTTATACTATACTTCAATCAATTTACATTCATATCTTAGAAGTGCGCATGGAACTAAATTATTGTTTGTTAAATTTTTTGCCACAAAAGATAAAGGCCTTTGATGTTTTTGTTTTTGTTTTTGTTTTTGTTTTGTTTGTTTGTTTGTTTGGATGACCTCTAAGTCTCTGACTTAGGTACAATTTAGAGGGTTCAGAAGTGGTCTTTTGGTTTCAAGATGATAAAAAGAACACAGTGCCATCTCCCTCCTTATACAAAACTCAAGATATGATAGAAAACATTTCTCAAGTGACTACAGAGTCACCTTAAAGAAAAAGGATAAATCTTAAAGAACTGGGAACATTGAGGAGACTATAGGCCAAGTCTCTACTACAGAATGGCAACATCAAGGGAAATTTGTCCTGAACATGGCAGAAGAAGAGTAAAAAAGAGGCTGAGGAGCAATTAAAAAGGGATGGGTTGGAGAACCACAGTGGTATCAGCCAAGCTATTTTGCCCCTAAAGCTACTGACACCCCTGTAGAGTGAGAAACTGCAACAGGAATATCTGTCTTCCAGTGGTCGAAGTTGGCAAGTTGCAGAGCAGTGGCCTGGCGGTTGATAACACTACAAAGGAACAGTTGCGGTTTAGCATAGAAAAACACCCACAAAGGCTCTTCATTATGCAGCATATCTCTCATCAGTTCCTCTCTTGCATCAAAAAATAGCAAAGAACCAAAGCTCTGGCAGGGAGTTTCTTTTACCACTCCTCCCAGAGAGGCTGGTTAAGGGGAAGGAGCTGACTATGTAGCAGAAAACTTCAGTCACAAAGTTGAGGGGTCAAGAATAAACATATACTTTTCACTGATTTCAAGGAGAAAGCCATTTTTAATGTGTATGTAGTTTATTCATGATCGATACTGTAAAAGAAAGAAACAAACAGGAGAATGTACACCTCAGTTAATAGAGAATCCAAAATTGGACTTAAATAAGTAGAAGTAATATTTTGGGGTAGGAAAAGGAAGATATTACCTTGATCCAAGAAGGAAGAATTAACAGTTACAAAAGTGAAAATGTAATTGTTAAATTTGTAATTTAAAAACGTGATAGACCAGATGAATAGCGTCATGGATGTATCTGAATAACAAATTGCCACCTAGAATACCAAGCTGAAGAAGAAAAATAGATCCAAAAGCAATGATAATCAAATAAATTATTTGAACTCAGTGTTGTCTAAATAAGAATTGATAGCATAAAAAGGGAACACCAACGGGGTTTGAAAAAGGGAGTAGAAAATAAAGGAAAACGATAAACATGTTAGGAATGTTTAAAGTAATTTATTGTCTCATGGTTCTGGAGGCCAGAAGCCCATAATCAAAGTGGCCTTCAGGGCCATGCTTCCCTTGAAATCTGCAGGGAGAATCTTTTCTTGCTTATTCCTAACTTCTGACAGTTGGCCAACAATCGTTGGCATTCTTTGACTTGCAACTGCAGGGCTTTAATTTTCTCATGTTTTCACACAGAACCTCATGTGTCTGTTTCCTCTTCTTACAAGGATATCAGTTACAGCTTGGATTAAGGGCTCTCTCTACTCCAGTGTGATCTCATCTTAAGTGTTTACACCTGCAATGGCCCTATTTCCAAATAAGGTACTGTATTTAGGAGTTCAACACATCTTGTTGGGGGACACAATTTAATCCATAACATACACACACCATGTTCATGGAATAGAAGAGTCAATATTGTTCAGATCAATTTTCCCTAAATTGACCTCTAGATCTAATGCAGTTCCAATAAAAATCGAAGTAGCTTTTGTTTTTTTAAAAGAAAGTAACAGCTTGACTCTAATACAGAAATGCAAAGGAACTAGAATTTACAAACAATATTGAAAAAGAATAGTCAGAAGAGCTATACTGCATGGTTTCTAGACTTAGGATAAAGCTGCAGTAATCAAGACAGTTTGGTTTTGGTGAAAGGACAAACAAGTAGATCAATAGGACAGAATAGAGAACACAGTATTTATTTATTTATCCAATAAATACTGGGTGAAATTATTTTTGACAAGGCCACCAAAGCAAGTCAATGAAAAAAGGTAGATTTCAGCAAATGGTACTGGAACACCTGGATATTTATGTGGAAAAGTAACTTTATGCTTTCCTCATACCATACACAAAATGAAGGTAAATTTCAGCAAATGGTACTGGAAAACCTGGATATTTACATGGAAAAGTAACTTTATCCTTTCCTCATACCATACACAAAATTAATTCTAAAAGGATCACAAACTTAAATGTAAGAGCTAGAACTGTAATGACCTTGGGAATCAGTGAAAATTTCTTTGAAAAAATACAGAAAGCACTACATATACAAGATATTACTTTCATGGCATTTGGAATCAGTGAAAACTTCCTAAAAAAATACAGAAAACACTAAATATACAAGATAAAATTGTTAAATTTAAGTTCATCAAAATTTAAAACTTTTGGTTATTAAAAGAAACCACAAAAACCACTGAGTGGGAGAAAATATTTACAACACATGTCTGACAGAAGACTTGTAGCCAGAACATATAAAGAACTAAACTCGACAATAAAGAGGCAGGAAAAAAAAAAAACACATTAAAAAATGGGAGAAAACAAAGTGTTTTATTTTTTTTTAATTTATTTTTTATTGGAGTATAGTTGACACACAACATTACATTACTTTCAGGTATACAACACAGTGGTTCTACAAGTTTAAACATTATGCTATGCTTACCACAGGTGTAGCTAACATCTGTCACCATACAGCACTATTACAATGTCATTGACCTTATTCCTTATGCTGTGACTTTTATTCCCATGACTTATTCATTCCATACCTGGAAGTCTGTATATCTGCCATTTCCCTTCAGTCATAATAAAGTCTTTTTTAAAAAAAGAAAAAAAGGGCAAAAGAAGAGACACTAACAAAAAAGATGCACAAATACCTAATAAGTGTGTGAAAATGGGATCAACATCAGTACTTGTCAGAAAACTAAATTCAAATGACAAGATAGCATTTTACATCAAGTAATAACAAGTTGAGAAAGAGTGGTAATACTAAATTTTACTGAATATGCAGACCATCTGGAACTCTTACATATTGCTGGTTTGGGGGTAAAATGTTAAAATTGCTTTGTAAAACTGTTTGCCAGTTTCTTGAGCAGTGAAACATACATCTCTCCTATGCCCCAGCATTCTACTCCTAGTTGTTTATCAAGAAAAATGAAGGGGCACGTGGTGGCTCAGTCAGTTAATCGTCTACTTTCAGCTCAGGTCATGATCCCGGGGTCCTGGGATCGAGCCCCGCACTGGGCTCCCTGCTCGGTGAGGAGCCTGCTTCTCCCTCTGCCTCTGCCTCTACCCCGGGTGTGCTCTCATTCTTTCTCAAATAAATAAATAAATAAAATCTTTAAAAAAAAAAAAAAGAAAGACAAATGAAAACATATGTTCTTAGAACACCTTCTAAATAAATTTTCATACCTGCTTTATTCGTAACTGAAAAACTGTGTGCTCAGGTGTCTATCAGCAGGAGAATTAATAAACTGTGGAATGTTCACATTATGGAATATTACTTAGCAAAAAAAGCAATGAACTACTGAGTATTCAATTAATATTAAATCTCAAAACACAAAATACTGAGTAAAAGAAGCCAGGCACAAGAAATATATGTGGTGTATGATTCTGTTTGTGTGAAGTTCTAAAATAAGTAATAGAGAACAATTGATGATGATAAAAACCAGAACCATGGTTGCTTCTGCAAGGGAGATTGACTGAGGGGGGCACAATGGAACTTTCTGAAATAATAGAACCATTTCTATATCTTGATAGGATATAGGTTACCTTTGTACGTGTCAAATTTGATCCAACTCTTTACTTAAGTTCTGTACACCTCACTGTAGGTAAATTATACCTTAGTTAAAAAAAAAATAAAGTAGGGCTAGAAAAAATAACATAAAATAATTCTGATATTAAGAAAGATCATCGGTGACCTTAGGCCGAATAGTTTCTGGAGCACATTAACAAAGCATTCTTTACTAGACTGTGGCTTAAGGGAAAGCAACACAAAGAGCTCCGAGATAACAGGATGGATACTGTTCAAGTGCTGATGGGCAGGAGAGAAGATAAGGAGCTGTTTTGGCATGAGATCTTGCCAGATTTGTCAAACAGCAACACGGTATGGAATTGAAAGAGGGTGACATTCCCTCCAAAATTAACTACCTGCTGAACAATTTTGATCTGGAGATGAAGTTATCGTCCGCAGAAGCTTCATGATGGTCACCATCACCATCATAGCAGTTCTTATAATCTCGGCGTCAAGCTGACAGTCTTGAGTACGTCTGGTTTTTTCAAAGTCCAGCCTCCAGGAACAACAGGATTTCTCTGAACAAATGGGATTGTAACTCCAACCGAGGACTTCAGGGACAACCTACCCTGACAGCAATCCCACAGTGTGGGCTGGCACTCTTGGTAGGCAGGTAAAATAAGCACTCAGGTACTTCGAGTCTTGGTTCACTCATCTGTTTGTTCGTTTATTCAGCAAGCATTCATGTGCCAGGCACTCTGTCTGGATGCAGCAATAAATGAGTGTCCAGGAACGTGTTATTCCGAAGAAGAAGAGCAAGGTAGCTGGTTTGCAAACTGTGAGCCAAGGACTGGTGATCTCTGTAGGCCTAGAGAAGAGTAGAGGTTGGGTCTGAAGGGAATGAGATGAAATACATGCATTGAAATGAACTCCAGGAGTTTATGAGAGAAATAGCTTTCCCTTCTATTTGTTTTCCTTTCTTGTCTCCATCAATTCCCAGATCCTGTCACCAGTCGGGGTCAGCATTATCCACCACTGCCCGTTCCACTGACAACTAACGCTCCATTATGATACGACTCAGTCTTGGAGCTCCGATGGGAGCTGTGGGGTGAAGATTTAGGTTAGATATTCTGACAGCGAAGAGGTCTGCTACCGGGCAGTGCTTCTCACACACTGAGAAGCGGGGTAAGGAGAGAAAATTCTGATAACAACAGGTAGTAGCTTGAGATTCTCCCTTTCCACCCCTTCTCCTTTTCTACAGTTATTTCCCATACAATTCCATTACTTCCCCCGAGCTTTCTAGGGTGAAGCACAACAGGAGCAAGAACTGGACAAAAGGGAGCAGGCATTTGAGTCTGGGGCAGAAATGTGCGGGCAACATTAGTGGGGCCAGCTCTGGCCGTGGGCCTATGTCACGGGCAGGGCCAGCAGTCATCAACAGACTTGGTGGCGGGACGGATAGGCCCAAGAGAAAGGCAGGAGGTAAAGGAGTGGCAGAAGAGAAAAGAGCTGTCCCAGAAGACACCACTGGGAGAGCCCTGGAAAAGTGAGCCCTTAGCTGGGCTATGGACATGACCGTACATGCGTGTGTATGGCACGTATGTGCACGGTGATTCCAACATAATGTTCATAAGATGGGGTATCCTTGTACAGGCAGGCAGCAATGATGGTTTTGATTATTTTTGCTTTTCTCTTTTTACACACACTAGAACAGTTCTCACCGGCTGATTGGCATTAGATCGCATAGCTTGGACATGGCTTGATAGCTTTTAAAATCAGTCTATTTCTTTTGGGCTTAAGACTAAGCCAATTTTAATGGTTGAGGTTTCATATTCAATAGAGTCTTACCTAAAACTATTTGCAAATAATTTTTTAATTTAATGAAAATATAGCTTCCAAGCAGTTTTTAAACTTACGCAAGCTCTCTCTCGCTCGTTTTCCCTCCTTCCCTCTCTCCCCTTCTGTCTCCCCTTCCCCTCATAACTCCTTCTTTCTTTACCATCTGTAAACAACAATAATTACACATATATGTGTTAGTGGACAACAGAGAGAAGGATCAATATCTTTTTAACTCTATGGGAAAAATCTTACAATTATTTAGTCATCTTTTCATAAATTTGTTCTTAACTTACTTTGTGTACAAATCTGTGTCTATCTGTCATGATCTATCATGATCAGAATTTGTACCTACCACCATATTGTGAGTCTCCTGGGGGCAGGAACTCTGCCTTCATCCTCTAATTCATCCCTCTATGAGCAGCCCCTCACCCATTCTTGAGTGGTATTCCTAAAATGGACAATGCAAGATTTGCAAGGGAACATATATTCAAAAGAAGAAAAGAGTATCTGTAGCCACGAGGGAAATGATGCAAGTCAAAATGACGCTGAGATACCACTAACATACCCCTAGCTCTCAGGCAGTTCTCATGCTGCATAAATTCTGAGATTTTTATCCTCAAGGTGAAAGTGAGTGGGTAGGTGGACCCTTGGCCACATCTTCCCCCTTCTCTTCCTCCTCTCCCTCCTTCTTCTCTTTCCCCGCCTTCCTTTTCCTCCCCCTCCTCATTCTCAGCCTAATTATTTATTACCATCATTATCTTTACCAGAGGAATGAGAGGGTGGGGATTTTTCTACAACAGGCTAATTTACTTACGAGCCAAAGATTCAAAAAGAACTATGAAAAGTGGTATTACCTAGGCCCCTCCCTTTACCCTAATTAGGGGTGAAAAGTTGCTGTATTACATGCTCCCCAAAGAGAATACCATTTCTATAATTAGGGATGCTGCCTCCTGTGAGCTGCCATGGTGGAAGAATCATTTTTACAAAGTCTTGGAGAAAATCTCTCGCCTGGTGAAGAAGTTCCACATTAGTTACGTGAATCCGGTAAATGTATCTGTCAGCAGGAAGAGCAGTAAGAATTCTGTTTGCATGGATTTTTATGTGCAGTCATTTTCAAAAAATTAAGTTTTGCGCCCTAAGTAGATTGTCTTAATACATGAATATTTCACAACGTGGAATATTTTCAATTGGTGATACCACCTTTTTTTTTAAGATTGTAAAACCCATCTTCATTCTTCTCTGAGTGACTCAGGTTATAAACTTCAACAGTATTCAGGGTAGTTTGACTACATTTTTAAGTTCAATGTTTTATACTTTTTAATGGTTAAAATGTACCCTTGACAGGGAAAAAGTAATAAAAATATGAAACAGTTGAACTCAGGGAGGAAAAGTGCATCTCTTCTAAATGTGCAGGAGTTCCCTAAGTCAGGTTCAAAATTGCTCATTATTCTATGCTTTGTCCGTAAGAACGTGATTCATCCATTGTGTTCAATTCTCTTAGAAACCTCGTGCATTAGAGGAAACTTTTCAAAATCACTTTAGGAGAAATTCCTTTTGCTTTAAAACAATATCTTCGTAGGTTTAAAACCTATTGGGTTAGAGAATATTAGTTTAGAGACATTTGTTTTATTTTAAAATTACATCCAGACATCTTGTAACTTTGACATATTTATTGACTGCCTCCTATGTGCTCCACAAAATATATTCAGTGAATGAATGACATTTTTTAGATAATTAAAAACACCTGCGTATATTGAATGCCAGCCACTTGACATAAAATAACTCTTTATCATTACATCCTAACATTCTTTTTATTCCCATTTTACAGATAGAAATACAGACAGTCAAAGAAGTTAAACAACTTACCCAAGCTCCCATACCCAGGGTGTGAAGCAACTGGGTCTCAGGCTCAGGTCTGCACGACCCCAAAGACTTAACCCAAATTTGTCCAGCTGCAAAGCCTGTGCATTTTAGGGATTGTCTGATCTTTGTGATTACTCCCAGCCCTTGTATGCTATGATTTTACTAAGCCCAGGGCGTATTTTGAATTTGTGGGCTTTTTTTCTAATAAATTCCTGACATCAGCTTGTTGTCTTTGATTTGCCTCTTTCTCTCAAATATCAAGTAATTGAAAATAATCAGTTAATTAAAGGTTCCAGACTCATTAATCCACTTTTTAAGCATACTAAATAATAAAATAATTCACATGGGCTGGGGGTAGGGAGTGGGGAAAAGCAGAAACAAATAAAATTTGTTTAAAGACCAATTGCTTTTATTTCATCTCAGTGATGTTGGATTTTAAACCACAATATAGCTCTTTTGTCTGTTTAGGTGTTTCCTGGTTAGTTTTTTTTTTTTTTTCAAAATTTTTATTCTATTGTTTTTTGTTTTGTTTTACAAAACATAGGATTGATTAGTTCTTCTAGAGGTAGGCTTTTGCCATAATACTATGTGAAAATAATTTACTTAATGTTATTTTTTAAATTGGTTTTATGTCTGTTCAGGCCTTTAGATTGTAAGGTTTAGGAGATCTAAAAAAGTTACTTATTTTTGCATGAAGGATGAATTCTTGCAATAGGAAAAAGAATGTATCCCATTGGGATAAGGAATATAGGAAAGATAGATGTTCTGGGGAAAACTCAGACTGAATCAGTAAGCTGCTCTAAGATGATAAACAACTTCAAAATGGTGTCACCAAATCAGGTTGTTCCTGGCTGAGGCCATTTAACATTTCTTTTTAACTAGAAAAGTCTAGTAATCCCAAACAATATGCCTCAATAGATCTATGAATGTCACCAGTTTCATAATTTTTTTTTAAAAAAAACAATGTGTTCTGGTGTTCATTTCTTTTTTTACTATCTGTGTTTATGTCTCATTAGGCCATACAGGAAATCCGCTACTTGTTTATATTGCTGTGCCTTGGGAAAAGACAAAGAGACAACATTTTTTTCTAAAGCTATTTCACATTTTTCAGCCTCTTATTATAACTCCCCCAAAATTATCTTTGTGAAGATTTTTTAAAAGTTCTGTCACTTCAAAAGAGTTGTCATTGACTCAGTTTGAAGCTCTTGTTAAAAATTGAATGGAAGGAACCAGACCCATATTGGAGAGCTTCACTTAATTTTGTAATAATTTTGGAAAATATTTTCCCTCTACACTTTATTTGGGAGAAAACCTACAGCTGGATCTCAGCAGAAATAAAGGAAAAGCAAGAACAAATACTTTTGTGATTAATTAGATGCTTATTAAGCATCTTTCATCTAAGACATTGCCCTTCTCTCTCTGTTGTGCAGACTTCTCTTTTTTCTCGCTGCTTGAAAACTGCCACTTCCTGTCTCCTCCCTAATTTGCCTCTACTTGGCTGTAGTCGTGTTAGCCTTTCACCAAACATAATATGCAGCCATATTCAGCACATGTATGCGTGTTTTCATGGGTTTCAGCATTTGTGCACTTTTTTCAATTTTTCTTTATTTACTTTTGCTTTTGACCCCCTTTCATGTATTTTAAACTTGGTGAAGAGAGAAACTTTGTCTTTTCTTGACCTTAAAAACTTGTCTGTATATGGTATTCTCCTCATCCATTCTGATTGATTAAAAAAGAAAAAAAATACTCCATATTCCTCAGTTAACAGAAGTCAAGCAAGGAAAAGAACACCCACCTTATCACAAAAGACTTTATAGTCACCTTTAATCACTTGATCAAATCCTTATTTTTTATCATGTTCGATAAGTGTTAGGGTAGTCTTCCAAGTGAGAAGTTGTATTAACTATCATAGGCCCATATCATTTAGAGCAAATATAAAATTAAAATATAGAATTACATTAGAAATCCATAAAAATTCTGATTTCACACACACACACACACACACACACACACACACAATGTGTAGTCATGGGAGCTTATGTAATATAAATCTTACTAAAACTTAGCTAGTTTGTTCATTTCAAGATGGATAATGTGTTAGCAATATAATAGAGGGATTTTGTGCCACATAAACCAAGAATTCAGAATGCAAACCATTGCACCCACAAGATAGGTTTGTTTTATCTGAGCTTGGAAGAAAAGGACCTATGAAAACAAACCAATTTGCTTCCAATCCAAATTATCAACTGGAGATATTCTTCAACAAATACCAGAAACAGATGTGAATGCCTTCTCTCCATGACTGCAAGCCAGTAAACGATTTCTTGCCATTTTATCCCTTTATGATAAAACCTCAACCTCCCATCCACACCAGAAGAGAGGAAAACCCCAGAAGAAACATAATACTATTTGGCTCAATTTTTTTTCATCTTCCCTTGTAGATACTGGATGGGTTACCAGGTCTCCCAACTGTGGATTCTATACTGACAGTGTTTTTAGGATATTTCCTCATTAGAACATATTTTCTTCAATTTGCAAAAGTTTTCTAAGTTTTGGAGAGGTGACATTAAGCATCTTTCTACTTTTAAAAGGGACTGGGCTCCTGTAGGAATGATTTGATGTTTCAAAATGACTGAATTTTCTTTTGTGAATGATTTATTGTTCTGGAGTTTGTATTTTCCAAGAGAAGCTAGTGTACTAGCTTTTGAACCTTTGGAAGCATGAGTTCAAATTTGGCCCATAGTAAGCAACGAGCAACAACGTTTGGCCTGGTCTCAAACTATTCTCCGGGTTTCTACATCATCATACCCCACGCACAACTCAACACCATTAACACAACTGAAAACATCTGCTAGACAAAGATCCCAGATTTGGGAAGAAAGGATAGCCAAATACTTTTAATACCTCACTATTAGAAAACCAAAACTTACCACTGATGCTCAAAAGCAAAGTCAGGAAACTATTTGAGATTCACAAAGATTATAGGACCCTAGTAGCCAAGGGGTTCTAGAATTCCTTATACAAATCTGGATTTTTTTTTTCTTTATGGTACCATTCCCTTATGCTTACAACTATTTGCCCACTTGGGTGGGCCCTCTCTGAAGCTAAATTTGTGGAGCCATATCTCCTCAAAAAGCACATAGGTGGTAGGTTTCAAATTGGAGCAAAATGTCTTAGGCCCTTATGAACGTGGACACAACCACAGATGTTCTGGAATGTGGAAAAAAGTTGTGTTTGAAAACACCAGAGGATAGAATGATCATAGTTTAAAACTACATGAAATCATTTTCAACAACTTTCTTGTCTTGTTTTTAGAACCCTTTTTCCTCCACATTCCCCATCCTTAAAAAAAGACAGAAAAAGGGGCGCCTGGGTGGCTCAGTCGTTAAGCGTCTGCCTTCGGCTCAGGTCATGATCCCAGGGTCCTGGGTTCGAGCCCCGCATCGGGCTCCCTGCTCGGCGGGAAGCCTGCTTCTCCCCCTCCCACTCCCCCTGCTTGTGTTCCTGCTCTCTCTGTCTCTCTCTCTGTCAAATAAATAAATAAAATCTTTAAAAAAAATGTTTTAAAAAAAAGACAGAAAAAGATGAAGATCTTTGGGCATTTAAATATCAAACCTAAAGTCATTTCCTGAGAGAGTATATTTTTGAAGTTTGACATTTGCCTTAAGTATGCAGTCAATTATCTTATGGCAGACTATGAGGGCACCTCAACTCTCAGCTAAGCTGCTCATAATTATGCCCATTTTACAGACTATTTCACTTTATATTGTCGGAAAATCCTATAACAGATATATATTCTAGTTTATGTGAAAGAAAACGATGGTCATCTTTCCCAGGAAAACGTTCTTCCATGAATGCATAAGAACAAATGTACATGGATGTGTGTTTAGGACCAAGGGTAAAGTAGAAAAGAGGAGAGTTCGAACTTGTCAAGCAGTTTCACCTGAAGGAATATACCAGAAACCCATTAAAGTGATGCGCTGTTGTGTTTGAGGAACAAGCTGTGAGCAGAGGTGCAGAGGTCAGAGCGGGAAATGGTGGAAAGATGCCTCATACTACACCTGTGTGCCCCATACCTCCTGGTGGAGGTAACTGCAGAGTCCCACAGCCATACTTTCTTTTTCACAGACACAATTCAGTCAGGAATTTGATCGGGAGCACAGAGCAAAAGTCATGCTGTATCAACATCCGTCCCTTGGTGCAAACAAAGTAGGGAGAAACAGAGATAATGGAGGAACTGCGGCAATTTAGCCCATCATTAAAGGGCCTCTGGACAAATTCCCATAGCTCCCCAGCAAGCCCATTGATGACACTGAGCCAGGCCCCAAATTGACTGTTGCTGAGTCTTGGGATGCCAAAAGAAGGGCAAAGCAGTCAGGTGATCACAAACTATAATCAAATAGTGGGCACATCCTGGCATCTTGGCAAAACTCTAATCATAAAATCCAAGGAATTTTAGAGCCAAGGGGATAGAAATTACCTACTCTTATCTTCTAACTTTTTACTCCAGGACACACAGTGAAGAAGGGACAAAGCCAGCTGTAGAATCTGGTCCCCAGCTCCCAGTTCAGCGCTATTTCCCCTGCATTATGGTGCTTGTGTGATTTAGTGGATACGGAATGGGTCAAGCCACTGACAGTCCTGGCAAAGCCAATGGCTAGTGCAGGACTGGCCTGACATAGCTCTGTGCCTTGAAGTTCCAAGTAAATGAAAAGCCTACGGCTCTAAATGTGTCATCTGCTTATTTTGGTTTCCTTTGTGTGGTGTTGGAATGTGCCTGATTTCCATAGCTTTAGGGAGCTGATAAAAACTGTAGTCTAAAAAAGAAAAATATAGGGGTGCCTAGGTGGCTCAGTCGTTAAGCGTCTGCCTTCGGCTCAGGTCATGATCCCGGGGTCCTGGGATCGATCCCCACATCGGGCTCCCTGCTCGGCGGGAAGCCTGCTTCTCCCTCTCCCACTCCCCCTGCTTGTGTTCCCTCTCTCACTGTGTCTCTCTCTGTCAAATAAATAAATAAAATCTTTTAAAAAAGAAAAGAGAAAAAGAAAAATATATATATAGTGAAAGCTGAGTAAAGAAAAAGCCATTTTACAAAAATGGCTTCTCAGAAATTAATTTGCCAATTATGAGTTTTCTAAATAATCTTTAAATACTTTAAGTTGGGCCCGAGTCAACTTCAGACAGTTTTCAGCTACTTGTTATAAAGTAATGATGTCATGTAACAACACTTCTCTGAGTACTCTATAATAATTCCTATTTACTCCACACTGGTGGTCAGGGCAACAACCAGTAGATGTATACCCCCCAAGATGCAAGAAAAATGAAAAGAAAGAAATGTAAGAAAATGAGTTTTTGCAAAAAGCTAAATTTTCCCTTATTGCCAGCTTCTTAACTCCCAGACAGCAAAATGTCATTTCATCTAAGAAATGTAGAAAATAGTAGAGAGTAGACTTGTTTTTAATGTCACATTTGGCAAAATTAAGTACTAATATTTCCATTTATTAGTAATTCCACTTACCTGATCTTCCATTTCCTTATTAATAAGTGCACTAATAATAATTTCCCTGTCAATCTCATAGGGGTGTTGTGAGGTTCAATTAAAATAATAAATATAAGAATAATGTACATGAACTTAAGTTTTTAATATATCATTGTCTATTATCATTATGACAACCAATTAATTGTGTACTATTAGGGGAAGGGGGAATGATGGAAATGTTCTAGTTGAGATGTATAGAAATATATTCTAGGCAGTAGGATAGATTTAATTCCATTGGTAAGATAAATGCTGTTGGAATTTTTAATGGGGGGAGCATTTCAGTTAAAGTTCATCTGGAAAAGCTTCATGGAGGCTATGCAATCTGGGAATGTTTTGGCTTTGTCTCTAGAGGGAAGAGGGGGTATGCTTCTCCATTGAGCAGAAACTCAAGTGTAATGACAAAGAGATAGAAATAAGCAAACTTACCCCGAAGGACGGTGAGGGACTGCGCAGCTGAAGGAGGAAATTTAATATCAGGAGAAGTGGGAGATAAATTTCAGTACATTAGGTGAGACCAGTTGGTGATGGGCAATGGAAGCCAAACTCAGGCATTGGCATTCACCCTGAAGAACATGAGTCATTGACAATTCCTCTATCGGAGGGGAAAGGAGGCAAACGGAAGTGATGCTTATGCACATAATTATCACATAGGACATAAGGGCAGTCTCCTACAACATGAGTGTAAGTGAGGAAACTGTGGAGGTCTCCTGGGGTCTCACCTTTAGGAGACTGGATGAGAAACATATACAGCAAAAGTGTGAAGAGGAAGCAGATCTAAGAATTAACAGACTTGGGAATATAAAGGGAGGAGAGGATTTCAAAAAAAGCTTAGAACTATAGTTTAATGTGGGAGGATTTTTTAAAAGGTCACTAGAACTCCCATAGCTTTTTCAATATACGAATTCTCTGTCATACGCAGTCAAACTAACCAACTCTTGATATTCAACAATTTCTATGTATTTTAGCAATAAATGTATTCTCCAAAATACCATGTATTTACTCAGGTGAATAAACACAAAAACATTGCTAGTGTCTTTCTCCCCAAAAGAGTATTTAGAAAAGATACATAAATGAAAGACTAAATTACAATTATTCCGAGTCTTTTCATCTCATTTAATCCTTTTTGTTTCAAGTAATGAGAAATAGCATATACACCAGCAGAAACACTACATTGGGAAGCAGAAGACCTGAGTTCCTGTCCTATTTCTGCACTAATTAGCTGAGAGGGAATATCATTTAATCTTTCCATGTTAGTTTCCTCCTTTTTAAAATTATGAGGTTAAAATATGTTAATCTCTAAGGTTTATTTTTAAATTATGGAGTTAAACAAGTTAACCTCCAAGATTTTCTTTTTAGCCCTAACATTTCCCGACTATAGTTTCTTAGTCCTGTGACACTGTAGTGAGTTTTTGACTTCCAGGTTGAGGCAGTCATAGATAAAAGTATTTTGGGAAAAAAAGAAATGAAGCTGTCTATAAAACTTCGAAAAATGGGGACTTTTTTTTTTTAGTTTTGTATAAAGCTGTTTTTACAGATTGGTTTCAACATTATTCAGCAGTTGAAACCAATGGAATTCACTCTTCTAAATAAAATAAAGTGCTCAATCACATTTGAATCTGTGGAGACAGATCATAAAGAGAAGAAAGAATATTTGAGATGAAATAAAGTACAGTTTGTAAAACCTAATCATGAAAGCTATTAAGTTCTTACTGCCACAAATTCTGTTTACAGAATATCTTTCCATTAAGGATATATACATATAATCATGTGTATGCACACATATATACACACAAATGTGCAGAAACTGAACAGAGTCAAAGTGTGTGTGTGTGTGTGTGTATGTGTGTGTGTGAGAGAGGGAGAGAGAGTGTGTGTGATATGTGTGTATCACAGAAAATAAAGTCGAGCAGGGTACCCTTCATTCCTGGAGATATGAAGCCTATCAAACTTCTGGATAAAGAGAGAATTACGTTGACTAAAGGTTTCCTTTTACTCAGAAAAATAAACTCAGTTGTTTGCATATTGAAGGTATCAGAGTTTGGGGGTCTAATTTCAAATTGACGGTTTACCTTGTTTTTAAAGAGAACTTAATATATTTCCCAAATTTAGACTCTTAAGAATGTTTTGAATGCTTCTTAGCCTGTGGGAAATTGTTCTAGGAGTATGACCTAATCAAAAGATGAGAGATTATAGTTGATAATAAACTAAATTAGAAGATGTGTTTCTGTTATTATTTGTTTGGCCGTTGTGGTGGTTAATTAAAGAAAGACAGAGCACCTTGAAATGCTTAACGTGGAGCCATAGTTCGTGGGAGCTAAAAAAAAAATAGTTACATATCTAAATTTATCACATTACTTTCATGACATTGGATGTCGTGAAACTTAAACTTGGGCTGTGCAACTTAAACTGATATAGGTGAATTCTATTGGATTCAGAGGAAATGGCTGCAGGCATCTGTGAGAAATATAGAAAAACAGATTTTTTTTTTCTTTTTTTTAGCCAAAGTCTTGCACTCTTCAACTCTGGCACGGTGAGTGCCAAAGGTCGTAGATGTTCCAGGCTACTGATGACCACCCATGCTCCCGGCTGTGGGCTGGGCCTAGGGCCCTCAGTAGGTCGGACACAGCCTCAAACAAACCTATCTACCCATCCCAATGTGCGGAACAAATATTATCATTCTTTATGTTCTATCCACAGAGGTTTGGGAAGTACGGGTTTAGCCTCTACTTGAGAAATACACAGGACACCCTACAGGCCCATATTCAGAAGATAAGCCCAAAATATCAGTCAAATAAACTTTTGTTCTGCCTCTTTCTTAACACCTGAACATCTATTGGCATCAGGTAAATGTACATTTGGATTAGCTCCGAGGTCCCCATAGACACTAAGTGTCACCTAGTAATGGGACCAGCTGCTTTCATCACTTCACAATACCGAAACAATAAACCCATCTCCCGAATGCCTTTGGCAAATCTACGCAAAGACATCACACTGAACAAGGTCTTACAGCATCGAGCATAAAGTCTCCTATGAAATAGGAGTTGAGATGTACACGAAATCTTGCCTCATGTGCCACACGTGCTCCCGGAAAGCCATGACTCAGAATCCATCCCCGCTTGCTCTTTGTGAGGGCCACACACCTCAGTCAGCTAATAACTGGAACTCTGATAGGGCCTTGTTGGAGTAGCAGCTAGAAGGGTGAAGATCTGAGTTGTTTTCTAGTTGCGAGCTAGTATCCTGAGCATGTAGAACACTTATTAATAATGATTACATTACAAGAGCACATTTTCCATTTCTACATCAGAAAGATTTATGAAGCTGTGTGGTCATGCCTCGTAGCTGATGTTTCCAATACAGAATAATCTAATTTCCTAGTGCAAATCACACTGATGTGACCTAGAGACATTTCTGTTGTGTCACAACAGCATTTAATTTGAACTGAAATTAGCCAGAATTACACCATGTTCCTGGCAAACAGTCTGATCCAAAAATATCACCATAGTAACATGTGTATTCTATCAACAAGTCCCCTTTCATAATGTTTAAGGTCTCATTCTATCAATAATTCTGAAATGCATGAAAAAAAAATCATCTTGGAACACCAACCTGTTGCTAGAAGGTACCTGTAACTCAATTTAAATGACATATAGGGTTTTTAAAAAATATATTTCCCTTTACTTAAAGAAACATTTAAGTGCTCATTAGGCCAGATCAACTTTGCAGATGTAGTGAGAGCTTCCAGAGATGTTTTATATGACCAAGTGCTGAAATTCATTTTCTTTTTACTGTTTCTTTCATCACCTTCTAAGAAATTATATGTTCATTCCAAGGAGTTAGGTCTCAACTGACCATGGAAAGGTAATTTTTAAAAGTTTTCTTCTTTAAGCTAAGAGAAATCATAGAGGAAACACTGAAAGTTCATATTCTCAAATTGTCTTTAGTTCTCACTTCAGCAATTGAAAGAGAAATCTCTTTTGATTATATATCTATGAAACCGTTAGAATCGGCCCTTCATAGGTTTAAGGCAGTTCCTTTCCACCCTTCAACAGCTAGGTTTGTTAAATGTTGATAGAAGTAACAATTTGGACAGGGACGCATTTGAAAAATAGTAATTAAATTTATTTCAATGTCCCAGGTTGATGTGTATGTGGTTAGAGAGGGGAACTAGGGGTGAAGAGATGAGGGAGCAGATAGAAAAAGAGAGAGGGGAAAACATTTCAATGCCGTTGATTGCTACCAATAGGCATTGTATAACAATCGAATTTTAAAGAAAAGAAAGGCTTTTTCTTCTGATTTTCCTGAAAAGAAGAAAAGGAGTAAGAGTTATATAATGCCAAACACCAGCGCTTGTGCGTGAAAGATAAATAATGATGCTAGAGGACAGGAGAGCATTTCAAAAAAAGTTTCAAACATAATTTCAAGAAACTGGGAAAGGAACGGTTGCAAATAACCTTGGTAAAAGTTTGAAAGGCTCTCGTCTGCAGTAGTGGCCTATCGTGTGCAGATCATGTGTGAACACTTCAGTTTTTCTGTGTATAATAAGCTTCAGCTTGATACCATTAAGAATGAAAAAATTATTGTTTTGTATAAAAAAGATTGCATTTGATTAATCATGCTCAGGGGGCAGCAGAGGAACAATGAACTTTTCAAGGATGTTGGCTTTATCTTTATGTTTTGTCACTGGCAGGAGATTAATGATCTAGAAAGCAAAGCAGTACGTGTAAAGTCATTTATTTTTCAGTTTGACTTGAACTCCTTGACTGTACTGCAACTCTATGTTGGCATTTTCACTTATAACAACATACTTTGTGAGCTCGATGGCCTCATTTGAAATAACTTTTTGTTTGTTTCTCTCTGTGTTTGTTATCTCTCTGGTTGCTTGTATCTCATTCCATTAAGTTTATAGCAATGAGGACAGTGACCCATATTTTATTTCCTTTAGTAGAATTCTTTTTTATTCTATGATAAACAGTCATTCATAACTTGTGGGAAATTTTGACATAGAGAGACAGGACCATTTTTGTTTAAACTATGACAACAGAAAGACTTTCTTGGGTATAATGTTTAATTAATAACCATGCTGTACGAAGTATTGTGCGCGTCAGTGGATAGACACGTGTAAGCAAAACAGACATGGTCCCTCCCCACTGAGACAGATGCCAGATAAATGCACAGCAACACTTCTAATGATAAATATCAGTAAGTGTCATAAACAGGGGTGAGGCTCAAGGATAAAAGGATGGGACATAAGTGGGGATCTAGGAAATCCCCTAACCCTTAATCCGATCATTGAAGATGAGTCAAAGGTAGTCAGGGAAAGACAGTGGGTGCAATGGTAGCTGGGGAGGGGGAGACAGGGATGTGTACAGTAAAGACTTAGAGGAGAGCAGTGAGAGATGAGGTCAAAAAGAGGGGCAGGAGTCAGAACCAGAAGGGCCCTGCAGGCATTGATAAGAGGATTGAATTTTATTCTAAGAATTTAATTCTAATTAAATTCTAAGAATTTAATTCTATTCTAATTTTATTCTATTCTATTTATTCTATTGAATTTTATTCTAAAATTTATTCTAAGAGAATTTTATTCTAAGCATGGCATTATTGAGAATAGCGAGAGTGACATCATGTGCTATGTTTTCAAAAAACTCACACTGGCTATCCTGAAAAATGGATTAGAAAGAAGCATGAGTAAAGACAAGAAACCCAGCGAGAAGACTTCAGTCCAAGCAAGGTATTAGGGTGACCTTGATTGGAGACATGGCAGTGAAGATAGGGTGAAGTAAAATTATTTGAAATATATTTTGGGGTAAATCAACAGGACTGGATGAGAATGAATCTTGGAAGAAGGAAGATCAAAGATTACTCTGAGATTGCTTGCAGTGGGAGGCAGCCTCCATGATGGCCAGTGATTTTCCCTACCTCCTGGTATCCACACTCTTGTGGGATTCCCTCCCACGTTGTAAGGGTCGGTCTGTGTGATCAGTAGAATAAAGCAGAAATTATGGCATGTGGCTTCCAAGGCAAGGTCATAAAAGACATTGTAGCTTCTGCCTTTTCTCAGATCGCCTGATTTAGTGGAAGCAGCCCCATGAAGAGGCCTATGTAGCAAGAAACTGAGGCTCCCTGCCAACAGCCATCAAGGGATTAAGGCTTCTTGCTAAAATCCATGTGAGGGGAACAGCTCAGGAGGGAGACTTCCAGCTCTAGTAGAATCCTCAAATGACTGTAGCCCCAGCCAACATCTTAACTGCACTTTCATGACAGATCCAGAACCAGCCAGTTGAGCCACTTCTGCACTCCTTACCAACAGAAACCATGAGATAACAAATTGTTTTTCTAAACCACTAAACTTTGTGGTAATTGGTTACCCAGAAAAAGGTAAATAATGAATTTGTTTAAGTAATGGGTGCTACTATTTACTAAGCTGCTAAAGACCAGGAAAGGAATAGATTTGTAGGGAAAGATGAAGAGTTAGTTTTACACATGTGGAACTGTGTATGCCTTGAAATAGTCTATAGTTAATGCTATGTAGACAACAGAATAAATGAATACGGAATTCAGAAATGTGATTTGAGCGAATGATATAAGTGTGGGAATAATAAGCTTATAGGTGATAATTATTACCATAAGAATAGATGTGATCACCTAGGAAGAGTAAGACTTATTAAGAGAGTATAGAATCCAGGAACCCCAATATTCAGATGTCTGTATATTTGCACCTCTTTTGTACCACTTCAGTCCATTTGACCTCCCTCTTATTCTGGCCACTGTCATGGTGGACTGGTTCCTCGCGCTCTTCCATAATCTTTTCATGGGTGCAAACTGGTAAGGCCTCTCATCAGCCCACACTGGAGCGTCTCTGCTGTGCTGCCGAAGGAGTCTCTCAGGAATCCTTCAGTACTCACCCAAGTGTACTCGGGAAGTCAACAGTTCCAAGTGTACTCTGGAAGTCCCTCCGATGGGAGATCAAGGGATAATAGACAAATGCTTCCCCTTCTTGTCCCGAAGTGGACAGTTCTGAGATGCATTTCATGAGGCTCCTCAAAAGTTCCTGTAGGATTTCCGACTAATTTCCCAAAGTGGTGGACAACTCACTTTTGAATTGGTCCTCCTTCTTTATCTATTGTCCTCTCCTGTCTCTCAATCTTGCTTCCTGGGATCGCTGCCCAAATAAATGATCTGCCTGCAAGCTTGTATCTCCTTTCTGGGAAACCCAGTCTAGTCTGGGAGAAAAGGACCAGCTGAGCCAGTTCAGGGGATGTTAAAGAAGAGGTCCAAATGGCAGAGGAAAACCAGAAGATGAGTGCCATGAGGGGTCATCTGTATTGAATGGCACTTGGAGGACTAGTCAAATGAGGAGAATTGCACAAGACTTTATTTTCCTCAAATTTCCACATCATCTGGCCTTTGTGGCAGTCTCATGAGGTAGGTAAGATACATGTTATTTTCCTCAAGGTCCAGGTGAGATGAAAAGCTCAGTGATATATCTAAGCTCCTGTGTTAAGGGCCCACGTGTTCTGACTCTAGGACGTTTACTTCACAAACCATTGCTTATACCATGGTTGCCGGAAACCAACTTCACTGAGTGTTGAGTAAACTCCATCATTTATAAGAATTTAATTGCAGACACATGTTGGCAATCTATAAATAGTTCAAATTCTAGAAGTTCTCTGAGAAATTTTATATTGTAGAAAATTGGAGACTGTTTTAAAGGACTTAATTCTGACAAAATAATCATAAGGTGTTATAAACTGCAACTATTTTACAGCTACTAAAGAGTCCCCTATAAAAATTGTAGGAAAGCAAGAGGAAACACTTTTCAGATTCTTACTGAAGACTGAGGCACATCCACCTGAGATTTACTTCAATACTCCATTATTTGAAAAAATCTTTAAGCTAAATAAATGAGTGGGTTAATTTGAAAATTTGGACTATAGTTGCTCACATAATTGTTGGGATTTGAGGATGCACAGTAAAAGATACCCCTTTTCCCTGAGTTCTGATCAATTGCCTAAATTCTGAATATTTGAAAGAGCAGTTAGAAATGAAAACGCCATCTTTATGTAATAGCTAGATTAGAGGACGTGGCTTAGATATGCAGCCCTGGGGTTTTTTTGCCATTCAAAACTCCCACCACCCTGAATGGTGGGTCTTGTGAAAATATGTTAACACAATATCCAGAATTGCTACATTGGATTGTTTAGGTAGGGGAGAAAAGAGGAAATCCCCCGTATGTACAGGCTTTTAATAGATTTGCCTTCCCCATGAAGAAATGTTGGCTAATTGGGCACCTGGGTGGCTCAGTTGGTTAAGCGACTGCCTTCGGCTCAGGTCATGATCCCGGAGTCCCGGGATCGAGTCCCACATCGGGCTCCCTGCTTAGCAAGGGAGCCTGCTTCTCCCTCTGACCCTCCCCCCTCTCATGTACTCTCTCTCTCTCATTCTCTCTCTCTCAAATAAACAAATAAATCTTTAAAAAAAAAAAAAGAAATGTTGGCTGATATATGTCATACACCAATCAGAGGGAGGAATGGCCAAGGAAGAAGCGGGTGTAAGGGGTGAGGCTAGGAACCAGGCATGCTACTCTACTGAGTAGCATTCCTTCCAGACTAACTTAATGACATCTAAGTATCCCAGGTTGGTCCTGGTCACCTAGAGCTCCATCCTGCAATGAGAGGATTGGGTTAGAAGGGAACATGGGGCAGGATAGAGACAAGGTGGCATGAAAAATACTATCTAGCCTCTAAGGGAAGTACAATTTGGACGCACACAATTGCAGCTGTAGAAACACATACAAGATGATCTGGGACCCTCCTGGGAAGTACATATTTCATCTCCTACCAGCTGGCTAACCAGCAAGCTGAGTGTCCCAGGCTTTGCTTCCTTCATGTCAATAAACATTGCCTGAACATGCTTACATCCAATACTTTTCGATACCACCAAACACATCAGCTTTAAAAAAACTATGTTTGTAAAGCTCTTCTTTCAGGCAATCATTTCTGATATTCCAAAACAGGCACTGATTTAATCCCTGCTCAACTTTTGATTTTCAGTGCAAGAACTTTTGTTTTGTTTTTTAAAAAGAAATTACGTTTTTTTACCTGATTCTGGAACCTACAGTGTTCCTTGCAACAAATGCTGTGTAAAATTACCATAAAAGGGGGTTAGAGATAAATACAAATACCTGGGAAATATTGGAACAAATAGTTGAAATAAAGAAAATCATGGGAAAAAATCCAGTCTTCACTTTTTATAGTTAACAGTAAAGCCCATGATGAGTGAAGATAGTGTTGTTTTATCCATGCAATAAAACACAAGCAAGCAAAATATTTCTTCCCATAGAATTTACAGGGTTGTCCCTTAAATATCATGAGCAAAATTTCAATGTAATAGTGATTGTCATCTTTGAGGCTAACAACATATTCAAACTCCCCAAATTACCAATATTAAGTATATGCATCATAGTTTTACCTTTCCTTTCTCTGGCTACATTCCAAGACAACTGATGTAGATTTTGAAGATGATTTTAGTTAAAAGACTAGAAGGCAATACATATTTGGAAGCCTAAAGGCGATCGAAGAAAAATGGCAGGATAAATCTCTAAACCACTAAAAATTGTGATTATTGTTGAGAATCTATTCCTGGGACTTTTTCCTGCCTTTTGAATTTCAGTACTCTGAAATATAATCCGTGTATCTCAAGTCTGCCAGTGCTCATCGATGAAAGAAAGGATTTCATAAATCTGTGTTAATTAACTACATTGTACTGAAACAAAAAAACTTTCCATACACCTAAACACCCAAAGAGTTGTTTTTTAACTAGTGGTGTTTGAGGTGTGCTGCTCTCACTGCCCCTTTATATCCATTTTTATCCCCCCCACCGTTTTTTTTCATCAGGGTTACTAACCCTGACAGCTGTTTTCTTCTGAGTATCTGACGGAGAAAAGCTATGCCTGTTGGGGTCTTACATTTGCTAGATAGTCTAATTAATAATTAGGAGTCAACAATGATGAGCAAGATTGTTTTATTTACACCAGTTTGAAGAATACTTTGTGTATAAACTAAGCAATTCTTTCTGAATATTTTATCTGACAGCTTGCATGCAATTTCAATGCAGGGTCCTGCAGAGTGTTTAGTGACTGAGGACCAGCTGAAGACCTAGCTCAGTCCTTCGTAGTTGGCATGCCCTGGGATCAAGAGAGGATGTAGGTAACACTGTCTTTGGGGTGATCCGTGGTGGACGTTTTGAGGGCAGCTGTCCCGCAGCCTGCGGGCCCTGGACCGCCACCTGTGGAAGCCTGAGCCGGCTCTTTCTCCCTTTGTCTCATAACCATGTCCACCAGCGAGAATGCTAATTCACCAATCGTCCGCCTTAACAGATTCAAGAACAAGGGGAAAGACAGTACAGAAATGAGGCAGCGCCAAATAGAAGTTAATGTGGAGCTGAGGAAAGCTAAGAAGGATGACCAGATGCTGAAAAGGAGAAATGTAAGCTCATTTCCTGATGATGCTACCACTCCACTACGGAAAACCGCAACAACCAGGGCACTGTAAATTGGTCTGTTGATGACATTGTCAAAGGCATAAATAGCAATAATTTGGAAAGTCAGCTCCAGGCTACTCAAGCTGCTAGGAAACTGCTTTCTAGGGAAAAACAGCCCCCCATAGACAACATAATCCGGGCTGGTTTGATTCCAGAATTTGTGTCCTTGGGCAGAACTGATTGTAGTCCCGTTGAGTTTGAATCTGCTTGGGCTCTCACTAACATTGCTTCTGGGACGTCAGAACAGACCAAGGCTATGGTAGATGGAGGTGCTATCCCAGCATTCACTTCTCTGTTGGCATCTTCCCATGCCCACATCAGTGAACAAGCTGTATGGGCTCTAGGAAACATTGCAGGTGATGGTTCAGTTTTTCGAGACTTGGTTATCAAGTATGGTGCAGTTGACCCACTATTGGCTCTCCTTGCAGTTCCTGAGATGTCATCTTTAGCATGTGGTTACTTATGTAACCTTACTTGGACACTTTCAAAACTTTGTCGCAACAGGAATCCTGCACCCCCATTAGATGCTGTAGAGCAGATTCTTCCTACCTTAGTTCGTCTCCTGCATCATGATGATCCAGAAGTATTGGCAGATACCTGCTGGGCCATTTCCTACCTTACTGATGGTCCAAATGAACAGACTGAAATGGTTGTGAAAACAGGAGTTGTGCCCCAGCTTGGGAAGCTTCTAGGAGCTACTGAATTGCCCATTGTGACTCCTGCACTAAGAGCCCTAGGAAATATTGTCACTGGGACAGATGAACAGACTCAGGTTGCAATAGATGCAGGAGCACTTGCTGTTTTTCCCAGACTCCCGATGAACCCCAAAACTAATATTCAGAAGGAAGCTATGCGGACAATGTCAAACATCACAGCTGGTCGCCAGGACCAGATACAGCAAGTTGTGAATCATGGATGAGTCCCATTTCTCGTCGGGGGTTCTCTCTAAGGCAGACTTTAAGACACAAAAGGAAGCTGGGCTATGTATGACCAACTATACAAGTGGTGGGACAGTTGAACAGATTGTATACCTCGTTCATCGTGGCATAATATAACCATTGATGAACCTCTTAACTGCAAAAGACCCAAAATTATTCTGGTTATTCTGGATGCCATTTCAAACATCTTCCAGGAGGCTGAGAAACTAGGTGAAACTGAGAAACTTAGTATAATGATTGAAGAATGTGGAGGTTTAGACAAAATTGAAGCTCTACAAAACCATGAAAATGAGTCTATGTACAAAGCTTCATTAAACTTGATTGAGAAGTATTTCTCTGTAGAGGAAGAGGAAGATCAGAATGTTGTGCCAGAAACTACCTCTGAAGGCTATACGTTCCAAGTTCATACGTTTTAGATTGTACAGCTGAGGCAGAAAGTTGTTTGTTGTGTACTCTGTTTGGTAGAAGTTTGTCTTACCATTTCTCTACTAAGAACTCTTTTTAAATGTGTTTTGTTATTGTAGCACTTTTTACAACGAAACTGTACTTGACCAGTTCCAAACTGTACAACCTGTATGAAGCTCTTCCTCTCAGCTGGTTTCTTCTTTCTATGTGGAAACTCCTCTCTTGCAGTGTCCTGTAAATAAAGATTAAATTCCACTCTTAAAAAAAGAGAGAGAGAGAGAGGATGTAGGTAACAGTACTCTGCATTGTGTGGGCTCACAATTCCTGCTTTCCAAAAATTGACTTATCCTTTATTTTCTCAGCATGCATGTACAAGATTCTAATCTGAGCCCCAGTAATAGGGTATTATTTTTTACCTTGCTCTGGTTTCAAGTCAATCAAGAACTCTATTCATTCTTATTATATTTGGCTTAGCTCTAAAGGAGATTAGAAAACCCTTTCTAACATAACCCCTCACTTTAAAAAAATCTACAATCCAGTTTGGGGGAAAAGACCCTTATATGTAAATAGAATCACTGTACTTTTGTATATATTTTATTGATATTAGTACTAATTGCTTAAAGTTATTGAGCAGTTTTTATGGACTCTGTGCTAAGTGCTCTACATACTGTACCTTATTTAATCTTCATACTGACCTCTGAGATAGGTTTCATGATTATCCCCATTTTATAGGTGAGCAACCAAGACTTGTAAGAACAAATCTGCTTGAAGTAATTCCACTAATAAACACAAAGCAAAGGCCAGAACTTAGCATCTCTGACTCCTCTGCCCATACCCAGAGACCGGCAGGAGCAAGACAGAAGGTGATGAAAGAAATAAAAGATTTCAAGTCCAATACTCAAGGTCAAAACCCATTGTTTGGCTAGAAAAGGCAAGGCCAGGGCCAGGCCAATGTGAAGTGGGTCACTGTGATGAGACGTTTTGGTTAAAAAGACAACTGTTGAGGAGGCAGGACTGAGCCTGTCAGGGGGTCAGTTGGCCCTTGAAAATGTGGAAAGGAGGGAGAGAGAGGCCAGGGGCAGGCAGGGTCTGACACACCAAAACTATCTTTTCAGGATTCCTAGTGTTTGGCCAGTGCTAGCCTGATTGAGTACCCCATGAGAACCTAGTAGGCTAGGTATTCACTCAACCAATGAAGTAGAGGGTTGTCATAATCCTAGATGGCAACCATTTAAGATCATGGCTATATCCAACTTTACAGGTTTTTCAAGACAGAAGATAGGCTTTTCCAGGCCCTGGTAAAGTGGACCATTTTCATAAACTGTTCTGGAGGAAATTGCAATGTGGAATCATAGGGCTGTGAGCCAGTTTCTTCTTTCTTTATCATCACTGACCTGAGTACCTCAAACCCTTGCTTACTCTCTCTTACACAGTGTTAGAGGCACCCCAAAAGATGTAAATGTATTTTATGTTGCAGAATATTCTCTTATCTCTAAACTTTCCTTTAGAAAGCTATAGCTGGTTTTGCAAAGGAACATTCCCATCACTCCGAGGTTTGCACTTATTATACAATGCAAATGAGTGAGATCATTTAGACTAATGCATTTAATCCACTAATCCCAGTAATGCTCCTCTGAGCATGTTCAGGGTTTGAGAAGATATTTGTTCATTGCAAGGGATTATTCCTTATGACCTGTGCTTATTTGTAGACTGTGCTTCAGAGATGCCAAGACAGGTGGGGTTCATGGGGTAAGCCTACTACGATGTGAGAGATCCCTGGTAGGAGCTCCAGAGTCAAAGATGCTTATCTATGGGTGTCACTGACAGTGGGAGCTCTTTCATTAGATGCAGAAAGATTTACTGCCAAATTCTGGAAAGCACTAGAGGAGAGAGGGAAAGAGAGAGACCCAGCCTAAGGAGTCACGGGGTATGCAAGCCATTCCTAGCCTACTGACTCAGTATTTGACTGGGGACAAGTGGCTTAACTGCACTCAGACTCTTCAACCTTAAAGTCAGAAGAAAATAGCAATTAATATGTTTCAGTGCCTTAGGCATCCCATCTAATAAGCTAGTTTTTTTCCCACCTAGAGAAGTAAAGTGACTTGTTCAAGGTCAAGAGTTCCTTAATGCCCAAGATTCCTGTCTTGCTACATGCTGCCCTGTTTCCTGTACTGTCACCATGGCACCACTGCCAGCCCTTGTTGAGGGAAAGGTTTTGAAGCAGTGGAAGTTTGATTTTGCTGATTTCAGCATTTTAGTGTTATAGATCAATGTTTCTTTTTAAGGCAAATGTTAAAAATATATAAATAAGGAGGAGGAGTGTCAGAGGAGTAGAAGACCTAAATTTCGTCTGGTCCCAGGAATTCAACTAGATAGGGATCAAACCATTCTGAACTCCTACAAACTCAACAGGAGATTGAAGAAAAGAATAGCAGCAACTCTCTGAACAGAAAAACGGCCACGTTCCGGAAGAATCATATTCTATCCCTTCATTGTAGTCAAACTTATTTTTGGTATATATATATAAGTTGTTCTGTCTTTAAAATTTTGGGATACAGTTTCTTCTAACAGACCAAAATATACCCTAAATCTCTAGTGTATGGCTTTGTTCTAGTCTCCTGCCTGATCGCATTCTATCCCCCCCTTTTTTTAAATATCTTTTCTTTCTTTTTTCAACCAACTTCTTATCTTATCAATTCCTTTTATAAAATCTATTATAATTTTCATCTTTACAGTCATATTTGATCCCTTCATCGTATTTACCCTTATTTTTGTACATATATAAGTTCTTCTTTAAAATTTGGGGAGGCGGCTTCTTCTAACAGACCAAAATACGCCCAAAATCTAGTGTGTGGACTGATCAATTCACCAGCCTGATCATATTTGATCATATTCTTTTTTTCTTTCTTTCCCTTTCTTTTCCCCTGGTTTTGGGTCCCTTCTGATTTTTTTAGTGTATATTTTTCTGGGGTTGTTACCCTGTTAGCATTTTGTTCTCTCATTCATCTATTCTTCTCTGGACAAAATGACAAGACTGAAAAACTCACCCCCCCAAAAAAGAAGAAGAGGCAGTACTGACTGTCAAGGACCTAATCAATATGGACATTAGTAAGATGTCAGAACTAGAGTTCAGAATGACGATTATAAAGATACTACCTGGGCTTGAAAAAAGCATGGAAGATACTAGAGAAAACATTTCTGGAGAAATAAAAGAACTAAAATCTAACCAAGTTGAAATCAAAAAGGCTATTAAAGAGGTGCAATCAAAAATGGAGGCTCTAACTGCTAGGATAAATGAGGCAGAAAAGAGAATTAGTGATATAGAAGACCAAATGATGGAGAATAAAGAAGCTGAGAAAAAGAGAGATAAACAACTACTGGATCACGAGGGCAGAATTTGAGAGATAAGTGATACCATAAGATGAAACAATATTAGAATAATTGGGATGCCAGAAAAAGAAGAAAGAGAGAGAGGGGCAGAAGGTATGTTGGAGCAATTTTAGCAGAGAACTTCTGTAAATTGGGGAAGGGAACCGGCATCAAAATCCAGGAGGCACAGAGAACCCCCCTCAAAATCAAGAAAAATAGGTCAACACCCCAACATCTAATAGTAAAACTTACAAGTCTCAGAGACAAAGAGAAAATCCTGAAAGCAGCTCAGGACAAGAGGTCTGTAACCTAAAATGGTAGAAACATTAGATTGGCAACAGACCTATCCACAGAGACCTGCAGGCCAGAAAGGACTGGCATAATATATTCAGAACACTAAATGAGAAAAATATGCAGCCAAGAATACTATACTATATCCAACTAGGCTGTCACTGAAAACAGAAGGAGAGATAAAAAGCTTCCAGGACAAACAAAAACTAAAAGAATTTGCACACACAAAATAAGCCCTACAAGAAATATTGAAAGGGGTCCACTAAGCGAAGAGAGAGCCTAAAAGTAACACAGACCAGAAAGGAACACAACAATATACAGTAACAGTCACCTTACAGGCAATACAATGGCACTAAATTCATATCCTTCAATAGTTACCCCGAACGTAAATGGGCTAAATGTCCCAATCAAAAGACACAGGGTATCAGATTGGATAAAAAAAACAAGACCCATTGATATGTTGTCTGCAAGAGACTCATTTTAGACCCAAAGACACCCCCAGATTGAAAGTGAGGGGGTGGAAAACCATTTACCATGCTAATGGACACCAAAAGAAAGCTGGGGTGGCAATCCTTATATCAAACAAATTAGATTTTAAACCAAAGACTATAATAAGAGATGAGGAAGGGCACTATATCCTATTTAAAGGGTATATCCGACAAGAAGATCTAACAATTGTAAATATCTATGCCCCTAACATGGGAACAGCCAATTATATAAGCCAATTAATAACAAAATCAAAGAATCACATCAACAACAATACAATACTAGTAGGAGATTTTAACACCCTCCTCACTGAAATGGACAGATCATCTAAGCAAAAGATCGACAAGGAAAGAAAGACTTTAGATGACACACTGGACCAAATGGACTTCACAGATATATTCAGAACATTCCATCCTAAAGCAACAGAATACACATTCTTCTCTAGCACCCATGGAACATTCTCCAGAATAGATCACATCCTAGATCACAAATTAGGTCTCAACCGGTACCAAAGGTTGGGATCATTCCCTGCATATTTTCAGACCACAATGCTTTGAAACCAGAACTCAATCACAAGAGGAAAGTCGCAAAGAACTCAAATACATGGAGGCTAAAGAGCATCCTACTGAAGAATGAATGGGTCAACCAAGAAATTAAAGAAGAATTAAAAAAATTCATGGAAACAAATGAAAATGAAAACACAACTGTTCAAAATCTTTGGGATACAGCAAAGGCAGTCCTAAGAGGAAAGTCTATAGCAATACAAGCCTTTCTCAAGAAACAAGAAAGGTCTCAAATACACAACCTAACCCTACACCTAAAGGAGCTGGAGAAAGAACAGCAAATAAGGCCTAAACCCAGCAGAAGAAGAGAAATAATAAAGATCAGAGCAGAAATCAATGAACTAGAAACCAAAAGAACATTAGAACAGATCAATGAAACTAGGAGCTGATGTATAAACTACCAAAACTGAACCAAGAAGAAATAGAAAACCTGAACAGACCCATAACCACTAAGGAAATTGAAGCAGTAATCAAAAATCTCCCAACAAACAAGAGCCCAGGACCAGATGGCTTCCCAGGAGAATTCTACCAAACATTTAAAGAAGAATTAATACCTATTCTTCTGAAACTGTTCCAAAAAATAGAAATGGAAGGAAAACTTCCAAACTCATTTTATGAGGCCAGCATTATCTTGATCCCAAAATCAGACAAAGACCCCATCAAAAAGGAGAATTACAGACCAATATCCCTGATGAACATGGATGCAAAAATTCTCACCAAAATACTAGCCAATAGAATCCAACAGTATATTAAAAGGATTATTCACCACAACCAAGTAGAATTTATTCCTGGGCTACAAGTTTGGTTCAACACCTGCAAATCAATCAATGTGATACAATACATTAATAAAAGAAAAAACAAGAACCATATGATCCTCTGAATAGATGCAGAAAAAGCATTTGACTAAGTACAGCATCCTTTCTTGATTAAAACTCTTCACAGTGTAGGGATAGAGGGTATATACCTCAATATCATAAAAGCCATCTATGAAAAACCCACAGCAAATATCATTCTCAATGGAGAAAAACTGAGAGCTTTCCCCCTAAGGTCAGGAACATGGCAGGGATGTCCACTATCACCACTGCTATTCAACCTAGTAGTAGAAGTCCTAGCCACAGCAATCAGACAACAAAAAGAAATAAAAGGCATCCAAATCGTCAAAGAAGAAGTCAAACTCTCACTGTTTGCAGATGATATGATACTTTATGTGGAAAACCCAAAAGACTCCACCCTAAAACTGCTAGAACTCATACAGAAATTCAGTAAAGTGGCAGGATATAAAATCAATGCACAGAAATCAGTTGTATTAATATACACCAACAACAAGACAGAAGAAAGAGAAATTAAGGAGTTGATTCTATTTACAATTGCTCCAAAAACCATAAGATACCTAGGAATAAACCTAACCAAAAAGGCAAAGGATCTGTACTCAGAAAACTATAAAATACTCATGAAAGAAATTGAGGAAGACACAAAGAAATGGAAAAACTTCCCATTCTCGTGTATTGGAAGAGCAAATATTGTGAAGATGTCAATGCTACCTAGAGCAATCTACATATTTAAAGCAATCCTTATCAAAATACCATCCACTGTTTTCAAAGAAATGGAACAAATAATCCTAAGATTTGTATGGAACTAGAAAACACCCCAAATACCCAGAGGAATGTTGAAAAAGAAAAGCAAAGCTGGCGGCATCACAATTCCGGACTTCAAGCTCTATTACAAAGCTGTGATCATCAAGACAGTATGGTACTGGCACAAAAACAGACACATAGATCAATGGAACAGAATAGAGAGCCCAGAAATGGACCCTTAACTCTGTGGTCAACTCATCTTTGACAAAGCAGGAAAGAATGTCCAATGGAAAAAAGACCGTCTCTTCAACAAATGGTGTTGGGAAAACTGGACAGCCACATGCTGAAGAATGAAACTGGACCATTTCCCTACACCGCACACAAAAATAGACTCAAAATGGATGAAAGACCTAATTGTGAGACAGGAGTCCATCAAAATCCTAGAGAAGAACACAGGCAGCAACTTCTTCGACCTTAGCTGCAGCAATTTCTTCCTAGAAACATTGCCAAAGGCAAGGGAAGCAAGGGCAAAAATGAATTATTGGGGTTTCATCAAGATAAAAAGCTTTTGCACAACAAAGGAAACAGTCAACAAAACCAAAAGACAACGGACAGAATGGGAGAAGATATTTGCCAATGACATATCCGATAAAGGGCTAGTATCCAAAATCTATAAAGAACTTATCAAACTCAACACCCAAAAAACAAATGATCCAATCAAGAAATGGACAGAAGACATGAACAGACATTTTTCCCAAAGAAGACATCCAAATGGCCAACAGACACATGAAAAAATGCTCAACATCGCTCAGCATCAGGAAAATCCAGATCAAAACCTCAATGAGATACCACCTCACACCAGTAAGAATGGCTAAAATTAACAAGTCAGGAAACGACAGATGTTGGCGGGGATGCGGAGAAAGGGGAACCCTCCTACACTGTTGGTGGGAATGCAAGCTGGTGCAACCACTCTGGAAAACAGTATGGAGGTTCCTTAAAAGTTGACAATAGAGCTGCCTTATGACCCAGCAATTGCACTACTGGGTATTTAACCCAAAGATACAAATGTAGGGATCCGAAGGGTCACATGCACCCTGATGTTTATAGCAGCAGTGTCCACAATAGCCAAACTCTGGAAAGAGCCAAGATGTCCACCAACAGTTGAATGGATAAAGAAGATGTGGTATATATAATCAATGGAATATTATGCAGCCATCAAAAAAAACCCTCAAAATCTTGCCATTTGCAACGACATGGATGGAACTAGAAGGAATTATGCTAAGTGAAATAAGTCAATCAGAGAAATACATGTATCATATGATCTCACTGGTATGAGGAATTCTTAATCTCAGGAAACAAACTGAGGGTTGCTGGAGTGGTAGGAGTTGGGAGGGATGGGGTGGCTGAGTGATAGACATTGGGGAGGGTATGTGCTATGGTGAGCACTGTGAATTGTGCAAGACTGATGAATCACAGAACTGTACCTCTGAAACTAATAATACATTATATGTAAAAAAAAAGAAGAAGAAGAAGAAGAAGATAGTAGGAAGGGAAAAATGAAGGGGGGGAAATCAGAGGGGGAGATGAACCATGAGAGGCTATGGACTCTGAGAAACAAACTGAGGGTTCTAGAGGAGAGGGGGTGCAGGGATGGGTTAGCCTGGTGATGGGTATTAAAGAGGGCACATATTGAATGGAGCACTGGGTGTTATATGCAAACAATGAATCATGGAACACTACATCTAAATAAATAAATAAATAAATAAATAAATAAATAAATAGAAAGGAAAATATATATATATAAATAAGCTGTTTCAGGCTTGCAGGTAAGCTTTGTAAACTTGAATTTCAGTCTTTAGAAGTTGACTCGGGCTGGATTTACGCAAACCTTTGTTCCAACTCTAAAGGAAAATGGCTTCCAAATGTTAGTCTCCTGACACTCGTGCTTCACACTGGCCAAAATTTCCTGGGATTTCAAAGATCCCTTCAGCTCTGAAGCAGAGAACAGTGCCCTAAATATAAAAAGCTCACATTAGGTTCTCAAAGACCGTTTGTCCATTTACTATAAATCACTTTGTAAGTCAAGATTGTCTTGATGGTTTAGACATGTAGCTATCAGTGTATTTCCATCAAGTAGGAGTATGAATCTATCTTTTATATCCTTAAAACCAACTACACTTTTCTGTTCCTTACTGGTATAAGATTTGGCAGGCATCATTTTCCAAGAGTCTGGTATTGTCTACATTAATGATCTGTAGAGGAAGTTTACTCCTCCTCTTGGTAATTTCCACAAGCTTGGGGGGCAACTTCCTGTCCACTTTGCTGTCTAAACTAACTGCCTTGCCTCTGACTTGATATAGAATCCGATCAGTAGCACTCTCAACGCTTAGGGTTTCAGTCCTCAAAACAATGCCTGCCCACTTCTTCAGTTAATATTAGGCTCACAGGCACTTGCCATTGATACCAATCCTTTGGCTACAGGCTTCAAAATTTCCATCTTTTTCTCTGTAGTGAATATGATCAGTTGCTTCTTCCTTCATACAGAATCTTAGTTGCCCCTCAGTAATCACTTCTATATCTTCCAGGAAGCTGATTTCTTGCCTTATCCCTGTCACTCCAGTTTCAAGAATGGGACTGAATCATATATTCAAACTTTCCAATTGATGTGACTGATTCAGAAATAGGGGTGGACATAAAGCACAGAAGTATGAGCCAAGTAACTACATTATAGGGTAGCTCAAAACTCAAGTTGAACATCTGCATGACTATTAGCAGCATCTATACTGATCAATATTAACTTAACATCATCTTTCTCTAGAGAAGCTTTTGATTGGAAGTTCCTAAGAAGGGGCTGCTATATATAGTTCTTAGCCAGTCTGTGAGCTTTCATGGGGGAATTCAAAGGATTTTTTTTACCCTCAGGTAACTAACTTTTCTCAAATAGGTTTATATCTCTTATCTGTGGAGTAAGGAAGATGAAAAGAAAACTATTTGATCGTATGTGGTATGAGGTTAGCAGGAGGAATTGCATTCTGATATACCTTAAAGGGTAGGGGTTCCTATATCTTAAAATTGCTGGCACATTCCCATATATTGTGTTGATTAGATTGAAGAAGATGCAAAAAATGTTAATTGTAGAAAACGAAATAATGAGAGAGAGAAAAATGTATATATACAGCGAAATTATTAGTAGTAAAATTATCAGAGAAGAGCAATAGTATTTTTGTTTATTTGTTTTGCTTTGTTGCATGTTTGCTGGAATAGCTTTTTAAATGTTAAATATATGGAATAAAAAAATAAATATATAGAATAAAATTTGATAATATTAACTGGCTCCTCTCCTCCCTCCCTCACACAATTTCCCTCATCCCTTTGGTCCTTCACCCCTTCACATAGTTAAGTTTATCTGTAGATATTTTTTATATGAGGGAAGGAATGTGACAACAAAAGGCAGTGTTCTTTCTGCCTCTTTCTGGCTTTTGAGTTTCAAAACACTCAAGAGCTCAATGAATGGAAAGGACTCATGGTGTGGATAAAATATTTTAGAAAAGACTTCATGAGTCAGAGCAAATATTCCTCATCCCTTATTTCCCACCCCACCCTGGGCCTCAGACTAATGACAAACAAAATCCTCAGGTTGAAAGGGAAATGAACATCAGAGATAAGCTATGAGACAAGGTGGGTGGTTTTAAAACGTGGCTCCAAAATTCTTTGACACTCTCTTCCTATCGAGAGGTAGGGGTCTAGGTCCCCTTGCCTTGAATCTGCTTGGGCTTTTGATTTCTACAACCAAGAGAGTATGGCAGAAGTAACTTGTGTGACTTTCAGGGGTGGGCCACAAAAGGTAATGCAGCTTCTACCTTATTTTCTAGAACAAGGGCTCTTGGTGCCAGAAACTACCATGTACGAATCATGGCTCCCCTGAGGCCACCATGCTCTGAGGAAGCCAAGCAACATATAGAGGTCACAGTCGGAGCTCCAGTCAGCAGTCCTTGTCTTCAAGCTCTCCCCACCCAGGCTCCAGACAAGTGAGTGAATGCATCTTCAGATGATTCCAGCCCACAGCATTGAGTCTCCCCAGCTGAGGACCAGGTATCACAGAGCAAAGCCAGCATACGTGCTATGCCCTGTTAAATTCTCAACCTATCAAATTCTGTGAGATAATAAGAAGTTATTTAAGCTGCTAAATTTTAAGTTGATTTATTATGAAGCAATAGTAGCTGGAACAGAGGAGATTGTTTCTCCATTTCTCATGAAAGATAAACCTCTCAGATGTGTCTGTAGAATCTGGGGGCAAAAGAGACTTGTGTCCATCTCTAGGGTACAGCCCCAGGAAGACAAAAGTCTCCAGTGAAGAAACACATGTCCAGGCACAAAAGGGCAGAGATAGGCTCACAGAGTTGCCCTGGTCTCTGTGGCACAGAGGAACCTCTATATATCCCCAAATAGCATGGAGGTAAGAGAGAGAACTGCTAGATCTTTCAGAGCCTGAGGATGTGCCCTAGAGGGGCCTGGGTACCTTTGTTAGCCCTGCAAAGCCTATACACAATTCTGAAGTAAAGAGGTAGCCCTTAAGTGACTGATCAATATTTTGTCACCCTGTAGAATGGAGGTGTAAGACAAATTATGTTGAATTATAGTGAAATTAAGAAAATAATCTTTCTTATACTCTCAAGTGTGTGTACTGAGATACGTTCTCTCTCCTTGTGCCTGTGGTATCACCTTATTGTTCCACCAAAATTCTACTTCAGGTTCACTTCCAATGTCACCAACTGCTTGACCACCAATATTATGAGTACCCTGATCAAGTATATTCAATGATCCAACATTGTCAATTTATTCCTAACTCCTTGGCATAAACTTATCACCACCTGGCCCTACTTACACATGCAGCCCATTTCATAATACTGTCTACTAAAACCTCAGTACCATTAAACCTTTCTGAACTCCCACATGGGCCATATTCTTTCTGACTTCCATGCTTTTTTGTGTACTATTACTCTCCCTTTCTAGACTGTCCTTCCTTCTTTTCCACAACCAGATCATGTACTCCTGATAATCTTAACAAAATCCTCTCATCTATCAACACCCAGTACCAAAATTACCTTATTTGTGTAAGCTGTGCCATTACACCCAGGCTAAACAGAATTAGCCATTCCCTTTTTTATTTATTTTTATTTTTTTATTTTTTAAAGATTATTTATTTATTTTATTTGAGAGAGAGCACGCACACAGAGTGAGTGAGAACACGAGTTGGGGGGAAAGGCAGAGAGAGGGAGAGGGAGAAGCAGACTCATTGCTGAGCAGGCAGCCCGATGTGGGACTCGATCCCAGGACCCTGAGATCATGACCTGAGCCAAAGGTAGATGCTTAACTGACTGAGCCACCCAGGCACCCCTGCAATTCCCTTTTTTAGTGCCCCTGTAGCATTTTTTTTCATGCTTTGGTTCTAACACTCCTCATAAGAGTATTGTAATTATTTATATCCCTCTCTCTTAGAATTCTGAGCTTCGTAAGAGCAATGTCTTCATCAAGGGTGTTGTAGTGATTGCTAAGCTACTAGCCCCCAGGGAATCACACCTCTCCATATCCGTCATCTTGCATGGTTCGTCCACATTGATTCTAAGCTTGGCTATAGGATTTATTTGGGGCAATGGAACACTGGTAAATGTGATTCATGCAGAGGCTTTAAAGATGCTTAGAAAGTGAAGCTTGCCTTTCCTTTCAAAGACATCCAGCCTACTTCCCACCACTCCATTAACATAACATAAAAAAAAAAAAGACATCCAGGCTAGCATGCTCGAAACATGGCTCAGCAAACAGCCAGCACCAACCACCAGACTCATGAGATAGGCCCTTTGGTATACTGGCCAGCTTCCACCTGACTTGCAAACTGACCATGAACCCATGAGGGAGCCTAGCAGTGCCTTGAGGAGAAGAGATGGGCCATCCCAGCTGACCCTTTTCAAATTGCTAACACAGAGAATGTTTTTGTCCTAAGCCACTAAATTTGGAGGGTTTGTTATATAGCAAACCTTATAGTTGACTAACTGCTCTAATAAGCAGTTAGAGCATCTTAGTGGCCTAATGCGATGAAACTTATTTCTTGTTTAATCACATTCCAATGTTGATTGACAGGAACAGGAAGAATCTCTGTACTACACAACCATACAGGAACCCAGGCTCCTGTGTTCTTGTGATTCCCCTCTCTCTATTCCAGGTCCTTGGAGTCCTCTTCATTTCCATGGCAGATGGAAAGAGAGAGGTGAGAATCACACATGGGATGTATTTATGGGGACGGTCTAAAACAGGCACATGATACTTCCACTGGCATTCTGTTGGCATGAGCATGGTAGAGGAGACTGGAAAATGCAGTCTAGCTGTGTGCCCCCGAAGAAGAGGGGAACACAAATACTGGTAAAGATGAATGGTCACTGCCATAGGCAGAAACGTTTTATTCTGCTTTGTGTGTTCCTCAGCCTAACACAACACCTGGCTAATAATAAATACTTCATAATTACTTATGGAATGGAAGAATGAAATATTCAGTGATGCTGTAGTGCCTTATTTAGGATAAGATCTGAGAATTATGCATGAAGGAACATCTGTCTCATCCAGGCTCCTAAATCTTTGAAGCACTAATTTTATGATCGAGCACTCACTAATTTAAAAACCAAGCCAAGAAATAGATACTGATGTTGTACTGTAGCTGGGTTCCTAATACTGAGATGATGATATAATAGTATTTTCTTGTCCTGGAGCTTGTAAGGATATAAAATCTAAAAGAACACATTGAAAGAATATTTAAAGTTAAGTCTCTGATTCCCCAAGTCTCTCTGTGTGTGTTGTGTGTGTGTGTGCGCACGCGTGTGCATATAACATTAGTATACTATTCAAACAAGCTACCAGTAACTTAAGCACTTTTAATGAAATATGTTACAAGTAATACAGTTAGAAAACTCATGCAATCTAATTTTCATTGCAATGTATGATCCCACATAAGTACAATGAATTGAAAAGCCCAAAGGTCTTTAGTTCTAGTCTTCATTCTGTTATTATGTCTTAAGTTCCTTTAGTTTCTTACTAGCTATAAATCCTAGAATTTCTTTAAGTCTTCCTTATAAAGTATATGTTGGAGGTGTCCTTCATTTCTCTCTACCCACAAGTGAAAACAAATGTAGACCAAGCTTCTTTATTCAAACTCTAAAGAATAGTCTCTTTCTTGTTTTATTTTACTTGATAGATGAGAATAGGAGTAAACAAACTGTAAGGTATAATCTCTGAACACCAAGCATTCAGGTAAAGAAGATGACATGGGTTCCAGGCAGCATTTAACAGAGAGTCAGGGCTCAGCCATGGGGTAGGACAGGAGGGGTAACTGGTAACCTTCCTTTTCTCCTTAATATCATCTTCGATGTTTGTCCATTATGATTGATTAATGCATTTTAAGGCATGATCTTTCCAAGCATCCTATTTTGAAATACACAAAAGATGATTTGAGTTAACTATTATTATGTTGGCCTGACAGAGCATTTCTAGATTATCAAGTCCACTAGTAAGAGCTTTAGAGAAAGGGATGGCAACTAGGAAAGTTTTAGTGAGGAAGAGTGGTGAATGTCTGCCTGCCAAGTCGGGGCCCTGAAGGGCCACCAGAGAGCAGAAGGAAGATGGCGCCAGAAGCCCCATGCTCTTGGCTATGCCATCCCCCAGAGGAAATTAACAATAAGGACCACTGCAGCAGGTAGAAAGACCACACAGATCACAGGTAACCTAATTGGGCAAGTGGAAGGCAGAATAGGGAAGCGATGCTCTTGGTTGTGAAGAAGGCACTGTGGAATAGAGACCAGAAAAGAAACAAAGAGTGGAACAAGGATGAGTGGGAGTGGCTAAACTTAGTCATTGATTCACTTGTTCATTAGTGCATATCCCAAACTTTTTCTTCAATATTGCCCTTCAGCTGTTGTCAGGTATACTCTCTTAGGTTAATTTCAGCCCATACCTGTGACATTAACTTGTCAGTTCAGCGGCAGGAAAGTAACCCAGGTAATTCAAAGAAAAGAATAATGTACAGTGTGGATATGCAGTTTGTATAAAGTTTTTACCTTTGATGGGTTACTTTGATGCTGTTAGGGACAGTGGTAACCCAGTCCTAGAAACATCTGATAGGAACTGTTTTGAAAGTACTGGTATCACTCTGAAATTAGAGTCCATCCCTCATTTCCTCCCTACTCCATTCCTTTTCAAAAGAACTCTACAGAACAGATTAACGGTACATTGTTCTTCTATAATTCTCTGGTTACTCTCATAGAGTCAGGGTAAATTGGAAGAGAAGAAATGCAAACCAGCTTGAGGCAGCACTGCCCAATTTGATCAAAATGAAATGCAACCATCGTGGGTTCGAGTTTGGTGGTCCAAAACATTGGAATGTTTCAAAGACATCTAAAATGCAATGCCAGTGTTGTTTTATTCGGTTTGGGGTTTGCTATCCCTTTATGTTAAACAGGAGTTTGGAAAAATTGCACAAAAGACTTACTGTCTATTTTCATGGATGCCTACATACTAAGTAGCCAGTGTTACTGATAAAGGAAAACATCAAATAGATGTGGACAAAGTCTCCACTCACCTACCTCATGAGCTTAGAGAAGGCTGAGGACCAATCACGTCTGAGCTTTATTTAGCACACTTCTTCACAGTAGCAATCCTGTCTGAGGAGCTAGATTCTGACTCTTTGAACTGCACTTAAAACAGATACTCACCTGGATCCTCCTGCAGAGGCCCCATGAATACCTGTGTTGAGTCCTTTGTACATCAGGGTGGCTCTCTTTGAGGCTGGACCAAGGGATGAATTGAACACTATCCAGATCTCCTTAAGGAAGATACAGGTACTATCAGCTCTCTTTGAACCCTGGAAAAATACTATACTATAAACCAATTTTGGAGGAGGGGAGGTTAAGTTCAGAATACAGAACGGCAAATTATATACCTTCGTGATTCACCAGAACATATTCTTCCAATATACTCGTTTAAAATGTTTTATTTTGTTTGTTTAGCCCAGATAGCAAAATCCAATCTTGTCAGTCAAGACTGACTTCAAACTGCCTGCGCCCGTTAGAAACGTTTCATTAATAACATGTGTTTACCATTGAGAGAAGTAGACTTCGTGTGCTAAGATTTTGTTTGTCAGTCATTCATTGGAACCCCACTGTTAATAGCATACAATGGTTTGTGGTTATGCCACAATTTAACCCAGGTTTAAAAATACAAACTAGAGCCCCGGTGGTCTAGCAGGAACAGGGAATGAGTGAAGGTATTGGCTCAACCTGCTTTGTGGGCTGGTGGCTTGGAATGCTTTACAAACTAATCAAATTTATTGACTATGATCCTGAGGAAAAAAAAAATATCACATGCCGGGGTGTGCATCCTGGTTTGCCTGCAGTTTGGTGAGGTTCTGAATGTCTGAAGGGGAAACAAGGCAACTATTTGGCATTCCTTTCCCCAAAGACAAATTAGAAACAGATATCACAAAATAGGAGATTCTTTTTTCAAAGGTCTAATAAGAAAAAGAGATTTTCTTTTTGAGTTTTAATTCCACTGTATGTGGAGGATAAGTAAACAGAGGTAATATTGCACTAGGCTGAATGGGCAGCAAAAATTCTATTAATTCAGTAGTTTGAACAGCAAGTGTTCTAAATGCAACACATGAAAAAGAGTCAAGTTTGCCTGTAATATCAGTTTACCTTTGTAGGGCCGACTGAAAGTTAGCTAGGATTAAACACCACTAACTACACATGCACTTAACGCAGATATATCATCAGAGAGATCTGTGTGCAAAATGTTCATTTAGAACACAATGAAACAGCTGTCTCAGCAGTGGATAGAAAATGTCTTCGTATTTAATAAACCACCTCAGTTCTGTGGAAGCGAGCTGAACAATAAGTAGTTGCTCTAAGATGTTTATGAAATCTCATAGTCTTGGAAATAACACCATGATCCTAAACATTTGTGAAATCTTATATCATATGTGCTTAAAACCAATTTTCCAGTTGCTTACAGTGTATGCTTTAAAAAATATTTGTATTTCAAAATAAAACAAGATCACATTTAGAGAAAATGTAACCCATAAAATAATTGCATTAGCTGGTCCTTAAGTTATCTCTTTACACATTCCTAGAGGAGAGATTTGATACTTTAAAAATTTTTTTAATGGTTTGAGGTTTCTTTTTCCTTTCTTTTCATCATTATTTTTTAAGAAAAAGAACATAGCTAGAGAGAAGAGTTTACTACTAGAAGAGCCATCTTCCAAGTTGTGAGTACTTAGGAAATGAAGACTAAGAGACAACATCTGTTAAACGCGCACTTTACGTTTTCAAAAGTTAAAGCTGACATTCACTTAGTCCACGAGTATAAACTGTGCATGTGTCCTACACGTGGCAATATGTCAAGGACAATGAAGGACATAAAGATGAATAAAACTGGATCTACCTCTGAGGAGCTGGTGTTTTGGCAAAGTACAAAAACACCCAGTGGTTCTTAAATCCTTCAGTATCTGGAAGAGTAGGGTTTTGATCTCATTTTTACTCATATGTGATCATTGGAGGTATTTCCTGTGACACTTTTGTTTGTTTTTACCAGGACTTTGTGTATAACAAAATTTTCCTGTAATTGGTTTGATGGAAATATAAAAAGGGCACAAATGGTATTTAGTGTAAATGGCCCTTTCTCCAGGGAATGGGGGTAGCCAGCACACATAGACAGTAAACCTGAGGCTTGCCGAGTGATCCTTGATAGCCAGAATGAAGGAAGCAATTCTAGAAACTATGTCCTCTGCTTAAACTCTGACCAGACTGTAATACGGTCGGCTTTAATTCTAAATTCTAGCTGGTCCACTATAAAACAGCATTTTGAGGTTGTAAAATGTTTAATAATTTGACAAGAATTTATTTTGTCTTATGAGGAAAATAATCATTTCACCAAATGCTTTACAGCCAGGATTTTTTTTTAATATGCCTTATTTACAAGATTTCACATAGTAAATTCCATTTTTCCAGGGAATATGTCCATTAATTTATGTTATTGCATAGAGAGCTATAATTTGCCTTGTTTATTTGTTTTTTCCAACATGAATCTTATGTTGGATTTGAACCAATTTTAGACATTAAAATAATGCTATAATACTATTTAATGTACTGATTTTCCTTAACTAAAAATATCACTGATTACAGAATCTTCCAACTCAGGTCCTAAGAAGAGTCTAGGAGGTAAATTTTGGACTTAAAATGGTACCTTTCACTGCCATCCTCACTGTGCCGTCGAAAATTGAAATTGATTTTCTGATTTATTATTTTCCAAAGACTGACACTTTCCTGAAGGAGCTGTGGCTAGTATCAAGTAGACAGTGAAAACTCTACAGTACCCTTACTGTTAACAATCATCGTTGCTAAGATTTTCATTGTTTAAATCTTCAGATTGGAATCCTTGGATAGTAGTATGATTTCAAAAACCTCCCCTTTATTCTCATGACCCCTAGGAATAGCTACTGCTTTTCCAACGTAATGATTGAAAAGAGCAAGTTGCAAAAAGATATCACGTGACTTTTGGGAGTTTGATACACAGCCTAATAGTGCTGTGAATTATGTATGGGATCAAACTGCCTCTTTTCAAAGCTTAGTATAGTATCATTCTTGCATTATAGTTTTATCTAATTAAAATGAAGAACTTATGTTCATCAAAAGATAACATTAAGAGAGTAAGAGGGCAGCTCACAGAGTGGATAAAGATATTTACAGTATATCTATGACAAAGGACTATTATTTAGAGCATATAAAGAATTCCTACAAATCAATGAGAAAAATGCAGACAACTTAATAGAGAAATGGGCTAAAAGACTTAAAGAGGTACTTCATAAAAGAGGATATCCAAATGGCCAATAAATATATGGAAAAATCCTCAAGTTCATTATTGTCAAGAAAACGGTGATTCAACCACAATATAATGCCATTAAACACGCACCAGACTGACTAAAACAATAAAGGTAAAAAATTCCAAGTATTGGCAAAGATATGAAGCAATTCGAATCTTTATCCACTGCTGGTAGTAGTGACAAGTGGTATACCTACTTTGAAAAACTGTTTAGTGGTATTGGTTAATTCTTTTAGGAATATATAGATATATTTTTTCAACAAAAATACATACTTAGAATATAAATATATATATATATATATATATATTCAACAAAAATACATACTTGGATTTACCAAAAGATTTAACTGGAATGTTCATAGCAGCACTATTCATAATATCTCCAAACCAAACTGTATACTATCCAGATGTCTATCAGCAGTAGAGTGTACAAATAAATTGTGGCATCTTTACTCAATAAAATTGTATACAGCAGTGAGAATGAATGGTCTGCAAGTATATGCAACGATAGGGTAAATCTTGCAAAAAAATATTCAGCAAAAGAAGTCAGACAAAAAAAGAGTACTTCCTGTATGATTCCATCTGTAGAGATTACAGAAAGGCAAAACTAAGCTATGCTGTTAGAAGTCAGGATAGTGGTTAATCTTATGACTGGAACGTCTGAGAGGTTCCACGGTGTTGGTTCTGTTGGCTTGTTTTTTATCTAGGTTCTAATTTCAGAAGTCTTTTCAGTTTGTGAAAAATTCATCAGGAATACACTTAAGATAAATACACATTTCAAGATATGTGTTTTATATCAGTAAGAAGTTTTAAAAATAGCTTTGTCTCTTCAGTTTACATTGCTTAGGAAAAGAGTTGTGATATATCTTCTTTACTAATCAAAGTAATAATCATGAAAGATGAGTCTACTAGCTGACAAAATTAAACATATGGACTCCCAGATCATTTCCTTTCTAACATCTTCCTTCCTTCCTTCCTTCCTTCCTTCCTTCCTTCCTTCCTTCCTTCCTTCCTTCCTCCCTCCCTCCCTCCCTCCCTCCCTCCCTCCCTCCCTTCCTTCCTTCCTTCCTTCCTTCCTCCCTTCCTTCCTTCCTTCCCTCCTTCCTTTTATTTATTTACCTAGTAAAAGAACTACATTAAACAAATTTTGTCCAGTTCTGGGAAGGAATATTGTTCCAACCTACCCATCTGGATTAGTATAATATTAAGTCATTCATAGACTAGCTGCCCTTTCAAACCAGGGAGGAAGTGAAGGTTAATGCTTGTGGTGAGGTATATGACAAAGAAGAAACAGAACTGGTATGAATATTTTCTGCCTGTCTCTACAACTTTATAAGGAGACGAGAACATCCTTATCCCATAAAAAAAGCCCTTAATACATTAACACAGGGAATCTACCAAATTAATGCTTTCTTTCTCAATGGACCTACTTAATCTGCACAAAGACGAGTAATAATTTGTTTTACTGAAAGGCAAGCCATGAATATTAGAAAATTAATAGACTTCTTTTCAAGGTTTATAACAGAAGTAGCAGCAAAACAAATTAGGTAGAGCATCTTTGCTACACTATCTTTGTTTAACTGACAACTGGGGTCCTGGGGGGTATCCCAAACAGCTGAGTCCAGTGACCTCAACCACATTTCAGCAAAAGGCATTCATACATCCTTAATCCAGGAAAGCGCAAGACATAACATCAAGGCAAGAGTCGGTTTGGCCTGATTAGAGAATTCCAACTACCTATAAAAGTCTTTATCCACAAAGTCTTCTCATTTAACTCTTTTCTGGATAAACAGGGACCTGTCTGTATATCAAAAAAAAAAAAAAAAAAGCAAAAGAGTTGTATTGATTGCTTTTATGAGATTACATTGAAAATTATAAAAATACAAAGTATCTCTGACATTTCCTCTAGTCCAAAACAACTACAAAACTATTTCAAAATTTCCACCAAATCCTGTCACCTAAAATTTTACTGAGCTATTTCTAAATATAGGTAACAGATATTTAAGCAAATCCTAAATTTGCAGTGACTTAATGTAATGGAAGTTTATTTGCAATTATTTGAATTGTCAGTGTTACCCCTAAGGATACCAAGTGATTCTTCTCCACATGGTGAGTCAGAGACCCAGGCTCCTTCCATATTTTGGGTCTACCACCCCTGGGATCTTATTACCATCATCTGCACTGAGTTGGAGGACAGGAAAAAAATGTAGAAAGCATACTTGCTACTTAAAAAGCAAACTCTGAGACAACTTCTTTTCATACTCCGTCATTGAAAACTGATTGTGTGGCTGCCTCAAGATGCAAGGAGAAGGTTTGGGAAATTGTAGCCTTGCTGAACAGCACCTCTGAGCCATATGCCTCAGTGTGGAAGGAGAAATGTGGATTCTGCTCAGCACGCGGCCATCGGTGGCTAGACAATTGAAGACAATTTTCTTCACCTCCACTGGTAGTAAACTTTACAACTAAACAAGGTGATGAGTACATTGAGGCTTGACATTTCAGTTAAATAATGGAAGGGGAAGTGGATTAGGGAAGGACGGGAGTTAGAATTGGAGATTTGAGGCTGATCATGATTTTTTCCCTCTGCTTATGAAATATTCATAGCAACACACTCATTGATTCATTGACCAAACAAGTACGTATAGAACTCCTCTTAAATTTTAGACTTAGGCTCTGTAGATATAGCAATGAACAAAACAAATTGCCTGACTCCATAAGGCATACATACATTTTAGTGTAAGAGTCAAAAAATAAGCAAATAAACAGATATATAATATCACATAGAGATGAGTGCTGTGAAGAAAAGGCGTGAGGGAAAGGTGATTGCAAATAACAGAAGTCATATATTCAATGGTGAGGTCAAGGAAGATCTCTCTAGGGAGGTGACAGCTGAGTGGAGAATAGAATGAAGTGAAGGAGTGACTCATTAGGATACCTGGGAGAAAAGTAAGGTCCTCAGGCAAAAGTAAGCCTTACCTTTCCAAAGAAGGGCAGAGCAGCTGATTCCATCTTGGCAGTGCTAGACGGGCCAATTCATGCAATGGATACAGGGCTGCTGAGGAAAGAAGCATTGGGGAGTGTAAAGAGATAGGACTTTCCAGAAAAGTCATGGAAAAAGACATGATTCAAAACTGAAGTCTTGCCACTCACAACTGGTATTAGTTTTAGCAAATCATTAACATATTTGACCTCTGATTTTCTCATTTGCAACATGAGGAGACCTCTTTCTTTGAATGGTTTACATGAGGTAATATACATAAATCACTACTGTTACATAGTACATTGCAAACATTCAATAAATATTAATTGCTCCTCCTTTATACCTAGTCCTGGGGGTGGTAAATGGGAAATTATCTCTTTCCTTTTTCCATTCCTCCTCAAGCTGTGCAACTTTCATGCCTTGTCCATCTCATGAGTTCTGACATCTTTTTCTGATCTCAGAGAACTGGCTTTGCTTCACAATGATGATGATGAAGAGGAGAGAGTGACCAGTCATTCTAAAAGGAGATGGACATTGATAGAGTCATCCACCCATCAGTGGTCCCTTCCTTAATCATTTAATGCCATGTTTATACATTCAAGGATTTGGTTGGGAGAAGCCAGAAGTTCATGGCTATGCAGCACAGTTTGAGGGTCAAAGTTCTAAGTAGGCTTCTTCCCTATTTTATTCTGTCCGTGCTCATTATTCATTCATTTAATTTAAGCTCTGGGGTAAGTTGTTGTTTTTTGGAAAACTGTTGAGGATAGATGAGATCAGTTGTTTTGTTGGGTTTTTTTCCTTCTCAGAGTCACCTTTGTGGATTCTCCATCTGCCTTGTGACTTGACCATGGCCAAGACATTTCTGCATTCCTTGGTATACCAATTTGGTTTGGTTTAGCACAAATACATATTTAAAAGCCCTACTGCACTTCCACTGGAACAGGTCTGTATTAGCCCACAAACTAATTCTGAATTACTTTGTGTGCGTTGCTTTACGTGTCATTTTAAGAGTACAGTCCTCATTCTTTCAGAATGTGTTTATCATCACAGTGTATACATGTACTTCTGAATTTGTCACTTGACAGTAATATCCTCAAAGCATGCCTCCCTCTCTAGTAAGTCCTTGGCTCCCTGGGAAAAAACTCAATGCTTCCCATCTTCAGAGAAGCACCTAGTCACTCTCAGGAGTGCAAAACATCACAGGTTATTAAATATTTACTTACGTGCACTTGTATTCACCTACACCCTAGAGTCCTGGTTGTAATTCCCCTTTCAGAGAGGTGGTGGCTTTATCACATGAGTATCACTTTGAGAACTATTTACAGAGCTCTTTTGACTAGAGTTTATGGTCACTCATTTATTTTGCCTGCTTGGAGTCAAATCGGGTCTTCCTTTTTCCTTGGTCCTACCTGTCCTATCACCAGGTAATTTCATTTTTTAAAACATCCACCCATTGAAACAGCAAATTGCAATCTCAGGACCTCAGTGAGACAAACAGAATATCCAAGAGTGTCATTGTAATTTGGATTTTGAAAATTTGAAAGAGTGCTAGAACATCTCTGGCCTCTGTAATAGCAAGAGCTCATTCTCATAGAAAAGTGAAGCTGTTTCCTAGACAACAGGTTATGCTCTCATAGCCTGGAAAACCCCTCCCAGCTGCCTTCCTCTCTCGCGCCCTGACAGCTCCCTTCAAGTTTTGCTGCTTCTCTCAGCATCTTGCTTCAAGTAAATCCTGCAAAGATGCTTTCAGGAACATCTGCACTCTCTCATGCGGGAACACAAGCAGAGCGGATATCCTGCAGAAGGAAATACCAGTAAACATTAAAACACCAGGAAAGACATTTGTTGGGGTATCTGCAGACACTTCTCAGGACTAAATAAGTCCCCAAATATGCCCTACTTCATGTAGCTGGCTATTGAAACTCTGTAAATGCTGCAGAAAACTTCTGTATTGCTTTTTATATCTCCAAATGCCAACCTCTGATGTGTTGGGGCAGGGCCTAGATTTCACGGTGCAAATAAAAAATAAACATTTGCACCAACTTTTCTTTCCAAAAACACCTTTAGATTCCTCATGAATCTTGGACTGTAGTACAGTTGACTAAGAAAGCACTGTGCTTTGTACTTACAAGGTATTTAATAAATATCTGCTAAAATCAATGAATTTTAGAAATAGAAGTTTCCTTAGAGACTGTCTAGCCTAGGCACATAGTACCTTTGATAAAGTGGGCCACCCAAATCTTAATAGTCAGCAACCACAGAGCCTAGTTATTACATTTGAATTTCTACAAAATACTCCAGGAAATATATGGAGCTGTTCAAAAAGAACTCAAAGTATAATCTCTTGCTCTTAAGCTTAACTAATTGAACTAAAATTAGAATACTTCAGTATGTTTTTTGGTAAATGACTTGAGTTTTACTGGAACATCTTTGAATCAATGTAAAATATAATATTAAAAGCTCAATATATTTTCTGAGTTTTTGGCATTTGTAAAGAATATAATGAATGAAATATGTGCTAATTGTAAAAATTGTGTGAAATATCAAAGACTATAAAGAGGACAATAAAACAAATTGTTGTAGTCCTGCAGCAGAGACATAAATTGTTAATATTCCCATATCTTCACATTGTCTTCTTCCTCTGCATTTTTTTAAATAACTGAGGCTCTTTATATTCTTTATTTTGCTCAGTTAATATTTTAGCATCAGTACTGTCCTACTGTGATAGTCAGTCTCAGGGTCCCTCAATGATCTCTACTTACTGGTATTCACATTTTTGTATAGCCGCCTCTCATATTGTACTACGATTGGTCTGTGTGATCAATAGCATAGGACAGAAGTGACAGATTAGGTTATATATGATTTCAGCTTTCATATTGATTGTGATCAAGTGTTCTTTCCCTCTCTTGCTCTCTTTCACTCCACCCCCGCCTCCCACACACCTCCCCAGGGAAGCTGCTGCCATATTGTGAGCATTTTTATGACAAAGCCCACTGAAGCCTCTAGCCAACAGCCAAAAAGCCTCAAATATGTGCATGAGCTTGGAAATGGCGAGAAGCCTTAAGAAGACTACAGGCTTGGCCAAGAGCCCAACTTAAATCTTGAGCCAGAACTACCAGATAAAGCCACTCCTGGATTCTTAGTCCTGAGAAACTGGAGGAGATAATACATGTTTGTTGTTTTAAGATAGTAATATGTTTGATGTAATTGTTGTATAGCAAGAGAAAACTAATTTTTAGTGGTTGCCTAAGATTCTGTCTTACAGATTTATCATGATTTATTTTACTACCCTATTATTGGATTTTCAGGTTGATCTTGATTTTTTTGCACCTTTACGATTGCAGTATGTATCTCTTTACACATTATCTATATCTATGATTAGTTTCTTAGAACAGACTCTTAGAGGTAAAATTAATAAATAAAAATATTAATACTTTCAAGGCTTTTGATATTTATATATTGCTCTCCAAATGTATTGTACCAGTGAATAGCCCCATCAATTTAAATTCTGACTCACAAAAGGCAGGTCTGTGACATGAATGAACTGTATCTGTTACAGCACCAAATGTTCTTGATGTACATTGCTCTCTATTTGATTGCCTTCTATTTTCAGTGCTATTCCGGAGAATTAGATCTTAATATCCATTTGCTTATTGGTTATATCTGATGATTCAACCATCCAATGTAAACACATTAGCTTTCCCTCCATCCTTGTTCTCTTTCTCTTTCTTCTTTTTTTTCCCTCATTCCAGGGAATAGCTCCCCCACCCTCACAGTCTGCCAATCCAGAAACCCAAGAGTCATCTTGGGACTCTTCCATCTCACCCCTCCTATGCACTCTACCCCTTATCCATAAGGGGTACAGTCCTTTCCCCTTTCCAGCCCCACTGCTACTGCCTTAGTGCAAATCTTGTTCAATCTCCCAGATTGCCTCCTTGTCTTGATTTTCAATCTTCTCTTACCCATGGCTCTCTGTTGCCATAATGGATTTGTTACTCTTGGAAACGCTAATGATAATTTGATTTTATTCAGCTGTAATCACTTACTTATTATATCTTCTACTTCTATGACCGTATTGCTATACACTGTGATGCTAATATTTTTTGAACAAAGACTATAACTGTTTTTACGAGAAAACAAACAAACACGTGGACAAATGGTACCCACCCATGGTGGCAAATCATGGCTTTCAGTGACCATGTCAATGAACCATCCAAGAGGATCTGGGTATTGCAGATGCAAATCTTGGCAGTGTCAGGAGAAAAACCTGCCCTGAGGTAAAATCATTCCTTCTTCTACCCCTCTCAGAACATTCACTCTAGTTGGGATTTTGTTTGGCCTTCCCTTAGGAAATCCCCTCACCCCTCCAGGTGGATTTCCCAACAGACTTGGCACAGGCTGCAGGACTAGAGGCAAACTCAGGCAGCTCCAGAGTAAAATGTAGACAATGAGGAAAAAAAACAGAGTGAAGATGATGCATCATTTGCCCCATGTCTTTCAACAGTTACCCACTTTGGAGCATTTTGGTATTCAGAGGAAAAAAGATGGTAGTTGTTCCAAATAATAAAGTTAATTCTTTGCTAATTATTATAAAATTTTTCTTGAGAAAAAAATGGATGCCCTCTTAAATCTGTCTTTGGATTATCTGGTAAAATTCCCATATCAGTTCTGGGCCATCAATTTTGTCAGCTGAAGTAACCAAAAAGAACTAAATGTAGACCAAGTGCAAGTTTGAATGTATTTTGCAGATATTTACGGGAATATAGCATTTTTAATGTAGTTCCTCTAGCTGACTAGTATATAATAAAATAAACTATATTTTTAAATGATGCCTTATTTTAGCCAAAGCTAAAAATAAGCAGTATGTTTTAAGTTCTCTGGGCACAAACACGATTTCCACAGTTCAAGGGATGCATCTTCTAAGTTGAGGCTGTTTCTACTTAGTCTAATGTCACTATTATTTGAAGAGACATTGAAAGCACATATTAGAATATGATTCTCATTTTGTTTGGTTCTTGTTATCTAAGCAGTCATTTTTCACTCTCAGTTAAAATTAGCACAGAACATTCTTCAGGACAGCCCCTGCATTCCTAACATATTTCCACAAAGGGCCCTTGGTTGGAGGCCCCTATCCTCATGATGGGAGGATTTTTGTGAGTATTTTATTAATAATATTATTCATAGTCATAGCTACTTATTATTTGCTGGACATAGTGCTAAAATTTTTACATATACTTTCTCATTTAATCTGCAAGCCAATGCTGCAATATATCATTATTATCTCCATCTTCTAGAGGAAGAAACTGAAGCTTGTAGTTTGAGCCAGTTGACCAAAGTCACAAAGTAAGGGGCAGGAACAGGCTAGTTTAACACCAAAGCAAGTTCTCTCAGCCTTGATGCTGTGTTTGTGACTCATTGCCTAGTAATTCCATATCAGATTAACTTATGACCTTGATTTTTCTAAGATATCTTCTGAGACTTTGAACAAGTCACTGTACATTAGGACCTTGATTTATGAAGAAACATCCCCACAGAGAATTAACCTGGATTTAACGAATTCCAATTGCTTCCTGCTCAGAGGAGAGAAGCCTGTATTCAGTCTGTGCTCTAGGGACTTATACCCCCAGTTTCTATTTCTAATGTCTCTTCAGGGGTACACAATAATATTTCTCCGAGGGCACTAAATTCTCCGGGTCTAACCCTCACGTGGCATCAGCTTTTGCCAGAATGGACTTATGACTTAGTCTGCCCAATTTAAATTTTCCCTATACATGTGGGAACTTCCCGAATAGCCTCCTGCTCCTCCAAATATACTTTCAGCCTTTTCCAGGCCTATTTAGTAATATGTATTTACTTGGAGGTATCAAATGGATGTTTCTTTCAAAATAAACTGCATTTTAAATGGTTTTCCATTCTTCAAAGTAATTAGGGGCACAGGACACATTCAGTCACCCACAGGGTAGACTGTCCCACTGTCCTGTTTTCCTTCTTCTCTCTCTTTTGCCCTTCCCACCCCCACCCTATGTATTTTCTTACTTACGTTTGGAGCATTTTAGTGTTCAGAAGGAAGATGATAGTTATTCCAAATAATAGAGTTAGTTCTTTGTGACATCATTTATGACTTTTATTGAGCAGAAGTGTAGACTCTCTAAAATTTGGTTTTGGATTATCTGTTAGAATTCCGATGTCAGCTCCAGGCCATATATTTATTGCCTGAAGTTGTCCAAAACCACCAAGGGCCTATCAAATTCAGCTTAAAAATAACATTAATAATGACTGATATTTGATTAGCATTTTGTAGGTTACAAAGCTCTTATGCAAATATTAAGTTATTTAACCCTACAACTTTCTGTGGGAGGAAACAAATTTTTATTAAACATTTACTACAAGCTAGACATTAGGTTAGTGCTTTACACTTAGATTCTCCTTGTCTTCACAAGTCTTCCAAGATATGTATAATTTCCAGTTTACAGAGGATGAATTGGTATTGAAAGCAGCCAAATAACTTGTCTAGTATCACAGAGCTTTAGGATTCAAGCTGAGAGTACTGAGACCCAAAATCCAGTTGCTGTTTCCAACATCCCAGCCTACTCAGGTGATTCCCAGTGTCACCCCCAAAGAACACAGTGGAAGTCACGGGAGCCTCAGCATCTACCATATATCTCATTCTATAGCAACAATTTTCATCTAGGAGAATGACTAGAGAGGCTCACGCATTTTTATCTGCATCACCATTGTATCTCTAAATTCCCTTCTTTAAAGTTTCTTCCCTAAACTTCCTAATTATAGACAAGTGAATAAATTCCTTTCTGGTTTTCTTACAGATGTCCATGGGAAGGTAAAGAGTTGATATGGGAATGAGACCTCTTGTCTCCAGATAAATGACGAGTTTATTCCACTCCAAAACGTTTCTCAAGCCCGTGAGTAATTCAATTATACCAAGTTCTTATGTGTATCACTCTTCACAATACATGTCCGATAACCATACCAGGTTTGTCTTTTGACAGGATCAGACTTACCCAAAAGAGAATTTAGCTCTTCTAGATGGCCAAAATGGTAACTCACACTCTTTGCTACCTGCTGGAATAGCACCAAAATAGCAACATGAACTACGCCTAGGACACTGCTAATGACCTGGGATAGCAGAAATGCGCTGGTTCTCTTTAAGAGAGGAAAGTTCCACTTTGCGGATTTAGACAAAGGAGAATGACTAGGTGAGTGAGGAATCACAGAAGAGAAAACAGTACCTGGGTGGCCTAAATTTCAATATCTCTCGCAAAAGAAATTTTCTCTCTTAATACCTGCTAAGACAAATGTTATAAACAATACGTAACTGATTCTACTTTTGTGCCAGATGATAACTTCACACACACACACACACACACACACACACACACACACACACGGCTGTATGTATAATCGTATAATCATGTGATTGTATATATGTGCTTCATTATTAAATAAAATTACCTTTAATAAGAAAAAATAGTCCCATAAATCTGGAGCATAATAAGAATAAAGTAAAATTAATGAGTGTTTGAGATATGGGTCTGAATTGCTTTATAAATACAAATGCAAACCTAGGTGTCTAGTAGACTTTAGAATACATAGTCTGTGAAATTCCATAAAGTGGCCAGCTTTCAGATATAAGATCTGCAATATTAGAATTCCTATGTAAATATTTCCTTTAAGTTAACAGCTATTTCTTGGTAATGGTTTTTAGGACATCATTAACTATTATCCGTAGTTTTGCATTTAACTAAACTTTTCACTCGAATCCTATGACAGGTTCCCAAAAACATGTTTTCCAATGCGTCTCTGAAGATACAACAGAAAATGTGACTTTTATTTACAGCTTAATAAATAATGCAGTGATGTGGAGTGTTTAAGTACAGCGATGTGCTACTTTAAACAAAACGGTAAAAATATATAACTGACTGTGTCTAGTTGTTTTCACTTCTTTTAAGGTTTAGATTTCCCTTGCCTGCCTGTCTGATTTAACTTAAAAAACAAAACAAAACAAAACTTATGGAAAGTGGGAACCTTGGATACTTCAAAGTTAACCAAGATCAAAGGCAAATGAAGTCCACTGAATAAGGAACAAGCCTGAATGCAGAATGTATCATGTTGATATTGGCTTGAATTCTCTAGTTTATGGTTGTACCAAAGCCTTAACCTTGAATTTGTCAGGTATCTGAGCACTGGGAGTTCTTATAGAAAAGAATGGTTTGCTTAGTTTCTCTGGGAGGCTGATTCAAACACAGACTCATCAGCACGACCAGGTAACTACCTTATCTATTGGTAACTGAAACACTGAAAACGTGAGAGGCTTCTTACCTATTGCATTTCTGTCCACTGTTTGTAACTCCTGACAAACACACACCTTCCACACACCACATCTGGTTTAATTACAGAACCCTCATTTTCAAATATGAATTACCAGAGCATGCTAAGAATATTGAAATCAGTTGTTGTATCTTCAGCTGCTTGATGCCCCCTTTGGAATGAGACCGTTTCTTTGAATGTTTGCAAAATTCCAATCTAACTTTTAAATCTTCCCCGGTTTTCCATAATTTTAGGGTCTGGGGATTTGGGCTTATGTTGAATTCAAAAAATGCAGAATTATTAACAGGCGAAAAGGTAGTGTGGTCTGTAATTCAAAAGATGCAATGGGTGTTCTTGAATGTTCTGCTTCATTGAAGCCCTCATACACCACACATGTTACCAGTAAAGGTACAACGTTTTTTCCTTGAAATGGTCCATGCTGTTTCATTTGAAACGATGTGTGCTGCTGCTGGGCGTTCTGTGGTTCTGTCTCAACAACATTGCTCAGAACTCACATTCAGCAGGTATCAGCCAATAGGCCCTTTGGTATCAGAAGAGGAAATAAATCACATTCTACAGAAACACCCATCTGTTTTGAATAGTCCCATAGATAGATGACTCTCTGTTTCTGGGAATATTTAATGTTAGAAAAAACTAGTCCAAACATTTTACTCTCCTTAAGACTAAGCAGCAAGAGGTCTTCCAGTAAATGCTTCAAAAACTGCATAACAGGAGAGGCCAGAAACATCCCTCTGTGACTCAAAATAAAAATGGAAAAGGAAAAAAAAATTACTAATAATCTTTATGACTTTGGTGACCTCTAGTGATCAAAACATAGAACAAACTTACCAGGTTGGTTTTTTTTTTCTTCTGTCTTCTAGAAAAGGGATCTTCCAAAATCAGAAGTTATATATTTGTTTTGTAATTTTTCTAGCCATTCTTTAAATAAATTAACTGTAACTAATTTGTCTTATTAGTAAACAGCAGTGTATTCTCATAGAATTCTCATAGTAGAATAAGCAAAAGGGGGGTAAAATCCCATTATTTAAGAGCATATTCTTTTCGGGGGGGCGCCTGGGTGGCTCAGTCGGTTAAGCGTCTGCCTTCGGCTCAGGTCATGGTCCCGGGGTCCTGGGATCGAGTCCCGTATGGGGCTCCTTGCTCGGCGGGGAGGCTGCTTCTCCCTCTCCCTCTGTCTGCCGCTCTGCCTGCTTGTACTCTCTCTCTCTCTCTGTCAAAGAAATAAACAAAATCAAAAAAAAAAAAAGGCATATTCTTTTTGGTCCCATTTCTGTGCATTTACATTACAGGTTCCCAGCAACATACAAAAGTAAGTAATTCTCCACAAAGGATCATACAGGACATTTATTTTGCAACTTACATTTTTAACAGTATATTGTGAATATCTTTCCATGCCATTAAATATCCTCCTATGACTTTTTTTTACTGCCCATTCAATATTTCATAATAATTTATTTAAACATGTCTCTACAAATGGCTATTTAGGTTGTTTTCCATTTTTTTTTCTCCTATCCTTGAAGCTAATTCTTTGAACTCTACCAGCATTATAGCATCAAAATAAAATCTCAGAAACATTTCTGGTTCAAAAAATATGCAACACGGCATGCTTTTCAATATATATTGTCAAATTGCCAGGTAATTCTAAGAAACGGTCCCCTAGGCACAAGTGACGTGTCATCCACAGGGAACATGTGGTAAACTGGGAACGCTCTGGTGGTCTACGTGCAGAGCTACCACACAAGATTCCTTGAAGGGCTTGTGGTTGAAGAGGGAACCAAGAGTAACCCAAAATGCTGTATGTGAGCTGCATAATAGCCCTTGTTCATTAATGCAAGCTTATGTCTCTTGAGGAAAGGAATATGCCTAGAGTTTTCAGATTCTAAGGAATTCTGTTTTGTAAGCACATACAGACCTATGGTTCCCATGGCAGCGAAAACCCCTAATCCCATGTAAGGTGTTTATGTACTAGCTATCAACTAAAGGCTATACATGGAAAGCTGTTGCTAAAGGCTTAATTTTTTTTAATGGTTTTTGCATTCACAGGGTAGATACACAGTTCTCCTTTTTTTTTTCCTCTTTGTATGATAAATAATGCCCAGGTAAAATTTGCAATATGAGGGAAAGCAGGGAGAAGAGAAATTCTGGACATCTGTTTTTGCAATTATCCAAGTAAGAGTAGCACATTCTGCAATACCTTCTGAATGTATAAATTAAATTTCCTGGCTATACTGCTTTATGAGTTTACCCTGTCAAAGAGACGTACTGTATCCAGCAACCACTCTACACACGCCCTCTCCCTCCCAGGAGGATGTATTAGAATTTTGCAGGACTGTGCCATTTTTTAAAAACCATGTGCGTATACCCTTTGTTTCTCAAGGTCAATTACAGAAAGTGAAAATCAATAAAATCTCCTGGGTCGATTAACACTGAGGAAGGATGGGAGGGATGAGTGGCATGACCTAAAAAGATTGATGGACACTGCCTCGGAGCAACATGTATAAACTGGTCTTTGCGGTAGAAGCGTCATCTGGTTCAGCTGAAGGACGTGTAACAAGGCCCAACCAACTTACCCTGCTTTCAAGCCACGCTCTCAAGGCGCCTATGGCCTCCCAACAGTTACAACTAGCCATGCTGGCTTTCTCCCGAGATCAAATAACAAAAGCAGAAACACCACCTCCACAGATGCTGGGGCCTCCTGGGCTGTCTCCTCAGGCCTCAGCTTTCTCCCCACACGAAGATACAGATGCCACAAAGATGCTGATGCTTTGATTAGAAGACCCCGGCTGAATCTGAACGTCCTGGGCCCCGGGTGTGGCATCGCCTCAGATCCCGCATTTCTATGTGTGCCTTCTACTGTAAATCAATACTGGCAAGTAATGGAAGCCAAAACTTAATTAAAAAAAAAAAAAAAAAAACCCATAAATAAAAAGTGTAGCTCAGGGGATCCAGGAGAAATATATTAAGGGACAGTTTCCCCTGGCCTGGTTAGGAAGAACCAGCTCAAGCATTGTTCTCTGTTTGAGTCCCTCTACTCAAAATACCATGTGGAATATCCATAGTTACCTCCTCGACCCCACTCACCCAAGGCAAAGACTCCAGAGAGAGCCAAAGTAATTGTTCTTTACTGAATGGTACATATCATCAAAGTGAGACATTTATTTTGTATTTTAACATTCTCCCCAGGTGAGCAATGATGTCAGTTAGGTGTCTCATTGACAGTCTTGTGCCTTTTTAAGGAATAACTTTTATTTCCAGGTCCTAATTTTTTATTAGCTATGACATTTTGCAGTATCATCATCTATAAAATTTAAACAGGGAAATCCCTAAATCACTATGGAAGCTACTGCAGGACCCATTACTGCGACCTTGTTTTCTTTCTTATGACACCGTATTTTCTTGCATATTCTTTTAAACTATATCCAGCATCAGTCACAATGTTTGTATTGAAGGCATTAGAAACATTACCATATGTCTCATTTATTAAATCCTACCAGCTAATAGAATGTGAGTCAAGGAACATAGTAATTAACTGTGTTTGAAAATGACTTCTATCATTTCTTGTTCCAAGGGCTTTTGTCCTATAAAGATAGACATCAAAATTTTCCAGTAATTTCTTCTCCTTCCCTCCTATGTCCAGGAGCTGAGCAGAATGTCTGAATAAAAAGGAGGCCGGCCTTCTGTACTGTCACATTCTATAAGGGAAAAAAACAGCCCTGGCTCTTTGGCTGAACCACATAAATGAGAAACAGATTTGTGCAATGTGAGTGTGCTCCAAGCCACAGAAGGCCAACACCATCCTTTGACATATTTTTAAGGCTAACGGGTAACTGAATCCCTTCTACACTAGACAGATAGTAAAAAAAAAAAAAAAAAAAAAAAGGAAGAAAGAAAAAGAAAAAAATCAGCAGGGTTTGTCTGGAAGAGACAATGCAGGCTCCCATCTCACTTACGGGAGTGTCAAGGCAGGACTAAGGGGCATATATGGATGGTGCTCCACATCCCACATGATTAGCCATGCACACAAGGGCCCTCCAGTCATCGGAAGCCAGGTGATCTGCGGTGACTCGAGGGAGCTCGGTCACCGCAGTCTTCGCTCCCGTTGTGGGCACTGGTGAAGCTCCCGCCCTTGGTCCCTGGCCAGTTCAGCTCAGCCTCAGCTTTGCCTCATTCTGGTAATGATTCCTTTAATGAGTCACACGAAGACTTGTCCTCATTAAGATTCTCTTGGTTACAGGTATTCCAAACCCACTTCAAAATAGCTTCCTAGGATGAGCAAATTGATCGCAAGGACCCTGGGCTACCTCACAGACTCCAGGCATCAGAGAGGGTGGGAGGACCGGCTGTTCCACGGAACTCAGGATGTTTTTGTTGATGTTCACCTGAGCATGCCGTCATTAATAGAGCTTAACCTCTAACTTCCACTCTTCTGTGTTTCTCAATAAAATATTCTCCGGAGGGGACTCGGATGGTCAGATCAGGTGTCCATATGTGAGCTAATCAGCTATGGTCAGAATTAATAGTCACATAATAAAATATATGTCCTCTGTGGGCCCACTTCTGAAGGGCAGAAAGGTACCCTGAGGAAAGGAGTGAATTCTGGGCAAAAAAAAAAAAAAAAAAAGTCTTTTGTAAGGTTTCAGCTGGATGTTACAGAAAACTGGAACTTACTTGAGACGGTATGGCATGGGCCACCTCCACGTCTCCAGTTCCCGAGGGTAAGGCTTAGCGACATTCTGGGACCTGTCCTCTCAGCCTAAAGACAATACAAACTTCCCCTTGTCTCCTGTCCGGTATTAGCTCCCTTCTCTCCGTGTATAGGCTGACAACTCCGCACCCCTGTCTCAGTCCAGATTCCTCTTCTGAGTGCCAAACTGAACCGTCCATTTCCTGCTTGACCTCTCCCCTGGGATCTTCTAGAGAAACCACACACTCCACATATCCAAATGAAACTCATGATCATCCTTCACAAACCTGGTTTGCCTGCAGAATCCCCTATCTCTGTAAGCGGGACCACACTTTACCCAGCCATGCATGCTGGAGAGTTCAGAAGCAATGTGTGGCCTGCCTCTCATTCCCCTTATCCAGTTAAACACAAGACCGTTCAATATTGAGTTCTAAACAGTTGAATAGTTCGTTCAACTAACTCCTCAATAGCTCCCTTATTCAAACACCTGGCTTTTCTGTTCTTCAGTTTCTGCTAAAGGCCTTCTTACTCTTCTTGTCAGCAGAGTTAGCTCCCTAGCAGCTGTTCTCCATCCGGGGACAGTACGACCCTGAGCCGCTGCACAGCCTGCCAGGGCTTACCAATTGTCCATGCTATGAAACTCCAAACCCTAACCCCAGGTCTCCCTGACCACAGTCTCCAGCCATATCTCTTGCCATTCTCACCTCTCACTCTCTGTTCCCCAGCCATAATGAGCCAGGTTCACTCCTCCGAACAGTATGCACCTGTCTCAGGGCACAGAGAAGTCTCTATTTAAAGCGTCTTTACCTCCCCCTGCATGTAACTAGGGAACAATGTCCTAATTTTAGTATTTGATCTGTCCCTGTCCTTCCAGACCATGCTAACTGACCTTTCATTGTATGGTCTAGTATAACAGGAGGGAATACAGTTTACAGAATATAAACTTGGGCCTTGGTGACAGACTGCTTGGATTCGAAACCTGACTCTACCACATGCTAGGGGAATGGTAGTTAATTCATAGACTCATGATGAGGATTAATATATTACTCACAAGAAGTAATTAGGACAATGCCTGATCCTTGGTGAGTATTCAATAGCTTTTCATTAATGTCATGGATTTGTCAGACAAAGCCAACAGATTAACAGTGTAATAGGTATCCTATGGTTTTATAACCTGAAAATAAATGCACTTTTTTGGGTTTGGCTGGCTCTGAGGGCCTATAGAACCTCACTTATATTTATTACTACAGCAAGACCCATAGTTTCTGTCCTCTGACTCCAAGAGTGCAGCCAAGAAAGACAAAATACAAGGGATCTGGGGATGAATAATCCCAGACTTTTATAAAATACTACCAGTTTCTTTGGGTTAGTTTTTAAGTTTTAAATATTTTTTTAATTTATTTATTTGACAGAGAGAGAGACAGGAGAGAGGGAACACAAGCAGGGGGAGTGGGAGAGGGAGAAGCAGGCTTCCCGCCGAGCAGGGAGCCCGATGCGGGGCTCAATCCCAGGACCCCGGGATCATGACCTGAGCCGGAGGCAGACGCTTAACGACTGAGCCACCCAGGCGCCCCAGTTTTTAAGTTTTGAAAACATTGGAAGTCTAGCACTAAAAATGACTCTTGGCTATTTGCTCATTGACATTTGAAACACGTGATCCAACTACTCCTCCAAATTCGGCGCACTGGGGAAAAAGGTGAGAACAGCATCAGGAACATTCTGCTGTTGGCATCATAATCCTCTGCAGATATGAGAGGTAACAGGGAGTTACACAGTCACAGAGAGGGAATCTTTTCTTTCCCTGGGGGAATTCGCCTATCTGTTGATTTCTTCCAGGGGAACATTAGTAGGTTGAAAGCAGAAAGACACTATAAGGGGGAAAACTGTCAGACCCTTTGGTGGTTAATCAGGGCTGGCATAACAGATTGGGAACTAGAGGAGCCCCACCTCAAAGCCTGTTTCTCCCGTAGGACACTTGCTGAATTCCAGAATGGCACAGTAGTCTGGGAACTAAACTGGAAAAACAGAACAAACTCCTGCCAGAGGGCAGAGCCTCCAACAAACCATAGTGAATCTCTTCCTCAGGACATCTTCATTAAACCTGTATGGATGGGAAGCTAGAAAGCTAAGGTCAATGTCCTACAGAAAAAACAAAAATGTATTAGGCATGCAAAGAGGTAGGAAAATGTACCCCAAAATCATTATTTTTAAAAGCAAAAGCTGATGGCCGTACAACAAAGTGAATGCACTTAAGTTCAAATGTAAGCTTAAAAATTGTTAAAATGAGGGACACCTGAGTGGCTCAGTCGGTTAAGCGGCTGCCTTCGGCCCAGGTCATGATCCCAGGGTCCTGGGATCGAGTCCCACATCGGGCTCCTTGCTCAGCAGGGAGCCTGCTTCTCCCTCCCTCTCCCTCTGCTTGTGCTCTCTCTGTCAAATAAATAAAATCTTTTAAAAAAATCTTAAAAAAATTGTTAAAATGATAAATTTTATGTTACACGTGTTTTGCCGTAATAATTAATAACTAAGATAAGAGCTGAACTACCGCTGTCCCAATTTTAGAGTCAGCAGACAAGAACATTAGAATAACTATGAGTAGTTATGTTCAAGAAATCAAAGTAAAAGGTGCATAGAATAAATGAAACAGGTAGAATTTTAACTGTGAATTGGGGCCTATAAAAAGAATCAAATGCACATTCTGAATTAAAAATGCAATATCAGAATCAAAGAACTCATGATATAGGTTATTTTTTAAAAGATCTTATTTATTCATTTTAGAGAGAGGGAGAGAAGCCACAAGTGGGGAGAAGGGCAGAGGGGGCGGGAGAGAGAATCCCAAGCAGACTTCCTGCTGAGCGTGGAGCTGGTCTTGGGGCTCGATCTCACAAGCCTGAGACCATGACCTGAGCCAAAATCAAGAGTCAGATGCTTAACTGACTGAGCCACCCAGGCACCTCTCATGATATAGACTTAACAGCAGGCTAGACATAGCAGATGACAGGATTATTAAAGTTCATCAGATAATATCCAAACTAAAGCACAGTAAGAAAAAAAGCAAAGGAAAAAATATGTAAAATGAGTAATAGTTAAAAAATCTAATGTATATGTATCCAAAATGCCAGAGGGGAAAGTGAGAGACAATATTTGAATGGATACACAAACAATGAATCATGGAACACTACATCAAAAACTAATGATGTAGTGTATGGTGATTAACGTAATAAAACAAACAAACAAATAAACAAACAAACAAGAAAATATTTGAAGGGATAATGGTCGAGATGTTCCAAAACTGTTAAAAATATCAATTCACAAATTTAAGAAGCTCAGATTCCCCTTGCCCCAATTACACGCAGACATATCATAACCACAGTCCTAAAAATCTAAGACAAAGGGAAAATCTTCAAAGCAGCCGGAAGACAAAAGCATACATTACCCTCAATGAAGGAACGATAAATTGGGAATAGGTGATCTTTTCCATAAGGGGTGAGGAGTCAGTTGGATAATCACAGTGATAGAAAAGAAAGGTCTCCTCAGCAACCTGACTGAATCTCTTGGACTTTATGCTAAGCAGGGAAAAATCCAGACAGGAGAGCGTTCAAAATATGTCGTTTGATTTATATGAAGTTCAAGAATTGACAAAACCCATCAATGGTGTTAGAAGTCAGAGTAGTGTCTACCTCAGGGCAGCAGGATAGAGACTGGGAAGGAGAAAGAGAGAAATCACTGGGAGTGTTCTATATCCTCATCTGAGAGGTGGTTTCACATACACATACATGTGTATGTATGTATGTGTGTGTATATATAACTGATCTATCCAATTGCACACTTAAAATTTGTGTATGCTACATCTCAATAAAAAAATAAGGAATTACTATATATTTGTCTTTCATCTTTTGTTGATGCACTTCCCCCAGTATTTCTTTATGTAGAGAATGAGGGCCAAATTCATGTACCCAAAGGTAAAGGGCAGAGTGAATTGACATCCTAGACATTGAAAAGCGCAAATGTGAACATTTGTGTGTGTGTCCTTAGAATTTCAGTTTTGCAAACCACCGCAGTGCTGTCAATTCCAGACCCTTATTTATGCTGTTTTCTTTGCCTAAAATGTGCTTTCTTCTCCCTTGACCTGGTTATTCATCCTCTTTGTCTATTTGCTTGCTCTGGAAAGTCTTTTCAGAACCTGATGTTTGAGTTAGGAGCCTCCAGTTTAAAATAATTTATTATTGAAGTATAATTTACATACAATGCTCTATTAGTTTCAGGTGCACAACATATTGATTTGACAACTCTATACATTACCCAGTGCTCACCATAATAAGTATAGTCACCATCTGTCACCATACGTTAATACAATACATTTTTTAGGTCTTATTTATTTATTTGAGAGAGAGAGGGAGAGAGAGAGAGAGAGTGCACGTGTTCGGGGAGGGGCAGAGGGACAAGCCAACTCCCTGCTGAGCACTGAGCCCGACTCAGGGCTTGATCCCACAACCCTGAGATCATGACCTGAGTTGAAATCAAGAGTCGGATACTTAGACTGAGCCACCCAGGCGCCCCTGTCATTACAGTATTATTGACTCTATTTCCTATGTTGTACTTTTCATCTCTGTGACTTACTTATTCTATAACTGGATGTTTGCCCATCGAAAACCTTCATTTTGAGTTTGGAGCCTCTCTTTGTGCTCCCATGGTGCCCTTTGCCTACAATTATATAACTCTGGCACTCCAGAATGCAATTGCCTTCTTACTTGTTTGTCCCCCACGTTAAGCTGCAAGTTCCTGAAGAGGAACATGAGTTACTAAAGGTTGGATCTCTGGCACTCGATACAATGCCTGGTGGGTATTCTCTAATCATTTGTTGAATGATCAAAAGGGTGCAGAACAAACTGGACATTTGAGCTTTCATGGAAAGGTCATGCCTGATACCTGAGTCCAGTAGGATAGCACAGTGGAATTCGAGTCAACCTGGAGCACTCTTTCACTGATGACTCTTCATGTTGGCATGTGAATTTCTGACTTCTTGCGCGTTTACTCAGCACGCCCCCAACATGCAGCACCTCACTGTATGATTGTAAAGAAAGGAAATGGGGACCTGGGTTAAATCTCAGCCCTAAAAGGCCTCAAGCAGGTCTCCCACTATCTAAATTGGATTTACAAATTCAAATGCAGAACGGAGCTGGGCAGAGAGTATAAATGGATGCAGTCGATTATATCATTGCTCTCTATTATCCACTGCTCTTCCTGAAAGTGAGTTATATAGCCTCACCATTATCGTATGACTTGCAGGACTTCCCTTTGGAGGAAGTATACTTCCTCGCCCCACTGATGTCAGCTTGACTTGTAATTTGCTTTGGCCAATAAACTGTGAGCAAAAATGGCATGTCCCGTGTCTGAGCAGAAGCGTTAAAAGCCATTGCCCTGTTGGGCCATTTTTCTCTTTCACCTGCAACAAGAACAGCAGATTCTAAATGGGGGCTGCTCCCTCAGTCTGGATCCTAGAAGCCCTAGCCTTTCCACAGACAAAATGTAACGTGAGCAGGAAAGGAACCAGTGCTGTTGAAGACACTGAGGCTTTGAGGTTCCTCCCGATTATAACGCAGTCTGAGCTGACTGCTGCAAGCATCAGGTGCAGGACTTGGCTAACTCCAGAAAGGCTACCTGACCCAAGGACAGCCAATCCTCCCTCAGCTCCAGGGGATCCTGGCTATGTGGGAATGCAAAGCTCACTCTTGCCGAATCCTCCTGACCTTTAAGAGGGGCCAAACTTTTAATTAAATCCCCTCCTAATAAATGCCTGATATGGACAATACATACCTCATTTTTATTAAAATATTAAAAATATAAGTAAATCATTTCCTGATTTTTAATTAAAATACACCTTCTTCTAGATATTGGCAACTAGATCAACATGCTTAAAAAGACACTTAGAGGGGCACCTGGGTGGCTCAGTTATTAAGCGTCGGCCTTCGGCTCAGGTCATGGTCCCAGGGTCCTGGGATCAAGCCCCGCATGGGGCTCTCTGCTCCGCGGGAAGACTGCCTCTGCCTCTTCTATTCCCCCTACTTGTGTTCCCTCTCTCGCTGTGTCTCTCTCTGTCAAATAAATAAATAGAATCTTAAAAAAAAAAAAAAAGATACTTGGAGCCCAATCAAATTAAGGGATACATTTGCGATCTCTTATCGACCCCTCCATTTTCTCATGTATAAAATAAGGATAACACAGGTATCCCTCGCTTTTTGAAAGTTCGTGTTGCACCACTCTGCTTTAACGAAGGACCTACATTAAAACCTGTTTCCAGTAATCAAAAGAAATCCGAAGAGGATTTTCGCTTTTAGGAAAAAAGGACGAGAAGTGAAAATAGCGTTCAGTGTGTTTGGCGGCTGACAGCTGTGACGGCTGCACAAACCGGAGCTGCGAGAGCGTCCCCAAGCTCCTTCCTCGGGAACTACACTCAGCATCTCAGCGTCAAGCCTTCACAGCCTCGAGCTTGTCTGTGAGCACCTGTGCTTTATCTCCATTTATTTTGTGCCTCCTTTAGTAAGATGTGTCCTAAGGTATTAGAAAAGCCGAAGAGAGGGTTTTTGGAAGGGTTCTGGAAACGCTCGGATATGTTTCTATATAAATTAACAGTAACCACTTCTTTGCTTTATGCCATTTGGCCTATGAAAAGTTGCACGAGAAAGTTCTACTTTTGGTTAGCAGGGGAAACCTGTATCTGTTCTGCCTCTCTAATAGGGTTATTTTGAGCACCAGATTTGTCATATTTGTGTTTATTTTAATTTTGAAATGCTAAGATAACAAAAGAAGGTCAAGGCAAAGCAAGCTGCGGCTTCCTAGGGCGAAGCCACTGTATCAACTTCCCCACGTCTCCCCTCCTCTTCGGTTCTCCGCGCAAAGCACCCACAGTAGACTTCTCCACAGGTGGATCAGACTAACATGCAACCATCTTGAGGCATAGTCTGGTCTTGAAACAGTTGGGACATTAGTAATTGGCAAAAAGGGACACTTCCTCCCCATGGGGAAACAAGTTGGAACTAGGTTGGTAGATCCAAATAGACTTTCCTCCTCTGCCACATTGTAATTCATCCTTCTTCTGGACTAGTGACAATCAAGAAAAAATAGCCCAAAGACCACAAAATTGAGATAAGGTTTCTATGTTTGATGAAACGTCTCAAAAGTACTTGTTTTACTTCAGGCATAGACCCAAAATTCTCAAAAGGTATATAAATTTGTCTGACACATGTGCACGATGCATCTCACAGGTGGGGTTTTATGGTGATCTGGAATATGTGTTTCAGTAAGAATATAAAGAAGTTGGCGGAAATGCGTGGAAGGGAGAAGTGAAATCTGATGTACATTTTTTTCTGCTGTGTTTTCAGGGCTCACATTTTTCCTTCCATTATGCAGACGTGCCACTAGAGGTCACTGTGCAGTTCTACTTCCACGCACCCTGTGTGTAATGCCGGGGCTCACCTCCAGTTTCTACGCTGAGAACCCTACAGGTTTTGCCTGTCTTTCATCAGGCCAGGTAGGGTCAACATGTCTTGCCTGAAGGAAACTACAGAGCCATACTTGACCCAAGGTCAATTCCCGCTCCCCACCTTAGTAAGAGCTAACTAGCCCTTGCCAGTGACCAAGAGCAAAGCATCCATTTCTTTCCTGTGGCCTGATGTTCTTTGCTGTGGCAGTTGCCTATGTGGTCTGGTGGCCAACACTGACGACAATTTACTGACTGCCCCTCAGCGTCGGTAGGGTATTCTGCCAGATGCTGGAGGTAGAACAAGGGAGACAAGACTTACCAATACAACGAAATAATCATGCAGGAAAACAAATGAACTAGCTTAAGTGTTGCAGGAGTTCCAAGAGTGGCTAATGAAGTGGTTCGCCAGGAAAGCAGGAGGTCACATTAAGAAGAGTGTTCTCAGGGGCCAGTCAATCCAGGCTGAAGATGGTATAGATTTTAGACTGATTTTCCTTTTCTCCTTCTGCCTTAGCGAGAGACTTCCATGCAGCAGGTTAAGTAACCTGAAGCTACGATGTGACATAGGAGACGGGTGGATAGATAGCTAGACCCACCTCTACTCCCCAACATCGCCTAAAAGAAATTGCTTTCCTCTGCAGTGCAATATTCATTTGTCGTTCATTGATTTGACAAATATTTATTGTCAGTTGTGCCCCAAGCACTCAGTGGGAAGATGGCCACAGGCAGGGCATGCACACTTAGAACTCGTAGGCCAGCGAGGACACAAAGATGTGATGTGCAGTGCAATAGGGTAAGCCCTCTGATAAGAGGAGAACGGGGTACAAGTACAGAACAGGAACCCCTGATGAAGACTTAGGAAGTCAGGGAAGGCTTCCTGGAGGAAGTACTCTTAAATTGAGATCTTAAGCAGAATAGAAGTCGATCATGTAAGAAGAGAGTAAGTATGTTCCAGGCAGAGGTAACAAACACAGAAGAAAAAAAAAAAAAACAGGATTTTATTCTTGTATATACAGTTTTGGATCTTGCCATTTTCCATTTTTATCTTGAGTCTCCATATGTACTGTTTTTGAAAACATGATTTGATTTGATTTTTTGAAAATGTCATTTTAATAGCTGCCTAGTAATCCAGTGTGAGGATAGTGACTATTTACTTATTTTCAAAGGGAAATTGCATTTTTAAGGCTCATGCTAATTGTTCTCACCTTAGAAATATGAAATCATGTGGAATAATCTTATTGCTCATATTAATATCCAAAATAAATCTCCTTTACTCGACTGTCTGCTAAAAACAATTTCTGCAACCCAACCTGATACCCAGCCATAGCAAATACTAAATTTAAGCGAGCTGTTGGTTTCCTAAATATTGATTACATTTAACTATGTGTAAATTTTGCTATAACTGCTTTGCATGAATTGGTAGGACCTTCAGAGGGGCTCTAGGATTCTGAGGCTTTATCGTTCTTGCGCTGTCCCTCAGAGTCCCCCTCTGTGTCCCTCTTAGTCCCCCTTCAAGCTTACATCTCAGTGCCCGCTCTGTCCCTCAGAACCCCCTGTCTGGGATGTTAGCTGACCTTTATCTCCATCTTTTCCCCAGTAAAAGATTTTTTTTTCTCTCTGTGGCTCCATTCCCTGAAGGTGCAAACCATTAGTTTCATAAATAGCTTTTTAAACCACATTTTGGGTAAAAATTTACATATAATTTATTTGACAAATTCCTGACTTAGCAAGTCGATTTTCTGGGGCAAGCAGGAAAGATACTCACGGCTCTAACAGGAAGATTTAAGTAGAATACCCAAACCGCCTTCTTTTGAGCTGTTTCAGATCTAATTCTTATTGTTTCGTTTTCTGCCTCCCTTTAAAATGGACCTTCCTCAGATGGCCATACCCCTCACTTTAACCTGCTTTACAACAAGGTTTTGGGGTCATCTGCTTTTGTTTTTGCGCGTTTGCATGATTGTCCTGGCACACACTTGTGCTTGCTTAGGCGAGGCATGTTTTGGAGAGGAACGACACCCTGACTGCCGCCATGTGGGCTCTAGCTGTTGCATTGAAACTCTGGTTTGAACTGAAATTTTCTTGTATCTCATGTATTCTCAGATCACTGTGTGACTTGTCATGAGTGTGAGAGTTCTTTCAAAACCTCAGAGCACTCAATGGCAATGTAAGTGCTCCAATACATTCAGTTCACATGTAAGAAGTCACTTTCATCCGGGCCCGCAAGGATCTCTACATGAAACCTGAGAAGGTCTCTAGCTCCCTAAGAGCAACCCCAGACTGGCTCAGGGCCCCCATCTCAGGCCTTCAAGGCCCAATTAGGCAGCTCCTGAAGACCATCACTGCCTTGCAATGCCCACTTAATTTATGCCAAGTAAATTTAACATGTAGCAGCCAGTTCCCTGCAGTGAAGATTTTACTTAACACTCTAATAATGCCAGTTGAGCAGCTATCCATGCATCTTTACTGACAGATGTTTGACAAATTTGCATAATTTAAAATGCCTCCCAGGCCTATCAACTGGTGCCTCAAAAAGTGTGTCTGAAAGATAACAGCACCCGGGCGGGAGCCACGGTCCGCCACACCAGTCCGTCTTTGGTGGTTTCCCAGCACTGACTATCGAGAGCCAGCTCATGATCTCAGGATGTACGAAAAAATAGTAATTATATTACTACTCTCAGGTAAGTGGATTTTTTTAGCATGATGCTGTTATATTGGATATTAAATTTCATAGATTAAAATATAAACTGCCTGCTCTAAGTTCTATCTTACTTAAACGAATAAATGAATGAATAGTATCTCAGATGGTGGGTGGATTTTTATTGGAACTGAGCTGGCAAGGCAGAAGGAATTGGATTAAGGTGCTCAGGTGCTCGGTAGTTGTGGCGGGATCACAATTTTCCAGTATGAGAAGCATGCTTCAGTTCTAAGTCTAGCTACAGTGAAAAGAATTGTATCAAATACTATAAGAAATATCTCCATGTGAATAAATTTGTTGCCTTCTTTGTGTTTAACTTCTAAATTAAAGAACCACTAATGAAGGTGGATATTCGGTCCTCAGTTTTCAAAAAAGCTTTCTGAAAAAATTCTAATTTCCTCCTTCTGCCGCCAATAGAGTATAAGCTACAGCATGAACTCTGAATTCATGGAGGAGTTGTTTCCCTCTCTGTGGTCTGTTACTGAGGTACGATGGAGGAAGAAGAAAATCTGGCTTAGGTACTATGTGGTTTGTAGAGAAATGAAAATGTCAAAATCAATTCATTAAGATAAAGAAATAACATGGAGTATTATTTATTTTTATTTATTTTATGATTTTTAAAGATTTTATTTATTTATTTCAAAGACAGAAATAGTGAGAGAGAGAACGAGAGGGGAGGAGAGGGAGAAGCAGGACCCCCCCCTGAGCAGGGAGCCTAACACGGGGCTCGATCCCAGGACCCTGGGATCATGATCTGGGTGGAAGGCAGGTGCATAACTGACTGATCCACACAGGCGTCCCTTTTGTTTTTTTTTAATTTTTTTATTTTGAGAGAGAGAGAGAGCAGGGAGGGGCAGGGGGAGAGGGAGAGAGAATCCCAAGCATGCTCCATGCTCAGCGCTGAGCCCAATGCAGGGCTCGATCTCATGACCCTTAGATCATAAGATGGAGTATTATTAAGCTGTATTAAATTAGCAATATTTTTGGCCTCTTCCTGAGAGTGGTATGGTTAATGTCTTCTCAGGTGCAGTGTTTATGTGTTAGAAATACTAGTGCCCAGCACAGAAAAAGAAGCAGGCAGTTACCTGAAATGTATTTAACCCCCAGACATTACTCGGACTCAAATTGGAGCACAGATCAAGGATCTACTGGGCACTCTGTAGGAGAGAGGGAAGGGATCCAGCACTTTATAACACATATTAGGGGATAAGATCGTGTAATGGCTAAAACGCAGGCATGAGAAACAGAACTGGGCTCAAACCTGCTTGCACATCAGAAAGGCTGGGGGGTATCAAGGCAACGTATCCCCTCTTTGCCTCGGTGTCTTCATCTTTAAAATGTCTACAATGTTGGCGCCTGCCTCCCAGGAATGAAGTAAGGACTAAACAAAGGAGTAGCAAATTAATAAATAATTTAGCTACGATAGTAATTATTGACTAGGGAGCAAACCTGGGTATGTGATGATGATTTCTGAGAAGTCGGAATACGGGAAAATTACAGGAAAACAGAACACTAACAGAATTGCTCTAATTTTTTTCAAGTAGCAAAGTATAAAGACAGCTTGAAGAAGAGAAAACAAGCAGAGGGGATGTGGTATAACATTTAAATATATTCCAGTACTTCTACAGTTATTACACAGAAGGGAGAAAAGGTATTCTTTGTGTTGTTCAGAGGCGGAAGGGGGCCTACTCAATCCAACTAGACGCATCACCCTTTTTTTTTTTTTTTTTTTTGCGGTGGGGGTGGTGTGGGATATTTGGAAAAGGTTCCTGGAAAAGAAATAAATTCTTTGTATCTACACCTGCTCAAGCAATAGTGTACTAAGGCCTTCAATGAAAACTTCATGAGAGATCAAGGCCACGTGACTCCAAAGGCCCCCTGGGCCCTCAGTGCCAATGCTGCTACCATCTTGACCTTTTCTGAAACCCTCTGAAGAAATTCTGTGGACATGACTACTTTACAGAATAATGGAAAGGTGTCTGAGCAGGATCCTGCCCCCCCCCCCGCCACCCATCAGCAGGTGAAGTGGAGAAATCTGGAAAGTGTAAGGCTGGTTAAACATCTTTGGCTAGGGAGAAAAGAAAGATTATTTTTCTTTCCCTAGAAATCTTAAGGGTAAAACCAGTATTTCTAATTCTAAATTTATCAGATGTCATCCTCTAAATAGAGAGTAGGTTCTCTTGAAATTATCTGATTCCTGGCCCCGGAATTCATGTGGTCTTTCGGCACTTACGTGCCAGGGGCTGGACACTGAGGCCACAGCAGTAAGATCAGTGAGCTCCTGGGGAGGATCCACTCGGGGTGGGTGGGGGCAGACAGTGGGAGGGAACACCAACATTAAACCGAATAAGTAAACTACTAACGAAAGAACAGTGGCAAATAACACAAAGAAAATTAAACCAGGAAAGGTGATGAACATAATGCAGCGGGCTGATTTACAAAAGAGTAGCAGGAAATTTCTCTCTGAGTAAGTAACATTTATGCCGAGAAGTGAACCACGAAAAAAAGCCAGCTTGAGAAATCTTGGGGCAAGGCATTGAAGGTAGGGGGAAGAGCAAGGGCAGAAGCTCTGACACAGAAGAAAACTTAGTGTGTTCAAAGCTTTTCTTTGAAAATCTGATTCGGATGCTAAGAAGGAATTTGAGAATAGAGTATTGCAACACTCCGACCAGCAAATGATGTCATAAACCACGACCCTCTTAAAATCTCCTGATTTTACTTTAAAATTTATGCAAAATTTGTATTCTAGGCCACAATATACCGATTTCATTGGAAGAACCAAAGGCTCAGGTATTATGGCTGTTTTATTCCTTAGTGTATCTCCAGAATCGAGCATAGCTCTTCACATGTAGTAGGATATTGGTTGAATCAACAAGGAAGCAAGTAAAGGGAGGGAGGTGGGAGAAGAAAAGAAGGAATATTTGTTTTCGGTTGTTGAGACAAAATGAGAGCTCCGTGTAGATAAACCCTGATACCCTGAGCATCTTACTACATACATCTGTAGGTATATCAGTTTGAAAAGCACATGCTTAGAATGACTAAGTGAAGAAACAAGGCATCTCCTTCTTCTTCGGTGATCCCAGAGAGGCTTTCCGCCCATGTAGAAGTTAAAGGAAAGCGTTCCGAGCTGGGTTTCAGGGACCACTTCAATTTCTTCAAAGTAAAACCTGCGTCTTTACTTCCGCATCCCACACATTGCGAGGGGCAAAGTAAGCACTCAATAAATAGTAGCTGCAGAAATGACAAATGACCCAAATTTTGCTGCAGACTAATTTAACTGTGGAGACTCTATCCATCCTCCGTTTCCTTGTGTCTATCGAATAAAACACGGAATAAATAGTACCTAAAATCCCTTCCATCTCTAAACTTCAGTGACGTCTCAAAGCTCAGCCTGAGATGACCTGTAGTGTAGTTCCCGAACTTATGAATCTCATTAGCTTGGAGTGAAATTGGGTTTTTAGGAAGAAATGGACACCCGCTATGAATGCCTGGGGAAGGATCCCCAAGAGAGGGGGAAGGAGAGATGGTACTTGAAAACTGACACACATTCGGGGTGCCTGTGTGGCATAGTTCGTTAGGTGTCCAACTCTTGGTTTTGGCTTATTTATTTATCAAAAAATAAATCTAAAAAAACCTGACATATTAATTTTAAATTGGGAAGCCAGACTTAACATTCTTTTGATGAATTTTTTTTACTTTGGTTTCTAGAGGATTATTGAATACACCTATGAACCAATTTAGGAGGCACATTTTAAGTGATTTCCCTAACTTGTCTTTATAGGTTATATTTCTACTCAAAATGTCTCTGAAACCACAGCTCATGAATTACCAAGTAAGTTACCAACAAAAGCAGATGGGTAATAGATTTCCAGCCATTGTCGTCATTTCTGCATATTTAATAAAGTACCTGTCTGTGTGGTCTTCTGTGATACACGACCTAGATGGAAACTAAAGCAACAGTCCTGAGAAGAAACATCCCAGGGTTATCTCCAGGTGTTGGCATTGTAGGTGACTTTTTTTCTTGTTTTTTGATGCTTTTTAAATTTTCTGCAAGGAGAATCAGTAAGATGTAATTAGGAAAAGTTAAAAAAATGTAAAAGCAAACTGAACAAATCTCTGCTTTCTAAGAAGGCTCTATCATGAAGCAATGCTGACAAATATTAACAGGAAAACCAAGATCCTGGTAGATGCATTTCATTGTGGTTATTACTACTCAAATAAACTTGGTTACAATGTCTGGTGAAACTGATTTCAGGGATCTGGTAGAGGAAAAAAAAAAAGCAAGAATTGTTGGTGAACAGATGAGATAAACCATCATTAATAATTTTCCCATTTTCCATTTTTATAGGGTTTGTTTCTGTTATGATACACAACTCATACACATCTGTTATGATGCACAACTCTGTTATGATGCACAGCCCCAAGCTGCCAACTGCCACATTCTAGCAGTAAGAGTATCAGAAAAGTGGCAGCATATAGAATCTTAGGATGCTTTATTCACTGAGACACTTCTACCACATCATGGGAGTCAGGGAGTGTTCTGGCCCAGGCCTGTCTCAGAAAAGTAAGTGACTCTAAAAACATCATAAGCCCCAAATCATAAAACATTGTACATTCTTCTCTCCGTTCCCGAGCATGATACCAGCCCCCCAAAGCAAAGGTGTAAGAGGAGAGGTCTCAGGACCAAATTTAAGGGGGCACCAAAACCTTAAGTCATCAAGATAAATACTTTAATGAAATATTTTTTAAAACTCAAGATTAATTCAAAGAAATCAATGGTGAATAAAATATCATAATTCAAAATACAGCCGGGATCCCTCCGAGTCAGATCTGGGGGTGGAGTGAGGGCAGGCAGAGCAGAGCCGGCTGAGACCCTGGCTTCTGGTGGGCAGTTCCTGGAGAAGAAACATCTTCATCCACTCAGCAACCAAGCCTCTGAGAGCTGCAGCCAGCATTCAGTCTTCTGGAAAGCTCTCTTTCTATTCACCCCTACTTCTAGGGAGTAGCGTTTTGGGGGCCCCAACTTAAAATTCCAGGCGTTTGTTGTAGCTTCTCATCTTCAGTGGGCCCTGAACCCCTAGTTCTGTGAGACCATTAAAATCTCTCACAAGTTTCACAGCCTCTCAGGCATCACTTGCAAATAGACAAATGTCTTCAGAGGAGAGCTGCTGGCCAACGTCAAGCTCACCCATCTGCACCTCCCCTCCACCTCCAGAGCCTGCTGTCCTGGTCAGCTCTGATGCCCTCCCCAGATGCTTTCCATTTGCTCAGCTCTTCTACTCACCATGGGCAGGAGGCTTGGTCTGCAACAAGCTGGTTTGCCTTGACCGGAAGCCAGAAGTTTTTGTTTATGCCTCCAGATGAGTTTCAGAATCATTTGGGAAAGTTATCCTTTATGCAACATAAAAGTATTCCCATGTTATTTGGTTAGTATAGAATGAATGATGGAATTAAATGAGTAAATTAGCTCATAGCAAATAAAAAATTTTGTAATAGTAAATCTCTGAATTGGGAATACATCATGTTTTTCTACTGAGTCCTCTCTTACAACCTCCAAAGAGTTGAAAAAAATTCTGAAAGAAACTTTAGATAAATTTATAAGTTTCCTCTTTGAAGAGGTATTTTACATGTTCTGTTATTATCTTAATTAAAACATGTTTCTGGGGCACCTGGGTGGCTTAGCCGGTTAAGCGTCTACCTTCGGCTCAGGTCATGATCCCAGGGTCCTGGGATCGAGTCCCACATCGGGCTCCCTGCTCAGCCGGGACCCCACTTCTCCCTCTGTCCCTCCCACTCCTCATGCACTCTCATGCGCACTCTCTCTCAAATAAATGAAAGATAAAATCTTTAAAAAAAATGTTTCCTTGTATTTTCAAATTGTTGATTGATAGCCTAACATGAATTTATTACTTTCTGTATGTTCGTTTTGTAAGTGATGTCACTTTGTAAGTGATGTTAAGATAGTTGATTCTCTTCAATTTTCAAAATTAGGCAATTGTATTCCCTATAAAAAGAAATTCTGTTTCTTCACTTGAAATAAATACTTATAGCTGCTCCTTTCCTATTCTTTTGCATTTATTAGAACTTCTCAGTGTTATATATGTTAATGTTCTATAATGGTCATGATAGTAGTCATCCTTGTCTTGAGACTGTCCATAATATGAATGTCACACCATTAATTATAATGTCTGTTGCTTTCAGTAAATTATCCTTATCATGTTAAGAAATTTCCCGCTAACCTTAAATGAAGAGATTTGATCAAGAAAAGATCTAAAATTCTATAAAATACCTTTTATGAATCATAGTTGAAACTTTGGGAAAGTTGACTTCCATATCTTAATGGTATAATAATAATTTCCTGACAGTTATCATGAGAGAGAAAATATCTATTACACTAAGTATAACAGGGATATTTTTTAAACATTTTTTGCTTTTCTTTAAGAATGTCTGTTCATCTTACTAGTTTGTTTTTTCCTGTATTTTTATTCTTCAGTATGTTGAAACAATGAATTATATCAATGGATATTATGATATTGCCCTATGCTTCCCATCCTCGTATCAGTTCCTTGGCTCTTGTATTCTTTTAATATTGTGCTGCATTTAATATTTGTTTTAGGATTATTTTACCTATATTTGTTATATATCAATTTTTTCTGCAATTCATTTGTGGGCACACATGCATTTGCTATCAAAAAGGTAAATGAATTTTTGCCTTTTTATTCAAAAATAATTTATTAATCACTATATGCCAGTTTTAAAAATATTTTGGAGAAGAGTCATCTCTTCCAATTATAGTAGAAAGATTTTTTTACAAGATTAGGCAAACAATATATTTTCTTCATGTGTACGTGAATATGGTAAATTATATTATCCCATTTCTTTTCTCTAAATTTTTATTTTGAAAAATTCCAAACACATGGAAAAACTCAAAGAAGACTAGCAGAAATATTCATATATTATCTTTCTTGATTCAATAATTGTGAATAATTGACCATATTTGCTTTATCTGTCTATAAGTGTATAAATATACATATACTTTTGTCATGTCATTTGAACGTTAAGTTACAGACATTATGACACTTCACCTGTAATCATTTTCACGTTCATCTCCTAAGAAAAAGGATATTCTCCTAAGTAATCACATTATTTCAAATTTAACAATATTAATAGTAATACCATAATGTAATCTTTATATTCACATTTTTCCAATTGTCCCATGAATGTCTTTTATAGCTGTTTTTATTTAAAATCAAATTTTAACCTACATTTGTTCATTGATTTTGGTTGCTGCATCTATTTTAGTTTAGAATAATTACCCAAGTTTTTTTTTAATGGCATTGATTTTTTTGAAGGCTCCAAAAGAGTTGTTTTGTTTGATTTGCCTAATTATTTCCTCATTGAATGTATCTCTTGAGGGAAATTTTTGACAGTGTTCCTTTTTTACGACTATTTATTTCTCAGGCTTTTTTTCATTAGGTGTTCAATCATATATATTTTTCCAAGATGCTTTTTACATCTTCTTTGTTGATTCATCTGTGGATGGACATCTTGGCTGTTTCCATAGTTTGGCTATTGTAGACATTGCTGCTATAAACATTGGGGTGCGTGTGCCCCTTCGGATCACTACATTTGTATCTTTGGGGTAAATACCCAGTAGTGCAATTGCTGGGTCATAGGGTAGATCTATTTTCAACTTTTTGAGGAAATCCCATACTGTTTTCCGTACTGTTTTCCAGAGTGGCTTGCATTCCCACCAACAGTGTAAGAGAGTTCCCCTTTCTCCAAATCCTTGCCAACATCTGTCGTTTCCTGAGTGGTTAATTTTAATCATTCTGACTGGTGTGAGGAGGTATCTCATTATGGAGTTTTTTTTTTCATTTTATTTTTATTTTATTATGTTATTTTAATCACCATACATTACATCATTAGTTTCTGATGTAGTGATCCATGATTCATTGTTTGCGTATAACACCCAGTGCTCCATTCAGTACGTGCCCTCTTAAATACCCATCACCAGGCTAACCCGTCACCCCACCTCCCTCCCCTCTAGAACCCTCAGTTTGTTTCTCAGAGTCCATAGTCTCTCATGGTTTGTCTCCCCCTCTGATTTCCCACCCCCTTCATTCTTCCCCTCCTGCTATCTTCTTTTTTTTTTCTCAACATATATTGCACTATTTGTTTCAGAGGTACAGGTCTGTGATTCAATAGTCTTACACAATTCACAGCACTCATCATAGCACATCCCCTCCCCAATGTCTATCACCCAGCCACCCCATGCCTCCCACCCCCCACCACTCCAGCAACCCTCAGTTTATTTCCTGAGATTAAGAATTCCTCATATCAGTGAGGTCATGTGATACATGTCTTTCTCTGATTGACTTATTTTGCTCAGCACAATACCCTCCAGTTCCATCCATGTCATTGCAAATGGCAAGATTTCATTCCTTTTGATGGCTGCATAATATTCCATTATATATATATGTGTGTGTGTGTGTGTGTGTGTGTGTCTATACACACCACATCTTCTTTATCCATTCATCTGTCGATGGACATCTTGGCTCTTTCCATAGTTTGGCTATTGTGGACATTGCTGCTATAAACATCGGGGTGCACGTACCCCTTCGGATCACTACATTTGTATCTTTGGGGTAAATATCCAGTAGTGCATTTGCTGGGTCATATCTCATTATGGTTTTGATTTGTATTTCCATGATGCCAAGTGACATTGAGCATGTTTTCATGTGTCTGTTGGCCATTTGGATGTCTTCTTTGGAGAAATGTCTGTTTATGTCTTCTGACCATTTCTTGATTGGATTATTTGTTCTTTGGGTGTTGAATTTGATAAGTATGTTTTATTTTAATTAATGGTTTTTAATTAAAAATGCTATCTGTGAATTTTATGCATCTTTTCTCATTCCTAATAATTACATATTTGTGTTTTATGTTCTCAACATGTCTTGGTTGAAACTTGTAATGGTTTGTTTATTTTATTAAGTCTTCAAAAAATATTTTGACATATTAATCAATTTCGGTATTTTATACTTAGTCATTTTTGCTCTTATCTTTATTGACTCCTTCCTTAATTTCTGTAAGCTTTACTTTGCTATTCTTTTGCTCATTTTATTTATTATCATTTTTTGTTTAATAATGATCAATTGAGATTGTGTGTTTTATAAGTTTACTTTTGGCCATTATTACTAAACTTTGGTTAAGAGGTGTTCTTGCCTCAATTTCAAACTAGTCAATAACTCCTGCCTTAATACTTTACTTTGTTGCAGTTGGTTATTTCCTTAAATCTTATTATTTCCTTCACTTTTTTCCCCATATAAATTTCTCATTTTATTGTATTTGGTCAGACACTATGCCCTATATAATTTCCACTTTGGGATTTTGGTTGAGTTTCTTTGTAACCCAAATTATTATATGTAAGCACTAGAAAAGAAGATGTCATCTTTATTTTTATTGTACAAAGTTCTATAAATAGTTATTTAATCATCTTTGGCACATCCATCTCTAGATTGGTATAGTATACACTAGGTTCTGCATACAGTTAGATTCCAAAGAATAATACCAGTATTCATATAGCATTTATTTAGTGCCAAGCACTACTCTCAGTCAGGTACATATATTTAATTTTTTTATTGTAGAGACATACATGTAACAAATTTCACCATTTTAACCATTTTTACATATGCAACTTGGCGGTATTTAGTATATTCACAATGTTGTACACCCATAGCCACTATCTAGTTTCAGAACATTTTCATAACCCTAAAAGGAAATACCTGATACATTAAATTCTCATTTCCCCTCCCACCAGCCTTGGTAACCATTAATTTGCTTTCTGTCTCTATCAATTTTCCTATTCTGAATATTTCATATGAATGTAATTATATAATACATGGCCTTTTATGTCTGGCTTCATTCACTTAGCATAATGTTTTCAAGTTTCATCCATGTTGTATTTATTCCATTGCATGGATATACCACATTTTATCTATTCATTCATCAGTTGGTGAACGTTGGGTCATTTCTACTTGTTTGGCTTTTGTAAATAGTGTTGTTATAAAGATTTTTGTACAAGTTTTTTTTTTAACACCTATTTTCGATTCTCTTTTGAGTTTACCTAGGAGTAGAAATTTGGGGTCATATGGTATTTTATATATAACTTATTGAGGAGATGCCATACTTTTTCCACAGAAGCTGAACTATTCTACAGTCCCTCCAGGAGTGTATGAGAGCTCCAGTCTCTCCACATCTCCAGCCACACTTGTTATTTTCTAGTAGGTGTGTGAAGTCGTATCTCATTGTGGTTTTGATCTGCATTTCCTTAGTGACTGATGTTATTAAGCATATTTTCATGTGCTTGTTGGCCATTTGTATATCTTCTTGGAGAAATGTCTACCTGAGTTCTTTGCCCATCTTTAAATTGGGTTGTTTGTGTTTTTGTTACATTATAACAGTTCTTTGTGTATTCTGGATACTAGACCCTTAGCAGACAGATGATTTGCAACTGTTTTTTTTTTTTTTTTACTCTCTTGAGAGCATCCTTTGATACATGAAAGGTTTTGATTTTGATGAAGTCCAATTTATCTATTTTTTAAAATTTTGTTACATGTATTTTGGCATCGTATCTTTTTTTTTTTAAAGATTTTACTTATTTATTCATGAGAGACAGAGAGAGAGAGGCAGAGGGAGAAGCAGGCTCCCAAGGAGCAGGGAGCCTGATGCAGGACTCGATCCCAGGACCCTGGGATCATGACCTGAGCCGAAGGCAGATGCTTAACCATCTGAGCCACCCAGGTGCCCCATAGCTTTTTTTAAAGATTTTATTTATTTATTTGAAGAGAGAAAGAGCACAAGCAAGGGGGGCAGCAGGCAGGGGGAGAGGGAGAAGCAGACTTCCTGCTGAGCAGGGAGTCCCATGTGGGGCTCGATCCCAGCCGAAGGTGGACACTTAACCGACTGAGCCACCCAGGTGCCCCGTTGGCATCATATCTTAAAAAAGAAAACCACTGACTGCAAATCCAAGGTCATAGAGGCTTACTCCATGTTTCCAACTAAGGGTTTTATAGTTTTAACTCTTATATTTATGTCTTTGGTCCATGTTTTGATTTGATATTTTTAGATAGTGTGAGATAAGAATCCAACTTCATTCTTTTGCATTAGGATTCTAGTTGTCCCAGCACAATTTGTTGACGAGACTATTGTTTCACCATTTCATGGTCTGGCACCGTTGTTGAAAATCAATTGATATATGTATGGGATTACTTTCATACTCTCAATTCTCTTCCATTGAGTCTTTGAGCAGCAGCATGCTGTTTTGATTACTGTTGCTTTGTACTAAGTTTTGAAATTTTGAAGTGTAAGTCTTCCACCTCTGTTCCTTTTCAAGATTAGTTTGGTTATTTGTGGTTCCTAACAATTCCATATTTAAGATTGGCTTTTCTATTTGTGCAAAACTTAGGCATATTTTAACTCATTTAACTCAATCAAGAACCTGTAAGAGAAAGACAATTATTATCCCCATTTCACAAGAGGTGAAACAAAGGTACAGAGAGATTAGCCACGTTGTCCAAGGTCTCAGATAGTGGTTAGGGAAATTAGTTTGAATGCATACATGCTGGCTCTAGAATCTGTGCACTTACTCAGTACATTAAATTGCCTGATTTCTCTCTTACAGAGAGATGTTCCAGGCTTGGCTCTTCCTTACTCTTGCAACATTGTCACTCAGTGCTCTGCTCGTGCTTTCTCTAATGCAGAGACTGTAGTCAAGGCTGATGGTCTGTCTTCTCCTTCTGGTGCAGTTAGTGAGCCCAGATTGTGTGACTATGATGTTAGCCTTTTGTTCCTTTTAATCTGGGCTAGATAGCCTTTTTATCTTGGGATCTCCCTTTGATGATTCCCACTTATTTCTCAGGCACGATTATATTTAAAAATCAAATGAAATAAAGTAATCCCAAAGTACAAAACCTGAGAATAGTACATGGGTTGAAGGCAACTGGCAAGAGGAATTGTGGCAGTGAAATCGCATCCTGCTGGGAGAAACACTGCACAAATATGCCTCTTGGCGTCCTCCCTGAACTGTTCTGTCGGGCGCAGATCCCAAAAGCGTCTTGTCAGGCAATTCAGCAATGTCACTTCGAAATGAGGGTATGGAAGACAGCAACACATGATAAAGTTTGTTCTCACTGATTTATTACTCCAAAAAAGTAAACATCAATCACTTGTGATTGCAAGCCAGATGTTTTTCAAGTCCTGTCAGCGTTTATTGTTTTGCTTCATCACTCTATCACAGTTGGAGAAAACTGTTAAAATTGTTCCACTGCTACTGTAATTCTGTCAATTTCTTCTTTTGCTTGGTATTTCTTGTTGCTATGTTCTGGGGATATAATGGTCCATATTTACCTAAGAATCATTGTGCAATATATCCTTTAACAATATCACTTAATCCTCCATGTCTTTTTAAATGTCTTTGCCTTTAATTCTACTTTATCTATTTTTAAAATTTTGATTCCTATTTTTATCTTAATTTGTCTAATATACCTTTGCACTTATTCTTTACACATTTTGCATTCTTCTGTTTTATTTGTGTTCCTTGTGATCTAGCATACATTTGTTGGGGTCTTTTATTCCTGTCTATTTTGACTCATCTAAAGGTCTTTGTATTTTAATGTGGAAATTTCATTTATATGCATTTATGGATTCACAACTGACATTTAGTGTCTTTTGTTATCTTTATTCCATACTTCCTTTTTTTAATGATTTATTTCTGATGTTTTGACATATCTGCTATGGTCAGTTTGCCTTTATCCTCTTATGTGTTTTGAAGGTATATAGCCTCTTTGTAATTATCCTGTTGGCTAACTTTATGTTTTTAAAGAATTCTCTCTTAGAACCCCAAAGTCGTTTTAATGGCACAGTACACATAGAAACTCCAACTGCTTTTATGGGTCCTGTAGAAGCTGGGTAAGATTGTTCTAGGGTGGAGCCCACTAGCCAACACCTCACAGGTGCCTTGAATGGATCTCACTTGTGTCATGGGCTGTTGATTCCCTCAGCCCCTCTGGTGGTCAGGTATTCAGATAGGGATAGCAAGGTATCTCAACCTCAAGACACATTCAAATGTGATTAAGACGTAGTTAATGTACACTGCAACTCACTCTACACAAATACATCAACATATATGAAACAAAATTCCACAAAATAATAACTGTCCTTATTATGTGATGCACTCTCTTCTATTTTATACAATTTAATATTTTAATGCAGTAGTAACGATGCAGTGAATTGATTTCAAGTCTGATTACTATAGGAATTCACTATCCTGACTACATGTTGGAGGGGCTCTCCCTAAAAAATAGTGATGATTGAGTTCCATAGCCAGAGATTCTACATACACTAACAGAGGCACCAGCACACCATAGCCTGTGAGCCAAATCCAGTCTACCACCTTGTTTCGTACAACCTTCAAGTTAACAATGGTTTTTACTTTTTAAGTGTTTTAAAAAATCAGAAGAAGAATAATAGTTTGTGACATGTGAATATTACATAAAATTAAAATGTTAGTGTCAGTAAACAATTATTGAAACAAAGCCATACTTATTTACTTATGCTTTGGCTAACATACTGTCTATGGCTGGTTTTGCACTGTAATGACAAAGTTGTAACAGAAACCAACCATGTGGCCCACAAAGCCTAAAACATTTATTCTTTGTCCCTTTACAGAAAGTCTGCCAACTCCTCCACAAGGGATCTCATTTTGCAGTTTGAAAACTCAGTTTTAGACTGAGGATTTCCCAACTAAGTTCTTGTGGAGTTCCTTGGAGCTGCTTCCAGGGGCCGTGGACACAGGGTGTGAGGCTCCTGGCCCACTACCCACGTTTCCATCCGAGCCATTCCACTATGTTCATATTCCAGTATGTTCACACACTGAGGAACTTACCTTTGGAAAATGCATCAGGTTAAATCTGATGTGGGGGAGAGGGACTTTTCTAAGACAAAACCACAAGAAATGCCATCGTTTAATACGACAAATGGTGAATGTTATTATTTCTCAAGCAACTCAGGCTAATATCCAATTGTTTTCTGGATTTGCTCAAGCTCTAGATAAGGGTGACATAAGACCTTAGGAAATACAAGAATAGATCTCAAAACCCAGGAAAATGAAGTTTCTACGTGTGAATTTAGTCTGGAGCAATGGCTCTCACTGCTGGCAACACACTGGAATCTCAGGCCTGGGTACCCCAGATGATTCCAATATGCAGTCAGGATTGAGAATACTGGTCTAGTTTCTATTATTGCTGTTTGTCATTGTTCAACCGGTGGCAGAAAGTATCGGTGGTGTGAGAACTTTGGGATAAAATTTTCACTTTTAATTAGAATTTTTCTCATCCTGCCTAACTTCTTTAGGCTCAAACTTAATGTGCGCAGGGAGTTCAGCTACCAAAATGCCAATGTCTTAAATAAAGCTGGCACACCTGAAGTATGTGAAATCCTCTCTGGTTCTGAGGATTTGGAGTAGGCAGTAGTAACTGGATTGGAAGACACTTGACTCAAAAAAGTGAAATTTCAGCTAACAAGTTGTTACTAACCAGAAACATCTGTCTTTCCATAATGTGGCTACATCTATTCTCTACACCCTCCACTTCTATGGTAGAGGTACACCCCTGCCATCTCAGGTTATGCACAAGATGAATTATTATTTTTGTATCTTTTCAGTTAGCCCTGATTTACCATAAGTGAAGGCTTGCTTGAGAGTTGTTGCATAAATTTGTTGAGAATCTGAAGTCTGGAAGCAACTTATTTGGTGCTTTCATTCTGTTTATTCTGTGTAGATCATGGTAGACTTTCACAGACAATTCTGCAGTCAACTAGATCTGAATTCAAAACCCAGCTCTGCCATTTATCAACTGGATACCTTAGGCAAGTTAGGCAATGTTTCTGATCTTTATTTTTCTCTACAAATAATGATTAATATATAATATTATGCACTCAGGTAATTGTCTTGAAGATGGCAAGAGAGGATACCCAGAATGTAGTGAATAAGCAACATGTTAAATACGAAGATTATTATTTCAGCCATATAAATGTCCATGATTTTGGACTAGTGAAGTTCCTCAGGGGATATCTGTTCCATTACTCTCATCTTAGAAGCAAGAAACTTTCACCCAGATAAGTGCAGTGACCTATTCAGATCCTCAACCAGTTAGTGGCAAAGCCAAGACTGGAGCTCTGACCTCCCTTCTCACTGGGAGATAAATATCCCTTGCTTTCTTTCTGTCTGGGCTGAAGAAAGTACAGTGGCTGAGATTATAGGCTGATTTTTCTCTCTATCCCTCTGCCTCAACAATGATTTGGGACGATGAGGATGGCCAGCAGCTGGGCAGTCCAGAATCAGGCTATCACATTCAAGGTTCCTCGAGGGAAGTTGTCAACCTAGTCCACAATGAGGACTCAATGAGGAGCTGTTATTCCATCAAGTTAAGGAAGGCAGAAGTGTGACCACTTGGCTGCATGGGAGCTCAATGAGGAGCTGTTATTCCATCAAGTTAAGGAAGGCAGAAGTGTGACCACTTGGCTGCATGGGAGCTGCCAGAGCATGCCACTCTGTAGATAAGCAGAAACTGGGTCACTGCATTGGACACCTCACTCACGAAATGCACCAGTTAACAGGCTGCTCCTTTCTTTAAGAGCTCTTGACCAGACAGTTCAAACAAAATATTGAGGGCCATTCAAAACACTAGGCTCAAATGTCATCACATTCTTTAGGAAGCTCAATTTTTCTAAATTGTAATTGGCTATTTTGGCTTTCTAAAACCCTTCCAAAAAAGAAAAATCAATGACAACAGATAGGATGGATATCTGACTATATTATTACAAACTCGACCCAGAGTGAGTTTGTCAATCCTGTGGTTCAAGAGCAAAACTGAATATTTCCTTTAAAATACTGCTTCACAGCAATAGTGTCCTCCAAACAATTTTTTGGAACAGGCAAGATCCCCATTTATACATTCATTCTGTATAAAACAAGAGGGTATGGCCAAAGAGACACTGAGTTGGAAGTCAGAAGATGGGAGTTTTTGTCCCTGTCTGATCGCACATTAGCTGTGTAAAACTTCCACAGATAAATTTATCAATCAATTTTCATGGTCATCACAATGCCAAAACAAAAAAAAAAACCAAAACAAAACAAAACAAAAAAACTATAGCACTTAGAAAAGTTAGTTTTCTGACTTGGAAACTACCTAAGGCATTTCATATGTAGGGTGTGTTCTTATAAGAGTTTGCTTTTGCGAGATAAGACTTCTATCAACTGCAAGTCAGGAGGGAACCAAACCCAAACCAGCATCTGTGAGAGCCGGCTTTATCACATCGAGACAGGAGCTCAGCTACTGGAAGTTTGCGCATTAAGCAAGACTATAGGGTATTTGTCCAACATTGCACTTTATTGTTATTCTTTCTTATAACATTTCATGTTAGAAATGTCAACTGTTTGGGAAAGCCGTGTGATTTGGTGGGTAGAGCATAGAGGAGAGTGTCAGGAGACTGGACCCCTATTCCGCATTGTATCCCTAACGTGTCATGGGCCCACAAGTCGCGCCACCTTTTTGGTGCATTGGGAACAGAGACAGGGGCCTTCCCATGCTCCCTGCCTCAACACATGGACGTCTCAGGCTGGTAAAAGTTTTAGTGAGCAGCTGTGAGGTCAGAGCAGTGAGGATAAGAGACAAAAGAGGTTAGTGTTTGGGAACAATTCAGATAATATGTAAGTGTGAGATGATACAATCATGAACATTTGGAATCTTTAATATTCTGGATGGTATAGATTCATTCATTCCTTACATCCTTCCCAAACCTAAAATTATGGGATTCAGTTCCAGTCCCTGTAATGTACTTTGTAAGAAGTACCATAGCAAATGCCATTTCAGTGTCTGGCAACTGAAACAAAATTTTAAACAATGAGTTTGAGGCCTTGCTGCAGCTACTCTTGTATTTTATTTTGCACTAATTTGCCACTTGAACTTTAAACTCTTGTGAGTCTGAGAAGTTTACCAGCCTTGACCTGCTGGCTGCCCCCTGGTCTCCACATGAATGCACATTGCAACTCTTCTGTCTTCGCATTTTAGCTCACATTATTCCTTGACCTTAATTCCCCTCTTCCACATTTCTACCTAAAATTCTTCCCATCCTTCAAGGTTCAGATGGTGAGTCATTGTAAGTAGACATGGGGTAAGGACTTCAGAGTACATATTTCAGAGGAACTAAGGAAATGTGCAGTGTTGGGTAGCCAGATGCTGACACATCTGTAATACCTCAAGCTATATATGTTTCTCCTAGAGAACTGGAATTTTTCGGGTATAGTTTTGATGTGTTCTTCCTAGAAGAAGTGAACAGATTTTTAAAAATGACCCTCATGTCAATATTACTAGAAAAGAAAACGGTTTCTCTTCGTGGCTATAGCAAGAAGATACTGAGGGCTAAGAGATATAATGTAATTAGTGCAATAAATTGGTGTGAAAAAATCAAAATGAAGAATATATGACTATTTTAAAACTCCTAGCCCGTAGGATCCCAGAATCGCAAGGAATTTGTCTTTTTGTGTATGTTCAGTGCACCCTGATGTTCACCAACTAATATGCTAAAATATCCAAGAAATCTTGCTGGCAAGATTTCAACCAGGCACAGATTTAGAAATGGATATATTATTTGATATCAGCAGAATTAGGTCTCGGTTCTGTTCCTTACCAGCTGTGTTAAACTGAGCTTATCAGTTAATTTTTATGATACCAAATTTCTTATCTGTCAAGTAAGGAAGTTGGATTAGATGTTCCAAGAGACCTTATAATATAAAGTATAAAAGTACATTCTGAATTAAAGAGGACAATATTTAAGTTGACCTTTAATTTGCGAACGATGCAATCAGATTTGTTGAAAGCTGATTTAGCTACAGAAATCTAGGGGGAAAAAAAGAGAGAGATGTTTCTCATAACCCTGTCCCTAAGAGGTGTAGGCAAACCATGTCTGCTGTTTAATGGTTACAAATTTGCTTGGATGCTTTTGACCTAGTCAACACAGCTGAAGATTCTACTGTAAAAAGCCCTGCTTAAAATCCCCTTATTCACAGAAAATTTGCACCTTTGTGTAACTGCATATGTCCACAAATGTCCATTAGCTGATTAGGGCCCAAGGAATGTGGGAGAACCACACAGACTTGAGGGCTATTGCTGCCAAATGTAAGCATCAAAACATTCCTGGTGGTTGTTAGGGGTACGTGTTGTGGGATTTTACTTTCCTTCCCTTGAATTTTGAAAGTAGCTTAAGCACATGAGGATGTACAAAGAGATACTTCTTTCGTTTCTCCTAGATGACATTTTTCAACCAGAGGCTAGTATATTTAATTTGAAGTGATTGATAAAATTCTTCAAATTGTCCCATGTGAATCTATCTTAGAATAACCAGCAAGTTCTTTAAAATTTAACTAAGTGCTAGAAAATAGAAAAGCTTATGTGAGTGAGCAAAATTATTGATCCTTCAAGCTGACATTTTTTTGTAAACTATGTACTTTAGTAAGAGATTCTGAGCCCTCCTCATACTGCTGAGCAAGCATGGGTATTAACTACTACTGAAATACAAGATTTTTTTTTCTGAAAATGGAAGGAAAACATGACGAAGATCCTTTTATAGATCAGTTCCAGATATTTGATTGTTGAGGAAATGATGTTTAAAAACATTTTTTATCAAGTTGCTCTTAGGGCATTTATTTACTGTATTTATTTACTTACTGTGTTGGTGACTTTAGGTGACTATAATAAGAAATTGCATCAAAGCAACTAAATCTGGAGAACTAAAGCAGGCATTTCTAAGAATATAAGTAGAAAATTTCAACCTCAAATCAATTTGACCACCAATCAGTTTTTATGTAGTAGAATGCAACATTCGCAGTTGGGACTTGAGTCAAGTATATGTAATTTTTGGAAATTACCTCAAGGACTTTTTTCTCTAAACAATGTGTTGCCTTCAATGTTAGATATTCCTGAGTTCTGACTATAGTTTAGAGCCTTGTTCTTCAGCCTCTGCTTCTTCCGAACAAAATTTCCACGAAATGCTCATTTCCTCTGAGAAATAGCTGTTGGAGAAGAAAGACATCTATTTGCTAGAGACTGAAAATGGTTTTGATAAAGTTCAAAACTTATTTTAATGAGGTCTGTCTCCCTAAACATCTTCCCGTTTCAATACCAAAAAAAAAAAAAGAGTTATATATACTTTGCTCATTCATTTGTTTAAAATTCAAAGCACTAAAATACCTGTTTTAAGAGATGTTAGATCCTATTGTTGGGTCTTTGCCATATTTTTTTTTTACAACATGCTTTCATTTTCTATGTCAGTAAGCCCTCAGACTATAGGTCTTCTCCACCAAAAGCAAGGCCAAGTAGTGATAAGGACCCTCTGTGAGGAGGGATGGCTGGTTACAAAGGGCCTGCTTATCTTGGCCACTACTGAACAAGAGGCAGAGTCCTCTTGGGATGAGTTCTGGGCAAGCTCTTTTCCCCCACATCCTCCAACCTACTATTCACAGTGATCTCCCTGAAATGAAAATTTGGCCTCAAACCCTTTATTGTCTCTCCACTGCTTTAAGGATACAGTCCGAATTCCCTACCAGGGCCCGCAACACATGGTGCTCCTGTGCTCTGCTAACCTCTTCAGCTGTTTCCCTCGCTTGCTCGCGGCGTTGCTCTATTCACATGTTGCGCTGTAGCCCCATAGATGCTTGCAGATCCCTCAGTGATGTGTCAAACTCCAGGGCATGGCTGGCACTGCTGACTCAGTACCTAAATATCCACACAGTCAAAATCCTAGAGTTCTTGCAACATGAGTTCCAAAAACACCTCCCTGAGTTCTTTCGACCTCCTCCTCCTCCCCATAGAATTGACCACAGCCTCCTTTGTGCTGCACGTCACCACCACCTAAAACTCATTATGAGACTTAGATCAAATCGTTGTGTCTCTTTACTAAGTTGGAATTTCCTTGCTGGGAAGACCATGATTTAATTAGTTAGTTAGTTAGTTTAGTTAGTTAGTTAGTTAGTTATTGTGTTCTTTGTACCTACCACAAAGTAGGCATGCTAAAACAATTTTGTGACCTAATGAATAAGTGAATGAATACCCAAGGTTCCCAGGAACCACTGGGGCCCTTGGAAGACATATCTGGATTCCAAACAGGCAATCATAAGATTTCATTGAGCCTTTACCACACCATGCCAAGCCCTGGGTACTTGGTGGAGTTTGTGGTCCAAGTAGGGGAGATAAGAAAGGATCTCAAAAAGGAAATGGTATTGAACTGAGACCTGAAAGGCAGACAGCTAGGCCAGATGGGGTTGGGAAGGGATACATCAGGCAGAGGGAAGAGGAGGCACAAAGGTATGGGCATGGTTAAGAGTATGGTGCATTTGAGGAACGAAAATGTGTCTAGCAAGCCTGGAGCCTGGAGAGAGAAGGTTGAGGGGCAAGCAACTAGACGGGGAGACAGGTGGGGGGCTGGGTCATGCAGGGTCTTACAGGTGTTCACAAAGAAGAGGGGGCACCCACCCATAGACTGAGCACCTCCCTATCTGACCCCTGCAAATCCCCACTTAGGCGGTCCTTGATGTCCTGCAGAAGAGTCAGGAAGCCTGGAGTAGGGCATATTTGTGTTCACAGTCAAAACTCAATGGCTTTGGTTAAATTTTTAACATTTTAACTCTTTTAACTCTTAAAAACTTTGGTGTGGATTGTTTTGTTTTTCAGTTTTAGATTTTTTTTGGTCTTAAAAGTATGTGCTTGTTATTGAAATGTTGAAAATATTTTGTTGGTCTTCTGTGAATGCCTGTTTTTCAAATACGCTTGTCCTCATTCTGTGGATGCCACTTTGCCATATGGCTTGTTTAATTCACTGTTATGTTCATTTTAGATGCAATCTGCAAACTCCCCTGGTTGTTTCTCTATAAGAAATTGGCTAAAAATTTATAACTATTAGTATTTCACTGAATACCTATTATGAGCAAAACACTGTTCTAATGCTGAGGGAATTCAAAATGAGCTAGCCCTGGGAACTAGCAGCCCTGGAAACAAGTTTATGTTTCAAAAGAACCCATTTGGTGTCCTAAAGTGATTATAAATGTATGCCCTACCTGTAAATAATTATGCTGAACTGAAAGGTGTACAGGAGATGTAACATTAACTAAGAGATATAGATAATTTTAGTTCATTAGTTATCCTTTTTTATATTTTTATGTAGTTTCATTGATTCTTAATAAAAATTTTCCTTTCCATAATTTTGATTTCAATGTATGTTGAAAGTTAAAATTCCTATCATCAGGTATTTCTTCTTAAATTATCTTTTAAATAATCACACTTGAGTGTTGAAGATGAACTTAGGGGGCGCCTGGGTGGCTCAGTTGTTAAGCGTCTGCCTTCCGCTCAGGTCATGATCCCAGGGTCCTGGGATCAAGTCCCGCATCGGGCTCCCTGCTCAGCGGGAAGCCTACTTCTCCCTCTCCCAGTCCTTCCTCTTTCTGTCAAATAAATAAATAAAATCCTTAAAAAAAAAGATTAACTTAGAGATATATGTTATTTACCATGCTATTTAGCTCATTTGTGTAGCAATTGTTTAAATACATGTGATGAATCAGGTGGTAGAACCAAATCGAGGAACAAGATGAAAATTGAATTTATAAGAGAGGAGAAAACATTGCAGACAGTTAAGGGACGATGAATCCTGCGTACACAATTTGGGGGTAAGGATTCGTTGGCAGCTGGTAGAAAGAGGCAGGTTTTAGTACTTGGTCCTTGAGTAGACTGACCAGAAATGTCAAAGACATTTTTCAATTCTGTGTGGATTCTCCAGGAAACCTCGAGCATTTAGTTGAGGAGCCAAGGTGACAGTCTCTCTGGGGAATGTCTGCAGGTGCCCTTCCACCCCATCTTTGTCATACCTGGGCACAATTTCCCTCACTAGAGTGTCTCAAAGCAATAAGCAGAGATAAATGCACAGAGTTTAGTACGCTGATGGTTATCTAAGAGTGTTTTATAACTCTGAGAAGCATAAAAATAACATAAATGCTCAAAGTCAGAGATTGATAATTAAACTATGATACATTCATACAATGGAATACTATACAGCCATTAAACATCTTATCATAGAAGAATATTCAACAACATAGGGTACATGTCTGTCGTATATATATTTTAAACACTATGTACATATTTATACATACTTAAACACAATGCTCCTATATTTAGATGCAATAGCTAAATTTCAGATGGCTAGACACCAAAATGTTAAAAGTGTCCATCTCTGGGTGGTTTGATAATAGATGATTTTTATACTGTTCTTGGTGCTTTCTTGTATTTCCCAACTTTTCTTCATTGAATCTAGATTACTTTTTTTAAAAAAAGATCTTATTTATTTATTTGAGAGAGAAAGAGAGATCAAGAGACCATGAGCAGGGGGAGGGGGGAAGGGGTAGAGGAAGAGGGAGAAACAGACTCCCTGCTGAACAAGGAACCCAATGCAGGCTTGATTCCAGGACCCTGGGATCATGACCTGAGCCGAAGGCAGATGCTTAACCTACTAAGCCACCCAGACGCCCCTAGATTACTTTTGTAATAAAAAAATCCCATTTAATTTATAAAAACCTTATATAATAATTCATAAATTTTATATTTATAAAATTTTGAAATATAAGTATAATTATTTAATTATAAAAATCAATTTATAATATATTTAATGAGATTTTAAAAGGCTATGTGAGAATACATACCTAGTATTCGTGTTTGTGTGCTTATATGTTTTTATTCTAAAGAATAACCTAGAATTCATTGCATCACTTGTTTATCTGGGTCCTCAGCCAGTAATCTTAGACTGGAGCCAGCATTTCCTACAATTCTATTAAAATTCTGAAATGCTACTTTAGAAAGAGACAAAAGAAGTATAGATGGGGAACCTTAGAATTGACTCATCCTCTATCAAGCCAAAAAAAATTGAATTTCGTCATGTCTTGGTTTTAATTTTTACCAGCGAAGTAGAATTGTACCAAGGAGGTAGAGACAGGGAGGCAAGAGGCAGAACTTTTGTCCTATGTCATCATCATGAGCCTCTCCCTTTCTTTAACATTGATAATTTCCCAAAGTTATGGAAAATGCCATGCAAAAGCAGCTTCCAGTCTCTCCTCCTTTTATAAGAATGTTAACAATTATAACCAACATGTATGTCATGCTCATTATGTGCCAAGTACTCTACTAATGTGGGTGTGTACACGTACACACATGCACAAACCTACTTTAGTCCTTACAATGACATTTTGAGGCAGATTTTATCATTTTACACATGAGGAAATTAAGATATACTTTCCTCATCTGTAAGCCCCTGCTATGTAGAAATTCTGGAGCTGCCACTGGGAGGGACGTGGCATAAATTTGCATTTTATGATATGCTCTAGAGTCCACTCAGTGACCTCATTGCTGATCTTTTTCTCAATTTCTCTTTTCTACAGGTTTAGTTTCCACAGAGAAACCATCACTCACCACTTCTGGTGCAGGACAAGAACCTTTGGTTACTAGACACCAACAATTCCCAGGCAGGGGACAAAGTTTATTCATTTTTTAATTTTTTTGTAATTCAAGTATAATTAACATACAGTATGGTATTAGTTTCAGGTGTACAATAAAATGATCACAGGAAATGTACTCTTAATGCCCTTCAACTATTTCACTATTGGTAGAAATGCAAGCTGATGCAGCCACTATGAAAAACAGTATGGCGTTTCCTGCAAAAATTAAAAATATGACCCAATAATTCCACTACTGAATATTTACCAGGAGCAAATGAAAACACTAACTGGAAAATATATATGCATCCCTACGTTTACTGCAGCATTACTTAGAGTAGCCAAGATAGGGAAACTGCCCAAGTGTCCATCCATAGGTGTATGGATAAGGAAGATGTGGTACATATACACAATGGAATGTTACTCAGCTATAAAAAGGAATGAAATCTTGCCATTTGCAACAACATGGATGGATCTACAGGGTATAATGCTAAGTGAAATAAGTCAGTCAGAGAAAAACAAATACTGTATGATTTCGCTCATACGTGGAATTTGAGAGACAAAGAAAAAAGAGAGAAACAAAAAAAAGCAGGGTTTGTTCATGTTTTAAAATAGTTGCTTTGGACTTCATTATTATGATGCAATTCTATTCAACTGGACCCATCACTGTGGCAAAACTGTGACCAACACTGAGAAACAGCGCCAAGTAGACACAATCCCTACTCCAGAGGAATTCTCACTTCTGGAATATCATGCAGAAATAATACTGTGGGCTAAAGAAATTAAAACAATCTAGCAGAGCACATAAGTGCTGACTGTGACCATGAAATGGTGGGCCAGATGGAAGGGACCCATCGTGCAGTGGTGAGGAGGGCTGGGGTCAAACCATGCAGGGTCAGCTGTCCCCCCTGCTGACCCTGAGTGAGGTCCCCAGGGGGTTTCTGTCCCCTTCATTTTCAAATGAGCCCATAGTTCTCATCTTACAATATTTCTCTAGAGATCAAATAAGAAGATGTATGCAAAATTGCTTCACCCCAAGCCTGACATATCATAACTTCCTAGTAAATGATAACTCTAAGCCACGCTGGGCATGAGAGAAGGGCGGTCAGGCTGCATTTGCTGTCCCTGGATATTTTTCTCAGAAAAAGAAGATGACTTCACAAGAGCTGGCTGAAAGTAGAAAGGAAAATTATCTCTCATAGGTGGGGTTTAGGCAGGATACTCCAGATTTTTTTTTAAAAAGGCTCAGCAAATACTTAGAGTAGCTGCAGAATCAATACCTAATAGAAACATGGAGAAAATGCACTGGGATAAACGGAAGCAGCAGATTTTAAGAACAGAGACCAGGGGAGGAAAATTAGGCTAAGGCTGGGAACTAATTATTAGGCTTCTAGGTTCCATGAAACAATCTAATTTTCAAAGTGGCTTCAATGTGAAGCCAACAGGAGGGTGTCCAACTGGACATCATTTAAAGGTCAAATATAGACACACAGTGCTACATGCCCTGAATCCTAGAAATAATGGCTAGCATGGCGGGGCATTGTAAGTGTTTTCATGCATTACCTAATTTCATCCTTACAGGAAGCCAAAGAGATAGGTATTACAATCTTCCTTTGCCTAAGAAATTGGTAAAGCACAAAGCAATTAAGGAACTTGTCCAAGGCCACGTAATTAGTAAGAGAGATTCTTGCGACTAAAACCCCACCTGTTTTGTTCCAGAGCTCAAACACTAACCACAACTATCAACTGCCATGAAGAAAGAGAAGACAAGCCCCAATTAACCTTTAAACATAACCTCTAAAGAATGACCCGATATAACCAAGTCCCTGACTACATGACACCATATGGTACAATATGTTATTTGTGATAACTAAATTCAAGAAAACTGTAAGGCTGTAGTAGTCTTACTACTTCATGACATAAAGTAGCATCGGTGACTGCAGAGAAAGAAACATAATCAGGTTAACGCTAGTGGTGCCTTAAGGTGCTTTGAGGCAACAAACTAGAAACTTCTGCAGACAGGGAATCCAGTGCAACAGTGGTCAAAAGCTCAGATGAGACACAATAAGAATTTGGATTCAGATGGTGGCTGTGGTGTAAAGCTAGAAAATCGGTACCAACATGACCTCTCTTGGGTTTGGACTGAAGTTCATGTGGGATAATGGCTCATTGGGTCGCCCTTCTTCTCCGCAATTTTACATATATTTTTAAATGCACTGCTTCTTGTAGAAGTCCATAAGTGTTTCTTCCAGTATTTTCTCATACCCTTTCCTTCATTTAAGGAGATGGTTTGCTAAGGTTCGACCCATGAATACCCGTTGGGTAGGTGAAAGTAGATAGTGGAATTACTAATGTTAAAATTGACACATTACCTCAGAAGTTTTACTAGCTAACTATTTAAAATTGAACAATAGCTTCCCAAACACAGTTAATAAAAAGAAACTCACTAAACAATGTAATTCCAAAATGGAACTTTAAAGATACACCCTATGTATTCTGATTCTGAACTTTAAAGATACACCCTATGTATTTTGAAATTTTGTGTTTTTAGGAGCAAGGCAACAAATAAGCCACACTTTCTCTGAACCAGGTATGTTAATACTTGATGTAGAGTCACAATAATTTCATCTTAAATGACACATTGCTAGTTCCAAATGCCTAAGAAAATAAGAAGCATCAATTTTTATCTTTTTAATTTCTTTAAGGATTTTATTTATTTGTTTGAGAAAGAGAGAGAGTGGGGAGGAGCAGACGGGGAGGGAGAGGAAGAACGAAAGAATCTCAAGCAGACTCCATGTTCACCACAGAGCCTGATGTGCGGCTCCATCTGATGACCTCAAGATCATGACCTGAACCAGAACCAAGAGTCAGAGGCCTAACTGACTGAGCCACCGAGGCACCCCAAGAAGTATCAGGTTTTAAAACAAAAGAGGGTATATTATTAGCTTTCATGATACAAAATTGTAAAGGCAAGGAAAATATGTTCTTTTTAAAATTAAAATATGCATTTCTTATTTTCCTAAATATTTTGGAACTAGCAGTACCTTATTTGATAATTTTTCTTTTAATTTAGATTTTTTAGCTTTCTAACCAACCACGGGTACTTGAGAGAAGTCTCATAGAAGCTTATAAAACAATTGAACTTCCTTGTTTCCTACTTGTAAAGAAAGCAAGGAGCTTAAAATCATCTGATTACATATCAGGAATAAATATAGACCATTTATATCTCAATCCTGATTCGTTTGGGGCCCTATGCTACCACTTTAGGGTTATCCTCCCGACCCTCTCTGACTGGAGGACTGTCATCCCCACTTCTTAGGTGCTGCTGTGGATCTGGCTTTGGTTGATTTATGTACTCATTTACTATTCCACCTTTCTAAGCCTCCCTTCACACTTGGCCTACATCCATTCTTCGCACAAGAAAAATGGATTGTAGAATCGAGTCACTAGCTCATGAATTAAAGCTACATGGACAGGAAGGCTGGGCAATACCAGTGGCAGGAAAAACTACTTTTACTTTTTAAAAAATCAATAATAAGTCTTTTAAATATCAATTAGCCAAATAAATATGCCATTTTACTTCTGTGTCTTGCCTTCAGTTCTACTTACTTCATTTGAAAGCACAACAAATATGCATGAGTGAGCAAGACTACCTCTAACTTAAATTTTGTTTCATTCTCAACATGTAAAAGATTTGAGAAATATTTTCAGTATATTTCCAGTGTAGTGTATTTTGTATATTACATTAGAATTACACTAATTAGTGTACACATTTTATATCATATTAGTGTATTTTATATTGAGTTTATTTCCTCCAAAACTGCTGATTCAATGATCTGCCCAATACCCTTTTGTACATCAAGACATTTTCTCTCATAACTTTGAAACTATGAGTTTGTGGTTTTTTCCATATCGAGGTAGAATGTCCACATGGCTCTTCTCCATAATTATGCCTGTGGGGTCCTGTAAAGAACAATGGGAGTGAGTTGGAACTCTGAAGCCTTGGTTGTCATTAGATGTGTGACCTTGGACAAAGATGTTAGTGCTCAAAGTTCCATTCTCCCACATGGTTACTGTGAAAAACCTAATTTTTTTAAAATATATAATTGCATAAAAGCATATTAGTATATTTTCCATAAAAAGGCAAAGTGATATTACTTTGATTTTACCTGTTTTATTTTTTAGTTGATATGTGGTAGCTTATCTCATACTTTTGTAATTTTCTGTTCTCTTTTTCTCCCATAGCGATAATAGGAATTATTTATGCAGTAATGCTTGGTATCATTATAACTATCCTCTCATTTGCCTTCTGTATTGGCCAACTGACAAAGGTGAGAATTCAGTTATTAATTTTGCTGTAAGGCTGGTGTGAACAACTCTATTCCTCTGAGTTCATTTATTCTTTTTTAAAGATTTTATTTATTTATTCATGAGAGACAGACAGAGAGAGAGAGAGAGGGAGAGGCAGAGGGAGAAGCAGGCTCCCAAGGAGCAGGGAGTCCGATGCGGGACTCGATCCCAGGACCCTGGGATCATGACCTGAGCCAAACGCAGACGCTTAACCATCTGAGCCACCCAGGCGCCCCCTCTGAGTTCATTTAAACTCAAAGAGAAACAAAACTGCATAAAGCTCCCATCTTTTTCAGCTGGACACGTAAAAGTCACTGGGTTATTCTAGTGGAACTTTTTTTTGCATTTGCCCTATAAAAGAACCCGAAATATAAAACTCTCCCCCATTTTCCAATGAAAGATTTTCCAAAATTTTTGTCTCAATTTAATATAGTTTGATGGATATAGATGAAACATCAAATTTCTAACTATAGTATGTACTTTAACTTGTGTGCAAAATATTTACAATAATACGAAACATTTACATATGTTTAAAATTTTTGCTGTTTTTTAGTCTCATATTTCCTGACACAAATTTTTCAAACCCCACCCCTGTGTTTTCCATGTGTTTAGTGATTTTTTTCATCACTAAAGCTAACTTTAAATCCGTATGACACAGCATTCCAAAGCACATAACCTTTCCTATAACTTTATATCTAAGATGTTTAAGACATAACATTTGTGTATGCGTTCTGATGCCATAATTAGAACTGTAAATCTAGATCATTAAGTATCTGGTCACCAAAGAATGGCACAGCTGAGTTCTCGTTCATCCTCTGTTCTTGATCTATCTTTGTGATCTCCACACTATAACCACTATATATATTCTTATGAAAAGGCTTATTTAGAGGGGTAACTTTGCAATGACAGGGGTATAACAACAACTTCTATTAGGTGACTTCTATAATGATCTAAGCCTATGATTATCATCACTCCATGTAAATGTATCTTCTCTAAAGAATACTTCTTAATAAAAGTCATTGAGAGTGCTTGTTGTGATATGAGGGATGTTGTAAAGACTTGAATGTAAGGTGATGAGTTCTCTGGTCCACTCTATAAACACTGTGGGAAAATCATCTCCTTGTGACTGAGCGTATATGGCAAAATGAGTTGTCTTCTCTCTTGGCCGATGATCTAAAATCTAGAAAAGTCAAAAAAATACTTAGTTGGCAAAATTCAGAGAAAATCTTCTATTTGTATATAGAAAAACTGGATCATGATCAATATGCTAAGAGACCTTACCTCTTTTTTTTAACACTTTCCATTTTAGCTTTTCATTACAGCAGGGAAATATGAAAGTCAATGTCCGGGGTTAATAATTCACCTATGGAAATATCAAATACTATTTCAAAAGACAAATACAAGTTGAAATCAAAGTTTGTAAATATCTATGAAATTGTGAATTTTTCCGAAAATACCCTCTACAAAGCTCATCTTAATCAAAAGAAAACAAACGTTAACCAAAACACACAAAAAGGTTTTGAACTGGAGGCATTTTTCTCTACAAGGTCTTAAGTTTCTAAAATTGTGGCATTAATATTTGTCTGGTTTTTATCCATAGAAAAGTTCACTTCCTGTCCAATCTTCATCCCCAGAAGATGCAGACTCTGAAGTTTTGTAGAAACAAGAAATCCAGGTTGATGCTAATATTCTTAATGTCTTTTGCCTTTTTTGGAGGGAGATAAATTAGTTACTTCTTTCTGAGTTGGGAGGGGTATGCCCAATTAGGATTCATTTACATTCTATTTCATCAATGCTACCTCTGTAAGATTTTTTTTTATGTGAACATTTGTCTTCAGCATAATGAAATTATCCCTTAGGCAGAAAGTGTTTTTTTTTTTTAAGGTAAAACAAATACTATAAGTAAAAGCAAGAGTTAAGTTCTTTTGTATACTTCCTATTTTCCAAACTGCAAAGCTGTATATAGGAGACCCTACAGTGTATAGAGTTTAATAGCCCCTGATCTACAGCCAGACTTGGATTTGAATCTATACTCCAACACTTACTAGCTGTGTAACTGTGAGCAAGCTCCTACTATGGAGATAATGATAGTTAATGAGGAAATAATTTAATATGGACATAATGATAATGTTGACCTCATGGAGTTTCATTGAATGAGCTACAACAAGTAAAGCATTTAGAACAGTTCTTGGCCATAGTAAGTGCTCATGCCTGTTAGCTCTAATAAGTAATGTAGGCTCCACACCCAAATGACCTCTTCTGCACAACTGGCCAGTCATCTGGTCCCCTATTTTCATTTCCACTTGCATGTGCTAAGTAGATATACAATACATGGAAGACTGCAGGTGAATTTTGTGCACACAGAACAGTATTAGCTTACAGAGTGGTTTTTAAAAAGGGCATTCATTGCCAATTTTAAAAAAATGGGAGATTTTTACATTAAAAAACACCCAAATATTAGTACTCCCTTAAAGAGAGAAATGTAAACTCTAATAACTCTGGAGCCTCTGTACCAGCATGAGAGGAATTCCTAAGAGCTGAGTAGTGGTTGCTGCCTCAGCTATTGGCTTAAATACCAAGCCAATTTCATTTATTTCATTCATTATGGCCCCTTGTATAACCTCGATAATTGAGCATATAGTTCCTACTAGATGTCACCTGAAGCATAAGCCCAAGTGATATCTATCTTGGGAGATATCCACCAAGAACAAATCTCTAGGATGGGCTTTAAGGCTCAAGTAAAAAGGACCTAACTCCCCCTACAAAATCGACTAGGGTTTTTCCATAATTACAAAAAAATATCATGACAGGGGCGCCTGGGTGGCTCAATCAGTTGAGCATCTGACCCTTGGTTTTGGCTCAGGTCATGATCAGGGTCTTGGGATCCAACCCCACCTGCGCTCTATGCTCAGCGGGGAGCCTGCTGGAGATCCTCTCCCTCTTCCTCTGCCCTCCCCCTGCTCTCTTTCTCTCTCTCTCAAATAAATAAATAAAATGTTTTTAAAAAATCATGATAGAACTGAAGAGCTATACATTTTTGGATTCTAGTTTTAACCTGGGACTAAGCACTTATCTTCAAAGGACTTGCTTGGTTTCCTAGACTTTGGAGTGAGGAAAGAAAGTTTTAAAGATTCACTCCAGCTACATAACCTATAGGCAGGACTTGCCTCATCAAGTTATCTTGTGGATTGTTCTTGAAGCTTAACCATGATTGCTACATAATTACTTAGTCCCAGGAAGGTCATGCTCTGTAGAGTAAATGGTGTATACAAAGTTCTCAGGGAAAAGGGTTAGTAAAACCCAATCTGCTGATACTTAACAAAGTTTGGAGTCATGTGCTAGATTCACTTCATTTACTAAAGGCTACCTTGTTATAGGACTTGCAGGTGGAGATAATATGTGTTTTTTTAATCTACATCATGCATTATTTAAAAAATATATGTTTTGATGCTATTTCTAAAATGGAGCGCTTACCATCCAAAGCCATGAACATTACCCAGGGCAAGACAAGGCAGTTCCAGGCAGAAGGACATGACAAAAGGCATGGGAGAAAACAGATTATGCTGTCCGCAGGGAATTATGTCCATTTCTATATTAGCAAGATGAATGCTTTGGTTCCCAGTTCATGCCTCAAATATGTGGAAAGACAGGGGAAAGTCAGATGAACCAAATTTCAGGCTTCTTTCATTTCCCCCTATTTGTGCAAATGAAGTTATTAAATGTGTCTTTGGAAGTTAGTGAAATGGGTTATAAAATCTGATCCCACCTCACAGGAAATATTGGGAAATATATAAAAGTATTTAAAAATGCTCTAGTCCTATTTTTGTAGCATACTGCTGTAAAGAAATGTGCAAGTCAAAGACAGTAAGAGACAGAGGGACCGTGTCTTCTCAACGAGAACTGGAAATGTTAGGGTATGAATTACTTTAATGCCCTTGAACTTGCACATAGTTTGTACCTGATAGGAAGTGAGAATAGGTGAATCTGAGCTAGCTGTCTGTTTTGGTGGCCATGGGTGATTCCAACAACTCATTTCTCACAGGAAAATCTTTGGGATACACAGTTCCTGTGATACCCAAATGGAGGAAAACACTCCATTTTCACAAGAGCAAAAGCTCTTCTCATCCCTTTAGTGTACTCTCCAGGAGTAACATAAACCCAACTTTCTAGCCAAGAAAGGTTGAGGGCCAGATTTGATGAAAGAGACAAACCTAGTGCCCTTTTCCCATGTGCGAGTATCAGAGAGGAATTTAGCAGTGAGGTGTTGTACAGACTGCTCCTTGCTAATGTCCAAGAAACAAAATTATTCCCAGGAAAGATTATAGACAAGGGAGGTTGCCTGAGGTTCAGAGACATATATGTAATTCAACACACTTATCAGTTGCTGCCTTCTCACTATATTCAACCCCCATACAAGTTCTGTGTTAGCTTCTCATCTCTGTAGAAATTAGGAGCAGAGTAATTATGTTCGTGCCTTATCTAAGGCTTTTAGAATAGATTTTCTAAGAAATTCTTTCTTTACATATTATTTTCTAATAATGCTGATCTGTAAGAAAATTCCTTTCATTCCCTAATAATTATATTCAAGGACAACTCTGTGAGAATATAGAATTCTAAAGTGTATTCTATGTATTAATTTCCTATTGTGCTTAAATAGAACTGTGTCTCATACTATTGCTTTTTTTTTTCCCCTCTATAATCCTTCCACAGAAAAGTAATTCATGAGAATCTGCTCCCCAAGCCAAATTTTGGAAGAGGTCAAAGACACAAGACTTCAGTCAAAAGAAAAATGAATGTGTGAATTATGTACTCCAATATATTGTATACCTTCCTAGGCAGTACAATTTCAGGATGAAAATTTCATCATGAGGAGTCCAGTGACTCAATGATGGAAAATGTCTCTACTCATTAACATTTCAAAATGAAGAACAATTATTTCCTTTCATGCTTGCTTTTGTGTGTTAGCATTATTTTTATAATTAATTGAGTTAGAATTCTGATCCCCAAACTCCAGTTGGCTTCACCTGTAGTTCTTTATGACTTATTCTATTTTATTGTAGTTCAATGATTGTGCTGTCAAATGAAAGGCTTGTAACTTCTGGATGGTATCTAAGTTCTCATTCCAAATTTCGGAGACTTGTCATTGTTTTAAATATATTAAGGGGACCTGAGATCCTAACATTTCCTTCCACTGCAAATAGGGTATTACACTGATGATGATGATATTTCAGTCTCACTAATAAAGCTTGTGCTTGGAGATGCCTTACGTATACACATGCATAAACACATACATTATAGATAACATAGATATAGATGTATAAAATGACACATTCATCCTCTAATGCATAAATCAACACAAAAAGGTTTTCCCACTTTAAGAAGTGAGATGTTATACATGTATGAATGACCTATTTAAAAGAATTTTTCTGACAGCCGAGTGTTAACTCTTCCAGGGCACTGACTGATGCATTGTGTTCCACTGGCAGAGTTATTTATGTAAGAGGTCATGGTGTCCTGACAAAGAAAAGAATTAATGACTTTTCCTTGCAAACTTAATAACTCTCTAAATGCAGTATAATGAAACTTAATAACTCTATAAATGCACTAAGATGTGCAAACTTGACAAGCAGGTGAATATTTTAATAGGTTGTTCTATATTCTCAATTGAATTCTTTAATCCATCCAGCCCTACTTTGTCTTTAATAAAGCTTTGAAAATTAGCCTAAATAATCCAAAAGAAACTTCTAGATACGAGACAAAATCTTTGTAACCATACAGCTATCACTCATTTATAGTAAAACATAAAAAGCAATATAAAAACAAAGAAGTACTCTCCTGTGATAATCTATTTCCAAATTACTAAAAATCCATGTGGCTTTTCATTGTGTGATAATTAAGTTAACAATATTGTGTACATATTTGGGCCTGGCAACTTAAATTTTTTAAAATAAATTACAAAATCTAAATCTTAACCTACTTGTTTGTTCTGAGAGTGTTCTTGTGTTAGGTTGACTATTTAATTGAAAATAAGAATAGCTGAATGGAGCACTGGGTGTTATACACAAACAATGAATTATGGAACACTACATCAAAAACTAATGATGTAATGTATGGTGATTAACATAACACAATAAAAAAAGAATAGCGCATTTCTGTTATTACATATTTTTTAAAGTAGTTTAGCAGTATTATTGGGTTAATTTAATCAAGTGAATTACTCAAGCACCAAGGCAATTTTAAATGTACTTTTTTCAATAAAAATAAAATGTTGAACCAAGAGAGAACAGGAGACTAGGCTTGTCTCTAAAGTAATTTACAAATCAAAGGCAATAGACTAGAGTGGCTGTCCCTTCTCAACAAGAGCAAGAGAATTCAGAGAATAATTAAAGTATGAATTACATTAACCTCCTGGAACTTTTCCAGTTAATTTCTCTGTACTTCTATCTGTGGACTTTTCACATTTGAACTTAATGTTTATAGGAAGAAATTACCCTTATGGTCTTTATAGTTTTATAATTAAGTCAGCCTAAGACTACAGTAAAGAAATCTTACCTTGGAGGCCAACGTGAATGGTTCATGTTGAATTTCTTAAAATTGAGACCAGAGTCAGAGGTGGGAGTGAAGCTGTTTAGAAAATTTGATCGTTCAGGCGTGGGTGTGTGTTTGTGTAAGTGTGAGCAGAGGGTCTACATGAAGGGAAATGAATGGAGAAAGGTGAGGAACTTGTGAAGGAAGAACATGGGGAACCAAGGAATGACATGGTGGAAGGGGTATCTCAGTATATTAATATGCAGTAATGGATCAAGAGCCTTCTGGTTTATTCTAAGTATTTGTCTTATCAAATGCAGCACATAACTCATAAGACACTCCTAAGAGCCAAACGTCATCCAAGCAAAAATCAACACAAAATTCTACCCAGTATCATGCACAGGCCTATCACTGCGTCAGTGGGTATCTATGTAATGAGTATCTTACGCCCTCAGCTCTCTTCAGCTGGAGTATGTGTGCTGACAACTAACCGATAACCCAGTTTCAGCTTCTAGATGGAAACATGGAGTCTGAATCCTCACATCATGTGCCGCATTTACTGTGATCTGAATTCTATCCCCTACTTAACCGTGAGTCCTTGGGAGCAGGGACGTTAATTCATTTTTGTGGCTCCTGTGAGGCCTCACAAAACGTGCTCTTTTCTTAATATTTAAAATGACATTACTCATAGGGCTTTTCTGGCATGGTATGGAAAGAGAATCAATTTTGGATCCAGAGTTCGAACACTTGCTTGCTTATTCACATAACTTCATCAGTTTCCTTATCAGCAATGTGAGGGTAAGACTAACTGCCTTGCAAAAATGCCTTGACACTGGTGTGAAATGAAGTATGTAGGGTGTGCCCAGCACCCAGGAGGTGCTCAGTAAATGGCAGCTCTGATTAACATCACCTGTGACAAACACTTCCTTACCCTCCACCAGCAAAACAGCATAGAGTTCTACAGCCAATCCACTTTAAATGCCCCGTGGAAATACTGAGCCTTTGAAGGCTGTTCCCACATTTCTTTTCGCCATCTCATTTTTTGCTGTGCAAAATAGAAAAGCCAGTATTTCTTATCTTTTGTTGCTGGAACATGACAATATGCGCTTTCACTGATTAGATGTACAAAACAAAATCAGTTGCCTTTTAAGATTTCAATTGTCATTAGTAGCTTTAAAATGTTACTTGAGATTAAATTGAAAAAGTAGGTTTGTTTTGAAGACAATAGGTTCAGAAAAATTGGATCTCAGTGATAAAGGGAGGTAACCTACTACTTTTCATCATTTTTAAAACATCCAACACACTCATTCACTCACTGTAGGGTTTTGTAATTGGAAAAAAAAAAAGCCTTCCCCTCTCATAGTACACCTGACTTGCTTTCTTTCCTCTCTTAGAGAATTAGTTGGAACGCTACTGAGAGTCAGAGTGTTAAGGAAAAACATTCTTGCCATTTGTGCTTAACAGCTAATAATGGAACCGACCTACAAATTAAATATTGTATAATATTTACAATATACAAATATACAAAAAAAATATTGTATAACTCTCAAGTGTCATAGTGTATATAATTTACCAGAAAAATTTTCCTCAAAGTAAGAAGTCACTATTTTTTAGATATTAAACAACTATTAAACTGACAGAAGCATAGCCATTCTTTTTGGAATCACTGATTCTACTGACTTTTGAATCCAGGAAGTTTGGATCCCGCTGACGCATTATCTTCGCAACTAATGAATTGTTGAACACTACAACAAAAACTTATGATGTACTATATGCTGGCTAACTGAACATTAAAAAAAAAGACAGATTCTCTTCAAAAAGAGAATTCTCTTTTCAAATTCTGGGTGCTTTCTGGATTCATAAACCTTCTTAAACTGTCTCTTCTCTTTACATGACCTGGTTGTGATTATAACAATGATTTGTTTCATTTGCTATCTACATAAATGAGAACATTGGCAATATATATCTTAGATTTTAAGGTCTTAGCAGAAATAAGCTTGATTTTTTTCTTTTTTTTTACCATAGCACCATAGTACAATTAAGCATTCAAGAAATATTTTAGCATTTAAATTTATTTTAAACACAAACTTCATGGTTAATGATATGTTAACATTTATTGAGCATTTACCATGTGCCAAATATTGTTTTAAATGCTTAGTGTGATCTTCAGAAAACCCTTGAGATAGGTACAAGTTTATTCTTGAAAATGTAGAAAACAGTATGTTTATTGCTAACTAAAAAAAAAATATAGGTGCATAAATTAATAAGTTCAGAAAACAATGTAAAGCAATATCCAATAGTTTCTTTTTTCTTGTTGTTAAGAGGCACTAATTTAAAATGAAGTGGTACCAACATTGCAGGATCCTGTTGAATATCTCGAAGCTAGAGCTCTATGTTAAAACTGAACACCAGCAACATCTTGGTATATCGCACCATTGTCCATATCTCATGAAACACGTTTGTGGGTGTGCTCGAAATGTGCTATGACTTGGCAAAAATCATCCTTGAAAGTTGAAGGATAAATGTTTCAAAGAACATGCAAAACACAAAAAGTCATCAATAAAATAACTTGGTCTGTATGCTTTAAAAGGAATCTGATCTTTTTTTTTTTAACGTGCTGCCATCTTAAAAGCTGTTTTTTTCACAGTAAGATATATATGAGTTTGGTGCAGTATTAGGAGTAGGTATGTATATGATCTTCCATAAGCTCAAAAAATTTTACATCATTTAAATCTTGTGTGAAAGAATCAGGCTACTTCTTCCTCTTAGAAACCGGAGGAAGCAATAGCAGAGGGCCAGCCCAACAACAGGAGGCAGAAAATCATGCATCCTTTCCCGCCTCACACTAAGTCTGCTAGAAGATAGGGTTTATTCCCAGTTATCTGATAGCCACCCCATTCAGCAGCAGCCATGGTTCCCACAGGGGCTTATAAAGAAAACCCAAAAGGAAAGCAAAAGAAGCTGTCACCTCTCTCACCTGGACCATTGGAGCAAAAGGTATAGGAGTTATGTTGTCCACTTCCATGGACATAGAGCAGTTCTTTTTCACTTCTAAAGCTAAATACAATCCTCTATGTAATGATAACCATGTCATAATTTTTTAAATCTTTAATAATTTGTTTTGATCTCCTCACCTCAGAGTTTTACAAAGCTTCCAATATATGGGAGTCCAAGTTTCCAGCATTCTCCCCTTATTCTTGTTTAATACAGTTATAGAGCATGACCTCTCGTATCATGTGATTTACTTTTCTCTTATTTCCAGCGTGTACCGCGAGAGTCTCAAGGGCAGTACAGAGGATCTTCACATCATAGCTCTACCACTGTGCTCAGAATAGAGCCCACCACAATGATACATTATTACATATATGTCTAGTAACTCTTCTTGAAATCAAAACTAGGATAGACCGAGGAGGGCCTGTGGCTTAGTTGGTTAAGCATCTGACTCTTGATTTCAGCTCAGGTCATGATCTCGGGGTCGTGAGATTGAGCCCTGTGTCAGACACATGCTGAGTGTGTAGCCTGCCTAAGATTCTCTCTCTCTCTTTCTCTCCCGAAGTCCCTCCCCAGTGCATGTGCACGCTGTTTGTCTCTCTCTCCCTCTAAAAAAAAATTGAAAAAAAACTAGGACAGACCAAGAGTTCATGTTTTTTTTCTTTTTTCTCAAATATTCTGTAGACATACTTAGAAATGAGAATAGTACTGTGTTTCCTGGTAGTTTGAAAAGGTTTCTTAAAGTGACCAATACTGATTTTTGGATTTATAAGAATGGCTTTTTCCACAACTCCTCTACTAGGATTGGAAAATGGACTTGAATCTTAACTCTTTCATCTGGTTGCTGACCACTTGGATATCCTCTTCCTGTTAGAGGTACTTCTCTGTATCTTCAGGACTTGATGTGGTCGTGATTTCAAACCTAATCAGGCTGTTTGCCTCCCTCCATTTGAGTCTGAGTACTGTCACTGCCTGAAATTACTGCTACATTATCTCACCCAGTAGATTGCTGGTGGCTTTAATTAGAGCAGTTTAAGAACCAAAATATAATGATGCTAACACGTAAGAAGTTTATTTTTTTGTTCAGGTAATGGTACAGAAATATTCCAGGTCAGTGGAGAGTAGAGATTATCCTTCACATAGTCATTCATGGATCTAAGCTGATAGCATCTTTGCCATTGCCAAAACGTGGTTTCCAAAGTTTCTCTGGACATCACCATTCCAGAAGAAGGAAATAATAAGTAGGAGCACTACCTGGGAGGTTTAATCCATCCCTCCCATAAATCAACAACCAAAAGGAGGGGGGTGGAGAATGGCCATTTCTTGACTCACATTCTATTGACTAGTATTCAGTCACACCACCATAGTTAACTGCAAGGCAGTCTGGGAAAAGTCAAGCCCTGTGCCCAGAATAAAGGTAGAATGGATTTTACCAGACAGTTGGAAGTCCCTGCCAGAACCCATGCCTCTGGTGACGACAAACTCATGTACGCCCTTATTCCCACATGTATATCACTCTCCTCTTCTCCCTTCTGTTATAGCATGTAGCTCAAAGCCCAGGACCTCTTGGTGATGTACGGTTTTCTCATCAGACAATCAATAAACTAAGAAGACAAGTTTTCTGCCCACTGCTATACCCAATACACAATGGTGGACCTAGGATATCTGCAATAAAAATCACCGTGCAAAAAAGATGGTACACACATCAGTCATTGGTCCATGGCACTGAGAGAATCTGATAGGCAAACATTGCGAAGACTCCTGCCCAGGCTATGGAAGTGTCTGTTGTTCTCTATGGCAATGCACTTTGCACTTGGCTTTGCACTTTGTAAGTTCTTCCTGGTCATTAAATTCCATGGCCATATTTGAAATGAGTGTTGAGCCCTGCTTATGAGCTATACAAATTTGGTAACACATTTTCTAATGGTGCTAGGGTTGTTTTATAGAGAAATAGGTAAAAGTTTTTTCAAGCCAGGCTCACACTTACTTTGGCAACACAAATCCCTTAGGAAATTAAGTGACTTCTGGTCAATTTGCTTTCAATCAGCTCCATTTACCTGTAACTACGTCCGAAGTTATTTCCGAGACAAAATTTTAAATCTTTTCATTTCATTGTGTACTTGCATTAATCCTTGCCTCTAACTTAATGACGGCTTTTTTGAGGCATCTTAAATAATGGACTATAATGAAAAGCAATATACTTGATGTGATCTCAGCCCTGGGGCTGAGTTCTTTTGGTTAATGAGAAACATTGATAAGTCTTTTTCCTCTAAGTCTTTTTCAGTCTTATCTGTCCTGTTTTAGCCCAGAAGCATTTGCTTTCCCCAAAACTCTGAGATTCTTAATTTATTCTTGAAAATCAGCCAATTATTTCCTAAACTCATTTTTTGTTATACTATTGTTAAAAGTTGTAACAATTAACAAACACTAAAACTTAGGTTCTTTCTAACCATTCTCCTAAACTACAGATGCAGAAGGCACATAGTATCCCATCCAAGTTACTATAGACAGCGCTCACCAAATAACTTACATCAACATAGCATAAAGAGTCCACCTTCCTGAAGTATTATTTCATTCTTTGTCTCCTGACACCCAGATACTACACCAATGCCATTTACTTCAGGGTTTTACTATGGTAGCATCCTTATATCTGTATTAGACAGACTAAATGCTATAACAAGTAAGGCCAAAGTTTTAGGGCTCAGCACAATTAAAGTTGGTAGGTTTGCTCATCTAACTGTCCAGTGTGAATCTGAGAAGGAACTGGAGGTGATTTCTGCTCCATACAGTCATTCAGGATTCTAGGCTTATAGTTCCTCTTGGTCTGCAAAGTCATTTTCCCAATCACCTCGCAGGGGGAAAGGATGGGGGACACTCACATGAGGTTTTCTGGGCCAGACTGGCAAGTGGGATAAATGGTAACCTTCACTCCTATGCCATTGGCCAGAGTTAGTTGCATGACCACAACTAAAGGTCGTGGAAGGTAAGACTTGTTTTAGCCACTATCTTCAGTAAGATGTTACACGGGGCAGTGGTAGTTGGCATCCTTCTTCCTCTTTTTCTAAAGGGAATATGTCTGAACTGGTGTGTCCATTAAGAATAATGTTCCCTGTAAGTATTTCGTCTATAACCATTATAGTTTAAGAAAGCTCGGGGGCACCTGGTTGTCTCAGTTGGTTGAGCGACTGCCTTCAGCTCAGGTCATGATCCTGGAGTCCCAGGATCGAGCCCCACATTGGGCTCCCTGCTCAGCAGGGAGTTTGCTTCTCCCTCTGACCCTCCTCCCTCTCATGCTCTCTCTCTATCTCATTCTCTCTCTCTCTCTCAATAAATAAATAAAAATCTTTAAAAATAACTAAAAGAAAGCTCTTTCCTCGTTGCTAGGGGATATTTTTTTTCATCCTAAGCAGTTATTGAATCCTATCAAATGCTTTTTCTTTCCTGCAGCTATGGAGAATCGGTAAATTTAAATCTTTCTTACTCTTGTAATTATTACTTGAGTACTACTGCACCTGATTTCAAGGCCAGGTTTTTCCACTACAAAAAAGACTTTTCAATTACTCTTTAAAGCTTCTGTGCAACATGGAAATGAAATTATGCATAGAAATGATTGTAATAAAGGAGAAATCATGATGCACATCACCAGTGAAGTGTCACAAGTATTCCAGGAACTGAAATGAAGGAGAAAGATCATGTTCAGCTGCAGGTTTCAAGAAAGACTGAAGGGGTTGGAGATGGGAAGTAGACCCCTACTAGAAGTAGGAGTCAAGTTTGGGAGAGCAGGCTGGAGGTATATCATAAGGTACACCTGATGAACCTTAATGCAAATCTCACCTCTCTAGGTCAAGTCAAAATAGACTTTTCATTCAAGATGGTACAATGAACATACAAGTATATATTTTCTCTTTTCTAAGCCTCCATCTATTAATTGTAAAGGGTAAGAAACAAAATTGAAAGAACAGAAGAAAGAATAACAACAACAGATGAACATTTCAGTAAAGATCTGGAAAACTGAAAACCAATGAAAGAGGTAACTGATGAATTAGAAAGGAAGAGGAAATGTGATTTGTGCAATAGAATTTCCGCCCCCCAAAAAACCAAATAAGCTACCTAGAGAATAATAAGACTGCCTGAGTGAGTGTTTATTTCTAGGGTCTGAAATGAGTAGTTGGGAGAGGCTGGGACAAAGAATGGTTGCCAAATACATAGTGGTTAAAAACACAGTTCTTATGGCCAGGACACGTAGGTTAGCATCCAAGCTCTACCATGTACTAGTTGTGAGGCCTTGAATATGCTAGTTAACCTCTCTGCGCCTCATTACTCTTATTTGCAAAATAGGGTTGATAATCACAGTAGTACCTTCTCAAAGGGTGGTAGTGAGGAGTGAATGAGTTCATACATGCAACATTTAGAATAGTGCCTAGTGCAATGTTAGTGATCAATTAATGTCAGCTATTGTGATTTGTATTATAATCTCGGGAAAAAAACACTTGTTAAAGAAATGTACATGTATTACCTTGATGATCTGTTCTTTTCAGTCCATTTTTAAGATTTTAAGCCCAGTAGGATAAATGAAGGTGTGAACAAATCCAAGAGCAGAGAACTTGCAGAAGCAGAAGGGAGACTTCAGCTTGCATGCTCACTGCATGGCAGTCCAGACACAAATGAAATAACGTGTGAGGCATGGCAAAGGAATGTCCCGGAAAAACTGAAATTTAGCCAATACCCCCAGGTGCCTGGCTGCTGAAATGGCACTGTGATTAAAAAGAAAGCACAAGAGCAAGTTTATTATTCTGTGAGCTTCTTGAAGGCAGGGACTGAGAGTATTTCAAATCTTTTGTCTCTAAAGCAGGGTTTTTGAGAGGCTTCCATTGGTATGAAGTGATCTCAATTATAATTCACCTTGCTGGAGTTTGGAGCCTTCTCTCAACAGGAAAGAGAAGGACAGGCATAGGGTAGGAACACACAGAGGAGGGCCCGACTTCCAAATGATCTCTGGAGAGTTCCTGTCATCTCAAGGACAGGACAGATCCTGAGTCAGAAATCTCTAAGGGGCTGCATGATGCCCTCATGCCTGTGACACAAAGTTAAAACCAAAGGGTCTTGCGTCACATGTAGTTCTCCCCTCCTGTCCCTTACACCAGACGCACCATGACAGCCTTGCCCTGGGGGTGAGGGTACGGGATGTCTGAGGCTTCATTTCTCCCCGTCCTAAAAGACAGGGTACGGCAGGGCCCTGGCCATGTGTTACATGCCTTCCCTTGATGGACGGCAAGAAGACAGTCACAAAGCTGTGTTGCTCAGCATCAGCATTGGAATAAATGTGTACCGTGAACTCCCAAAGTGACTTCTTGGAATGTCTAAGTTCCGGTGTATTTTGGAACTCTCAGGACATGACTTAACAGTCACATTATGCTGACATCTGTTAGATTTAATGACAAGGAATGGGGTTTGTTGCATGTTTGAAAGATTACGAATGGGTCCTGTAGTAAGAGCTCATCGTGTGTGTGTGTGTGTGTGTGTGTGTGTGTGTGTGTGTGTGTTTAGGGATTGTATTTATAGTGAATTTTAGTTTTTTTTCTTTTTTACATTTGCCTAACTTCCAAATTTTTTTTTAAAGATTTTATTTATTTATTCATGAGAGACAGAGAGAGAGAGAGAGAGAGGCAGAGGGAGAAGCAGGCTCCCAAGGAGCAGGGAGCCCGATGCGGGACCCGATCCCAGGACTCTGGGATCATGACCTGAGCCGAAGGCAGACGCTTAAACATCTGAGCCACCCAGGCGCCCCCAAATTTTTTATAATAAGCCTGTATTATATCTTCAAAGAAAAAGTAAATAAAAATCATTAACTTTTTATTTTTTAAATTTAAATTTAATTAGCCAACATATAGTACATTATTAGTTTTAATGTAATGTTCAATGATTCATTAGTTGCATATAACACCCAGTACTCATCACCACACATGCCTTCCTCAATGCCCACACCCTGTTACTCCATCCCCCCACCCCCCTCACCCTCTTCAACCCTCAGTTTTTTCCTGGAGTCAAGAGTCTCTCATGGTTTGTCTCCCTCTATGATTTCTTCCCAGGTTTTCCCCCCTTTCCCTATTGTCCTCTGCACTGTTCCTTATATTCCACATATGAGTGAAACTGTATGATAATTGTCTTTCTCTGATTGACTTATTTCACTTAACGTAATCCCCTCCAGTTCCATCCCTGTCGATGCAAATGGTGGGCATCCATCCTTTCTGATGGCTGAGTAATATTCCATTGCATACATGAACCACATCTTCTTTATCCATTCATCTGTTGAAGGACATCTTGGTTCCTTCCACAGTTTTTCAAAGTTAAAAAAAAAAAAAAATCATGACCAGACAGTTGCTATACCACATTTCCCTAATGTATAGAATGTATTAGTCTACATGGGGATTTACTTATAAATGATAAAAACAGTCCTCCAGATCTATGAGTTCCTGCACTGTGTTGCTTGCATGCCCAACACATTCTAGTGACTGTGTGATTGTGATTTATAGAGAACTGTGGCTGTCAGTTCAAATTAGAGACAAAAATTTCAGTCCTGCCGTGGATATCCAAAAAGTTCTTCAGTATAGATGGGTTTGGGAATAGAATCTGAGATGATCAATAGGCGCTGAGTGGTTTCTATTTTTTTGAGGTTGGCCTTGAAATTATCTGCCCCTTTGAGTCATTCTTAGAATTGATCTTATGCTCAAGCCAGTCATTTCGCAATGAAGAACATACAATTTCTCAGACTTCCCTCTTTCCAAGTTTTATGACTAGAGTTCAACCTGAGTTCACATTATCAGTTGATGAACATCACTCAGTGAAGCTTATTAACTGGGATTGTTGTCTCAGTTTGGGTCTCTTCCAGATGGTTTTGCCAAAGGCCGTCAGTGCATCATATATTAGAAGAACATGTTATTTCAGTCTCTACTTGAGTCACTCATAGGATGTCCTTGACCCTTCTCATGGCTCTTCTCTCATGTGGGTAGAGTTATTTGTAATAAGATGTGCTCTAAGGAAAGCTAATAGAGTAATTTTTAGACTATTTATCAACTGAAATTGAGTAATTATTTCCAATATTGCCAACCATGTGAAAACAATTTCCATTCTCAGATGAAAGATAATATTAACTCAAAAGCAATCAGTTTAATGTAAGTCTTACTTAACCTAAATCAATTAAATTCTTTCTGGGCCTACTAAAGCACAAAATTGCTGAACATTTTAATTTTCTCAGATCAAAGTAACTCCATCCCTGAGTATTTTGAAATGAAGAAAAGGGAGCACTGAAAAGTGACCAACATCATTTATTCTTACTACAAAGAAGAGATGAGATTGTCGGGAACACAGTGAGAGCCCGCATGTTATTTCCCTACCTCTTCTTATTTCCTACCCTCCCTCTACCACAAAGCAATCGGAGGGATTTTTCTAAAAACTTAAGACATAAATTAAAATATAAATATCTACTTCCCTGATTTAAAGATCTCCAATGAGCTTCCCATTGCACCAGAGCAAAATCACCACTCCCAGCATGCTCTTCTGGATCTCACCTGCCCTTATGCCCCGTCTTCTCTCCCCGCCCCACACCTTCTCCATATCTCTCCTTATTCATAGGCTCCAGCCACTGACCTTTTCTCTTGACGCTCCAACACCCCATGCTTCTTTCTTTCTTGTTCTCCCTTATTCTCATATCTTTGCTTGGTTACCTCCTTCATATCATTCCTGTCTCACACCTTCAAAGAAGATTATTGATGGTTTTACTTTTTGTCTGCTTTGTTCATTACTATATCCCCAAACCTGGGAATAGTGAGTGGACAGAAAAACAATAAAATTTTGTTGAATGAAATAGGTCTCCCCTGCCTACCCAACACAAAGCAGCTTTCTCTCTCCTTCCTCCATTAAATTCTATCTCATTTTTTCCCTTTATTGTCCTCATAGCAACCGGTTTCTAGGACTGTCCTCTTTATTTGCATAACTGGTTATTGGCAAGTCCCAATTCATAGGGTAGAAAAACATTCAATCTTTTATTCACTTAGATATATGGAATATGCGTTTCCTATTATTTCCATACATCTGAGAGAGATAAACTTTCTAGTCTCTTTTGTTATTAAAACCATTTCAATTTCAATATGCTAATCTCATATCCAGTTCAAAGCTCTGTGGCTACCCTTTCCCTTCTAGCTTTAGCTTCCTGAGGGTTAGAAGTGAAGAACAAAAAACAGGGAAGGGGCATCATTGTACTTAACTGTTCCAGGTTGTGGTTCTCTGCTTGATGGTTGTAGCTGCTGACCTGGCTTACACAAACCCCACCAATGGACTCTGGGAGTCGGAGTCCAATGCTGGATCTCTCAAAGATATGGGGGAATCTCAGAAGGCCTTGACATCACATGGGGATTCACACCAGCTCTGCCTCTTCCATTCTTGCTCAACTCACATCCCCAAATTCTTATCCCAAGGCTCTTACTCCTAGTGCCCCTTGTAGGCATCCAAATCTTTATAAGCTTTTCTTTCAGAGCTTCCCTTTCCCTTCCCCACTTAGATTCTGGGAATAGAGAACACGCTTCTTTCCTCCTCCATGCATTCCCTACCAGATCACTGACAAGGAACCTTCAGTGAGTTTCTTCCCTCCACATTGCTCACCTTGTATGGACCTGGCCCGTAGAAAGTCTGGTTCTGTAAAGTCTAAAAAACCCCTGTGAGGTCGTTGGGCCCCACCAATGAGCAACAGCTCAGTGGTTCTTAGAATGAGGTGGTTCTCAGTCTTTCTTGTTTTGTCGTGGATGCCAATTATGAGAGAATAAGAAAATCTCACAAAATCTTATAACATTGGCTTATTACTTTATCATAAGCCACCCACAGCCGCACAGACACCAGGATGTAAGTTTCCTGAGAGCAATGACTGTGTGGGTCTCTATGTCCCTAGAAAAGTAAGTAGAAGAGAGACATCATTCAATAAATAGGTTGTGGAATGACTGACAGGAAAGTTTCAAACATTTTCTTAGGATGTGTAAAACTTGCTAGAGCAGTGAGCAGATCCCATCTTCTAAAAATATTTAACACTCTCAATGTTGTTTTTTCAAGACAACTAACTTGTTCAAAACGCATTCTACCTTCTGATCAATACACTTCTATTCAAATTTGCAGCCACTCTGATAAGAGATGTCAGCTTACTCCTTGAGCCAAGTTTTACCAAGTCTCTTTTATGCTCAGAGCCCATCTTTCACAATGAAAACTTCTCACACAACTGATTTGTCATAGAAATGTGTGTTTTCTGCATAGATGGCTGATCTTTCTAGACCCTTGTGGATTTAACCCATCCCCATCCTACAACTTAAAAAGTGAACAAAGCATGCTTTTCCTTTGCAGAGTCACTTACCTCACATATTGTGCCCAGCTTTGCTGTGAACACACCGTTCTGTCCCAATTCAAAGAAAGCTTCATTTTGACTCTACTTTAGTTATCCATCCTACCCCATCTATTCACATGCTAGTTTCATCATGGTTCAGTTTAATGACTTGTTTTTTAACCTTCCCTCCCTGTGCTTAACCATACCAGGCCACTCTCTATCCTGTGTTTAAATAGCCTGTTTCAGTTGTCTCCCAAGTCAACAGCTTTGAAATCAGGGACTGATTCACCATTGTACCTATAGTACCTCATGTAGTAAGGGACATACATTGAGCACTTATAGATACTCACTGTGTAACTGAATGAATAAATGGATTGGTTTATTAATACTTTAGTAAAATCTTATGAAAGACATTTACATCAGCTTCTAAAAGTAAAGCTTGCAATTACATGGTGAAAAATGATATTGTTGTTGTTTTCATTATTATTACTGCCCATGACAGAGTGTGAGTAGAAAAGCAATAGATGAGCAGAGAAATTACATTGAGAAAAATCTAAAAATGAAGGTCAAAATTATCTTCCCTAGGAATCCTCTTCCCCCAGATGTCTAGTTGGTTTTTCTTTCATGTCCTTCAAATGTACTCTCAAAAAAGTTTTAGGAGAGGCTTCCCTGATCATCTTTTATAAAATGAACAATCCCTTGCTCCCCACCTTGAACATGCACACCTTCCCAGAGGGTTGGCAGAGGCCTAGTTGTGTCTACTTTATAGCCCAAGTTCTCCCTCCACACAATCCTGCTTCATACCCTTCTGTGACAAGTGTTTGATCCTTTCAGTAAACTTTCTGCACTTAATCTCCATCCAAGGTTCTGCTTCCTGAAACACCTGACCTGTAGCATTCCACCCTTATTCCGCTTTATTGTTCTTCAGCACTTCTTACACTTACTGCTCTATCATATGTCCATTACTGACCTATTAGATATTCATTTTCTACAGTATTATGGACCATGCCTCCCTCCTCATTAAATTGTAAGCTCCATTTCAGCAGATACTCTGTTTTATTTGCTGCTGTGACCACAAGACTTGGAACACCATAAGCAATAGATTTCAGTGGTAAATATTGAATGAATGAAAGTTGGAATTTGCAAAACTATATCCTGATTACACTGCCATTGCTCAAAAGTTTCCTAAACCTCAAATTTCACTGTCTGCCAGAAATCTAAAGTACCTACACTGGCATATATTAATTAAGATCAGAGCAGAAATTAAGAATGTGCAAATGGTATACCCTAGCATAATTAGGACTCCAGCATCAAGAGTTAACATTTCCAGGACAATGACTTCTGTTATATTTCTCTAATTTGTGTAACTTTGTTTAAAATAGTCATCTTCAGAATATTGATAGCTAGCATTTACATAGAGGGTTATGGGTCACAAAGCATTGCACATATTATTTCATTTGGTTTGATACTGACAAAAATCATGCAAAGGACGTTGAATTGTGATGTCAAGTTTACTGATGAGAAGACTAAGTCTCTGAGAGCTTAAATGACTTTTTCAATGACACAACTGGTACCTGAGTCAAATCTGGGCCCACAGACTCCAAATCCACTGCCCTTTCTCTCAGGACACCACCCCAATAAGTCCCCAGAGAGTCACTCTACAAAACTAAATTTGTGGTGTAATGCCTGTCAGAATAGCAAAATGTGAACATCTCAGCCACCCATCTTTTTAAAGATTTATTTATTTGAGAGAGAGAGAGCAAGGGGAGGGGCAGAGGGAGAGAGAGAGAGAGAATCTCAAGCAGACTCTGCACCAAGCCTGGAGCCCAATGCAGGGCTCTCTATCTCACAACCCATGAGATCATGACCTGAGTTGAAACGAAGAGTTGGACACTTGACCGACTGAGCCACCCAGGCGCCCCCTTAGCCACCCATTTAAAAAACACCCTACCTGCAGTTTATTTAAATTAACTTTTTTAAAGATTTTATTTATTTATTTATTTGACAGAGAGAGACATAAGGAGAGAGGGAACCCAAGCAGGGGGAGAGAGGGAGAAGCAGGCTTCCCGCCGAGCAAGGAGTCCTATGTGGGGCTCTGATCCCAGGACCCTGGGATCATGACCTGAGCCGAAGGCAGATGCTTGACAACTGAGCCACCCAGGCGCCCCTTAATTAACTCTTGATTGTATATTTACTTCAGCAACATTTTGTGGAAATTCTGAATTGTGTGTTTGTTTCATTTTTTATATCTGTATTTGTGAATTAATGCCATAGATCTTCTGGACAAAAGACACATCCTATTTGTTACTTCTTATATCTCTAAACATTCATTTACAATTCTTTGCCTTTCTATGGAAGAAGATATGTACAGTTGACCCTTGAACAGCACAGATATAAACTCTGTGGGCCCACTTATACATGGACTCTTTTTACCGCACAGGACAGTAAATGTATTTTTTCTTCTTTATGATTTTCTTAATAATATTCTCTTTTCTCTAGCTTACTTTATTGTACAAATACAACATATAATACATATAATGGACAAAATATATGTTAATCGACTGTTTATGTTATCAGTACGGTTTCTAGTCAACAGTATGTTATTAGTAGTTAAGTTTTTGGAAAATCGAAAGTCATATGTGGATTTTCAACCACATGGTGGGTCAGTGCCCCTAACCCTTATGTTGCTCAAGGTTCAACTGTATTTTACCCATCTGTAAAATTGACTTGCTTTTGATTGATAGTGACTTTTATTCTCTTTTACATATTTCAAAGATAGAACTATAAATAAATTCATATAGGGGTGCCTGGCTGGCTCAGCTGGTGGAGTGTGCGAGACTCTTGATCTCGGGGTTGTAAGTTTGAGTCCCTTTTTGGGTGTAGAAATTACTTTAAGTATATAAAATCTTTTAAAAAATTCGTATAAGCAAAAACAAAGAAAATTACATATAGCATTTCTACAAAGAGATCACATTATCATATTAATATTTTTGTATATATCCTTCTAATACTATACATATGATACTATATATGATATGTATGTCATATAATACTTATTACTTTATTAATTTATTTTTCCATAAATTTTTTCTGATGATACAGAAATGTATTCTCATTTGAACATCTATAAATCAATTAGGATTTAAAAGGCATTTTAAGTTTGTAGATAAGTTCTTACCAACACTAACACATACAATTAATATGATTATCTACAGCAAATAAGTAAATAATGACCTGAAACTTACACACTAAAAATAAAAGGAAAACATATATGTAGAAAATCCAAAAGGATGGACTAAAATATTCCTGGAACTAATAAGCAATTATAGTAAGGATGCAGGGTACAAGTTCAATATACAAAAGTCAATTGCTGGATGCCTGGGTGGCTCAGATGGTTAAGCTTCTGCCTTTGGCTCAGGTCATGATCCCAGGGTCCTGGATCGAGTCCCGCATAGGGTTCCCTGCAGCGGGGAGCCTGCTTCTCCCTCTGCCTCTCTCTCTCTCTATCTCTTATGAATAAATAAATAAAATATTTAAAAAAAACAAAAGTCAACTGCTTTCCTATATACCAGCAATGAACAAGTTGAACTTGAAATTAAAAACACAATACCAATTACATTAGCACCTAAGAAAATTAAATACTTATGTGGATATCTAACAAAATATGTACAAGATCTATATAAGAAAAACTACAAAACTCTGATAAATGAAAATTAAGAACCAAATAAATAGAGAAATATTCCAAATTTATGAATAGGAAGACACTATATTGTCAAGATGTCAGTTCTTCCAAACTTGATCTGAAGATTCAATGCAATCCTAATAAAGGTTTCAGCAAGTTATTTTGTGAATATTGACAAGCTGATTCTAAAGTTTGAATGGAGAGGCAAAAGACCCAGAATAGCCAACATAATATTGAAGGAGAAGAAAAGGTTGGAAGACTGACAGTACCAGATTTCAGGATTTATTATAAAGCTATAGTAGACAATACAGAGTGGTTTTGGTGAAAGAATAGACACATAGATCAATGGTACAGAATAGAGAGCCTAGAAATAGACCCACATAAATATAGTCAACTAATCTTTGGCAAAAGAGCCAGTGATGGAGAAAAAATAGTCTTTTCAACAAATAGTGCTCAAACAACTGGACATACACATGAAAAACAAAAATGAATCTAGATATAGAACTTACACTTTTCACAAAAATTAACTCAAAATAAATCATATATATATATATATATATATGTAATGCAAATCTGTGAAATTCCTAAAAACTTAAATGAGCTTGGGTATGGCAATAACTTTGTAGGTACAACACCACAGGCACAATCCATGAAAAAAATAATTGATAAGCTGGACTTCACTAAAATTAAAAATATCTGCTCTGGAGGAGCTGTTCAGGGGCACCACCAGGAGCTGCCACATTCAAGACCAGGAGCTGCTGCCATCACAGCCACGGTGTCAGTAATTAGCACTATGGACAGCTCCCATGAGCACATGATTCATGATGCCCAGATGGACTACTATGGCACCTGCCTAGCAACCTGCTCATCAGACAGGTCCGTTATAATCTTCAATGTGCTCAGTGGAGGGCAGATCCTCATCACCAGCCTCAGGGGTCATGAGGGTCCTGTGTGGCAAGCTGCTGGGCCCACTCCATGTATAGGAACATCCTGGCATCCTGCTCCTATGATCGGAAAGTCATTATCTAGAAAGCGGAGAAGAGCACTTCAGGGAAGATGCACAGGCATATAGGCCACAAATCCTCAATAAACTCTGTGTGCTGGGCCCCCCATGCCTACAGCCTAATCCTGGCCTGTGGGAACTCAGATGGGGTCATCTCCCTGCTGGTGTACACTGGAGAAGGCCAGTGGGAAGTGAAGAAGATCAATGATGCGCCCATTATTGGCTGCAATGCCATCAGTTGGGCTCCTCCTACTGCACCTAGAAGCCTCATAGACTAGCCGTTGGGGCAGAAACCCAACTACTTCAAGAAGTTTGCATCAGGTGTCTGTGACAACCTCATAAAGCTGTGGAAGGAGGAGGAGGACAGCCAGTAGAAGGAGGAACAGAAGCTAGAAGTGCACAATGACTGGGTTTGAGATGTGGCCTGGGCCCTCTCTATTGGCCTACCCACCAGCACCATTGTCAGCTCCTCAGTGTGAGGACAGACGTGTGTTCATTTGGACAGGTGATGACACCTCAGGCAATGCGTGGTCACCCAAACTGCTGCACAAGTTCAATGATATTTTGTGGCATGTGAGCTAGTCCACCACAGCCAACATCCTGGCTGTCTCAGGTGGAGACAATAAGGTGACCCTGTGGAAGGAGTCCATCCATGGGCAGTGGGTGTGCATCGGTGATGTCAACAAGGGCCAGGGTCCCGTCTGCTTCTGTCACAGAGGGCCAACAGAACAAACGGTAACAAGACAGGTGAGGCCCAGCTCCCCACTTGCTGGCTCCAGGACTGCTTCTTCCTGGACCAGCTGACCAAACAGCTGGGAGGAACAGCTCCAACAAGATTACTTTCCCAGGAGTAGTTACAAATGCGACCAGATTGATTATCTGCATAACATGATTTGATATGGCTTGTAATCCTGCTGAAAGCATTCATATTAGGAGGGAAAAGTTATAAATGATCTTCAAATCTATTGTTTTAAAATATCTTTGGCCATTTTTATGTAGCTTTTGGGTTCAGGCATTATTTGGGGTTTTGTTTTTAAAATAGTTAAAATAAACTCATATTGCTTCTCTGGAAAAGATAATATCGAGAGAATGAGAAGACATGTCACAGACTGGGAGAAAATATTTGCAAAAGATTCATCTGATAAAGGACTGTTATCCAAAATATATAAAGGAACTCCTAAAACTCAAAAATAAGAAAACAAATAGCCCAACTGAAAAATGGGCCAAACATCTTACCAGCATCGAAGAAGATAGACATATGGCAAATAAGCACATGGTAAGATGCTCTGCATCATATGTCATCAAGGAAATGCAAATTAAAGCAACAATGACATACCACTACACACCTATCAGAATGGCCAAAATCCAGAGTGCTGACAACACCTAATGCTGGCAAGCATGTAGAACAATAGGAACTCTTATTTATTGCTGGTAGAAATGCAAAAAGATACAACCATTTTGGAAGATAGTTTAGCAGTTTCTTATGAAACGCTAAACATAGTCTTACCATACGATCCAGCAATCACACTGCTTGGTATTTACCCAAAGGTGTTGAAACTTATATCCACACAAGAAACCTGCACATGGATGTTTATAGTAGTTTTATTCACAACTGCCAAAACTTGGAGGCAACCAAGATGTCTTTCACTAGGTGAATGGATAAAAAACTGCGACATATCCAGGCAACGGAATATTATTTGGCACTAAAATCAAATGTGCTATCCAGCCATGAAAAGGCATAGAGGAACCTTAAATGTATATTACTAAGTGACAGAAGCCAATCTGAAAATTCTACATACTGTATAATTCCAATAATACGGACACTCTGGAAAAAGCAAAACTATGGAGGCAGTAAAAAGACAAGTGGTTGCCAGGGTTGAGTAAAGAGAGATGAATAGGTAGGGCACAGAGCATTTTTAGGGTATGAAACTACTCTGTATGATACTATAATGATGGTTACATTCATCCAAACCTATGGAATGTGCCCCACCAAGAGTGAAATTTTGGAGGATTATGATACATCAGTGTAGGTTCACCCATTGTAACAAAGGTCCCACTCTGCAGGAGATATTGATAAAGGACAAGGCTATGCATGTGTGGGGGCAGAGAAAATCTCTATACTTCCTTTTTAATTTTTCTATGAACCTAAAAACGCTAAAAAAAAAGTCTAATAAATCAGTAAATGGAAAGGAAAACATGCCTTTGGGTTTTTTTGCATACCTGATTTCTATTAACCAGTATACCCACTAAGCATACAAGAGAATATCCAAGCATCTGTACCTTGTGATGGCCTGTCTTAGTCTGCTCAGGCTGCCATAACAATATGTCACAGACTGCATGGTTTAAACAACAGAAATTTATTTTCTTAGGGTTTTGAAGGCTGGAAAGTTCAAGATCAAGGTCCGACGGGGTTCAGCTTCTGGTGAGAGCTCACTGGCTTGTAGATAGTTGCCTTCTTTCTGTGTCCCCATATGGTAAAAACAGAAATCAAGTTCTCTGGTATCTCTTCTTATAAGGACACTTATCCTCTTAGATCAAGGTCCCACCTTTACGACCTCATTTAAACTTAATTATTTCCGTAAAGACTCTATTTCCAAATACAGTCACATAGGGAGTTATAGCTTCAACATATAAATTTGGGAGCAAACACATTCAGTCCATAACATGGCCCAACCCTAAAAAGAAGAATGGATCTAAATAATACGCTCTCAAGGAAAGATTTTGGGGGGCAACTGAATATACAGCACTTAGTGCCCCCAAATCCTCTCTAGCCAAGGCATGCCACTATCCAGATAGTAGCTAACGTATTCTACAAGTCAATTCATCGCTACTGTCAGTAGGTCATTTTATCTCTTAAGTCTCTGTTTCCTTATCTGAAAATAGGAATAATATTTACCTTGAAGGACTAGAGTAAAGATTAAATAAAATTGTGAATGGGACTGCCAACCATAGCATTGCTGCATAAACTCAATAAATGTTGGTAGAAATAAAAGAATAACAAACTGTTTCAGATCACCTCAATAGCTTCTAGATTAGCTAAAGTTCATGAAGGTATGCTCCAGAGTCCTAACCCAGCACTGAGGAAAAATCTGACTTTACTCCACAAGTCATGAACATATACTAAATACTCGCTTACTCTCTGCCAGGTTCTGTGCCAGATACAGGGTTTTCTATAGCATATTAGCCTAGGTAATATATATTCTCAGGTGGAAATGATCAGATTTAAGGTGTTTAGTTACAGCTAACATATAATTAAACAAGCACATCAGAGGGCACTGTCTACTGGTAACAGTCTTTGAGGGCCTTGGAGCTATATGTCACTTTTTCTAAGAAGTGAGTCACTCTTTTTCATGGTTATTAAACCCGACAATGATGACCACACCTCCTGAGCACACCTCAGTACTAGAGCTCATTGGCTTTCAGAGTCCTCTGGCTCCTCAAGGAGGAGGACCAGTGCTAACAGTGATGAGACTTGAAAACCCCCTTTATCACACCAACAGCAATGTCACAAAAAATGGCAGCTTTCCACAGAGTGCCTTCCTGGGTAACGGACCCTGAGTTAGGTTCACCACTAATGTTACCCCATTTATGTCTCACAAACTCTGTGAGGTTGGTACATTCATTATTCCCATTCTACTGATGGGGGAAAGAAGTAGCTTCAAAAGTGACCTGGCCATATAAAAATATAAGGGGCTGAGCAAAGTTTCAAGCCACAGTCTGTCTAACTCCAAAGTCCATGCATGAGTCTACCACAGGCTGGTGGATGAGGGGCAAATTAAAATCAAGGAAGACTGACAATTCAGAATTCTGAATTGCTGGCAAAGGCATCTTTCATTTAACTTTCAGTAGAGGCTGAGAGCTGAGATGTAACATACAATCCAACTTTGTATCAGAGTTCTGACAGGAATGACACAAAACAACTATTACAGGTCAAGTGAGAGAGAAAATGAAAATGATCGACTTTTCAGAGCTATTTATTTTCACCCAGAGATAGAACTGATATTAAACTCTTGCTTATATCGGGTAAGGGATCATACATATTGTCAAGCTCTGAATCTGATTATTACCATGCACTGAGCAATGTACTGCAGTGTAAACAAAATAATTCTGAGCTTGATTAAAAAAAAAACATTTTTAAAAAAACTACCTGTGAGGGAGAAATCATAATTCTCCTTTGGTCTTTTTTTTCCCTGATTGGTGAACATTTTTGCATTTTTCAGACATCGAAGTAAATCCTACAAGGCTTAACTTGTCCGCATGACTTTTGTTATATCTTTTAGTGCTGCTGACAGGATGTAGGACAAAGCATACCTCCTTTGCTGTGGTTTGGGTCAAGCTTGAAACACTGGACTTGAAAAGGAAGGCAGAATTTTGCTGTATACTGAAAATAGTCCGTATTTTTCTCTCGGGGATATAAAAGTTTTAGAGGTGAAAAATAATTGAGAGAAAGGGATAAAGGAAAAATACTTTTTTTTTTGGATCATATGTAAACATGTATAAGCAAATTCTTTCCTTAAACATCAGTAATAAAGTAAATTAGTAGGCTAGGAGCCCGATCTTCCCCCTTTATACAGAGTCTATTAACTGCTTTTTCTTTTCCATTAAGCTTCCCCAAGGTGGTACACCATGAAGAAAATTGTTTGGAAAAGCAGGTAGCTTTATAAGTACTTTTCACATGTCCTTCTGCCACCAAAATTTAAAATAGATCTCTTTACCTACCCTGGCCCCAGCCGAAGTAATGAATAGCACCCTTCCTCCTGGTGGCTTTCACAGACTTCTACAGCTTTTTTACCCAAGAAGTCATAATGCATCTGCTTGAAAGAAATACATTCAGCTATCTCAAAGGCACACCTTCCAGAAAAGACCCCTAAAACTGATTTTTTAAGATAAAATTTATTGAATGTTTTAAGACATCTTCTCCCAGACATATCTTACACCAATTTACTTGTATTACTGATATTTTAGGATAGGACCTGTTTTTAGATGTTTACATATGATCAAAAAATCTTTTACATTCCCAAGAGGAAAACATGGACTATTTTCAGTACATAGCAAAACGCTCTTCATCTTAATATCTTTTAGGTCTTAGGCTAATGCATACATGAAACCAATAGATTTGTTCACGTATTTTAAGAAAGTGTATAGGCTAAAAGAAACAAGACAAAGTGAGCATGTAGGAATAACGGGACAGAGTGAATTGTATACATAGGTATAGATGCCATTCACAGGAGTGGATGTAGCCAAACCCATATCCATGCCCTTCTCCCATGACTGCTTCCAGTTGTGTCCATTCTCGACTCAGAATAACACAAGTCAGCATATGTCATTGACACAAGTGTGTGCCAGGGCATATTCTTAATCCCAGCTAGAAAAGGGGATCTAGACTTAACTCTCTTTGTTTAGCATATTTAGAGACCTGAGTCCCTCTACCTACCACTTTTCATCTATTTTATTGAAACTTCAGGGGGGTTTTTTGTTTTTGTTTTTTAAGATTTTTATCAGAGAGAGAGAGAGCACAGGCAGGGGCACTGGCAGGCAGAGTGAGAAGCAGGCTCCCTGCTCAGGCGGGGCTTGATCCCAGGACCCTGAGACCATGACGTGAGCCGAAGGCGGACGCTTAAGGACTGAGCCACCCAGGCGTCCTGAAACTTCAGTTTTGTGAGCAACTAAATCTTGGCTTAGATTAATGTTTCTGCAGTCTTTAACATACCTGGTTCCCGGTTTAAGGGCAACCTGATTGGATTGCATGCCATAAACCTAATTCTTAAAGACAAACTTTCTTTAATTAGACTTTCAAAAGCTATGGAGACCTAGAGATAATTACTCTTAAAATCTTTATAACTCTACTCATATCCATGTGCAAATAGATGCTCTGTTATCAAGAAATGACTAAATTAATGCCCAGTAGGTGTCAACCTATCTTTTGAGCAGGGAAAGGAAAGTTCCATAGTGATTAGCTTGAGTGACAAGCTGTCTAATTTATTTCTGCTGAGTGAAATTTATTCATTTGCCAGGAATAATAGTAACACAAAAATAAAAAGGCGATGCAAGTGCCAAGTGATTTAGCATGGTAATGGAATTACATCAAGCTGCTGTGTGGGGTCTGGGTTTTAGGACAAGGATAGGAAATCAATTTCTTTTATCTAGATGATCATGCCTTTTCTTTATATGCCTTATACTACCAATTTGAAACACTCTGGTCTTCTTTACTATTTTTCCCTAAGATAAGCCAATTAGAGGGTTGATGCTTTTACTTTTACATATGTAGTCTGTCAGTGTACAGAAATTGAGTCTTGTCTTCCAGAAACACAGAGATAACATAAAATGCTAAAGTTCTCCTGTGTTGTAGAATTACCTTAAATATTTGATTGATAAGGATTCAAACTGTAAGTCAGACCACAAAATTCTACTATCTGCCAATATTCTAAACAGAAATTGCAAAATATGGGGGGATGGAGATTAAAAAAAACAAAACAGAAGAATAGGGGCCCAGTTTATAAAAGAACGGTGATAGGCTAAACCCTGTTTTTATGTCCTTCATACTCTAAGACTTTCAGTACTTTTGTGGGTGGGATATGACATAGAAATGGGTTCTTTAAGGAAAGCAGCTCTATGAAGCACACATCCCTTGAAAAGGCAATAATAGCTTGGTGTATGAGTGGCACCAATTAAAAATAATAATAATTTGCACTTTTTATTCTAACGGACCTCCTACTGACCCATGCTCCCACCTGTCCCCATCCCATAAAAGGACAGTCCATCAAGAGGTCTTATGTACATATGGGATACTTTACTTCTTGTAATTCTATTTTGTCTTATAAAGATTTATGTAGAAGCACTTGTGAAAATAGAATATGGAATTTGCACAGCTCTAAGTATTAGAGGCTTGGGGATATGATTTTTCTAATTTTGAACTTCAGAAATGTGGCAACAAAACTGCTTGCAAGAACAGATAAGGTCCAACAGATCACAGATCAAGTCAAGCAAGAAAAAACATTAGATGACTACTATGCCTATGTTCCTTATCCTGGAGAAATAAATCTGAGATTTGGTTCCTCTTGGCGTCATGAAACTCAACTGCAGAAATCCATCTTTTTCTTTTTACCCTTTTATGATTTACAGAAAAAATGCCCTCATCAGCAAGAAATTTCTAGCGCCAGGGTTCTGGAACTCACAACCCCTGCTATTCTCACATTTCAACATGCCACTTTGTCAGGCTTCACCTGGAAAGCAATTTCTAGAGATAGCAATACATGTGTATTTTCCAGCTAACCCAGGGATCACCTCCAGTTGTGGTTGACAGCAAAAATGAGAAAAGCATCTTCTTGCATTTTACTATCGTGATGATGAAAAATTTTACTTTTAAAGCAAGAAACTAAATTGGAAAAGTTACTGAGATCCTAAAGAGTGAAATAAAGGTCATAGAAATAGATGCCATGTTGCAGTCAAGCAAAGTGGGTTGTAGTACCCAGAATAGGACAAAACTAAAGTAATATTGTAAATTAGTCCAATTAACCCTACGCTCTGGGTAAGAAATTCTGTAAGGATGAAGCTGAGAATATCTTTCTCAAAATCCCTTTGCCTCATAGTAAGATTGTTCAGGTTTTATAGAAAATCCAAAGAATTGTTCGAATTTAGGGAAAACTCAGAGAAAGTTAAGAACATTGACAGAGGGGCTCCTGGGTGGCTTAGTCAGTTAAGCATCTGCCTTCTGCTCAGGTCATGATCCCAGGCCCCTGGGATCTAGTCCTGCATCCGGCTCCCTGCTCAGTGGGGAGCCGGCTTCTCCCTCTGCTCCTCTTCCCCACTCATATTCTCTCTCTCTCTCTCAAATAAATAAATAAATAAATAAATAAATAAATAAATAAAATCTTTAAAAAGATGTTGACAGAAAAATCACTCGACCAGTAAGTCCGGTGTTAAAATTTAAGAATGTGCCCTGAGACTTTATTACAATTAGAGTCTATGCAACTGTCTGGAAACAAACAAATAAACAAATAGGAATTTATTAAGTTCTGGAACACCCATAAAATGAAATACTCTGCAACTGTTAAGGATTATCTCAGAGAAATATATTTATTATAAAAGAAAAATTCAAGATGAAAGTAGAAAATGTCACATAGCTGTTTTATGGGTCATTTTTGATATGCCCACTTTGATTTGGGGGATAATTCACAGCCCTAAACCAAGTCCAGTTAATTTCATTTTTGAAAAAGAAAGAAAAAAAATCAATCTTTATGCTACGGAAACTTTTCCTCATCCCCAGGACTGGCCACGTCTTAGTCTCCAGAGTAGGTGACGTGTCAACAGAGGTGAGCCTAGGAGCTAAGTGACAGAATCTGCCAAGGTAAAGATAGGATGACAAAGACAGGAGGTTTAAAATGCCCAGAGCATCAAAATGGATGTGTGTGTAAAACAGGTAACATTTTGCATGTATTTGATCATATTTGCAAAAGTTACTTTGTTTGTAAATATCAAGGGTGGGTGAGATGGTGGGGAGGCAGATCTATCAAGCACCGATTAGCAAAGAGGAGAGGGTTTTAGGGAAGTAGTACCAAGTAGTACTTGGTAGTAGTACAGTTGAAAATACTCTCCTCTATGAACTAACAGTTCAAGTTTTAGATAGCTATGCTTAACAAATAAAACCAAAACACTCAGGTAGATACCTATGTTTAAAAAAAAAAAAAGCACTCAGGATTTTATAAGCAAAAAAACTTCATTTCAGTCTTTTTTTTATTTCAAAACCTTGGGGGGGGGTGTGCCTCGGTGGCTCAGTCATTAAGCATTTGCCTTCTGCTTGAGTCATGATTCCAGGGTCCTGGGATGGAGCCCCACATCGGGCTCCCTGCTGAGTGGGAAGTCTGCTTCTCCTTCTCCCGCTCCCCCTGCTTGTGCTCTCTCTCTCGCTCTCTGTCAAATAAATAAAATCTTAAAAAAAAAAAACTTGGAAATGTTTAACAGGAAATAAAATGTGGTATATTTTTATAATAGAATTTTATGTGCAATTAAGAGAAGTAAAATAGATTTATGTTATAGATGTATCACATGGAAAATGTATCACTGAGTGGACAACACCAACAATTAAAAGATACATATATATGTTATATATAATATTATAGTATATAATACTAGATATTACATATATAGTATTGGATTAGGAAAAAAAGTTTTTCCCTCCCTCCTGTGTCTTTCTTTCCTGTGTGTCTCCTGTGTGAGAGTATCTCTCACCACCATACTCACAACACTCTGACACCAGATGTGTGGAGGTTTTTCCCCACACCAAGCGATTCTCGGTGACACCAGCGGGGTGTCTTACAATTTAACTCCATGCTAACACTATCTACCTCAAGATAGTGTCAGATGCCTCAGGTTAAGGACCCAGTCCAGGCTTGAGGAGTAGACCCCCAGGTTACCCATGACTTCTGTCCTATTTGGCTAAAATTTTCAGGTTCCCATGGCCCCCTCCTCAGGTTTGATTAATCTGCAAGAGTGACTCACAAACTCAGGGAAATACTTACTTGTATTTACTTGTATTTACCAGTTCATTAAAGGATATGATAAAGGATGCAGATGAACAGCCAGATGAAGAGACACATGGGGTAAGGTCTGGGAGGGTCCTGAGTGCAAGAACTGCTGTCTCCATGGACTTGGGGTGAGTCACCCTATCGGTGTGGATGTGTTTGCCAACCTGGAAGCTCTCTGAACCACACACTATTGGGATTTTATGGAGCTTCATCACGTAGGCAGCCACACTAGCTCCATTTTCAGCTCTGCTCCCTTCTCAAGAGAATGGGAGCAGGGACTGAAAATTCCAGGCTTCTAATCATGGCTTGGTCTATCTGCTGACCAGCCCTCACCCAGGAGCCCTCCAGGAGCCCACCCAGTCACCTCATTAGAACAAAAGACATTTCCATTGCCCAGAAAATTACAAAGTTTTCATGTGCCAGAAAAGGGAGTCAAAGACTATCTATTAGAACAAAAGATGATCCTAGTGTTCTTACCACTTAGGATGTTACAGGGGTTTTAGGAGTTCTGTGCCAGGAACTGGGGGCAAAGTCATATATATATATACACACCCACATACGCACGCGTGCACACACACGCATATACACATTCTATTATCTCAAAAGTACAAACGACAGTTTCACAAAACAACAGAGTTTCAAAGCACTAAGATTTTACAAAGCAAGGCTTTTTCTGTGTTCAAACTATATAGAGTAACATCTCCCAATTTGTAAGACCCTCCCCTTTTGAAGCCAGGGTCCTCTTTTCATTTCTACCATCTTCTCCTCCAAGAATTCCAGAGGATATCTGAGATACTAGACATATCTCAGTCAGTCTAAATTCCAGAGGTCTTATCAAATCTAATACCGGTTTCCTCTTGTTAGAGAGCAGACACATTACTAGAATTTGGCTTTTGTTTTTGTTTAGAATAACACTGATTTATCAGATTCGTCTATTGTTTCTTTTTTTCCTCAAGAGGGGGAAAAGAGTCATGACCATATTTCTTACTTAAGTACTAGTTTAAGATGAAATGAAGAATCAGTGCATCAAAGATTTCTTTGCAGGGGTAAGGGTAGGGGAGTTGTGTAGAAACTGAAGAATGTATAATCACATTTTGACACAAACTTATGAATCCAGAATCAATACATTTAAATAGAGCCAGATCATTAGCTTCATTTGGAAGCGTGGGCTGAACTACATGACTTGGATGAAATTCAGTGTTATATTTTGGCTCTAAAGCCAAATATAATAATATAAACAACAGTTTCACTAAGGCAACAGAATATGAAACCACATAATTTTACAAAGCCAAGACTTTTTCTGTGTCCAAAATGTTTTTTGTGTTAGTCTCAACATTTCCTACATTTCTCCAGAGAAATTAAAATTAGAAATGACATAAAATTATTCAGTATTACTTGCAATCAAGCCCCATTTTGCCAGCACTTGAAAATTGAGTGTGTAGCTATTTAGGAAGATGAGTTCCATTAATGTTGATGTTTTGCTATGATGAGCTTTGCCCAGTGGCCCAATACATTGTTCTTTATCACCAGACTTAATCTATCTACATTTCGTTCCTAGCCAAAACTTCATATACATATTAACTCCTGTTTATTCAACTGTCTGTGGGGTGGCTGACTCATATCATCAATTTGGCAGGCAACTGGCTCTTATTTTCTTCCTTCCCTGAGGTCCCTCTATGCTTCCCTCAGTGAGATTAGAACAACTTCCATTTCCTGGGAACTGAAAAATAAAAGAGTATCAGAATTATTTCTCTAGAGGAAATGTTTTACCTCCCCCGCCCCAAGAGTGAGACCTCCCAATTTATAGGACTCTCCCTTCAGAGACAGAGTAAGTCCTCCCCATTTCCAGAATTCCAGAAGAATTTGGAGGTATTGGATAGCGAATCTGACCCACAGTGAGCACTCAGATACACATCAGGGTTCTGGCTAAACTAGTCACCCAAGATTGCCCTAGTTGAGCATTCTTTTAGAATAGTTTTGATTGGGTTAAATATATTTTGTAATGTTTTAAAGAAAATGAGATGCTATTTTTGGAATGCCACCTGTTTATAACTTGGTCACTACCTATAATTTTATCATTGATTATAACTAACTACAACTACCAGGAATAGGAAAGCTGGATGATGTTTAGGAAAAGCACAGGATTAGGAAATTTGGGTTCTCACACCATTCCTACAAGTTATTTGCTGGGTTTCCTTAGTTAATTATCTTAACCTCTCTGAGCCTCCACACCTTCTTTGGCAAATAGGGAATGATGAAAACTATCCCACCTACTACATACAGTTCTTGTGATGATTAAATGAGATAAAAAAAAATTCCAAAATTTGTTGAGAACTATGAAGCACTGTGCATACTCAACAACAAATTACTTCCAATGACCTGAGGGACATAATCTAACAAAAATTTAAGCCAACAAGGAAAAACACACTACCAAGAAGCAGCTGCGTATTTCTAATTTATAATCTTATATTTATTATTTAAATATGTTTTTCTACATGGACTGGATATGTAAAAGGAAAAATTGTTTCTTCATCAGTCATATCTTTCCTTTGGTGAAAACCACTCGGATTCCTTCCGATTCGCCTTTGTGCCCTCTCTCTCCCACACCCTCCAGAGCCGAGCCTCCAAGTCCTCACTTCATCTCCTCGCCTCACACGCACTGGTACTCTCCACTGAATCAGGCTTTTTTTTTTAGCTCCAAGTGGCTGGGGAGAAAAAGAATTAATTGATTTATATATGTAAAACGTTCAGAAGTAACTCTAACTCGAGGCACGTTGCATTCCTGAGATCACAGGATCCCGTCCCGACCCTGTTGCCTCCATCAAAGGGCTCCGCCTTCCTTTTTTCAGTCACAAGCCCTACACAGGCGAAGGCAGGAAGGCCACCAGCCACTCTGGCCTGACGTCCACCGGTAAGCAACCTGGGTGGAAACAATACATCTCTCCCAACAATTTCGAGAGAAGTCCAGTGCTGACTTTCTTTGGGCTGAGTTGGGTCCCCCATCTCTTGCAGAGCTGAGCTCCGACCTGAGAGATGGAACGCACTCACTGGCCAGCCTGGATCACATGCCTGCCACACCCACCCACCCACCCGCCTTCAAATATCACCCCCCACCCTCCCCGGGCCGGGGTCTGTCCCACCACAAATTACACAGCCTGAGAGTGTAGAGGAAGTGGCTTTCCCTGTAATAATAATGACAGAATGATCAGAGGAAGAAAGAAAAATAGAGGCTGGTCAAGCAAAACATATGTCCATTATACCGTCCTAACCTAGGCTCTCATGATCTACTTTCCCCCTCTAGGTTGAATAAGACTGAACGTTTAAACTTTTTGGTATTTTCTAATTTAAAAAAATATTCATTCCTAAATTTTTAAACATTAAAAGAATTAAAGGAAGCTGCAGATATATATATTACCCTAAAAGTTCTCTAACCAGGCTGCTTCCGTTGCTACAAAACAAAACGTCCTGGTTGCATCATTTGCTTGTGCTTACTGTTCTCAGGTTCCCAGTCAATTCCTCCCTCAGGGCTCTATAACCCTGATGTGAGTTCATTTTTTTTTAAGTGTGCACAAATGAGAGTTTACATTTGTGACCAAATTTATGCAAAAAATCCAGACACTTTCCTTTTGAAATGTACAGATGCTATGCGGGTTAAACTGACCCCATCTGTTTTTTCACTGTTTTGCTGCCTCTTTTTGATGCAAGCTTGTTTCTCCTCATATTCCTGTTTACTTGCTTCTAAAATACTGCGCATTTGAACAAATGCATCCAAGTTGTGCTACAATGATGGACATCTTTTACTCCTTATCTTACAACCTCTAGACTTACCCTTCAGCAATTGCTACGCTAACCAGCTGCAAACATCTAGCATCTGACAATCCCTTACCTCAGCTAGACCCCCTTTCTCTTGCTTTCTTCCCCTGTATTTCTCTACTTCCTCAGCATAGGATGACCACAAAAATGTGCTCCGCCATTCAGACCTATGTGAAAACCTGGAGGGGTGAGAATTTAATCCCCTTTGGGTCAATCTTGGACCCATGAGGGCAAGAGCCAGTAGATAAATATTCCCTGCGTGCATAGGGCAGGCAGTTCTGAGTGGCATTTAACATAACTCCTCAGAGGGACCTCAGCAGAACTGAACCCCAGTTGCCTACACCAGTAAATCAGTTTAGTATTCAAGTAAACCTTCAATTTGCTTTCTTTCTCTCCCTAGTTAACTATTCTGGGTGTCCCCTCTCCAGTTTTCTGGGACTACCCCCCCAAATAATTTACCTGCCCCCAATCCTTACTCAGTGCTTTAAATTTGGGAGCTACAGGAATATCCAAGCTGAGACATTCTATGTTTACCTGTGATGAAGTTGCCAGTTGTAGACCATTCCTCATGCCAAGAACAATTTGGCTAAAATTCTAAAAGAAAAAGAATTACTTGTTTGAAGGCACTGGAGAGCTTCCAAGGCAGCCAGAACTTGAGGTATCAAGCCCAGTGAAAAGGAAAATGCAGAAAGATAAGACGAGTTCTGAATGTCACTTACCCCTCAGGGCTTTGCCAATTCTAGATGTCAGTTGAGAAATTAAGAATTCTTATCCACTGCTAAAGAGCAGAAAATCTAAGTGAGTTTCTGGTAATTTTTCAAGGCTGGGTAGACCAAAATTAGAGCTTAATGTTGTCAAGGCAGCCAGGATCTGAGAGTTTAAGCCTAGAGGGAAGAGAGGTGCAAAAAAGTAAGAATGATACTGAGCTGGGGTTTGTTTGTTTGTTTTTTGGGGGGGGCGGTCAGAGCATTTTGTGAATTAAGCTGATGAGGGCAAGAAACTAAGAAGCCAAGCATAAAGCCATTGAAAATCAGAGCAGGTTAAAAAAAATCTTTTAGTGTTGAGAAGATAAAATTGGAGGTCATGACCCACCAAGGGAAAGACGCTCTGATGAACACCGCAAGTTCTCATTTGAAACCCTTGGGATGCTCTACCACGCAAGAAGGATGTTAAATTTTGAAAAGACTGAAATCCAGCTTTTGATCTTCTAAGTTCACTTGATTATGGTGATTTGCCTCCGGTAGAGCTACCAAGCAGAGGATACAGAAAACTCTCTGGAGAGAGATAACACAATCCATATCATCTCCAATTTTTCATTTGCAATATCTGGCATTCAATAAAAATGTACCAGGTATACAAAACAAAACAACACAAAGCAACAACAACACAACAACAAATAGGAATGAGGGGAAAAAACAGATAACAGGAAAAGGATCAGAGATGACCCAGATATTGGAATTAGCAATCATGGGCTTAATGTAGCTATGCTTAAAATGTCTAAGAAAATAGGCAAAGTGGGAAATTGCACCAAAAAACTGGAATCTCTTAATAAGAGTCATATAGAAATTCTATGTGCAAAATACAGTAACAGAAATTAAGAAATCAATATATAGATTTAACAACAGATTGATTATAGCAGGATAAAGGATTACTCAATTATAATACTGCAAATTTAGACAAAGTAGGTGGTGTTTTGTTATTGTAATTAATTGTAAGTTTTATGTTACATTACAGTCAGTAATTTTCTTTATTGGTGAGAGAAGGAGAAGTCTAAATGAGTTTACTAAAAAAAAAAGAAGGGAGAAAAAATAATAGTCGGGAAGAAATATTTCTCTCAACAGCGACCATTTATATGGTTCAGATGAATTGTGAGAACCTTCACTACATATCTGCACTTTCTTTTTTAGATTTATTTTTCTGTATGATGAAAAACCAAGGTAAAATTGAAACTTAGATCATAATAAGGCTAATAATTAGGTTATGATAATTATAAAGCTTATTATAATTAAAGGACTCTTAGTAATGGAGATAAAGAGTATGAGCACTATAAAGACCATAGAGTTGAAACTGCCCAAAGTTAAGAAATGTGCACACACTGAATATTGGTTTTGGTGCATAGTGTAAATATGCAAAGTGAATTAAAGAAAATCATAACTTGTACACAAAATTAGAAAGAGAATAAGAGTTAAGTTATATAGTATATTAATTTAGGTGCCCATCAGACAAGACTTCAAATGTAAGCAATTTATTTCTACAAAAATAAGTAGAAGAATTCATGAGTGGAACTGGTCAAGGATAAAAGTTATGTTATCAAGCCAGCTACCACTGTGGGTGTTTAATATCTATGAGCTCTGAGAAATGGTATAAAATATGTGCCTATAGCTCATCCCACTAGAGGGGCAAGAGAGCTGGGGTATTCACACACCAACTCTTATCACTCATTGTTTGAGGGTTGCTCATGAGGGGATGGGGCTAATTTCCCAGAACTTCCAGCTTAGAGTTTACATGCACAGAGCAGTGCTCTGCTCCTTAGGAGAAAGCCTTTGGCAAAAAAGATGCAAATACTCTGAGTTGGATGTCACTGACTCCCTGGAGCAGACTGCAGTGGTAAGGCCCAAGAAATAAGGGTGAGGCACTGTCAGCATCTGCTTCAAGCAGGAACTGAACATGGTGAGTAATGTGGTAGGTTGATGGCACTAAGGGCCCAAATGTTCACCTCTTCCTGTATTTATGCCTTTTGCCAAGTGACTTTGCATTTCCTCTCATAACAAGGAGGGGCCCACCTCCCTGCTTCTGGATCCTGAGGTTGGTCTTATGATCTGCTTTGGCCAATGGGATGACAGCTTTTGCATGCAGAGGCTTAAGAAAAGCATTTTTGCACTTCCCCTACCCCTCTTGTTCCTCTGACCTCACCGTGAGACCTCTTGGGCTAGCCTACTGAAGGATGAGACAAAGTAGGGCAAAGCCAGGTCATCCCAATCATCCCGCCTGAGGTCATACTGCATCAGCCAACTTGCAGCCAATCTCTAAGCATGTGAGACCAGAAGAACCAAATGGCCCGCAGACTTATGCACTGAATGAATTCTTATTGTTTTAAACAACCACAGTTTGTGGTTGTTTGTTATGTACCATATTATCATGGCGCTAGATAACTAGTATCTAGAAGGAGTGTGCTGCCATAGCATAAATCAAACATGTGGAATTGGTTTTGGACAAGGTAGAAGACAGAGGCTGGAAAACTGGCAAGGAAATTGTTAGAACAGACTAGAAACATGGTGGCTCCTATTATATAGTCATGAAACATTGTGTGAAACTGCCATGTAAGGTAACTTGAAGGTATAAAATGGACCTTATGAATTTTTGGGCTTCACCTCCAGGCAGAATGTTGAAAATATCAGCTGACTCATATTAGTTGCATATAGGGTATACAAGAAGAAGACGAACTTAGAAAAGAACACACACACAGTTTACAGGGAGAATTTTGTGGGAATCCTGAGAGGCCAAAACTTGCTAAGATGGAAACCAGGTCTTATCCCTACTTTCTCAAGCCAGAAAAAGATTCTCAAATGAAGACATGGTCCCAAGATTAAGATAAAATCAAGGGTGTGGCCATGATACCTTTTATTAACACCTTTGAAAGAATGAAGCCAGGGCCCAGTAGGTGCTCTGAGCTGGTCAAAGAACTTTTGGGAAAATGTGCGGTGTTGCTCCTCAGTAGAAAATACCCACAAAGTAGCAGTGGTTAAGTGTAGAGAGGCATAACTGCAATCTGACTATAGAGACTACTAACCCTGAATCAGTGTTGTGCTTTCTCTCCCCTCTCTTTCTCTTCCTCTCATTCTTTAGCTCTAAGTTTTTCTCTGTCTAAAATCAGCAAATATGGGGCGGAGCAAGATGGCGGAGAAGTAGGAGACCTGGATTTCCTCTGGTCTCAGTAATTCAGCTGGATAGGGATCAAACCATTCTGAACACGTAGGAACTCAACAGGAGATGAAAGAAAAGAATAGCAACAACTCTCTGAACAGAGAAGCGACCACTTTCTGGAAGGTAGGACGTGCAGAGAAGTGAATCCGAGGCGATATTCGGGAGGATAGACAGCGGGGGAGGGGGCCTCCGTCGGCCGCTTCTGGCAAGTGATAGAGCCGCGGAGCACAAAATCGGACCTTTTAGAAGTTGGCTCCGCTGAGGGACGTCGCTCCAGTGGCTAAGCGGGGGGTGGAACCCTCGTGGTACAGTGTGGTCTCAGGACCCTCGGGGTCACAGAGAGACTGGGGGTGCCTGAGTGCGACAGAGCTCCCAGGGATCAGAGCAGGGAAGCCGGCTGCAGAGACGGAGCCGAGGTGGGCTCTCAGCTTGGGGTTGCCATAAACTGATCTGCGGCCCACTCGGGCCACTGCTCCTCCAGCAGGGACCCAACAAGCGGCAGATCTGGGGAGACTCCCCTTCCTCCCCCGGGGAGGAGCGGCGCGGGAGCGCACCGCAGGGATCTGCTGGGTTTGGAGACTCCACACGAGGTCGGGCGCCAGAGATAGAAACGCTCGGGCACAGGCCAGGTGAGCACGGAGCATCACCGGAGACCGGGGAGATGGGTGTGATTGACTGCTTTTCTCTGGGGGTGCACTGAGAAGTGGGGCCCCAAGTTCTCGGCTCCTCCTGGGCGGAGATTGGGGGGCCGCCATTTTCACTCTTGTCCTCCAAAGCTGTACCGAGAACTTGCAGGGAACAAAATCTTCCGAGAGCAAACCCGAGCAGATTACTTAGCCCGGACCGGGCAAGGGCGGGGCAATTCCGCCTCCGGCAAAGACATTTGGGAACCACGGCAACAGGCCCCTCCCCCCAGAAGATCAGCAAGAACAGCCAGCAAGCCAAGACCAAGTTTACCGATCAATGAGAACGGCAGAACTCCAGCGCTAGGGGAATACTGCACATGGAATTCATGGCTTTTTTACCATGATTCATTAATCTTTCAAAGTTAATTTTTTAACTGTTTTTATTTTTAATTTTTCTTTTTCCCTTTTTCAACAACATCTTATCAATCCCTTTTTAAAAAAAACATTTTTATTTTTCATTTTTAGAGTCATATTCTACCCCTTCAGAGTAGCTACCCTTATTTTTGGCATATATATATAAGTTGTTCTCTCTTTAAAATTTTGAGATACAGTTTCTTCTAACATATCAAAATATACCCTAAATCTCTAGTGTATGGCTTTTTTCCAGTCTCCTGCCTGATCACATTCTCTCCCCCTTTTTTTCTTTCTTTCTTTCCTTATTTTTTTAGTCCTCTTCTTCATTTTTTCAAACACCTTCTTATCAATTCCTTTTTTAAATTTTTTATAATTTTCATCTTTACAGTCATATTCCATCCCTTCATCGTATCAACCCATATTTTGTACATACATAAGTCTTTTTTTCTTAAAATTTTAGGAGGCACTTTCTTCTAACAGATCAAAATACACACAAAATCTAGTGTGAGGCACTGATCTATGCACCAGCCTGATCATATTTGATCATATTCTGTTTTTTTTGTTTTGTTCTGTTTTTGTTTTTATCTTTTTTTTCCTTTTTCTTTCCCTTTCTTTTCCCCTGGTTTCAGGTCTTTTCTGATTTGTTTAGAGTATTTCCTGGGGACGTTGTTAACTTGTTAGCATTTTGTTCTATCATTCATCTATTCTCCTCTGGACAAAATGACAAGAGGAAAAAAATCACCTCAACAAAAAGAACAAGAGGCAGTATCATCTGCCAGGGACCTACTCAATACAGACATTAGTGCGATGTCAGACCTAGAGTTCAGAATCATGATTTTAAAGATACTAGCTGGGCTTGAAAAAAGCATGGAAGATATTAGAGGAACTCTTTCTGGAGAAATAAAAGAACTAAAATCTAACCAAGTTGAAATCAAAAAGGCTATTAATGAGGTGCAATCAAAAATGGGGGCACTAACTGCTAGGATAAATGAGGCAGAAGAGAGAATCAGTGATATAGAAGACCAAATGATGGAGAATAAAGAAGCTGAGGAAAAGAGAGAGAAACAACTACAGGATCACGAGGGCGAAATTCGAGAGATAAGCGATACGATAAGACGAAACAACATTAGAATAACTGGGATCCCAGAAGAAGAAGAGAGAGAGAGAGGAGCAGAAGGTATACTGAAGCAAATTATAGCAGAGAACTTCCCTAATCTGGGGAAGGAAACAGGCATCAAAACCCAGGAGACACAGAGAACCCCTCTCAAAATCCAATAAAAATAGGTCAACACCCCGACATCTAATAGTAAAACTTACGAGTCTCAATGACAAAGAGAAAATCCTGAAAGCAGCTCAGGAGAAGAGATATGTAACCTATAACGGTAGAAACATTAGACTGGCAACAGACCTATCCACAGAGACCTGGCAGGCCAGAAAGGACTGGCATGATATCTTCAGAGCACTAAACGAGAAAAATATGCAGCCAAGAATACTATATCCAGCTAGGCTGTCATTGAAAATAGAAGGAGAGATAAAAAGCTTCCAGGACAAACAAAAACTAAAGGAATTTGCAAACATGAAACCAGCCCTCCAAGAAATATTGAAAGGGGTCCTCTAAGCAAAGACAGAGCCTAAAAGCAGCATAGACCAGAAAGGAACA
>NW_027397066.1:120357965-120373679 GCF_003265705.2 Callorhinus ursinus | reverse complement strand
GGTGATAGACATTGGGGAGGGTATGTGCTATGGTGAGTGCTGTGAATTGTGCAAGACTGTTGAATCACAGATCTGTACCTCTGAAACAAATAATGTGATATATGTTAAGAAGAAAAAAAAAAGAAGAAGATAGCAGGAGGGGAAGAATGAAGGGCGGTAAATCGGAGGGGGAGAGGAACCATGAGAGACAATGGACTCTGAAAAACAAACTGAGGGTTCTAGAGGGGAGGGGGGTGAGGGGATGGGTTAGCCTGGTGTTGGATATTAAAGAGGGCACGTTCTCTGCACTGGGTGTTATGCACAATGAATCATGGAACACTACATCAAAAACTAATGATGTAATGTATGGTGATTAACATAACAATAATAAAATTTAAAGAAAAAATAAAATAAAATTAGCAAATATCCCCAAGTCATGACTCTGAGAATTAAAAAAAGGAAACCTCGTTTAAAATGGAGTCAGGAGGCCAGAGGAGGGAGCTCTCATGCCTTTTCACTCATTAATAGCAGACCCAACAGGAACAGATTGACCTTGCACAGGGATACTACTTTAATATCCCAGCAAGAGGAAGAAAGGTTTTCCTCCTCCCCTGGCAACAGGCCAGCCAATGAGAGACAGTCACAACTCAACCAATGAGAAGCCACCATATTTTGAACTCCCAGTTTACTCCAATGGACTTTGTGTTTATGATAGCCCCACCCAACTTCCCCTTTCTCTCTATAAAAGAGTGTTCCTTTCCTTTGTTCTGGGGACTTGCATATGGTTTTTGTCATAGCTGGCTTATCCCAGATCGTAATTCTCCACTATTCCCAAATGAAACTGTTATGCTGGTAAAATAACTCACAGTTTTATTTTTAAGGTTAACACAACCTAGGGTCAGACTCAGGTAGGAATCAGCAATTTCATACCTTCTATCACACTGCATTTGCAAGATGGTTCCTTTTGGAACCAAACCAAAGATGTGTTGGCAGATTACTCAGTTGGAGCCTTCATTGATGATTCTTTGTCCTTTCAAATTAATATAAATAATTGTCTAACAGTTAACAAACCAAGAACAGCAAGAGCAAGCTGCCCAGGGAATACAACTTAAGCAGATTGAAATAGTCAAGACATTCCAGAGTCAAGGGTGGGGAGTTGTTGAAAGAGAACTCTGGGACAATGCACTTGTCAGAAATGTGTCTTCAGAGGCTGAGGATAGAATCTGAAAAGTTTAGTTTGTTTATCACTCCTGACTTGAGTACTTATTCTGCATGCATTAACTAGCTCCAAGGCTTGCTGTTGGCCCTCTACACCATACAATGTTTTAATAATCAAATACCTTAATTTCCCAGGAGTAGCACCTGGTTTACAGTTACTGACAACACTATAGGTCAGAAAGACAGACACTGCTCTTTTGAACTTTTGACTTGAAAAACTCCTTTTTGATCTCTCTAGCCAGAGGCAACAGAGTTAATAAGTTTCAAATACCACAACCTCCAGAGACTGTACCTTTTCTCTTTCTTATATGGAAAAGCAAGTATGAAATAAAAATAAGTATAAAAATCTTACCATGGAAGTAGTTAAATTTCTAGCCCAAAATATTAAAAAATACTTAACAATATAATACTTAATAATAAAAAGCAAAAAACCACATTGGCTCACAAAAGGACCAGGCCCATGTCTTCTGACTCCCAATCCAGTGCTCCTTCTACTGCTGCCTCATTTGAGTGGATGTTTTACATACTATCAAGATTATTTCTATCCTAGGTAATTCTAAAGTTATTTTCTTTAATACTGAGACTCTATAAATTGTTATTGAGAATAAAAACTTTTTGGGGGAAAAAAAGGCATGTTACAAACAGTATATATTATGATGTCATATTTGTTTTTTACATCCAATATAATTGACAGTTGAACCAATTTTATTCCTATTAAGTTGAAGACACTTCCAGTTAATTGACCAAAAACAAGATTAAATCTCAACAGAAGGAAAGTCACTATTTCTTGATTATCTTTGAAGAATATAGGAATATATGAAGGAAAACAATGGCTTTTCACCAAATGTTTTAAATCCACCTATGTTGGGCTTGTAATTAAAAGGGGCTCCTAGGTAGGAATCACCAAATAATATTTTGAAATTGAATGAGTGGGATTATGGTCTGACAAATTATTATTTAACCTCATGTAACCTTTATCTCTAAAGTAGCCCTCCAAGGAACTAAGAAACCCTAGAATGCCTGGAATGAAAAGGTTTTGAAAGGACTTCCAGTGTTCAAGCAAAATCATACCTAAACCAAGCTAGTGGTAAAGGTTGGCTTATTAATTTTGAGCAGGGATTATATTCAAAATATTTAACCACTTATATCACATGTCCCAGTCAATCAGAATGAATACTGGCTGACAAAATGCAACAGTGCCAGCCAGCTAAATATCAATGCCAGTTTTAGGTAAAATTAATAGAATGAGTTAAGCAGTAAGGGGCCATATTTTATTGTTTTTCCCCTAAACCTTTCATGTAAATGCTTGAAAAGGTAGGAACCCATGTTCTTTAGCTACCATATTAAGAGATGTTCTAATATTGATGCTACAAACCAGTGAGGCATTTCTGACCTGAGGGCAAGTGTTGCTTGGCCTGCACAGCATATGTTTAATGTGAATTAACTGACAATATCTTATAATAAATAGACTTCACCTAAAATGTTTTAGTTTCTCCTGAAATATCAAAAGATCTGTAAGTACTGACCTCACAACCCCTCATGACAACAAGACCCACCAGTTGCTCCCTTCGGAAGGGACAAGCTCCCTGTGTGGATGCACTTGCCACGAGCCATGCTCTACACTTTTAAGTAACATGTCATGCTTATGGACACTTGAGCTTGGAACCCGGGTAGAGCTCAATTAGTCAAACTACTGTGAACAGCCTCAAACTTCCCATGCCTTTAAGTCACCTAATTAGAGGCCCTCTGCCCCATGTGTCCTTCCACAAACCAATCAAACTGTTGGCATAAATAGAAAAAACAGCTTCAAAGATAAAAAAAAAAGTGACTTGGAAAAGAATACAAATAGTAAGAACAGGCTGTCTACAAAAAATCGGGGTACAAGACTATTTTATGATTTTACCCAAAAAAACACACAGTGTTTCCTGGGTCATTTCCTTACAATTTGTCACAATGCCCTTGTACAAGGAGTTATTATTCCAAACACAGTGCCCTAAATTGCAATTGGAATTAGATGTCAGATGAACAATTTCATGTCTCCTAAAATTTTGATTAAAAATTCAGACTTGTTTTATTTTGCTAATAAAGACCTTAGCTAGCTGTGGTTGGCTGAAGTGTTAGACACAAAGCAATTAGTGTGCTTTGACTCTTCTTGTGACTCAGAAACCTACATTTGTAAAATCCTCATACTACAATCCAACCTAGCTTATTAGACAGTAAGAGTATAAAACACTTCCAACTGTAAGTGCTTAATAACAGTGATTAATACTGATCAAAAAAGGTACGGAAGAAGGATGCAAAGCCCAGTCAGTATCTAGTCATGTCAAATAAAACTCACTTCCTTTCTTTCCAATAGGGTTTCCAGGTTGGTAGATCAGAGGAATGTGGCTACATAGTGTATCTACAAATAAGAAGTGTTTACATAGGCTATTTAAAAATTATATTATTTGGGTAGAGGAATAAGGGCTAAAGAAAATCACAATTAGGATGTTATCTTTTCCTTAAAACTGGCTTTTTCTCCAGGATTTTCTTTCTTCGTTTGCAGTATCATCATTCACCACCAGCTATCCAACCTAGAAATCTCAACATCATCCCGATTCTTTTTTCTCCTTCACTCATGTTCAATACTCTACCCCTTCTAGAATCTAGTCCCCTCCTCAGCCTCACTGCTGCTTTTCTGGTAAAGCCCTCCTCCTACTGTAGCTTTCTGACTGATCATGCCCTGCAATCTAGCCCCACAAGCCACAAGATGGATTTTTTTTTAAATAAAAGTAATTCCATGGCAAAATTCTACACAATACCCATCAATGAATCCCCATTCCAAGCTGTCAGTGATCTTAGGCTGCAATAATGAAATTCAGGACCTAGGAGGTAGGCAGTGGGAATGCCAGTTTGTTCTTCATGGGCAGACCACACCCAGATGGGCAAACTAGAAAGAAACCAGAATCACCAAGATCCACAAAACCCTTTCAGATGGATGTTTTGTATGGAAGTGAAAAATCTGTGGGTAAAGAGAATGATCTGGAAATAAATGTAGGACAGTGGTTAGGTTTGTTCTGCAAAGGCCCAAGAAGTGGAACTAGGATCCATATCTATTAGAGAACCAAATTTCATCTATTACGAACAACTTTTAATGCTCAGAATTAAACAAGACCCTGCAAAGGAAGTGATATATTTCCCATCATAGAAAGTATTCAAACAGACTGGATATTTATATGCCTGATCAGAGCATTATAGAAACTGTCAAAGTCCCTAATAATTTAATTATGTGAACTTTAAAGTTCTTCAAATCCCAATATGCTATGATTAATTTTCCAAAATTAAAGATGCTCAGTACTATTAATACTTCTAATACAAGATTTAATGAATAAAAATACTGCCAACAGGGACTTCTGAGTGGCTCAGTCAGTTAAGTGTCTGTCTTTGGCTCAGGTCATGATCCCAGGGTCTTGGGATCGAGTCCTGCATCAGGCTCTTTGCTCAGCGGAAGCCTGCTTCTCCCTCTGCCTGCCACTCCCCCTGCTTGTGCTCTCTCTCCCTCCTTCTCTCTCTCGCTCTCTCTCTCTGATAAATAAATAAAGAAAATCTTTAAAAAAATACTGCCAACCAATGTCTTATTTATAATAACACAATTTCTCTTTCATCCCTTTTGGCCAATCACACCCACTTCCCAATTACCCATCTCATCAGTTTTAACAATCTTAACTGAAGTAAATAAGACCTCCTTGGTTTAGAGAAAAACTCAATGATATACACATTGACTACCCACCGAGTCCTCACAGGAATCAGTGAGCAACTGTCACCCTGGGTGTGCCAATCTCAGAGCATTTGCCACTCCGTGTTCTTCAGAGGTATCCTTGCACATTAACTACATAATATCATTTTTTAAAGATTCTAATTTTAAACTCAAGTCTAACACTCCAGATGAAATAAAGAATCTCTATGAAGATTCTTAACTCTACCTTCCAGACTCTATGACACCCAGAGCCAGAAGAAGGGGGGAAAAGCCCATGTAGGAAAAAGCAAACAAACAAAAAAAAACCCCTAAAGGAATGCTGCAAAGTAACACGTGGTCAAATTTTTATTATTTGCTGTGATCAGTCTTGTTATTTTTATGGTATAAAACAAGTTTCTAGGACTAGAACTCTTTTCTAGGAAGAAATTAGATCATAAGTTGCTCATATGCCTTCTTTCAAGGAAAATTGGGAAAGGCTACATAATTATGACATAATTATGGCAAAGCGGATGGTATCATATTATTTTTCTGCTGCTATTCAAGCTTTTTCTTCTTGCCAAGTTCAGAGGAACTGAGTGTATATAAAGATTTAGCAAACTTTTCAACATTCCGGCCACTGCACAGGAAAATCCAGACGTGCAAATGCAGGAGGATAGACAGATCTAGGGAGCATGCAGTGAAAGAGAAACAGGAGTAGTAATTCAGAGTCTTGCATAGCTTGCCCTTCACTAGCCATCACGCCACATGTCCTAAGTGGGAGAATCTATGCCTGTTGTCAGTCTGGACTTTGACAGGGAAGGGGCTGAGGGAGTGGGCTTGATGAGCTTTCCAGAACTTTCAGTTTAGAGATTCAGAGAGAGGGAAATCTCTTCTCATTACACCTAACCGCAAAATGTCAATAAATTATCCTCAATGTCTTTCCCAAAATATCCAATGATGTATAGACTCTAATGGAATGTTAATATCAGGTAAAATCAGAAAGTTCAGATGATCATAGAGCATAAGAAATATGTTCCTTAATCCTTTCTCCACTCTTAGTTCTGTTAATCAGCTTCCCTTGAATCTTTGAGGCATAAGAACTTTCATTTGCATGCCTTCTGGAAATGGCTAAATATGTTTTGAAATTGTATGGCTCATTTCATGGTCATTCGAACAGCAATCACAATATTCTGTGGTTAACACAGCATAATGTTCACTGAATCTCTATCATAATTATGCCAGCCAGTTATAAGTGAATTACCATGGCAGGCACTCTGGGAATATAATACCACTCAATACCTTTCCCGGCCACCCACGCGGAGAGCTATCCCTTTCAGTGCAGAGGATAAGTTTGTTATCTCTTTTAAGGCCTCTGAAAGCAGTTATACACTGCAACCGAAAAAATACCTTTTGATCATTATCATCTGTTTCTAAACATTGGTGACCTGAAGGAGTTCAAAAACATCAGTCTCCAAGCCACATTTTTCCCTTGTGGTAGGTTATCTCTAACACCCCGCAGGGTTTCCTTCTTGCTAATGAATCATTTTAAACAACTGTCCTTCCCATGGCTTGTTGCTGCCACACTTCTATGCCATCTATTTTTCCATCATAAATGGACTCTTGGGATTATTTAAAGCTAGTTTCAATTATAATATATTTTGAGTAGGGTTTATGCATTCACAGGATTAGAAGAATTCCATTTCTGTCTTGTTCTTCTTGACCACAGTAGTCATCCCAAACAGATGAAGGAGGCGGAAGAGTGGGAAACCAGAAGAAACAACCACAATTTTCTTGAGCCCAACTATCTATAGGTAAAGAGCTCCTGACTTTGATCCTCCATTAGGATGAGCTGCCTGACTCCAAAATTCTTGCTCGCACTTTCTGCATGTGACTCGATTCTGTAGTTTCTGGCCTCTTTAGGAAAAAGCAACACACAAAAGAAATCGTACCAGGCCCATAAGCCGGCGTTCTGTGCTCAAGGCACCACTGAAGGTTTTCCTTCAGAAAGTGGCCTCAGGGGCTGGGGACTGCACCTGCAGTATTCCTCATGCTCTCCCACTTCTTCCCTCATTGTAGACACAATCATTTCCAAACCCGGAATTTCCTTTTCATGTCATTTTCGACTTCAATTCTCTGGTCTTTTTGCTTCTGTTCCAAACAGGAACCTAGTGGCATAAAAAGTGAATAAATTAGTTAATTAATTAAATTAAATCTTAATTTAATTTAAAATTAAATCTTAAAAATTTAATAAATTTTTAAAAAATTAAAACTCATAAAATAAAAAAGAAAGAAGTCACAAGTCACATCCATTAAGACTTCTAAAGCACCTCTATGTGCCAAGAATTCTAAAAAAGGTGTGAATATCTAAATGCCTGCCTCACTCACAAGAAGTCACAGGAATAGCAAAACCAAGAACTGGGCTAATGAGTGAAATAGTGGGCAGTGGTTAGCCATTCTGGTCTCATCCACTGAAATTCTGAAGAACTCCACTGTGTCCTCTGTTATTGACATGGCATATATCTGTCCTAGACAGAATGCCGCAGCTCCAGACAACTGGCCAGAGCTTTCTAAATTCTAAAAACTTCTTATATATATATAACTGTGACCAGATACTGTTTTTGAGATTCAACCAAGTTTCTTTCTCTCCCTTCTATTCAAGCAGATACGCAGTCACGCATCTCTTGCCTGAAAGGAGTAACCTAACAACCAAAAAAAGCAGTTTGGATTCGTTCCAGAGGAGGAAGGCTACGTGGTGTCAACAAAGTATGTTTAAGAAGCAAGAGTTCGAGGGGCACCTCGGAGGCTCAGTGGTTAAGTGACTGCCTTCGGCTCAGGTCATGATCTCAGGGTCCTGGGATCGAGTCCCGCATCGGGCTCCCTCCTCTGCGGGAAGCCTGCTTCTCCCTCTCCCACTCCCCCTGCTTGTGTTCCCTCTCTCACTACCTCTCTCTCTCTCTCTCTCAAATAAATAAAGAATAAAAAATAAATAAAAAATAAAAGAAGCAAGAGGTAGAGAACAAATGGCCCCACCAGGAAGGTCCTCTCTGGGGATGCAGGAAGTGAGAGGGTAGGGCCTGCTGCCTGCTTGCTGGGCAGTACAGACAAGGAAGTGGCAAAATCACAGAGGAGAAATGGCCCTGCATGCACCTTGGAAATGGAGACAAGGCAAGGGGTATACCAAGGAGCCAGAGGACCCCAAGGGCTGTGCTGAAAGACAGCATGGGTGTCTTCCTGCTCACCTGGGTGCATAAGTGGCTCAATGACCAGATGCCGTGCCCCGAATTCTTAGCACTAGGTTAGTTTTTATAACCATGACACAAATGCCACAGAGGGAGAAGAACCCTTCAAAAGACTAGAGTTAAACTTTCCTGCCTTCTTGAAGGTACAGAAGCCCCAAATAAGACTTATGATGAATTATGGAAAACGAAAGAGGTATTTCCTCTCACTTGCAGTGTTTCCCCAACCAGGGTAGGTGCGGAGTCATGATTTTGCTGGAACCAGCACAGAGCCATATAACAATGCACCACAGTTCCTGAAGTGTTCAAGAGCTCCTTTGCTCCCGCCTGCCATTCCGTTCCAACAGCTAATATTTCTCCCACCTCAGCAAAGAATGGAGACAATTCTACATTGTCCAGCTAGGTAATCATTAGGCACTTGTTCCATGTGGGATTTGTAAACACTTAAACTGTTTCAGTGAGAAGTTTTGGATACTAATTCCCCTCTCAGCTCTGGGGTCTTGATTCTTCCTTAGGGAATGGCTCCTGCAAAATACACAGCAATGTATGTGTATGTATACCCTCTAATGTATACCCTTCACACTCCTGTATGCTTCACAAGCCACAGAACTACTTCGGCAACCTTGAATAGGTGAGAAAAATGTCTTCTCCAGGTAGCTTCTTGCTAGACATTTTTGTGCAGCAATCAGAAATTAAATTCTGTGTGTGTCTCAGCCGCCTGAGTGATTGACTACTATACAAAGAAAATTCATCTCCATCTTTTCTATTGTTTGAGAACAATGCTGGGTCGATACCTACTGCATAGTTACACTGCTATCGGTTCAATCGATGTCTCCATTTTGTCCTCTGCTTCTTACGATGGGTTTCACTTTATCAGTAACAGAGCAAACGCTGATGACAAGGCATTTTATTCCAAATCACAAATGACAATCTATTTCAGGTTTTTTCCCTACTTGGAGACTCATCAGCAAGTACAGATCATTGTCTCTTTGTGTTGTTGCCTTTTTGATGGTACCTTCACAATGGGAAGTAATCTACTAGCCTGGCACATAGTAAGTACTCAATAACTGTTAATTAATAATTATAACCTTGGTTGTTGGGATAGTCATGAAACGTGAAAGCAAGGATAACAAAGCTGACCCCAGGGTCTGGGCCAGGAAACAGATTGCTTCCACATGCACCAAAAGACAAGCCAAGGAGGCATCCGTGCTGTAGGATAATTGGTAGAGTGGAAAGGAAGAGCTAAAGAGAGAAAGGGAAGAGAGCCAGAAGACTAAGGAGGAGGAGCCAGATTCATTAAGAGAGTAGCACCCAGGAGGTGATCCAGAGGTGAATAGAGATCCCCTGTGTACAGAGAAATATGTAGAAAGAGAGAAATCCAAAAGGAGATGCAAGCAGTGAAAATAAACAAGAAACAAGAGAGAAGGGGGCTCAAAGCTCAGAATTGCTTTAGTTGGCTTATGGGTTTCAGAGGAAATGATCACATATGACTTTCACCCTTTGAAATTCTAATCTGATTATTAACTTTTATTATAATTTTTATTTTTGTGAAGTCTGACTTGGGTCCTTACTGAAGATAGTTTCCCACTTGACGAAGAGAGGAAAAAAGATAATTATTTTCAAACTGTCAGAAGTGACCAAAGCAATACTTCCACTGAGACCAGATAGAGGAGCTGAAAATTGCATCAAGTAGCCAAATACTTCATCACCCTGTGTTAATCTTTTGAACAAGTTCAACTCAAAGACTGAATTATGCTACCTCTAAGAGTGTTAAAAAGATTAATGACCTTAATATCTCTAAAGTTCTTTGAAGGTTAAAAAGTACATGTACGAAGTTTTTAAAAGCCAGCATGTAATTTGTGTAACTAAAATATATTGTAATGTTTCATTTAGACAAGTCTTTGAGAAGGAAAGAAACATGCCTGAATTACATTGATTTATGTCCCTGTGTTGATCCTGATTGGGAAAGTGATTTGTTACATGACCTTGGAGAGCTACAAGATGCCAGACAGGGGATGGTGAGGAGAGAAAGCTAAGTAAGGAAAGCCACCTATTCTGAAATCATAGCTATCACAGGGGCAGAGCCAGGCACTACAAGACTGGAAAATAGAGTTGGCCTTTGTGAACACCTTCACCTCTGGTTAAGGCAACCCTCGAGTGAAAACATCATGCCCTCACTTAGCCCACCCCCTGGCTGCCTGGAAGCACTCCATTCTCCGCACCCCAGACCCTCGATCAACTATCGGGAACTGCTCCCACTCCAACTTTTCAGATTCAAAAATCCCACTTTCTTAACAATGTCTCCTATTCTTTCTTTCAACCCCTTCCTGCCACCATATCTGTTCTTCCACCATGGGGATATGTGTTTTCCACTTTGATCCCATCCTGCCTTCAACTCCTTCCCTCCTGCCTGCCTAGTCAGTAGCTCGAACCACACTGTCTGCTTCCTCACCCTCTTCTCTCCCTGCTCCCAACCTGTAGAGCCAGACCTGGATGAGCACAATCACATACTTCTTAGTTTATGCCCACAAGACCCCCAGCTTTGCCTCTACCAATTAAATCAAGTAAGACAAAGTAAAATACAATACACAAGATAGGAATAGAATAGAATAGAATAGAATAGAATAGAATAGAATAGAATAGACTAGAATAGAATAGAATAGAATAGAATAGAATAGAATAGAATAGAATAGGAAACACTGTTTTTATTGGCCTCAGATACAAAATGATAGCTTTAATTGGATTGTTGGTCTAATTGGAATCAGAACTCTCTCCATCCAGCTGATGTTTGTATTCTTTGAAGCAACAGTTCCAACCCTTTACCCTTCTCAAATTCTTTTTTTTAAAGATTTTTATTTATATATTTGAGAGAGAGCGCATGAGTGGGGAGAAGAGGGAGAAGCAGACTCCCTGCTGAGCGCAGAACCTGACACGGGCCTCGATCCAGGACGTGAGATCATGACTGAGCCAAAGGCAGATGCTTAACTGCTGAGCCACCCAGGAACCCCACCCTTCTCAAATTCTCTAGTCCATTACCACTTTTAGTTTTCCCCCGATGATCTTGTCTCATATCTCACACAGAAAAGAGAGACCATCAGACAGGACCTTCTCTAACCTCTCTTTCTTTCCCTAGATTTAAAATATACAGACCCCTTACCTTTACTCCTAAGGGCCAAGTGGTTCCCCCACTTTCTAGACTAGCTATATGATTTAATCATGTGTTTACATTTCTGACTTCTTCACTAGACTATGAGCTCTTCTTTTCCTGAGTGGTATTGACTCTTCTCTTTTTTGAGGAAAACATGGCATAAGAACACCGCCGAATAAATTATATTACCAGGAAGGAAAAACACATCAGGAAGAGTCTGTTTTTTTTTAATATGACACTTCTATACTATAAAAATAATAGTTAATATTTGCTGAGTAGTACTATGTTCCAGATATTCTAGTATGTGCTTTCCATTCGTTATCTCATTTGACAAAAAACACTAACCACTCTCAAGAACTCTTTCAGGAAAATTATATTAATACTATTATTTCAAGATGACTTAGTAATGCCCACTCACAACAACTCCTGCTAGAAAAGTGCTTTAAAGTGCTGATGTCAGGTCAATAGCATTGGTGTTATATTCAAAATATATGTAATCATTATTAATATCTTCCTCCAGTCATAGGCTAAATTTCAAGACCCAAAAGCAAGTTTTAGTATACTTAAAATGTCCATTTCATTGTTTTTAAGACATTTAACATGTAACTGATTCTGCTTTTGTCTGTTCAGATCTACACTGGACACAAGAATTCTGAAAATACTTAAGAGACCTTAGGTAGTTTTCTGAAAGCTACACTTCAGGTCCTCAGAGCTTGTACTAAAGAAGCTTCCTGCCTTTCTGACTACTGTGTGGCAGGGCCTTGCATCCTAATGGTGTCCTTTTGATGTAGAGTGTGCAAGTCTAAAGGTTATCTGAAAAAAATCTCTCTTATCTACAAAAACGATCCATTTTGGTATAATTGAAGAGTTTGGAGGATTTCTGCAGTTCTTCTGTTCTGATAAAACCAAAAAGTTCTAAAAAGGACCACTTTATATTTCGGTGTTCATATGGATTGAATTGTGTGCCCCCAATGTTCAAATTTTGAAGTCCTAACTCCCAGTATCTTAGAATGTGACCTTCTTTGGAAATAAGGTCATTGCAGGTGTAATTAGTTAAAATGAAGTCATACTGGAGTAGGGTGCAGCCCTATTCCTATATGAATGGTGTCTTTATAAGATTTGGACACAGACACACATTGGAAGAACATCATGTGAAGATGAAAGAAGAAATCGGGGTGATGCAGCCGAAGCCAAAGAACATTAAAGCTTGCCAGCAAACCACTGGAAGCTAAGAAAGAGCTAGGAAAACTGATTTGCCCTCCTCTGCCTCGGAGTAACCAACCTTGATCTCAGACTTCCAGCTTCCAGAACTGTGAGATGATAAATTTCTGTTGTTTAAGCCACTGGGTCTGTGGTACTTTGTTACAGCAGCTCTAGCAAACTAATACAGGTGTCTTCGAAGGAACAAAGACATCTGTTGATGCAAAGGGACTAGAAACCTAGGGGGAAAAGTTTCTGAAGATTGAGTATAGAAAACTATCACATAAACTTTTTTTTTCCTAATGTTCTTTTCTTTCATTATAGTTTCTATTTTTCTTTCATCTTTTCCCCCAACATACTTAATTTATAGGCTCTTTCTATTATCTGCAGTTCTTACAGTGCTTTTTTAAAAGGTTTAATTTTTAAAATTTTAATTATTTGAGAGAGAGAGAGAGAGCGTGCATGCACACAAGCTTGGGGAGGGGCAGAGAAATAGAGAGAAGCAGACACCCCGCTGAGTGGGGAGCCCTATACAGGGCTCATGAGATCCCAGGACCCTGAGATCATGAGTTGAGCCAAAGGCACCACCAAGGTGCCCCCTTACAGTGCTTTTGTAAGAGGAAATGTTTGTCCACTTGCTGACTTTTTTTCTCATGGTGCTTTTCTCCCCTCTGTCTGGTTAATAATGTTTCACTATGAGTTAATGATTTTTAGTGGGCTTACGTTATTCTTCAGTAATCTGGTCCTGAGATGTGGAAGTTTTCCTACAGAAGTTGTCTCCCAGAGCCCATCTTGAGTTTAGGTTCCTTCTCTGTTTATGGCATCCAAGGATTTCTCTTTCTTCTTGTCAAACTTGTCCATGATCATTTTTGGTGTTGTTGTTTGCTATTTTATTCAGCATTGTTTATCCAACATCCAAGTGCTTTCAGCAGCTGTACGACCCTTCTGCATCTGCTCATTTAGCCAATTGCCCAAACTTTCAATTTCACAGACTCTCAAGAATATTTCTAGGCAAATAATAATAATAATAATAGGAATAGGAAAATGATCATTTCTCTGTTATTTTATAGTATCTTAAACATTTCTCTTTCCTTCTGTCACCTGTAAAAACTGAAGTGATGGAAGCTTATTGGTTTTTCACCTGAACCAAACCTTTTATATCTTATGGTACCAAAAACAAAACAAAACAAAACAAAAAACAAACCCCCAGAAAATTATAAAGCAGCTTTTAAAAATGATTTTAGAAAAATGCATGCCTTTAGAAGTTTGCTAAAATGTAAACTTTGCAAGACCAATAAAGAGGCCTATAGCAGTGTTAGATGCTTTTAAACACTAGTCATACAATTCTAATTCAAAATTTCCAAGATTGAGGAAACATTACTGCCTTTCATTTGCCTTACTAAGTCAGAGATATTATAAGCATCACCTCAAGGTGATACTCACAAAATGCCTTTAGATGTTTATCCCCACTTAACATCTGAGGAACCTATGACTCAGAGTATTAATTAAGGTCCCTAAGTTACTTATTGGAGCACCTGGGATGTATGTGCAGTTTTCCCCTTTCCAGGCTCATGGGGTTTTTGTTTGCTACTATACTAAGCTATTTTTCACTAAACAACTATTTTAGCCTTTAATCCATCTATTTCTGTTTATTTCTGATGAAAATGCTTACTTTTTTTTTTCAGTCTCAGAAACCATTTTGGGTTAATGGGAGGACTATCTAGGTGACACTGTATCCCCTTCTTCCGGCTGAAGCCTGGTTCTCAGACAAATGAAGCGTGCTTATAGCTTCCTCTAAAATAAACTCTTGCTCAGCAGATTTCTCAATCCTTCCTGAGAGTAGAAACCCGTAGGCCAATATCCCTGATGAATATAGCTGCAAAAAGTCTCGGTAAAATACTAACAAATCAAATTCAGCAGCACACTGAAAAGCACATTCCCCATGATCAAGTGGGATTTATCCCTGGGATACAAGGATGGTACAACATGCACAAATGAATCCTTTTTGAAGATAGTAAGCCATATCCTCCAGATAGGCCAGCATCCTGAGACGAGCACAGCTTTAGGCCAAGCTGAGGCCATACAAATGATATTTAATCAACATTTCCCTGTAATTACTGTTCCACATTTTTCTAGACTCTTTCTGTTCCAAAGTTCATACTCAAGCGCTCTCAGGAATGGAGACCAAACAATTCAACAATTCTGTTCTAGGTCCTGGTAAGGGGTTGATGGCTCCAGCCATCTGCATTTAGGACCCAGCGGGAAGGGGAAGGGGAGAAAAATCACAGAATTCCCGGGCCTTACTTTTCAACAGAGAAGAAAGACTATTTATTCTCAGCTTGCTAAAGTCTACATTGACTACTCCACTGCGCTACCACCACAGACATTCCTCCACCTCCCCCCGACATTAACCATTTTCAGAAAAACTTTTCCCTAAGTCCCTCAGATGAATCACTGCAGTTTCAGCCCCCCAAATTTGTCCTTTTACCTAAAAGACTCATCGCGCAAGAGCTGGCATGGTTTGGGTTTAGCTCTGCCTACTCCTAATGGGCAGGGTGTCTAGAAAAGCCTGCAGGACCATTCAGTTAATTCCAGCCTCTCCTTAGCTTCCATTCCCCAGCTAGTCTGTGGATAACAAAAAAGCAGAGGAGCCTGGCTCCAGTGCCAGGGGTCACCTATCCAGGATGTAGAAAGAGAAGATATGCGCCATGGGGTGAGTTTTCTCTAGGCTGTCACTTCCCATACAGCCCACATCGCCTCCCGTTGCCTGATTGCCCACCGGGATAGCCTTCCTGTGGCTGAGGGTTTAGTGCAGGGCACTGGAACCACCACCCCTCCATCAGTGGTTTGGTATTAAGTCTCTGTGAGCATGCTTCCTGAGAATGAAAGGTGAATTTCTTCTTTGTCTACTTTGTTACCAACAAGTGTTTGATGTGAGATTAAAACTGCCAAAAAGCTAGAAGGACTTAGTCAATACTTTCAAGAAAATATCAAGAAACTCTTTTTGCTTGATGGAGTGACTTTTACCCGGTGAAGAATGTGGTCTTTGAGGTTGTCTTGGGAATACATGTCATCAATACTTGGAACCAGGCCACATTTCATCAACCTCGTGACAGAAATGAAAATTGTCTTCTGTTGCTGCAGGTTGTCTTGGCTTGCTAGTTTTGAAAGTAAGAGATGGTAAAATGAACTCACAAAGAACCTCATGACATTTAACC
>NW_027397066.1:120355159-120357565 GCF_003265705.2 Callorhinus ursinus | reverse complement strand
ATATGCTGTCTGCAAGAGACTCATTTTAGACGCAAAGACACCCCCAGATTGAAAGTGAGGGGGTGGAAAACCATTTACCATGCTAATGGACACCAAAAGAAAGCTGGGGTGGCAATCCTTATATCAGACAAACTAGATTTTAAAACAAAGACTGTAATAAGAGATGAGGAAGGACACTATATCCTACTTAAAGGGTCTATCCAACAAGAAGATCTAACAATTGTAAATATCTATGCCCCGAACATGGGAGCAGCCAATTATATAAGGCAATTAATAACAAAAGCAAAGAAACACATTGACAACAATACAATAATAGTGGGGGACTTTAACACCCCCCTGACTGAAATGGACAGATCATCTAAGCAAAAGATCAACAAGGAAATAAAGACTTTAAATGACACACTGGACCAAATGGACTTCACAGACATATTCAGAACATTCCATCCCAAAGCAACGGAATACACATTCTTCTCTAGTGCCCATGGAACATTCTCCAGAATTGATCACATCCTAGGTCACAAATCAGGTCTCAACCGGTACCAAAAGATTGGGATCATTCCCTGCATATTTTCAGACCACAATGCTTTGAAACTAGAACTCAATCACAAGAGGAAAGTCGGAAAGAACTCAAATACATGGAGGCTAAAGAGCATCCTACTAAAGAATGAATGGGTCAACCAAGAAATTAAAGAAGAATTAAAAAAATTCATGGAAACCAATGAAAATGAAAACACAACTGTTCAAAATCTTTGGGATACAGCAAAGGCAGTCCTGAGAGGAAAGTATATAGCAATACAAGCCTTTCTCAAGAAACAAGAAAGGTCTCAAATACACAACCTAACCCTACACCTAAAGGAGCTGGAGAAAGAACAGCAAATAAAGCCTAAACCCAGCAGGAGAAGAGAAATCATAAAGATCAGAGCAGAAATCAATGAACTAGAAACCAAAAGAACAGTAGAACAGATCAACGAAACTAGGAGCTGGTTCTTTGAAAGAATTAACAAGATTGATAAACCCCTGGCCAGACTGATCAAAAAGAAAAGAGAAATGACCCAAATCAACAAAATCATGAATGAAAGAGGAGAGATCACAACCAACACCAAAGAAATACAAACAATTATAAGAACATATTATGAGCAACTCTATGCCAGCAAATTAGAGAACCTGGAAGAAATGGGTGCATTCCTAGAGATGTATCAACTACCAAAATTGAACCAGGAAGAAATAGAAAACCTGAACAGACCTATAACCACTAAGGAAATTGAAACAGTCATCAAAAATCTCCCAAGAAACAAAAGCCCAGGGCCAGACGGCTTCCCGGGGGAATTCTATCAGACATTTCAAGAAGAATTAATACCTATTCTCCTGAAACTGTTCCAAAAAATAGAAATGGAAGGGAAACTTCCAAACTCATTTTATGAGGCCAGCATTACCTTGATCCCAAAACCAGACAAAGACCCCATCAAAAAAGAGAATTACAGACCAATATCCTTGATGAACATGGATGCAAAAATTCTCACCAAAATACTAGCCAATAGGATCCAACAGTACATTAAAAGGATTATTCACCATGACCAAGTGGGATTTATTCCTGGGCTGCAAGGCTGGTTCAACATCCGCAAATCAATCAACGTGATACAATACATTAACAAAAGAAAGAACAAGAATCATATGATCCTCTCAATAGATGCAGAAAAAGCATTTGACAAAGTACAACATCCTTTCTTGATCAAAACTCTTCAGAGTATAGGGATAGAGGGTACATACCTCAATATCATAAAAGCCATCTATGAAAAACCTACAGCGAGTATCATTCTCAATGGGGAAAGGCTGAGAGCCTTTCCCCTAAGGTCAGGAACGCGGCAGGGATGTCCACTCTCACCACTGCTATTCAACATAGTATTAGAAGTCCTAGCCACAGCAATCAGACAACAAAAAGAAATCAAAGGCATCCAAATCGGCAAAGAGGAAGTCAAACTCTCACTCTTTGCAGATGATATGATACTGTACGTGGAAAACCCAAAAGACTCCACCCCAAAACTGCTAGAACTCATACAGGAATTCAGTAAAGTAGCAGGATATAAAATCAATGCACAGAAATCAGTGGCATTCCTATACACCAACAACAAGACAGAAGAGAGACAAATCAAGGAGTCTATCCCATTTACAATTGCACCCAAAACCATTAGATACCTAGGAATAAATCTAACCAAAGAGGCAAAGGATCTGTACTCAGAAAACTATAAAATACTCATGAAAGAAATTGAAGAAGACACAAAGAAATGGAAAAACGTTCCATGCTCATGGATTGGGAGAATCAACATTGTGAAGATGTCAATGCTACCTAGAGCAATCTACACATTCAATGCAATCCCCATCAAAATACCATCCACTTTTTTCAAAGAA
>NW_027397066.1:120354477-120355059 GCF_003265705.2 Callorhinus ursinus | reverse complement strand
CCGGACTTCCAGCTCTATTACAAAGCTGTCATCATCAAGACAGTATGGTACTGGCACAAAAACAGACGCATAGATCAATGGAACAGAATCGAGAGCCCAGAAATGGACCCTCAACTCTATGGTCAACTTATTTTTGACAAAGCAGGAAAGAATGTCCAATGGCAAAAAGACAGTCTCTTCAACAAATGGTGTTGGGAAAATTGGACAGCCACATGCAGAAGAATGAAACTGGACCATTTCCTTACACCACACACAAGAATAGACTCCAAATGGTTGAAAGACCTAAACGTGAGACAGGAGTCCATCCAAATCCTAAAGGAGAACACAGGTAGCAACCTTTTCGACCTTAGCCGCAGCAACTTCTTCCTAGAAACATCGCCAAAGGCACGGGAAGCCAGGGCAAAAATGAACTATTGGGATTTCATCAAGATAAAAAGCTTTTGCACAGCAAAAGAAACAGTCCACAAAACCAAAAGACAACCGACAGAATGGGAGAAAATATTTGCAAACGACATATCAGATAAAGGGCTAGTATCCAAAATCTATAAAGAACTTATCAAACTCAACACCCAAAGAACAAAG
>NW_027397066.1:120309883-120354377 GCF_003265705.2 Callorhinus ursinus | reverse complement strand
TCCAAAGAAGACATCCAAATGGCCAACAGGCACATGAAAAAGTGCTCAACATCACTCGGCATCAGGGAAATCCAAATCAAAACCTCAATGAGATACCACCTCACACCCGTCAGAATGGCTAAAATTAACAAGTCAGGGAACGACAGATGTTGGCGGGGATGTGGAGAAAGGGGAACCCTCCTACACTGTTGGTGGGAATGCAAGCTGGTGCAACCCCTCTGGAAAACAGTATGGAGGTTCCTCAAACAGTTGAAATTAGAGCTACCGTTCGATCCAGCAATTGCACTACTGGGTATTTACCACAAAGATACAAATGTAGGGACCCGAAGGGGTACATGTACCCCAATGTTTATAGCAGCAATGTCCACAATAGCCAAACTGTGGAAAGAGCCAAGATGCCCATCGACAGATGAATGGATAAAGAAGATGTGGTATATATACACAATGGAATATTATGCAGCCATCAAAAGGAATGAGCTCTTGCCATTTGCAACAACATGGATGGAACTGGAGGGTGTTATGCTGAGTGAAATAAGTCAATCAGAGAAAGACATGTATCACATGACCTCACTGATATGAGGAATTCTTAATCTCAGGAAACAAACTGAGTGTTACTGGAGTGGTTGGGGGTGGGAGGGATGGGGTGGCTGGGTGATAGACATTGGGGAGGGTATGTGCTATGGTGAGCGCTGTGAATTGTGCAAGACTGTTGAATCACAGATCTGTACTTCTGAAACAAATAACGCAACATATTTTAAGAAAAAAGAAAAAGAAGAAGATAACAGGAGAGGAAGAAAAGGGGAGTATGTCAGAGGGGGAGACGAGCCATGAGAGATGATGGACTCTGAAAAACAAACTGAGGGTTCTAGAGGGGAGGGGGGTAGGGGGATGGGTTAGCCTGGTGATGGGTATTGAGGAGGGCACGTTTTGCATGGAGCACTGGGTGTTATGAACAAACAATGAATCATGGAACACTGCACCAAAAACTAAAGATGTAATATATGGTGATTAACATAACAATAAAAAATTAAAATAAAAACAAACAAAAAAAAAGAAATATCCACTTATTGAAATATAGAAAAATATTCTTTACACAGGGAGTTTTAAATTTTAGGTGAGAAAAGTGTAAAGAAGGAATCATATATATAAAAGCCTAGGTGACTACCACATGACTTAGTTCATAACATAAAAGTAATTCTGTTTAATATGCTAGAGGTAAAGTAAATCACTCTTTTTCTTTGGTATTCAGATTTAATATCATAGTACAGAAACAGAGCATCGTACAGAACCACCCTGAAGGTTCACAAAATGGTTATTGTGACTTTTGGAAAAATCATCTCTACTAAAAATTCTCAGATAGCACAAAACTAGACTTTCTTGCTTAAAGTAAAGGGAAGGATTCTAAGAAGAACCAAGGATCTTTATGTTTCCTAATATTTAAACATCTTATTTTATTCATCATGGAAATAGACCAAGGATTCTTGGATCTGCCCTGTAGGTAAAAATCTCATGAATACACAGAGGTACAATTCAGTTATCTATAAATTCACAAAACAGATAATAAAGTGTGAAATAAATATTTCTTTATTTGACATGGGAAGTATTTTTAGCACACCACTCATCACATGATAGAGATTCGATAAATATTCCTTATTTCTTTCATTTCGATCTTTCTTCCCCAGATGTTTCTGATCCTGTGAAAAATCAAGGATGCCATTTTCAACCTGAAGAGTTAAGTGAGAAATTCAACAAAGCAAGGTGAAGGAAATAACTGACATTTTTCCATTTCCCTGGAATAGATTTGTGCAGACCAATCCTCCCATGGAAAACAACCACAACACAGGATGATCCATTTGAAATATTTGCTTGACGGTATTGGAGAGCTAACAGGGCAGGAGGACTGAGGGGCCAACACGCTGCCAAGACAGAGTATGCGCGTATGCAGAGAGGTGAGCCAACATTTACTGCCGCTTTTCCCGAAGACATATGCCAACTCCTAAATAGCAGTCTCACAATGAAGAAACAGAGCAAGGATTCTACCAGTTTCATGTGGCTGAGGGATAACACTGAAGTCAGGCACAATAAAAAGCAAGTAAAATATCCCAGGATATCAGTTGGAACCTGAACGTTTGTTTTTATCCTGAGTGGCGGTTGTACAGGTGTGTTCATTCTGTATTAATGCAACACTTTGTACACTTGGGATTTTTGCACTTTTCTGCATGTATGTTATATATTCTATATTGATAGAAAATGTTAGTAAAAAATAAAGAGAAATAAGTGGAACAGAAGGAATAAAATCTTGTTAAAAATCAAGTTATTGAGCTATACTCAATATTTTATCTACTTTTTAAGAGTCTCCTCATATGAACTGGAAATTTGGATTGACTGAGTTGTGATTTTTTATTTCACCGGGACATTGTTTCATTGCTTCTTTGCTCTCTCCAAGGAGATAAGAGTGTGGAGATAGAGTAGAAGAAACTAGACTTATCGGTCAACAAATTGTTCTAATATTCTTTAGTGCAGTTAGGGCACGATTGGACTCATACATACTCCATGGAGTTTTTCATTCTGCATGAATGGAATTTGTCAAGAAATTCCTCCTCTGGGGCGCCTGGGTGGTTCAGTGGGTAAAGCGTTCGACTCTTGATTTTGGCTCAGGCTGTGATCTCAAGGTCCTGAGATCAAGCCCTGGGTCCACCAGGCTCTGTGCTCAGTGGGGAGTCTGCTTGACCCTCTCCCTCTCCCTTTGTCCCTCCCCACTGCTCATGCTCTCTCTCTCTCTCAAATAAATAAATAAAATCTTTTAAAAAAAGAAATTCCTCCTCTTGTCTCTAATCCGGACAAGATGCTGCTATTGCAATTGAAAGAGGACTTCATCCACCTCCATTTTGATCTTAGTTTGTACTTGCTAATTGAATAAGTTCTTCTTTCCAGCTAATCTTCCAAATTTAGTCTTTGCCCAAAGACCTTGCAGGCAAAGCCTCTCCTGATGGGAACAGAAACTAGCCAGTGAGACCCCACATGATTGGCCCCAAGACAAAGTTCAGTCTGACTTTTACTGCCCACCTGCTTGTACCCACCCACCTTTGTCTCACATTTTCCTTTTATCAACCCAGAAGTATTTTCAGCACTTTGGAGGCAGTCTTGAGATGTTAGTCCACTGCCTTCCTGGTGCTGGCCTCATTGAAACAAATTCTTTTCTTGTCTCACCACCACTGCTCTGCCTCTGGATTTTGTTAGCAGCGAGTGGCCGAACCTGGTGTGTTTGGAACCCCAGGAACCAGGTGTTCTTGCAGCTATGCGTGTGGCTGCAATTTTGGGGAGCCAGCCAGGAGCTATACTTCTGATTTTTCTAGGGCTCCCCCTCCTTCCCCCACTCCCTGCGCCCTGCCTCCCAGTGTCCCCAGGATGGAGCAATTGGCTAGGGCAGCGCACCAGGGCTCACTCATTCATTTTCTGAGCTAGTGTGTGTGACAGGTCAGTGTGAGCTACTTGTGGTTAGTCCACCCTGGATGGGGAGGACAGGAAGGAAGTCCTTTGCAGCTGCTGCAACCTGTTTCATTGCAAGGATGTTCTTTCCTTTCACCCTGGACTGGCATCGGCGGCCTTAACCACATTTGTGAAACAGAAATGAATTAGAAGAAGTAGCAGGCCCTAGAAATTCACTCCTGGTAAGTTTCCCCAATAAGTGCACACTGACCCGTCCTTCCTTGGTTCCCTGCTGTTGGGTTCTTTCCAATCATCTTTCAGGTTTTCGTAACCCATTTGTTCAGGCTTGCATAGCTTGAGTTGTGGCAGGGGCTGTGGGACTTTGTGAAGATACCCTGGGAAAGAGGAATGGATGTGAGGTAAATGGGAAGCCAGGCATGCATTTGGGGAGATCTCTGTTGGGGTGTGTGTGTGTGTGTGTGTGTGTGTGTGTGTGTGTACGTGATGGGGAATGCTAACCTTATCCCCTCCCAAAGCCTCCTAGGGAGAATATTGGCTGGCTGATCTTCTTTGAGTTATAAACCTTTGACCAAGAAGAAAATGACTTTATTGTAACACCACCTGGTCTATGTATATATCAAGCTCAGAGGAAAGATGGCCACTGAATGGCTTTCTTGGATTCCTTCCTCCCATTTGATTGCCTCCAAATAGGGGGTTTTGCTTTGGCTCTCTCAGCTTATCTAGGAAGCCATTTGGTTCAGTTGATGAAGCTCTGACTTCTGGGGAGGAACCAGAAACTAGGAAGCCTTTTGGTTCAATGAGTGAGTCCCCAGACTTGGGGGGCCAAACAAATGCTAACAGAGGTACTCTGGGCTCCAATTAGTTATAGTTTTGTTTCTTCTGTGTTCTTTCTGAACTTTTGCCTAGAAAGATGGGGAATACTCCCTCTGTTTCCAAAGAAAGTCCATTAGGATATATTCTGACTAAATGGTAAAGAAGGCTGAAAAGCAACCAAAGAAAAGACCTATTTTGCAGGAAGGAGAGACAAGAGATGAAGAAAAAGAAATGTTAGTCCAAACTTTGAATCCGCCTTCAGCCTTGCTAGCGGCCCCCTTGTGCCGGCCTCCTCCCCCTCCTCCTGTTCCTGTTCCTGTACCACCTTCCAGGCTGCTCACACAGCCAGCCCTAAACCATCCTGTGGGCCTGCACACCATCCACTCCTGCTCCTCCTACCCTCACCAGCAAGAAGCAAAGAGCAGCCCAAGCTGTTGGGCCACCTTCTCATGAGGTTCATACTGAAGTGTCTCCCCTAATCAGCACGCAGGGGGCCCAAGTGCTCCCCTGGACCTAAACCACTCGCTTCCCATTTCCCCACAGGAGCCCCAGGGAAAACCGGCAACGGGGAACAAATGGAGTGACTTGTTAGTAGACGCTGGCGCAGCGCGTTCAGTATTGAAGCTAATCCAAGGTTGTTGGTCCGATTAAAATAGACATGTCTTTAGAGTTCTCAGCGTTAAATATAAAACTTTTGTTCTACCAAGGTTTACTAAAAATCAGATAAGCTCATGTTGTCTCTGTTGCATTTTGTCAGCAAGAAGATGACTTTAAATGATCGTTAATTTTGTTTGTTTCATAAAGTTTTCAAGGCTACTTGTTTTTTTTTTTAAGATTTTATTTATTTATTTGACAGAGAGAGACACAGCGAGAGAGGGAACACAAGCAGGGGGAGTGGGAGAGGGAGAAGCAGGCTTCCTGCTGAGCAGGGAGCCCGATGCGGGGCTCGATCCCAGGACCCTGAGATCATGACCTGAGCCAAAGGCAGGCGCTTAATGACTGAGCCACCCAGGCAGCCCTCAAGGCTACTTGTTAAGAGACAGTAGGTTGAGTAAGTAAAAGGGTTTGTAGCTTTCTCTTTTTTTAAAGATTTTATTTATTTGAGAGATAGAACAAGAGAGCAAGAGAGCACGAGCAGGGTGAGGGGCAGAGGGAGAAGCAGACTCCCCACTGAGCAGGGAGCTGGATGCGGAACTCCATCCCAGGGCTTCGGGATCATGACCTGAGCTGAAGGCAGGCGCTCTATTGAATGAGCCACCCAGGCACCCCAAGGAAGCAAAATTTTTAAAACAAAGTTTTGGAAGGACACTATGGATAAACTTTCTGTACTTTTAAGAATTGTAAGTTGGGTTGGAGAAACTGAATAAATTTTAAATTATTTCCTAGAACAAACAGATGATTCTTTGTGGAAAAAACAAGCACAAAAACAACCATGTCTTCTCAGTTTTATCCAATGTGGTGTCTCTCCTGATCAGATGGGGTCCCCCAAATGTGGGGTGACAATCGGGTGGAAGCTGGTGGTGGTGAGCAGTGAAAGGATTCACCCAAGGCAAGGCAAGGGAGATAGAAGCTTACTGAATACATCTCAAGGGGGTGGAGCGGGACAGCAGAGGAGAGACGGTTTGTAACAAGGCAGTGGGTTGGGGCTGCATTAAAAGCGAGAGGGTAAGAAAGTATGGGGACATATGGAATTTTCCCTTTTTTGGTAACTGTGCCTGGTTGTAAGTAGCCCATGGGTCAGTTAGGGTCTCTGGATATTTTGAGGTGGGTTCCCTGGCGCGCCTGTCTGTATTCAGCCAGGGGCTCACTGTGGGCCCTTTGTCCTTGATCAAGTTTCCGTTGCTCAAGCCTGTTGTCTAAAAGCGACCTCTACATCTAGACCTACTTTAGCTCTTAATTTGTTTTTGATGTTCACAGTTTGTAATGTTTATTTTTCTACTTGTTTAGCAATTGCAGTATTAGGTACAATAAAATCAACTAAAGACACAGTAAATATAATTTCCATTCTGTCTATATATGAAAACTGTTAGTTTTCTACTTCACTTTTTTTGGCATATTTTTTAAATTCAACCTCACTCACAGGAGTCCCCTGGAGCTAAAATACATAATGATGGATGGCCTTTTCAGTTGGTTTGTTGAACATGATTACCAAGCCAACCCTCAGAAATTTTTGTCAACATAAGTCAATTCTGTTAGAAAGAACAGCGAGTTCAATCCCTTCCATGGTTATAATGGAAGAAAGGCAAGAGAGAAGAAACATGGCTGTCTCCCCCACACCAATAGAAGAAACCCCTCTTTGACCTCTTCCTCGAGTCTCTTCTCAAAATAGCCTTGGATTTTACACAAAGCTGCAAGAATCCATCTAAAGACTGTAATCCCTGCGAGGGGTCATTTTTTCTTTATAAGTTCAGAAAGATGGTTGAATCTCAACCGCAGGTCACACTCATCTCTTTACCCTTGAAGGCTGTGTGTTGGAATTTGCCCATGTACCTAAGGCTGCTCTGTCAGAGCACCTGGGCTAGAGGCAGGAGGTCTTCCGCAGTTATTTCAAATTTTCTACATACTTTGTCTATTGGAGTTTGTGATAACCAGAGATATCATCTGGGTAACAAAGAGCTTATTACTGTATATACACGTAAAACCCAGCTCATGTGGCCTTGGAAGAGCTGTTTAATGTCAGTAAGTTCAGTTCCCTTCTCTATAAAATGGGGATAATATTACATATTACATAAAGCTGAAAAATTAAAGGACATAACGCCGGAAAAGCCCTGAACATAAAGTATAGTTAATACTCAATTTACATATTAGCTGTTATAATTAATGAGGCTTAGAGTGGGAAGATGCTTTTTTCTGTCATCTGTGCGGTATTTTGGTTTGTGTGTTAAGGCTAGAGCACCTATTAGTCTTCAATGATTCAACAAAATAAATGTTTAAAGACTTGGAAACTACTTCCCTCAGAAACCTCAGTTGTTAACACCGTGGAATTCATTTTCAAAGACTCTCAGGGCCCTGCCAGTGAGTATGTTTTTTGTCACATTATTGATGTGGTTTGGAGTGGTGGGGTTCAGAGCCAAAGGCCAAGAAAGAATTCTTGAGGTGTCTTTGGTGCATAAAGGTAGTTTTATTAAAGCACAGGGACAGGCACTGTGGGCAGAAAGAGCTGCATTCTAAGAGTGCGGGGTGGCTGATTATATAAGATTTTCTATCCTACAGAGGGCAGGGTGATGTTAGGGTCCCAGGAGACTGAATCTATAGTTTTCTGAAAGTGTGGCTATTGATAAGATTGCTTTTTTCTTGTAAATCATTAAGACAGTTGCAAACTGATGGAGACTCACCTCCTGCATGACTGGGATCTCTGTCAGTTAACCATTTGTTTTTCCCTTTCCTTTGTTCTAGGGCAGCCAGGAGTGCCTGAGGAATGTCACCCAGATCCCACCTGGGGAGGCTGGGCCTTCTGGGATGTTAGCGTGTGCTTTGCCCTCAACTTGCCTCCTGCTCCCTCATCATTATCATTTTGTTTTTAATTCTCTAGAGGTTGTTAATACAAAATACTGCATTTCAGAAGCTTCAAGAGAATAGTGTTGAGATGATCAGTGTGATTATGAAAAAACAGTTACCAAATTACCCAAAGTTCAAGGAGCACCTGGGTGGCTCCGTGGGTTAAGCAGCTGACTCTTGATTTCGGCTCAGGTCATGATCTTGGGGTCTTGAGATCCAGCCCTGTATTGAGCTCTGTGCTCAGTGGGGAGTCTGCTCAGGATTCTCTCTCTCCCTCTCCCTCTGCCCCTCCCCCGGCTCATGTGGACACGCTCTCTTTCTCTCAAATAAATAAATAAATCTTTAAAAAAAAGTTCAAGATAAATAACTAGAATTTTTCTTTCCTTTTTCTCCTAACATGAACTTCAAACTTCTAGACATTCTCTTAAAATGCCCATTATGTTAATAAAATGAGCTTTTAGATTGCCAGAATTTTCCTCATTCCATAAGAAGTAAATAAATTTCAGTAAAAATGACAAACTATTTTGCTGCTCAGAGTAATTTACATATTAATTGACAATGATCGTATTCAAGTCTTTTGCCATCATTCATGCTACAAAATATTCTTTAATTCAACGCACACAGTAATTACAATACTTTACAATAATTATCCAGTGTTAATAGGGAATAAATCATGTGTATGTTTCTGAACTTGTGCCTTTAGAGCAAAGCCGTATCAGTAGTCAAGCTATGCAAGATTGCCTCAGCTCAGCGTCAGCACTGCACCAACTGAGGGCCGTAGCTTTAGAAAGAGATTCAGGCAAGTGAGCTCATTTCCCTCTTCACTCCAATGTCACTCGATTGGTCCCAGGCTTCTCTAATTGCAAAGGTAACTCACCACTGAATCCCATCATTCACTCAGGACTTTTAATTAACCTCAATCTCCTATTTGACCCAGTTTCCTTTGGTTTTCTCGATATAATTTTTCCATCTCCTATTTTCCCAATCCCTCTCCCATTTTGTCTCATACTGCCCACTCTCCACGGAAAGGCCCTCATTTCCCTTGCATTCAAATCCTCTTCAAAAGCCGCAAAAGAACCAGTATTCCCTGCCTCATTCTTACAGTTTCATAGAGATCACAGGACCACAGAACTCAGCAGTTGGGGTATCCATAATCCAAGTTCTCGTGGAGTGATATGTGAGAATGAGGATCCCTCTATTTTACAGAGAATTTTCAGGAAAGACCTTATAACAATATCAGTACTGAATTGCTGTTTTGGAATGTGATGGTTGACATAAAAGTATCTCTGCCATCAAAGATCTCAGTTCCGATCCCGATGGGTCCATTGCTTATTTTGTTTCTGATCTTTAGTTGCCTTGTTTATAAAGTGAGGAAACTAGAGTATGTGGTCTCTTTCAGCTTTAAAATACTATGCCCAAAGGTTAGAATTTATGGATCAGCTATAAATCAAAATGATTTTAATGTTTTAAATATTATTCAAGCCCTGTTAAATTTCTAGGAGGCTTTATTCTTTTATTAATCCCATCTCTGCCTATATCAATTATGGAAAAGTCATGCCTACCCTGAATGTATAATTTCATTATGCCTTGTTAGAAGCATGTTTCTCCTGTACAAATCAGAGCATACAATACCTGGTCTGAAGGCTTGATTCCAAGAGCACAAACTGCAGTCATTTCATAATCCTTTAAAAGAACTGTGCTCTAACACGATAAAACACAGCTATTCCAAGGTTAATCAAAAATCTTAAAGCAGGACAGCCCGTTTCCTTTGTAAATGAGTCTGTTTGTTGTGGAATTGGTAGTCAATTAAAGCAGGAAATCATGAAGATTGATTTAGGTGTATCCCAGGCCAGCGGTTTGCTAAGTGTGGTCAATAATCAACCAGCCCATTCTTCTAAATGTTCTTCAAGCAATATGTTTATGAGCATCTGCCAGCAAGCAAAACCAGAGTTAAATTGTATCTCCTATCAAAGATGTCAAATCAAGTCTCATAATAAAATCTGACTTGTAGTCTGCAGTCAGTAGTACTGGAAAATTCTATGTGACGTCCAGATGAAATAAGATCCTTGGTTGAGTAAAAAAGATAATTAACATACAGAGAGGAAAATATGTGTAAGAGATGTATTTATTTTTTGTTTGGAGTGGTGAGATCTCATGGTTCTTAGGTGAGATTAAGAATTCATATTTGCATCTCTAACTAGAGTCTGTTTTCTAGACTGTCTTTTTTTTTTTTAAAGATTTTATTTATTTGAGAGAGAGAGAGCACGAGAGGGAAGAGGGTCAGAGGGAGAAGCAGACTCCCCGCTGAGCGGGGAGCCCGATGTGGGACTCAACCCTGGGACTCCAGGATCATGACGTGAGCCAAAGGCAGTTACTTAACCAACTGAGCCACCGAGGCGCCCCATGTTTTCTAGACTGTCTTAACTTTAAGGAAACATCTCCTGCTCCAAAGAAACAGGTTTATGGCAAGAAGATACAACTGCCTGATATATATAGACCCAACCTTGAATTACTTTAGGGAAACCTCTGATCTTTATCTCACTCTCTTGAGCTATTAAGTGTCTTGATAGCATGAAAAAGTACTATAAAAACTGAAAAGTGGATGGCAGAGCAATCAATACAGTTACTTAAAGAATGGGCTTTCTTATTTTGTATGTCCTCCTTAATCTGACATTATTACTGTGAATAAAGAAGTCTTCAGATATAAGTAAAATCTTTACGAGCACTAAAATATTAAATATAAAGAGAAAAAAGGATACATTTTGCTCCTTCAAAAATTTTTATTTTAAATTGCAATTTTACTTTTCTTTGATAAGTAGCCCTGTAGAATCCTCAAAGTAATTTCAGATACTTTCAATACTAGGTAGATTATAATATATTTGATGGTTTATTCTGAAGAAGTCAAGGTTCTTGACTTCTCAGTTTTTTTATTCATTTACATGTGGTCTGAAATGGTCTTTTTAGAGTACAACGTTGATTAAAAATCACCAAAGCGTAAAAATTCAATTCCATCCTTTCATATCAAGAGCTACAGCATCTCTCATTTGTAAAATTAAGTCAGGCACTCAACAAGATCTATTTGGCCTGTATTGCATGTACTATCTTGAGCACAATGTAAGAATGTGTTCATTAACTTGCTCTTTCAAATATTTAATTTCTTGAGCAGAGGATTCTAAATTGTGTCCTCCAAGAACACAGCAAGAAAAGATGTGTACCATAAACAAATAAATAAGTAATAGGAAAACCTCAGACGCATTTACAAGTTAAATACAAGCAAAGCTTTCTGAATAGTTAGAGGATTGCCCATGATCATAGTCCTGCCATTGCAAATAGACAATAATCCCTAATTGGCCGAAGTGTCAAACTGCATATTTGGCTTTTGGGGAATTCTACTCATGTTGTTCCTTGAGGCAGGGGTGCCCGCTTCTCTTGAGAGACCCGCTTCGCGGCCTCACTGCACAAAAGTAGCTCAGACCCCCTCCTCCAAGGAGCCTGGCCTTGGAAGATGAGGGATTAAAGGCCCTGTGAAAATCAAGTCACAAAAAGGCTTGTTCTGAGGGTGAGATATGCTATTTTATTAAATACCATATTGTCAAAATCCTCTAAGAGGAATTAGTATCTAAAATTATTCTTCCGGGCCACTGCACAAGGACATCTGAGTGAATCGGTTTGTGGGTGCTGAGCCCAGCCCCACATTCCCCTCAGTGATTCATGAGTTATGAGGTCCAGTCTTACAAACAGGCAACATTTTTCTAATTTACACAAAGTAATGACATGAGCTACCTGGACCTTGTTTATTGTGAGCTAAGCAATAAATCCTACAAGCCTAACAGATTCCATAAAATACAATGCCAATCCCAAGGGAAAAACAATATAGGCCTTAACTCTTTCAAGGAAATAGAGTCCAGGGATAAGGTCATTTTGTGGCTCCAACCCAAAGACCAGAAAAGAAATAAGACAAGTGTGTTGAGTATATGAATGTGCTTATGGGACCATGTTGAGCTTCTGTCATTAGTTCTAGGCTTTCTTTTACCCAGTGAATGAGAATTCACAACTGGAGTCATCAAACAATAGTTAAAACACACCCTTAGTTGCATATCATTATAAACTTGTAGGATGCCATGTTTTCATGTATAAAACCAATGAAAAACTAATGAATGTTAAAATATAGGAAAATGCATGTTATTTTCTGTTGTTTGCTTTTTTTAATAGTAGCCATCCTAATGAGTGTGAGGTGACATCTTATTGTGGTTTTGATTTGCATTACCTAATGATTATTGATGCTGAATCTCTCTTCATATGCTTATTGGCCATTTGTGTATCATCTTTGGAGAAATATCTTTTCAAGTCCTTTGCCCATATTTTTTTAATCAGGTTATTTTTTATTGTTGTTGAGTTGTGAGAATTCTTATATATTCTGGATATTAAGCCCTTATCAAATGTATGATTTGAAAATATTTTCTCTCAGGGGCACCTGGGTGGCTCAGTCGGTTAAGCGGCTGCCTTCGGCTCAGGTCATAATCCCAGGGTCCTGGGATCGAGCCCCGCATCGGGCTCCCTGCTCAGCAGAGAGCCTGCTTCTCCCTCTCCCTCTGCCTGCCTCTCTGCCTACTTGTTCTCGCTCTGTATCTCTCTGCCAAATAAATAAATAAAACCTTAAAAAAAAAGAAAATATTTTCTCTCATTCTGCTGCTTTTGCACTCTGATGATTATATCCTTTCAGGCACAGAAGTTTTTAAATTTGATGTGGTCTCATTTGTCTATTTTTGCTTTTGTTTTCTGTGCTTTTGGTATCATATCCAAAAAAAATTGTCAAACTAATATCATAAAGGTTTTCCCTTGTTTTCTTTTAGGAGTTTTATAGTTTCAGGTTCTACATTTAGATCTTTACTCCATTTGAAGTAATTTTTGTATATAGTGTCAGAGTCCAGTTTCATTCTTCTGCATTTGGGTAACAAGTGTTGGTGAGCATATGGAGAAATTAGAACCCCGTGCACTGTTGGTGAGATTGTAAAATGATATAGCCACTATGGAAAACAGTATGGAAATTCCTCAGAAGAATGAAAAATGGAATTACCTTATAATCCAACAGTTCCACTTCTGGGTTTATAGCCAGAAGAATTGAAAACAGAGTGTCAAAGAGTTACTCGCACATTTGTGTTCACAGCAGCTTTATTCACAATAGTTCAGAGGTAGAGGCAGCCCAAGCATCCACCAATGGGTGGATGGATAAACAAAATGTGTTGTACACATACAATGGAATATATTCAGCCTTAAAAAAGAAGGAAATACTGTCACATGCTACAATGTGGATAAACCTTGAGGACATGATTCGAAATGAAATAAGTCAGTTACAAAAAGACAAATACTTATATGAGGTATCTAAAGTAGTCATATTCCGCAAACCATGAATCATGGAACACTACATCAAAAACTAATGATGTAATGTATGGTGACTAACATAACATAATAAAATAAAATAAAATAAAATAAAATAAAATAAAATGAAATAAAATAAAATAAAATAAAATAAAATAAAATAAAAAAGTAGTCATATTCATTGAGACATAAAATAGAGTGGAGGTTGCCAAGGACTGAGGGGAGCAGGGAACAATAGGGATTTTTTGTTTAATGCGTATAGAGTTGGTTTTGCAGGCGGAAAAGTTTCTGAAGATCTGTTGCACAACAATGTGAATAAATCTAGCATGACTGAGCTGTACATTTAAAAATGGTTAAGATAGCAAATTTTACATTGTGTTTTTAATACAATTAAAATTTTTATATTTATATATGATATATAAATACAAACAGAAGTATGACATAGGTGTTCAAAGTTACCCTGAAAAGATCAAAACAATGTTTATTACCAAACTATATCATTTTGTGATTTTTGAAAGGAGAGGGTAAGATTTAGAAAATGCAGTAAGGAACAAACAGAAAACTCTGTCCTTTTACAAGGTCTAGAAACTCAATTTTTTTTTGCATTTTCTGAATTTCAGATCTTAAGCAACCACATATATTTAGATTACTAACAAAGTAATAGTAGATGTTAATGATGTGTGACAGTTTTGGGGTAGATTTTGAGAAGATCTTACTTTTCCATAGAGCATATTAAACATTCAATAATTGTCTTACTAGATTTCTTCATAAGAAAATGAAACAAAATTATTCTAGCCTCTAGGAATGGTCAGGCTAATTTTCCTCATTCGAAGTCATGGATACCGACCTCAGATAAATTAGAGTCCCCAGTCCACCGTTTCTAGCAGGCAGATATTAAGTATATCAATTTTGCTTAGCCTCGTTTTCATTATCTGTAAAGTGGGGATAGTTTTCTCAGTATTAAAATAAATAAGGTAATCCATGCAATGATTAATAGAGTAATTTGGACTGTATTAAGAAAAAAAGAGTAATATGGGAAATGGGAAATTACTGGCTAGAACTGAGGGTTTCCCACTTGTGGTAGCCTGTTTTCAAGTGTGCCTTAAGATATGGCAGTCATCAACAACAGTGAGATCCCCAAAGAAAACTTGATTTAAAAAAAAAAAAGCTCTTAAAACCGAGAATATATGAAAGAGGACGTAGAAGATTCTCAGTTCCAAGTAAGATGATTACTTCTCTTGATGTGGTCAATTTCATGCCATGTAGATATAAGAGGCATCCGGGTGTTAATGTGGTTTGGGAAAATTACACCCAAAATGTTATTTTGTATAAAAGAATGCCAAATACTAAATACTAATAGTAACTTTAAATGTCTTTTGGAATCTTAATGTCTAGTTTCACATGCCCTTCAAATTGGGTAGAAAGATTTGTATTTCTGTAGGGTTTTATTTCTCTGATGGAAGAAAAGATGCCTCTAGGCTACTTTGTGGTGTGAAACTCACCCTAAGTGGGTAGGGGTGAGTACGGTCAATGAAGCCCTTACGTAAGTTTCCTGCTATTAAAGTGTCAGGCAATGAAGCTATTGGTAGAAAGAACAAAGTTCACTGTTCTATGTCACGGAAATTTTTTAAAAGGTATCATTAACACATATATTTAAGCACTACTCCCAGCAGGATAGTGATAAAACAGTTCAGTTCCTTTGGCTTTGCTCTAACAAGGATCTATATCCAAGGATTATAGGAAATGATATCCCTGAGATTTCTGGCGTTTCCTTAGTCCCTACTAAGTATTTTAGCATGATCGGGAGGCCAGATATAAAATAGACGTAATGCTTTTGAGCCTTTTCATAATTTATTTCTCCTGATGAAGGTGCTTGATTTTTCTTTTTACAGCATAGAGATTTAAATACGCCATGATAGCAATCATTTGATCTCCCACTATCAATTGTAGATTATTGTTCTTAAAGTCATGAGACAGTCAATGGACTTTTCAAAGTGATGTATGCAAGCTTCCGGTCTTTTGGGTTATTTTGAAAATTTCGGTCTCTTTACATTGTCCATTCAAAACCATGCTCGAATAAAAAAAAAAATAGGCAAAGCTTTTTTTTTTCTAGTTTGTTCATTCAGTCCATCAGTGTGTACGAACTGCACCTGCACTCATCCTCTCCCTTAAAGATGTCTCTGTTCTAATCCCTGGATCTGTGACTACGCTGTGTGACACGGTAAAGAGGAAATAAGGATGCAGATAGAATTATGGTTACTAATGAGCTGACTCTGAGATGGGGAGATTATCCTGGATTACCTGTGTGGGCCCAATATAATCACAAGGGTCCTCAGAAGTGGAAGAGGGAGGTAGTAGAGGGGGTATGGGACAGAAGGCAGCCTGACATCACTAGCTGTGGGGATGGAGGAAGGGGCGAAAAAAACAATTAATGTGAGCAGCCTCTAGAGGGTGGAAAAGGCAAGAAACTAATCTCCCCTAGAACCTCCAGAAGAAACCCAGCTCTCCTGACACCTTGCTTTGAGCATAGTGGACGCATTTTGGACTTGTGGCCTCCTGAAAGGTAAGATAGTAAATTCTCATTGTTTTTAAACCACTAAGTTTGCAGTCATTTGTTGCAGCAATAACAGAAACCTAGAACAGTCAACAACTATTTATTGAGCATCTACTCTGGACCCAGGGAGGTAGATCCCTCAGGGTCTGAGCAAAAACTACAGGGGCGGTTTTGAGGGTGGGATCTCGAAGAAAGGGCTGTGGGGCTGGAGAGGAAATGCGAGCATCTCTAGGAGATACCATTTAAGCATGGGACGGGTGTCTTTTCATCTATTCATCTTCATGTTTTCAGGAGTTGCTTTCCTCTCTCAGAAAACCAGCATTTTCGGCAGGGCAATTTGTTCCATGGAAATACTTGTCTTTACAAAAGTAAATGAAGTTTCCAAACATGGGATTTTAGGCATCCAAGTAATTAGACTTGGTCTTTTATTGTTTACCGTCTCTTAAATGAATAGAAAATTGATTTTGTGCCATTCAATAGCATTTGATTTTTACCTAGAAGGATCAGATAAAGTATGTTCTACAGACTTCCTTCTGCAGCCTTCCCTCCATTTTGCTCCCTGAGAATATGAATATACCCCTGTGACTGCTCGTAGGTCCTCCAGCGAGGAAGGAATGCCCTGCCCCTCAGCCATGGAAAATGTTTGTGGAAATTGCAAGAAAGACTAAAGACTCACAGGAAGCTCACCAAAGCAGGACCTTATGAAACACAAAAATATATTACATGAGAAAGATGAAAAACATCTTCTACTCATCACACAACACTGGCATATTCTTCCATAAGCTTTATTTTTATGTTCTACTATGAACCTGATTCAAAATACCTTTATTTACAATTATGTTTGTCTGAAACTTCAAGTTTTTTGTTGGTTTGTTTCTCTGTTTTTCTTGGCCTTGTTTTTAAAGGATAGAAATCTTTTTTAAAATGTGCTCAGACAGTGTGCTGCCGCGGAAAGAGTTCCTGCTTTGGCGTCAGAAATCCTGTGACAATATGGCACCACCATCTACTAGCGGAGTAACCTACGACAGGTTTCTCCAATGACTTCTGTCTCAATTTCTTCCTCTGGAAAGTGGGGGTGGTGATAAAAACACACACCTCACAGGGTTGTTGAGTGTATTTCATGCACATGAAATACAGTGTATGAAAAGTTATGACAGGGGCCCCTGGGTGGCTCAGCCGGTTAAGCGTCTGCCTTCGGCTCAGGTCATGATCTCAGGTCCTGGGATCGAGTCCCGCATCAGGCTCCCTGCTCAGTAAGGAGTCTGCTTCTTCCTCTCCGGCTGCCCCTCCACCTTGCTCATGCATGCTTTCTCTCTCTCTCTCTCTCTCTCTCTCTCTCTCTCAAGTGAATAAATAAAATCTAAAAAAAAAAAGTACTTCCTATATGTTGTAGGAAGTACTGAATAAATGATAGCTTGATGAGTGAATGGCAGCTAATGGAGCAGTGAAAGGTCACTGCATTTAGGTGTTCTGGTCCTTCCTACTAGTTGTGTGACCATCAGCTTCCCAGAAACTCAGCTCCTTCATCTCCAAAAGAGAAATAATCAGAGCCACCTCATAGGCTTGTTGTGTGACTTAATTAGGCCATGTATGTGAAAGCGTGGGGCCTTGCTTATTTTTAATTGAAAAAGAACCTGACTGGGTAGTAAATGTTATAATTATTTGGCTGATTTACACACACACACACACACACAAACACACACACACACACACACACACTCCTACAGACACAATAGAGCCTTTTTATCCAAAGTTAAGTTTTTTCATCTATGGTCAATATCACTTACCTGAATAGGGCCCAGAGTTATAAATCATAATTGCTAATGTCTTATAAATACAGAAAGTGTCTTAATAGGCTCAGTAGTTTTTAATCTTTCACAAATGTTTATGAAACAATCTTATGCACAATGTAAAAGGACGCAAATCTCTCCTGCTGTAGGACACTAGTATTTCTTGTGCTTTTTTCCCCCTCCATTAATCTTCTCTCTCCTTTTGAATTCTGAAATAGTTGTGTCTTCCAATTTGTGGTGAGAGCATAAATCCAGATTTCATCTCATGGCTCTGAGAAGGAATTAGGTTTTGCTTTTTTGCTTAATGCAAAGTGAAGCTCATTTTTCGAGCAGTTGGTATTGATGAAGTAGCATTTTGTCTCATTAAGTGGTAGTGTGGAGCTTGCTTAATCTTGCTCAGTGACCAGTGCTGACGGAAAGAAGGTAAATGCTGCCACTCGCGCAGGCTGCGGCCTGGATCATGGGACCTGGCCACCTCCCTGCCGCTCCGATGCCTAAGGGGAGGTGAATCCCAGGACCTGCACTGCACTTCATCATTTATATTGAGGATGTGTCAAGTCCTGTCTGCCACTGCCAGCTTGTTTTGTTGTTTTATTATTATTATTTTAAGATTTTATTCATTTATTTGACAGAGAGAGACACACAGTGAGAGAGGGAACACAAGCAGGGGGAGAGGGAGAAGGAGAAGCAGGCTTCCCGCCGAGCAGGGAGCCCGATGCGGGGCTCGATCCCAGGACCCTGGATTCATGACCTGAGCCGAAGGCAGACGCTTAACGAGTGAGCCACCCAGGCGCCCTGTTTTGTTGTTTTAAATCAAACACTCAGCCTTGGGGAAAACACTCAACCTTGAAATACCTGGCCTGAAGAATTGTCACTTTCATTTTAACGGCCCGATCCCCTTTTTGGGTATGTATTTGGGAAGACTGAGTCTCTATATTCTCAATATCTGCTTTCAGAGAAAACCAAGGGGCCTCTACTTAAACAATACAACATGTAGTTGAGTTGGGTCGGAATGTTGTTTTAGGCATGGTTGCCCTTGCAGCACAACTCCACCAAACTGTTCAAACCGCTGTAGCGGTTCCCAGAAAGGAAGCATATCCCGCTGCTCCGTCATGTGTCAACCCAGAGATAAAGAGTCCTCTCCGCTTCTGACTTGCACATAAACCTGCGCGTGCTTTCTCTGCACACCCAACTTCCACAATTAAGCTGGCAACAGAAAAGCAACAACAACACACAAGGCACATTTTTTAAAGGAAACTTGTGATTTGGGGGGAACTAGGGTAAGTGAAAGATAAGAACAGGTCAGAGAAATTGGAGGAAAAGTTGCAACATCAACTGTACTGGACCTGAGCCCTCAGTCCCCTGCAGATTCCAGCCCCTTCCTGAAACAAATGCTTACACCAGGATTAAATATTTGTTCAGTTGTTTTAAACTCCAGTTTCACAGCCCATAGAACCTGCCATATCGATAAATCCTGTGAACTTTGGCTTTATAGAGCAAGGTTTCTGAGCTCCCCCCCTCCCCCCCCCATTTCCAACTTCTCCCCTCTGTCACTTGCTCTGTCACACCCCTGCCTTCCACACCCCCCACCTGCCACTCCCCCGCCCCTCCTGGTCAAGTGGTCTTAAGAAAATTAATTATAAGCTTCTAGGGCCACAAAGACCCTTGCCTAGGTGGAGGAGAGTGACGGGTGCTTATCATTCATTCATTCAACAAGTATTTGTGAAGAGTCTGTTTCTGCCAGGCACCATTTTAGATTCTGGGAATCTGGAAATGAAAAAGTTAGTCCAAATGCCTTCCCTCGTGGAGTTTGCATCTCGTGAGACAGATTGTATATACTGTGTTAGAGGATCATGAGTGCAACAGGAAAAATAAGGCCGACAAGGGAGAAAAGGATTGTTGTGGGCGGTTGCAATTTAAATGTCATGGAAAGAGTGGCATTTGACTAAAGATCCTAAAAGAGGCGTGAGCTAAGACATTGTGTAGGCAAAGAGTATTCCAGGCAGAAGGAGCATCAGGGGGAAAGATCCTGAGGTCAGGAAAGCTAGAATGAGGTGAGGGCAGAGTTAAAGAACACAAAGGGTCAGAGAGGTGAGAGGGACCGATCATGTAGGCCCTCGTTGGATGGTTTTCTTAGGAAGATGGGTAACTATTAGATGGTTCCAAGCAAAGAACGGTTATCACTGGGTTCATATTTTAACAGGCCTGGCACAGGCACTCATTTTCATTGATGACTTGCCTATTCACGTTAAGTGCCTAGTGAGAATAAGAGGAAAACAACTGGGGTGCACCCTGACTGGTAGGGGAGAGTTCTTAGGGGAAGAGATGCTTGCGGATGGGATTGCAAGGGCAGTAGGATGCACTTTTTATTGAGTCAGATGCTGCATAGCCCAGGAAAGAAACTCCGAATACAAATACATCACTTCTATGAATAGGTACACTCACCCAACTGCAGGATGAGTGTCTGAGCAGATGTGTTGTAAGCAGGAAATAGGATTCTCAAGAGAAGAAAACCCTTAGTTGGAGCACCTGGTTGTCAGAGCTCCGGCCTATCTTGGAAGAACTTCATCATGTAAGAACCCAGATGACTTCCTTGCTGCTAAGTCCCCTGGACAATACTTGATCTTTCTTACTTGGTCTATTTGAAAGATTTCTGACTGTTGACCTCTCCATTCTCTGTCCTTCTCTGTTTTTAAGGACACCACGCTTCTCTAGTATCCTTCCCATCTCCAGACCCGTTCCTTCTCTGTATCCTTCATGGCATCTCTTCTTCCTACACGTTGTTTAGCTTTCCGGGGTGAAACTCAGTCAATTTTCCTCTCACTCTGGATGGACTGATTTCATGGTTTTAACTACTCTTAGTATTTGAATAGTCACTCCACTTGAATATCCCACAATCCCTTAAGCCCGGCATTCTCAAAGTTTAAACATCATATTCATTAGCCCTTATCCTCTTCTCTTTATAACTTGTTCACTCCTAGAAGATCCTTCAGAAATTCATTTTACATCATCCAGGAAGCTGGACACAGACATCCATGGAAGGCTTCCTGGATGATGTAAAATGAATACTAGTATTCCAGCCTTCAACAGCTTTCACTTTGTGCTTACCTCTGCCACCATATTGATACACTGATAGCTAACCCTCTTAGTAGATGGGGGTGGGGAATTACCTGGTGGAGCTGGAAAATTCATCTGGGGCTCAGAGGAGACTATTTTTCATTTGCAAAATATAAATATTTTTATGAAATTTAGTCAATAAAGAGATGTATTACTCTACTTAAAAAAGTAGAAAGGTACCTTCCTGGGAGCAAAAATTTTGCTTTTGTTTTCTGATTTTTGTCATGCTAAAGAATTTCCCATTTTTTCCTTAGCAGCTTGGGAAGAATATGGGAAAAGCTGGGAGTTTAGAGTCCTGGGCCTGGGGAAGTGAGAAAAAAAGGAAGAGTAACTGAGTTCTGAAAAATAAGCCATTGCAATATGGCAGCAGGCCAGGACCAAGACTGGCAATGGTCAAAAGGGGGTTCCTGTAATGAAGATGGCCAAGAGGCTCCAGGTAAAGTGTTGTTTTCCATTCTGTAATGTAATTGCTCTCTAGTATACCTACACTTGTAGTAAAAGCCTTTCATACACAATGACCTTCTGTTAGTGGTCCTTGGGGATGAATGAGTAAAGGCTCCGTCCATGAATTCCACAAAGGGGCCAAGTGAGTGGACACTGGACAGCAGCAGGCAGGGACTCTAACACAAGAGATGATCGAGGACAGGGGCACCTGGGTGGCTCAGTCAGTCGTTAGGCATCTGCCTTTGGCTCAGGTCACGGTCCCAGGGTCCTGGGATCGAGCCCTGCATCGGGCTCCCTGCTCCGCGGGGAGTCTGCTTCTCCCTCTCCCTTTGCCTGCCTCTCTGCCTACTTGTGCTCTCTCTCTCTATCAAATAAATAAATAAAATCTTAAAAAAAGATTTAAAAAAAAGAGAGATGATTGAGGAGAGGTCTTCGGTCTCTTTTGAAAGACAATCACATGGCACACCCAACAATCCTATGAAATAATTAAGGAAGGCATGCATGTATATAGAGTAATCTAGGATGGAGCCCACATGATATACTTGGAACATGAAAGGAAATGATGACTCCAGAAGATGTCAGATTTGTGGCGCAACCTCTAGTTCGCTGTCTACACACACTCAGCTGTGAGCTACTGGGGCAGGAACTGTATCTCTATCTCTATATTTCCAGTCCCTGATATAGTGCTTATGGCAGAATAAGTGATTAAAAATTATGGGTTGTTTGAATAAATGCTTGATTCTTTCCTTCCATTTTGTCACTGAGAGACAGATCAAAAAAGAAATTAAAGGAGTGGCCGTGGTCTACTTACTGTGATTGCCAGGGAGATTGCCTAAGAACCAGCACTGGCCACAACAGTGCTTCCTCTTCTTTTTTTTTTTTAATTAAATTTTATTTTATTATGTTATGTTAGTCACCATACAGTACATCATTAGTTTTTGATGTAGTGTTTCATGATTTATTGTTTTCATATAACACCCAGTGCTCCATGCAGTACGTGCCCTTCTTAATACCCACAACTGTGCTTCTCAAGCTTTAATGCTCATATGAATCACTTAGGTTAGTTTCTTTCTAAAATGAAGATTCTGATTCAGGTGGTCTATGGCGAGGCCTGAGATTCTGCATTTTTTTATGAGACCCCAGATGATGCCGAATTTCCTGAGCCCCAGAATACAGCTTACCTAGCAAGGGATTAGAAGACAGACAGAAGGGATTTATCATCCTGGAGTGCTATTTGGCAGATAGTGATATGGGGAGTAAAGAGTGAAATTATGAAAAACTCAGAGAACTGGTGAGTCACAGTACACAATGCCCTGATCTTTGTGAATATAGTAAGATTTTAGGTTACTATGTTTCGGCTGTTACAGAATATATAGTATCTGTTGATTTGCCTGTCCTTTTAAATGAATAAAGAGGGAAGGAAAATAATGTGAGCTACTTATAGTTAAAAATTAATTAAATGTTAACAAACCTATATAACTTTCTAGGCACCATCCAATAAAGTCTTACAGATATAAAAATCTAAATCTTGATGCCAGAATTTCTACTGGCCATTCTGTATTCCACCTTCCCACACTTCCAGTGTACCTCACACATGCCTTCTCTTTTCCCTTCTCATACCATGGAAGTTGATTCCTCCTAAACTCTGGGGACATCTGGGCAGTGGCACCTCACTCCACAGTGCAAAGGAATTTGTTAAACAGGGAGAATATCCTAGAAGATGTTCTACGCACACAGAACCTTCTTTCTTAATCCAATTGTCTTCTCAATTCTATGATAACCCAAATTTTGATCCTTTAGACCACATTTGTGTTCAATTATTCATTGTTTAAATGTCTTTCCCCCAAAGCTGTTGCTGCTTCTCAAAATCATTCAATTTAACTTCATGGATTTTAAATGGAAATTCTCTTATTCAATGTATTATTTTCTGTTTTCTTGGTTGTCACTGCGGCATAAACATCAAATTCTATATGGCCTGCCTCTTCGTATTTCCAGACTTACTCAATTATATACCTCACCACACTCCAGAGATCTGGTTTCCAACTTCTCATCCAAAGCACATTATATTTCCTTCTAAGAAATAACACCGGCAATGTGCTGTGGTGAGCGCTGTGAATTGTGTAAGACTGTTGAATCACAGACCTGAACCTCTGAAACAAATAATACATTATATGTTAAAAAAGAAAAAAAAAGAAAAAAGATATTAGGAAGGGAAAAATGAAGGAGGGGAAATCGGAGGGGGAGACGAACCATGAGAGACGATGGACTCTGAGAAACAAACTGAGGGTTCTAGAGCGGAGGGGGGGGTGGGGGGATGGGTTAGCCTGGTGATGGGTATTAAAGAGGGCGCATACTGCATGGAGCACTGGGTGTTATATGCAAACAATAAATCATGGAACACTACATCAAAAACTAATGATGTAATGTATGGTGATTAACATAATATAATAAAATAAAATTTTTAAAAAATAATAAAAAAAGAAATAACACCGGCCTAAGAGTATTAAAATACAGTATATGATAAATCATTGCATCTTCTCTGAGCTTACTTTCTATAAAGATGTCAATAGAGAAATAAATAAAAAGATGATTCTATCTAGTTGACTCATTATTTCATGAACTATTGTGAAACTTCAGGTTAAATACCAAGCCAGATCTTAGAATACAAGACAGGCAAAGGATACTACAAAGTTTTTTAACAAAGTGTCCAGGCCTCACTGTGAATAGCTGGCAACTGAACCTATGAAAAGGGACCTGGTTCCTTAGGCTTCCTCCTCCTCTTCCAGATTAGTTCTCTCTCTTTTTTTTTCTTTTAAGATTTTATTTATTTATTTGACAGAGAAAGACACAGTGAGAGAGGGAGCACAAGCTGGAGGAGCGGGAGAGGGAGAAGCAGGCTTCCCGCAGAGCAGGGAGCCCGATGCGGGGCTTGATCCCAGGACCCTGGGATCATGATCTGAGCCGAAGGCAGATGCTTAACGACTGAGCCACCCAGGCGCCCCCCAAGCATAAGTTCTAAGGATCAAAATGTAAAAGAAGTATTTACCTGAAGTATGTGTTTTATCAGTTTCCTGAGGCAAAACAACTGTTATAAATATATTCAATTCCACCATAGACTGAAAATTGATTGTAATTTTAGAAAATCACCCATGGTTGTAAAACGCTAAAATGTAAATTCCTCCTGAAAAAATGCTAATTATTGTATATTTTGAAGAAGACAATCAGTTTAGAAGGATTACAGGGGCAAAATGCACCAGATATATCCTAAATTCAATAAGCTTTGCCTCCTTGGTTCACTGTACGTTATCTTACATTCCTTCAGAATTCATCCTCATTCAGATGCCTGAATAATGTGAGTTAAAGAGACATCTGTTATTCTGATTTCTCCTTCCTCCTTTCAGCCCAGGAAAATAACACAACCATCTTTCATCCCCTTCAGAAAAAGTCATTTAATAAATTAATGATGATTAATGATGTGTCTTTAGTGACATCAAACTTGAAGTCATTGGCAGTACTTGAAGATGTAATTTGGACCCACTCTGGCAAGGCTTAATGAGTGATGCCTTGCTGGTGTTTGATGACATCTTTTATCCATGATGCTTAATCTGCCAGGACATACCATGACCTAAGTACTTCTGCCCTTCGAAAGGAAATGAGCTTATTGTTCAATGTAGAAAATCTCTGAGAAGTCCCATAAAAATATATCTTGCCATTGCAATAGTGATCAATTGTATTTAAAAACAATAGTCAAGAAACAAATTAAATGAACCCACTATGTGATATTTCTCTATAAACTGGAGAGATCAAATTTCAAGGCATGGGTGTATATCTCTCTGGATCAACTTTTTTAACATCTTTAAAAATCTGCCATGAGAAAGTCCTCAATGGAATACATATATCTTTTGGTCTGTTAGCTTATTTCAAATTTTCTCCATAATTCAAATGACTACCATTTAGGTATTGAGCTATATAACTTCTAATACAGAACTACCTTATTTTTTATAATGCATCTTTCTGAAATAAATATAGATTTACTTAAGTCTAGAATATATTTTTATTAGGGTTCTTTTTTGTGTATATTTTTATCCATCTTTAATTTTCAAAAAGCCCTTTTGATGGTAAGGCTAACCATTAGAAAAACTCTTGTACACATATTTTGTAACATTTCTCTTCAAACCTCAGCTCCCCACTCTTAGATGTGGGGTCTTCTAGTGTGTGAGCTTATGAGGTTTACCCATGAATCCACAGCTCATAAGCACCCTGAGAATTTGGAGCATAGCATATTTTTCAACAAAAAGAAAAGTCTTTAATTTTCATCAGTTCCTAAAATATCAGTCACCTTAAACTTTGTTGATAAAAATTTTTTGGCCAAAGGGTGGACTTCGTTTTTATTTATTCTATACTGACTTTTTCTGACTCCCAGAATTATAATTCTGTCCATTTTTATAATTTTGCTATATTATTTTATTCTTATACAAATTGTGTACTCTAATTTTTTATAATGTATGACAGTCTTTTGAATAAAATGACTGTTTATGACTCTTTACAACTGTAATATTGTTTACTTAAATTGATACATACTCAAGAGAAATACAAAAATATATCCCCAAAGATGAAATGCAAATAACCAATTTTTGGTTATTACCATGGGCAGTACATACGTATTAAAATCATAGCAGCTTAAAATGGTAAGGAGTTTTAGTAGACACTAGTTTCTACCTTCTAGCCAAAGCATGAATACTGTTTGCACCATTCTTTTTTTTTTTTAAATGTTCCATGATTCATTGCACGATTCTTGACAGATGATCAATTTTCAACCTCTATCAGGACATTTTTAGTGACAAGGAACTCTCTATATTTTAAGTTGATCTAATACACTGTTGATAGTTTTAAGTATTAGGAAGTTATCTCCTTTATAGAATCCATGTTAAGGATTTGAATTTTATGCTAAAAGTGAAATGAGACCATTAAAAGGATTTATATTTTAAGATATGTACTCTGAAGTATAGAGAATGAAAGAGAGCTTTAAAAAGTCAGTCAATGGGGCGCCTGGGTGGCTCAGTCATTAAGCATCTGCCTTCGGCTCAGGTCATGATCCCAGGGTCCTGGGATGGAGCCACATCGGGATCCCCGCTCAGCAGAAAGCCTGCTTCTCCATCTCCCTCTCTCACTCCCCCTGCTTGTGTTCCCTCTCTCACTGTCTCTTTCTCTCTCTGTCAAATAAATAAATAAAATCTTAAAAAATAATAAAAAAGAAATTAAAAAAATTAGAAGTCAGTCAAGAGGCCATTACAGATACACAGGAAAAAAATTTGATGGTGGTCTCAAGAAGTTTGGCATAGAAATAGAAACTTTTGAAGTTTTTTAGGAGGCAGAAAAAATACAATGTTTAGTGGTTGGTTAGATTTAGAGGGAAAGAAACAAAACAAATAACCCCCAGGTTTCAGAGTGAGAGTGGGACTTTTTGATGAAGGAAGAACTCAGGAAGATGAGCAGAGTTGAAGACTCTTATTGCGTTTGTAATGACTACAGGATATCTACGAAGCTCAGATAAGAAATCTAGACTTAAACATGTACTTTCAGAATCTTAAGAATAAAAATGTAATTGAAACCATAAAAGTGGACAACATTGCAATTCAATAAAAAGACAAATAACCCAATTTAAAAATGGGCAAAGAATATGAATAGACATTTCCCCAAAGATGAAATGCAAATGACCAATAGATACATGAAAAGATGTTCAATATCATTTGCCATTAGGGCAAGGCAAAAAAAAAATGACAAAAAGATAGCATTTCACACTTACCAGTGTGGTAATAGTAAAAAGATAATAACAAGAGTTAGCAAGAATGTGGAGAAACTGGAACCCTAATATGCTGCCTCCAAATTCTGTATCCTTTTTGGAAAATGGTTTGGAAATTCCTAAAAAAGTTAAATATAGCAATTCCACTCCTAGATACATACTCAAGAGAAATACAAAAATATATCCACAAGAAAACTTGCACACAAAGCTTCACAGCAGCATCATTCATAATAGCAAAAAGTAGAAACAACCTAATGTTCATCAGCTGATAACTAGATAAATAAAATGTGGTACATCAATACAGCAGAATTTTATTCAGCAATAAAAGGACTGTAGTACTGACACGTGCTACAACATAGATGAACTTTGAAAACATTATGCTAAGTAAAAGGAGACAGTCACAAAAGGCCACATATCATATGATTCCACTTACATGAATTGTCCAGAATAGGCAAATTTATAGAAACAGAAAGTAAGTTAATAGCTGGGTATGGTGATGAGAAGTGGGGGAAATGAGGAGTGAGCGCTAGTGAGTACAGAGTTTCTTTGGGGAGTGATGAAAAATGTTTTGAAATTGATTGTGTGATGGTTGCACCATGCTGTGAATATACTAAAACCACTGAACTGTACCCCTCAAGGGGATGAATTTATAATATGTAAATTATATATCAACTTTTAAAATTTATTTATTTTTATTTGTATTTCTTTTTATTTAATTCCAGTATATTTAACATACAGTGTTATATTAGTTTCAGGCATACAATATAATGATTCAACAGCTCTGTACATTACTCAGTGCTCATTGTGATAAGTGTACTCTTAATCCCCTTCACCTGTTTCACCCATCCCCCACCCCCCTCTCCTCTGGTAACCATCAGTTTGTTCTTTCTAGTTAAGAGTCTGTTTTGTCCCTTTTTTCTTTGTTCATTTTTGTTGTTTGTTTTTTAAATTCCACTTATGAGTGAAATTATATAGTATTTGTCCTTCCCTGACTGACTTATTTCACTTAGCGTTATATTCTCTAGATCCATTCATGTTGTTACAAATAGCAAGATTTCATTCTTTTTTATGGCTGATATATATATATTTATATATATAAAAGAAATATATATATATCACTTCCCATTTATCCATTCATCAATAGACACTTGGGTTGCTTCCATATCTTGACTATTGTAAATACTACCGCAATAAACAAAGGGTTGCATATATCTTTTTGAATTACTGTTTTCATATTCTTTGGGTAAATAACTGGTAGTGGAAATACTGGATCATATGGCAATCCAATTTTTAAATTTTTTGAGGAAACTCTATTCTGTTTTCCACAGTGATGGCACCAGTCTGCGTTCCCACCAACAGTGCAAGAGGGGTCCTTTTTCTCCACATGCTCACCAAGATGTTATTTCTTGTCTTTATGATACTAGACATTCTGACAGGTGTGAGGTGATATCTCAGTGTGTTGTTAATTTGCATTTCCCTGATGATCAGTGATGTTGAGCATCTTTTCATTGTATTTTGGCCATCTGTGTGTCTTCTTTGGAGAAATATCTGTTCATGTCTTCTGTCCATTTTTAATTAGATTATTTGGTTTTTTGGTGTTGAGTTGTATAAGTTCTTTATATATTTTGGACACTAATCCTTTATTGGATATGACGCCCAACCACATCTCTGCCTTTCCCACCCTCTCTATGTGGCCTCTTTTCCACATTTAGCTACGGGGAGTCTGCTCTGCCAGTCTTTGGGATGTTTTCTGGGTTATTTACACTGATGTGGGTTGTATCCATGGGACAAAGTGAGCTTAGGATCCTCTTACTCTGCCATCTTCCCTGGAAGTCTATATATCAATTTTATTAATTTTCTTCAATTTTATTTTAAATGAATGAGATTGCTCATAGAAAATATACAAAGTAAAACAATAGAGAAGCCCCAGGGCATACCACTGAAGAGCAGTGATGTTTAAGAAACAGAAGGAAGAGGAGCCCACAATGGAGACTAAGCAGAGTAGATTAAGAAACCAGGGGGAAAAATAGCTGTCAGTAGCGTGCTAAGGCCAGCTCCAGGAAAGCCAATTTTTAAATGCTCAAGAATGGTAGGAGTATGTAAGGCCATGGACGTATTTATACCAAAGACATTGGCAACACTACAAATCAGGGCTTTATTTTTCAGAGAGCTAGTTTACTATCATTCCCCTGGCTATTACTTAAGAGGTGCTAATGTGCCGAGTATCATTTGAATCATTTTACATACACTCGCTTAATGACTCCTCACACCTACCCTAAGAGATAGGTACTATTGCTATCTCCATTTTAACTGTAAAGAAACTGAATCCTAAAGATGTTAATGACCTACCCAAGGTCATGCAGCTAATTGGCGTCAGAGCCAAGAGTTGAGCCCAGACAGTCTGGCTCCAGAGACCGGAAAAACAGGGAAAAATGCAGTATCTTGTATGCCAAGGGATGACAGTGCTTCCAGAAAAGGGTAATCATTGTTAGTGCCAGATGCTGCTAAAAGGTCAAATAATTGAATAAGTACTCATGTGTCCACAGGATTTAGCAAAAAATGAGTCACTGGTGACCTGGCAAGAGTATTTTTAGTGGAATGAAAAGATGTATACCTCTGTTAAGTGAGAAAGGATGAAAGATTTAAAACTTGTGTTGTCTCTTCAATAACTTTTTCCAGCAACCTCGGGAATTGTCCGCATTCCTTGATTGGAGTGGGGCATAGTAAAGAAAGGCAAAAAGAGCAAGAATCCCCGTAACACTAGAGAAGTCACTATTATTGGCAAAAAAAAAACTGAAATGGGCAGAAACAAAACCAGTCTGCAAACTTAGTTTTAATGAGCCATGCACTTATAATGAGAAACCAGCATTAAAGACACAAGTGAACAATTTGAGCACATATTTGAAATCATGATTATCATGTCTATAAAGTGAGACTATTTACCATATGGTTCTGAAAACAGATTTTATCCCCTATCTTTGGTAAACATCTGTATTTATATCAATATATAGGTAGAGATGTTTAATTTACTCATTTTTTTAAAGATTTTATTTATTTATTTGACAGAGAGAGACACAGCGAGAGAGGGAACACAAGCAGGGGGAGTAGGAGAGGGAAAAGCAGGCTTCCCGCCCAGCAGGGAGCCCCATGAGGGCCTTGATCCCGGGACCCTGGGATCATGACCTGAGCTGAAAGCAGACACTTAATGACTGAGCTACCTAGGGCCCCCGAATTTACTCATTTTTAAAAGAAAAAGTATACTAATCCTTGTTTCTAGTGTGTAGCCAACTCCTTGCATCATATATAGTCTTGTTCCCAAATTAAATTAAAATTTCCATGTGCCAATAACAGCAACCACAAATGAAAAAAAAAAGGAATGCCTATGGAAATGTATAAAATTAATTATGTCATATATATATATCAACAATGGTGCTGAAACAAAGAAATCTTAAGATCTTAGAACTACAAGAGGCAAAACTTTATTTATTTATTTAAGATTTTATTTATTTGACAGAGAGAGAGACTGCAAGAGAGGGAACAAAAGCAGGGGGAGTGGGAGAGGGAGAAGCAGCATTCCCGCCGAGCAGGGAGCCCGACTCGGGGCTCGATCCCAGGACCCTGGGATCATGACCTAAGCCAAAGGCAGACACTTAACGACTGAGCGACCCAGGTGCCCCAAAACTTTAGATATTTTTTATGTGGCATATACCAGTCCTTCAGCAACCTTCAAAATTTTCATTTCTTTTGTCTAGTAATATCACTATTGGAAATACCATATCCAAGGAGAAATCATCTGAAATGCCCACCAATGAGAGGTATAGGCAGGAAAACAATCAGAAGGGAGAAGAGTATAGCTGGGGCATTTACATCTGTGAATCCACTTTTTAGATCTCCCAAGTGTTGGCTGGTTTCCTGTGCCCCTTGACCCCAAGGCCTTAACTCCAGAGAAGCAGCACATTCCATTCAGCTGCTCCAGTATTCTTTCCCTCCATGTGCATTATTGCTAGCTCCTTCTTATTTCCTTAAATCCTGCCCATATTGTTATAAATTATTCCTCTATAAAAATCATCTAGTGAGAATACAGAGCAACAGGAACCCTCATTTATTGCTGTGGAATGCAACACTGTACAGCCACTTTGAAAGATAGCTTGGCAGTTTCATGCAAAACTAAACACAATCTTACCATACAATCTAGCAATCACCCTTCTAAGTATTTACTCAACTGATGTGAAAATTTATGTCTAGACAAAAACCTGCACGTGAATGTTTATAGCAGCTTTATTTATATTCACAAAAAACTGTAAGCAATCAAGATGTTCTTCAATAGATAAATGGATAAATGCACTATGGTTCATTCTCATAATGGAATGTTATTCAGCAATAAAAAGAAATAAACTATCAAGCCACCACAAAAACATGGAGGAACTTTAAATACACATTGCTAAGTGAGAGAAACCAATCTGGAAAGGCTACATACTATCTGATCTCAATTATATGATTACATAATATTCTGGAAAGGACACATACTATCTGATCTCAATTATATGATTACATAATATTCTGGAAAGGACAAAACTATAGAAAGAGTAAAACAATCAGTGGTTGCCAGGGGTTTGTTGTGGAGAAGGGTTGCATAGGTGAATTACGGAGGATTTTAGGGCAGTGAAACTATTCTGTATGTTACTGTAATGGTGGATATACTATATCATGCATTTGTCAAACCCCATAGAACTTACAGCACAAAGAATAGACCTTAATGTATGCAAATTTTAAAGCATTATTTAGGAGGTCCGGGGATCCCAGAATGGAATGCAGACCATGACCAAAGAATCTAACTATATTACAAATGTATGAAACAGCCTCAGTGTAAGAGGATACAAGAGAAATGTCATAACCCAACTCATTTTGGAAATGAGTTGAATCTTAAGACTATAGGCAAAAGAAACTGCACATAAGCACTACACTGTTTTTAATAAAGTTGTTTTCTACAGGAGTAAAGGTTAACAATTATAATACTCCTATGTACATATCATGTAATTGAACAATTAAAAAAATGGTTGGTGGATGGTGGGAGCCAGGTTTCTCACTGTTGGAGTACAAGTTTACAGATAGGCAAGGGGAGCCCTCCAGAATAATCCATGTGGTAATGGATCATAGTTGAAGACATCAGTATGAACTCATGTTTAGCTTAATAGAGATGTTGATATATAGGGATATTTATAAATAAGTTAGTATACACACATATATTTCCCTGTTCTGACAGCCGAGAGAGTCAGAAAGTAACAATATCCCAATAACAATGAGCACACCGAGTGCTCAGATTTGGTTTCTAATATTATTCTCCAATAAAAGAACCAGGGCTCCTTGAAGAAATGGCTGATTCTAATACTGGGGCCAGAAATATACAAGATGAGCCTGCAGCATCTTATAGTGTTACAAAGTAAGGAAATACTTAAAAAATTCTACATTGATGGGGTTATGTCAAAAGAACATAGGAGCCAACTGAAAGAGCACCCAATGATGGAAATATGTGAGCAACAAAATAAAGTAGTATTATATTATAACCAAAGAATAACATATGTATCCATTAGTCCATACTGATAAAAAAAAATTTATAGGGGTAAAAGGCAAATCCCCCTTGCAGAAGAAGTCTAAATAATATATATAGATACATATCCTTCAAGGAGAGGGAGAATAAATACCTACTCTTTAAATGTGGGCTGTACATAGTGACTTTTTTCCCAATAAATACATATGGAAAGGGAGGGGGAGAGTAATTTTACGGTGGAGGAATCTGACAAATATGACTTCAGCCAGGTGATTGAGGTCAACACAAGCAGTGATAAATCAAGCTAACATACGGTCCCTTAATATGACATAATGAAAATGGCACTTCACCTGTGACCTTCTCAAAACCCATAGCCTAATCATAAAAAAAGTCAGAAAAATTCCATTAGAGTAGCATTCTACAACATACCTGACCAGTATTCTTCAAACTGTCAAGGTCATGAAAAACAAAGAATGTCAAGAAACTATCACGGCCAAGAGGTGCCTAGGGGGATTTGACTACTTAATATAATGTATCCTGGTTGGGATCCTGAAACAGAAAAAGACATTTCACGAACATTAAGGAAATCTGAATAAACTATGGGCTCTAGTTAAGGGCAAAGTATCAATATTGGTTCAGTAATTGCAGCAAATGTACCATACTGGGGTGAGATGTTAATAAAAGAAATTGGGTGGGAAAGTAGGTAAGAACTGTCTGTACTATCATCCAGTTTTTATGTAAATCCAAAACTATTCTAAAAAATAAAGTCTATTTTTCAAAAATCTCCTCAATTACCCAGTTTAATTGTACAGTTTTCTTGGTAGGACACTGACTGATAATCCAAATGTCTAACCAGAAGCAGAATGGTTAAGAAAAAACTGTTTCTCTTGACTAGATGTAGCATTATACACCTGTTAAAAATCTTTTAATGAAAAGTATAAAAGGGAAAATGTTTAAATTACATTGAGTAAATATTTGAAAAGCAGAATGTATCATTTCATATGTATCATGTTTAACAACTGTGTTTATTTTTTAACTTGAAGAGGAGGAAGACTAGGAGGACAGGCATCAATACATGAAGAATACTTATAAGTAGTAGAAAACTTGTTCTGCTACTCTCTACTTTGTGTTTTCCAAATTTCTATGAGTACATACTACCTTTGTGATGAAAAAAGTAACTTACACTTGAAAACTTTTGATAAAGTTTTGTACTTAATTGTATTTCATGCCTTATCTGTTATTTTAATTTTATAATTTCAAAATTCTGGCATAGTTATAATACTCAAAGTTTTGTTATTTGATGTATGGTATGTCAAAGTCCTAACCTCTGGTACCTCAGAATGTTATTGAATTTCGAGATAGATTATTAAAGAGCTAATTAAGTTAAAATGAGATAATAAAGGTGGACCCTGATCCAATCTGACTGGTGTCCTTATAAGAGGAGGCGATTAAGACACAGACAGACAGGGGCGCCTGGGTGGCTCAGCTGGTTAAGTGTCTTCCTTTGGCTCAGGTGGTGATCCTGGGGTCCTGGGATCGAGCCCCGTGTGGAGCCCCGTGTCAGGCCCTCGTCAGCTCCTTGCTCAGTGGGGAGTCTGTTTATCCCTCTCCCTCTGCCCCTCCCCCTGCACATGCTCTCTCACTCAAATAAATAAATAAAATCTTAAAAAAAAAAACAGACAGGTACAGAGGGAAGACTATGTGCAGACACAGAGAGAAGGCAGACACCTATAAACCAAGGAGAGAGGCCTAGAAAAAAAAACAGAAAAATCCGTGTGCTGACATCCTGAGTTTGGCCTCTCACCTCCAGACCTGTGAGAAAATTAATTTCTGTCATTTAAGCCTCCAGTCTGTGGTACTTTGTTATGGCAGCCTCAACTAACAGAATGAAGCACTATTCAGTATGAATCTCATTTCTGTCTGCATCTTTTTCAACCTTACTCTCTATATTGTATGATTTAATATTTTCTAGTACTAATTATTTGTTCCTAAAAACAGTATCACGGTGAAAATAATTCGTCTTAATCTGATATTAGCTCAATTGAAGACATTGGAAAAATAAGTTTTCACTGAAATTTGTTGATGCTAAAAATAATTGAATGGGTTCCACGAAGATAAATTTATGTGGATAGGGTACAAATTTACACATATTCTCAAATAAAAACAAAATGAAACAAACAAAACAAAAACACATAGAGAAAGAAGTCTGAGACCCGACGTTGGTGGGTGAGCATTAGAATCACTTGGGAAATTTTTTAAATGGCTGATGCCTCAGTCTAGCTCCAAAAGTTCTGGTTTAAAGGCCTGGCATGTAGTCAGGTCTCTGGAATTTTGAAAGCGCCTCCAAGTCTAATGTGCAGCCAGAATTGAAAACTGCTGCTTTGTATTAAGAAAACACTACCTGAGTTTTCATCTGGGTGAGGGCCTAGTAAAGGTTTTTAAAATTCCTCTCTTAGCCATAGAATCAATAAGAAACAAACGGAACAGTGGAAAGCAAATAATATCCTATCATCAGTAAAACCAGAGCCACAGCCACAACCTCAAAGCCTAAAATTTGAGGACAAAAACATCTTTATTGATCCTATAGAGAGGAAAGGAGGTGAACATTAACCAGCTTTGGAGCAGTGATTTGGAGTAAACTAACGTGAGATCCTAAATTGTAAACACCTAAACAGAAGGCATCAGATGCTTGGAGTCTCTCAGGAAGTCACAGGACAAAAGTATCTGCCAGCTAGTCAGCACCCACCGTGGTTTTTGTCACTTTCTGTACAGTGGTCTCTATTGTCTCCTGGACAGGTACATCAATGGGCTCCCTGGAGGTGCTCAAGTTGAACATCATGATTCAGGATCAGGGGGAACAGAGCTGCCAGGAGGATCTCTAAACCACCTTCAACACCTGTGGCCACAGTGGAACCCCCCCCACACACACACACCCAGGAGGGGACCTGCTCATCTTTATAGATGAAATCACAAATTTCCTGGCTGCGATGTGGGTAATATAATGGAAGATTCAGTCCTGGTGAAAAGGTAATCGCAATAAGACTGACTTGTTAGTTGGTGAGATGAGGAAGTGAAGAGGTTTTGAGTGTTGCAAGCTCATAGCTGTGCACCACAGTTCTACTGTACCTTGTAATGAACTATGCTATAAATCTATGCAGAGAAAAACATTGGATCGAAAATGTGTCTGCAACTCAGCCTTTTTCAGGTGAATAGCTCATCAGCTTGCTAAAACCCATACTAGTCATGCACCCAATGGTTGGATTCCCAAATCTAATCTATGGCTACAGGTGGGAGTATATTTCTCTCTCATTCCTACAGCATTTGCTGATAAAGGCATTAATAACATGTTCCTAAGTAATATACGAAGCCCTCAGTCTTCAGAAGGAGATGACTTATTTCAAGGAGAATCTTTCCAACCTGAAATTACTAGTTGTGCTTTGCCGTAATGAGCTATTGTGTAAGAATAGAGTCTACAGTGAGAAACAAGGTGACATACAGCTCATCGATTGCAAAATTCTTGACACAACTACTTGCTACATGATATTAGAAATCATTTCAGTGAAGTTGTAGGTGCAAGTGATGTAGACTATGTTCTCTATCCAGACAGGGAACGCCAGGGTCAGTGGCTGCATGCTTACCTTGAAGTCTACAAAGAATATAAGGACTTTGAGACAGAAGTTACTGAAAAGGAGGATAGAAATACTCTTTATTCAAGTCACTGGTTTCACATATCTTTAGGAATCATGGGCTGTGATTCAAGCCAAATACTCCACTATTGAGGATGATTTCCCTGAGTAAGCAATTGTTCGTTTTAACAAAAACTTCAAAATGAAGCCTGCAGTTACTGTATTAAAAGTGCTTAAGTAAAGAAATTTAATTATTCATAGGCAGCTGAGCAATCTTTGTATATCTTTTCTTAAGAAATTCTAAAAAGCCAATATTAATTAAAATTGTTATTTCACTTGGTTACCTTGCTTGATAAATTATGGCTTCTATACAGTCAATTTTTTTAAATAGATTGAATGATGTCAAGAAATATGCTTACTGCTATCAGTATGTGGAGGCATAAAAATGTTGAATCTACAAAAAGCTGTGAAGATGTCAGTTTAATCCTTTCTTTGATAATTTAATCTATGTTAAATGTGAATTCTTATAAATTTAACATGATTCTGTGACTTTCATCTGTTTTATCTGTTTGTTGAATGTAAGCAATGAGAGTATTCTAGAATAAATTTTTTAGTTTTACTTTAATTATAGTACACGTTCTAGGTGTTCAGTGTAAACATTGTACTCTTAATGCACTGTAAGTAAGATTCATATTTATTCTTTTTTTTAAGATTTATTTATTTGAGGGAGAGAGAGAGAGCAGGGGCTGGGAGAAAAGCAGAGGGAGAAGGAGGGAGAAAATCCTCAAGCAGATTCCCCATTGAGCATGGGGCCCGACTTTGACCTCAATCCCAGAACCCTGAGATCATGACCTGAGCCAAAATCAAGAGTCGGCCACTGAACTGACTATGCTATCCAGCCCCGCCTTTCTTTTTTTTAAGTGAGCTCTTCACCCAACCTGGGGCTTGAGCTCGCGACCCTGAGATCAAGAGTCACATGCTTTCCCTACTGAGCCAGCCGGGCACCCCATGAATCATTTATTCTTGAAATATCAGTCTCTTGTGTAGATAATTGAGGATACTTATATAAAAATATGTGTTTGCGAGAATGAAATACATTTACCTTCTATGTTGGTGGTATGTCTTTTTGAATTGAATATTGAAAAACATTTCTTTTAGGGGAGCCTGGGTGGCTCATTTGGTTCTGTGTCAAACTCTTGATTTCAGCTTTTTTTTTTTTTCAGTTTATTTAAGAAATTTTTATGGCTCAGAACCTTCCCTCCTTGGGCAATGGCAGGAGTTTTGGAAACCGGCCCTTGGGGACAGAGCCAGAGGCACTAGCGTGGAGGAAAGAGTGGCACATTTGGTCCATTGTCCTGTGTGGGAGTATGGTGGGGTCGGGTTGCAGACTCTTCTAAGGACCCAGACATGGCCCCCTTGGGCAAGGTTCACATGCCAAAGCAGAGCATGAGGTCAGCCTGGCTTGGGTGAGGGCTCAGTGCCCCTTGACCTTGCCCTGCGGTTCCTGGACCTTCCGGAAGCTGAGCACCACCAGGCCTACACTGATGGCATAGGTGGTGATGCAAACGATGCAGAAATCATAGAGTACAAAGAATAGGATCCAAGTCAGGTAGACAGAACCGACAAGAGACACCAGGGAACTCAGCACCAGCAGGATAGATGCCCAGCGGGCCTGGAGGCAATCCAACAACAGCTGTAAGAGGCAACCGAATATGCTATTGGATTGATTGAGGATGCTGTCCTGACCGAGCACGTGTTCCACCAGTCCGAAGCCCCGGCCCCACCTGGAGGAGAAAATGCTCGAGCAACTGATGGCGGTACCCACGTCGCAGAGCGCGCGGTAATCCCAGTCCTGGGTGCGCGGTGCCTTCACGTGCAGCGCGTAGAGAGACAGCACTAAACCCGCGAGGCACAATGCCAGCCGCACCCATCAGGGGTTCCCCCAGGTAGCGCCCATGTCTTCTGGTCCCGCCCGAGGCACCCGCCCACAGGGAACCAGCCACAGAGCAGGGGCAGGGCAGGATGTGGCCATGCCTTCTTCCCATTTTTGGGAGGGGGATTCATTTTATTTTATTTTATTTTATTTTATTTTATTTAGATTTTATTTATTATTTATTTGACAGAGAGAGACAAAGCGAGAGAGGGATCACAAGAGGGAGAGGGAGAAGCAGGCTTCCAGCTGAGCAGGGAGCCCGATGGAGGGCTCGATCCCAGGACCCTGGGATCATGACCTGAGCCAAAGGCAGACGCTTAACGACTGAGCCACCCAGGTGCCCCTATTGGGATTCATTTTTAAAGAATTGATTGGTAAATATTTAATTACTTTGACAGACATTGGATGATTCTGTGACTAACTTTTCTCATAATTAATTCTTGCTTAAGTTAATATGAAAGTCCATTCTGAAGCCATAAACACCTCTGCAATGCAGTGAGTAGTCAGAGGTGAGGTGACTGGGCAAATATGCAGGAGGCTATCAAGAGTCAAAGACCTATTTAAAGAAAACCCAAGAAGTAGGTAACTTAATGAACTCTGACCCTAACAATAAGGAGCTATTCTGATCCCCAACCCATGACTCTCCCTGCCTTATTTTGGCACAGGTTTTAGATTTGTTCGTTCTCACGTTCTGGCATGGAAAACACAAGGTGAAAGATGTACAGTTATCTGAAGTGGGACAGGCAATGGGAACGGGCAGCTAGTACAGCTTAGCTAGTATGGCTTGAGAGATCAGACTACCTGAAGGGAAGAAGAATGGGGACCCAAAGAGAAATGGAGGGCCAGAAGAGACAACACTCTAGAATAACCCCGCTTCCTCAGGGAAGGGTCCCAGCTCAATATCAGAAGAAGGAACCAGGTTAGAGAAAGATAGGGAGATAGAGTAAGAAGCAAGCACAGAAATGCCAAGAAGTCTGGGTACCACAAGAGCTGTAAGATCAAACCCCATGTCGGGTTCTGCACTGTATTGATGATTCCATATACTAAATATGGTCATTTAAGTTGTAAGTTTCAGTTTTTAAAAGTTTACTATGTCAAATAGTTTTTAATCAAAAATGCTTTTTAGGGGCGCCTGGGTGGCTCAGTCGGTTAAGTGGCTGCCTTCGGCTCAGGTCATGATCCCAGGGTCCTAGGATCGAACCCCGCATCAGGCTCCGTGCTCGGCGGAGAGTCTGCTTCTCCTTCTCCCTCTGTCTGCCTCTCTACCTACTTACGCTCTCTCTTTATATCTGTTAAATAAATAAATAAATAAATCTTTAAAAAAATGCTTTTTAACTTAGATATTCTAGATTTTGTTCTATACTTAAAATCTGATATAACAAAATGTGAAATAAATACTTATGATAGAGGACTTTTGTTTTATCTTGTATTTTTTATTTTGTTTGGGGATAAGGGGGAGGCAATTGGTATTCGAAGGAAGTTAGATCTCTGGTATAAATAAGTAGACATCAAGTTTCAGAAATTGATGTGTAGAGTTCAATAGTCATAGTATACTTTGAAAATCAGTCTGGCGTGCTTTGCATTTCAGTCATGAGTGCCCACGTGCAAAGTTGGCTTAATGGATATGTATATTCAAAATATGCAGCTATGAATTTATTCTCTGAGAAATTTTATAGGAGTTTGGCATATTATACCAAGAGACTTATATTCTCAGACCAGGGTTCTAAAATACTTGGATTATTTCAAGATGTTTAAAGCTAATAATGTAAGTACAAACAGCTAAATACCATTTTAAATGGCAAATTCTAGTTACATAAACAGAATGTTAGAATCTGTTTGTATCTGTAGCAGTGTTAAAACAAGATTGTTTTTCTACCTCCCCAAAGTTATAAATGTTCCCTTTTCTTTTTATAAACCATTTTGCTACAGAATCAATAGAATTTTGCCTAGTTGACTAAATGAATGGAATCAATTAAACAACTTTTATAGTGTTAGAATGAACTTGAAAATGTGTTTTGGTGGAATTTTCATCTATTGATGGAACATTTTTATAGAACCATGAAGAATATGTAACAGCCTTAATTTTTTTGCTTACCAATCTCTTAAAGTATGACAGCATATACCTCGAAGAACTGGGTGAGGGGGTGAGCCTTTTTCTACCTTACTCCATAGTCTTTCTTAAATTACAGTGAATAGAGATTCACTGAGCCATTACCAGTAGACTGGGCATAGCTGCCAGTTGTGATATTGTTGTAGGCTTTTCAGAGAGATTTGTGTAAAGGTGACTATAACAGTGAATAATAGCTCTCATGTTAGCCCTGGGAGTATGCATGGATGTTAGGAACAAAGTGAGATGTTTAAGACACCATTCCCACTCTTTGGTGAGATTTTGTGTGTTTTTAGTGTTAAGATGGTCATACTTTCTGTACAGGTTTTGGGATCATGGTGCAGGTTAGTAATAGTTTCATATTGTTTTTCTTTATATTGACCATTTAAGAGATTCTAAAAAATATAAATCTCAACAGTCTTTTTAAAATATTCCTCTAATTTGCACTGGGGCTTGCTGAAATATCTCTTGCTTTTTTATGTTAAGTTAAAGAGCTTGAATGCTTGACTTAATAACTGGTAGTAAGTTCAATTTGTAGATATGAAAATGGTTGTTGGAAGTGGTACATGATTACATATTTAACAAACCATATTCAATCTTGTTCTCTTTTTTCCTTATATATTTACACAATCTTATCTCACAGTGATATTTGATTTTTTTTCCTTTCCAATCCCATGCTTCCACCATCTTCTGGAAATCAAAGAGATGTAGTCATAAATGATTATCTGAAATCAATGAGCACAAAACTCATCAACTAGGTCTTCCTGGGATGTATATAAAAGAGTATAAATAAAAATCAGCAGGTTAGTATAAATTTTATCTTGAATATATTTGATTGTATATTGCTTTGCATTTCCTTTCCTCTTGTAGAAATTTATCTGTCAGAAATGACCCAGCTCTTTGGTTTTGGACTGGAAACAGCCAATAGTTCTGGCTGCACAGTGGGATAATGGGAGCCAGAAATAGGGTTTATTGGTTTTTATGTTAATGTCTATACTTATTTATACAGGCTTTCAGTGCCTAATATGGTGTTGCTTCTTGAGTTGGCCATTCATTTTTGTGAGGTTAGATTCTGAAAGCAATCAATTAACACACTGTTACATTAATAGAACTCCATTCTTTGAGTCATGAGTCTAAGCTAAAATAAATTTAAAATATAATCTAATGATTACAAACTGAAGTATTACCTTTCTTATTTGCAGTTATTAACCTTTTTTTACCAAAAAAAAGGCTTGAAATGGTACATATCTCAGTGTGAATCTAAATCCCATGTATATAAGACGTGATAATAATAACTCTTAGTTCAACTTAAGCATATCTCATTGGCTTCTCTAAATAAAATCATTCATTAGGGGATTGTAAAAGATAGAAAAAACATAAGTAATCTCTTATTTACAGCTATTTCCATTTTTGCTGAACCAAAATATTTATCTTAACTTCATTTTAACTTCATAAATATATATTGATAAACCTTCCAGTTTTAAAGGAAAGAACATTTTCTGAAATGTTAGAAACCTCAGCTTTTAAAATTATACAGACATTTATTTTAGGTTACATGTAGACTTCTGTTTGATTTTATGAATTCCCTACTTGGTAATATAAATAAAAATAATATCTAATAGTTTGTTTTCCTACCTTAAATTGCTTTCAATAAGCATTTTTTCTGCAGTCCAAAGTGACATAGGCTTAAGCTTTCAATATTAACCATTCAGTTGACAGAGAAAGTTAACAATGTTCTATACTAGGAGGAGAGTTTTGTTATTGGTAGCAATTTGCACTACTTTACAGAAAAGAAGGCAAGTGCTGGTAATTATTATGCACAGAGGAAAAAAGAATTATAAGTATGTAGTAAAGCAACCTCATCTTTGTTATGAAATGGACTTGTTCTGATTTTTCTTCTTTAGCTTTCTTTCTTTCTTCTTTAGTTAAATTTTAGAGTGTCCTTTGGGGACACATTAAGTCAAAACGTTTTGTTTGTTTTTGTCCATTTTTTTTTAAGAAAACATTAGTTATAGTGAATCATTTTTTTTCTTTTTATTTCCTATTGCATACCACCTCTGTGATTACAATGTTGTCTTGGACTTTAAATCTTTGAAGAGAAAAGTATATCCATTATTTTAAGTTATTTTTCCCTGTCTTTGAAGCTCAGTCTATAAATGTGTTACTAAAAAAGAAATTACTTCAATTAGCATTACTTAAATACTTGAATACTGAAATTAATAGCATATATTATAAGATAAATTAGATTTTTTGAACAGATATTTTTACACTAGAAAATTTCATTTCTCCATCACAGTGTGAAAGGGATGAAAGATTTGTACCATTTGAATGGAAAAAATATATAATGGGCATAGAAAATAATCTTTTGTGTTAGGGACATCTAAAACTTAAATTGTTAGTAGGTTTCTGTCCTGAAATCTGCTTTCCCCTCTTTACTATACTTGATGCACTTATTATACTACTGATATTATAAAGCAGCAAGGATAAAATATCATCATGCTGTGTTCAGTATGAATCCTATGGCTTTTCTAGTTATGAAAAATTGTTCTCTAAATTATTTATCTCAAATAATAACTCCTGAATGTAGGCATGTTTTGTTTACATCTTACCCATTAATGGTGTTATGAATACCATTAATCACTTTAATATAACACTGATAGGATGTTTTAAAAATTAATAACTAATATAAACTATGGTCTTTGGGTGGTAGTTATGTGTCAGTGTATGTTCATCAATTGTAACAAATACAGCATTTGGGCGGAGGGTGTTGATCATGGAGTAGGCTATGTGGGGTGGGGGGAGAAGAGAGGGAGAAGAGGTATATGAGAAATCTCTGCACTTTCCTCTTACTTTTGCTATGAACATAAAACTGCTCAAAGAATTAAAGTTTATATTTTAAATATAAAAATATTATATATCATATATGTGCTAATTAACGAAGAGTAAGAAAAAACTGACTGATTTGAATTGTACGTGCTCCTGCTGGTTAAATTTCAAAAGGAACTTTACTACACTTGATCTTAGCCAAAAGGCCGGGAAGCGATCAAAAGGAACTTTAAAGAACAGGTTGAAACCTATTGTATCTATATAAACTAGCTTCGTGACCTGGAAAAGATTCCGCAAAAGTGGCAGGAAAGACAGATGAGAATGCATACCTGCTATTGTTGTGCTTGTAGTGGGCTGCTATTTACATGTAGGTAGTGACAGAGTGACTTTTTTTGTCCAATAATCTGAAATTTTTCCCTGCATGTACCTGTACTGAGATAACTACAAATGGTTGGAATCTACAAAGAGGAAATGTTTTGACTCTACTGTATTTAGGAGCCTTTGTACATGTAGATCAGTTTCCATGATATGAAGTATTTGAAGTTTAAAATATAGCATTGGGGGGCACCTGGCTGGCTCAGTCGTTAAGCATCAGACTCTTGATTTTGGCTCAGGTCCTGATCTCAGGGCCGGGGAATCCAGCCCTGCAACGGGGCTCCACACCCAGGACAGTCTGATTGTCCCTCTCCCTCTGTCCTCCCACTGCTCATATTCTCTCTCAAATAAACAAATAAATAAAGTATTTAAAATATATACATGTATATTCATATATATGTATAAATAGTCTTTCAAACATATACATATATTTATATATTATATATTATATGTTATAATATATAATTATTTATAATTTTAATAATTTATATATTTTATATACATATATAATAATATATAAATAAATAAAGTTTATATTTTTTTAATTTAAAATTTAATTTCTGTATTTTTTACTACTGTTAACTTAGGTAAAATTTGTCCTGTGATGTTTTGCTGTACGTCTGTTTAATAAAGCATTTAACCATTGATTACATGAAGAAATCGATCCTTTTTTTTGAAGGAATGTATCTTTTTAAAAAGATTCTACTCTGTCAATAAAAATTGGTTGTAACAATCAAGTTGGATTCTAGTTGTAAAAAATCAAGATAATTTAACATAGTAACAGATTTTAAAAAGAAAAACCACATGACCAATTCAATAGGTGAAAAAAATTCCCTTGATAAATTCATGACAAAAAAAAAAGTCTTTCAGCAAACTCAGAATAAAATACTTTCCTCAATCTGGAAAAGATTTTCTGTAGAAAACCAATAGCTAACATTATACTTAATAGTGAAATACTGAATAATTTCTTCCCGAGATAGGGCAAGAATGCCCATTTTTTTCTACCTCCACTCAACCCTGCCCTAACTCTTCCAATAAGGCAAGAAAAAGACACAAATTCATAAAAATAAGAATAGAAGGAAAGGAAAGGAAAAAGGGGAAGGAAAGGAAAGGAAAGGAAAGGAAATGAAAGGAAAGGAAAGGAAAGGAAAGGGAAGGGAAGGGAAGGGAAGGGAAGGGAAGGGAAGGGAAGGGAAAGGAAGGGAAGGGAAGGGAAGGGAAGGGAAGGGAA
>NW_027397066.1:120302723-120309783 GCF_003265705.2 Callorhinus ursinus | reverse complement strand
GAAGGAAGGAAGGAAGGAAGAAAGAGAGAAAGAAAGAAAGAAAGAAAATCATCTATTTTCAGATTTAATTGTTTACATAAAAAATTATAAGGAATATAAGAAACAATTAATAAAGGAATTTAGCACAGCACCAACAATTAATAAAGGAATTTAGCACAGCACAAGATATAAAGCTAATTTACAAAACTCAGCAAAAATTATCTTGTATCTGCCATAAAGAAGTATCACTTTTATGTTGGAGAGTTTCTATCTGAATAGCAAAACAGAACTATGAGAATACACACAGAGGTACACTTAAAAATGTTTTTACTGAAGTATGGTTGACACAATATTATATTGGTTTCAGGTGTACAACATGGTGGTTGAACAAGTCTTTCTGCTATGCCATGTTCACCACAAGTGTGGCTACCATCTGTTACTACGCAACACTATGACAATATCATTGACTGTATTTCTTTTGCTGTACCTAGCGGTACGCTTTTAAGAAAGAAAATGAGAAAAAATCATATTTTTTCCAGCTCTTTTTTGGTAAAAGCTATGAGCCCAATCATGTTCTCTTACCTCTCAGTATTGGAAGAATATCCAAGACTTCCTAGCTCAGTACATCTCAAATTACTTGTAGTGAAGAACAAGCTTTTTCTCAATTTGTTTTGAACATATACCTTAAAAATATAGTAAAAGTGCCATGGCAATGTTAAACTGCTGCAGAAGTTTCTAAATGCATACTCTAGTTTCTGTACTTATCCCACAGCTGGCTGGTCACCATAGTTAACAGATCAGTACGGGTCATAAATAAAAGTCCTGCCACTGCTAACATTCTCCGACTTTTCCTTAATCCCCTTCCTCCAGTTGTTACTTTTAAGTATTACTTGAGTTTTCCCTTTTTTCCCCTACCAACTTGCCTTCTCTCTTCTTACTATTTTCACTTTATATTAAATTTCTCCATGTCAATGGAATATAATCTGAGCGGTAAAGGGCATGTAACTCCACTTATCTCCATTATTCTATAAAATACATAATTGGACTTTTAAAAGTCTAAAGCTAAATAAATAGAAATTATTATCATTATTATTAGACCACTGAAGGTGACCAAAATGTACTGTATCAGCTGGTAATTTCTCTCTGGTCTATTACACCAAACTTTATTATTCTTATATCAAAATTCACATCCTACACATTATTAACTAGGCTTAAGTTTTGAGAGACAATGAACAGTTAAAAAAAAATTGGTCGAGACAAAGTAGGTGGTCCAGACTGCAATTGCTTAATGAGAGACATAATCAGATGCCACCTCTCAGATATACAACAAATATATATATATACAACAAAATATATATATATACAACAAAATATTTTTATATATATACAACAAAATATTTTCTCTTTAGAGTTTTTGAAAGTACACTTTAAAAATTAACCTTCTGATATCTATTCCTAATTTTCATTTACCTACATGATCACAACCAAAAGAGGAAATAGAATTCTATCCTATGGGAACTAAGTTATTCTACATTAAAGATCTCAATAAATTGCACTCCACAATTTTCCTTAAAATTCTAAATAGCATGTTTACATCTATTGTAACCATACATGAATTGCATGGTTCTACTGGTTGTGATGTTATATTTTGTACTCTGCATTTTGGCTTTATTTAAGTGAGGCACATTTCCAGCTGATTTCTCATTAAGAGAAACCATAGCTACCTTCTGAATTTTTCAGAATCACTGTTTTCATTTCCTTATCCTAAAATTGCAGTTCTTCTCTTGAGCTCATGAAAGTCTTAGTTCTCCTGAGTGCCTTAGATTTCAAGGTCAGAGGTTTACCCCGCTGGCTGAACAGGAGGTGAAAAGATTGTTTCAACCCAAATAGAGTTATAACTCAATCCAAATAGAATTTGCTCCTCATGAACAGGAAATTCATGCTTGTTCTCCTTGGCTTTGTTTCCTCCTGAGTTTTTTATCTAGAAACAACTTCTTGTGGCCTAACTTGTTAAACACTAGATGGGCTTAGAACTATGTGCTTGGATCAAAAGAAGCATTCGATAAATATTTATTGATTAGAGCCTAATCACAAAATTATCTTAGAAGTTCCAACTTTTCACCTAGGTGAATATTCCAACACTTGAGAAATAACTACTGAAAACTTTAAAAAGAAAAGAAAATACCAAACCCAAATTCTGTAATAAATTTAAAATTTTAATATTTAACAATATTTCATATCTAAGTGTTGTGCTGCATAAGAGTGGCATAGTCTCCCCAAGAAATAGGTAGAGGAAAATAAGATGACCTGATTATCATCAGTTCTTCTTTCATCTCTATAGTTTTATAATTATAAATATTCACCATTTAAATTTAGCATACATTATCCCTCTTTCAATTCTAATCATGAATAAACATATTTCAAGTGTACCATGGAATGTAGGACAGATTTTAATATGCTATTTTGAGGCATACACACAAAGGATTTGACATTGCACTGTGTTCCTCTACTTTCAGATTTGTTGGTGTTAACATTACTTTCTTTTTATTTTTTTTATTTAAATTCAGTTAGCCAACATATAGTACATCATTAGTTTTTGATGTAGTGTTCAGTGATTCACTAGTTGCATATAACACCCAGTGCTTATCACATCAGTTCCATTACTTTCTTAGTTACGGATTGTTTGGTTATCGTCAACAGAGCTCAATGACTTATATTTAAGCAAAAGAAAAAAATGTAAGAATGTTTCAAGGAACTCAGTGATAGGAGATACAACCAAGGCTCACAAAGAACTGGAACCAGGGACTGAAAGTCAATAAATGAGGTCATTCACTCTTTCTCTTCTGGAATCACAGAATGCTCAATTTCTACTGACCCTCCATATATGCTCAATTACTCCCTCTTCCCTCTCTCCCTTCTCTCTCTCTCTCTCTCTCTTCCTTTCTCTACGTTAGTGTGCACATGATTGTCCCAGGCCTAGTTTGAAATAGTCTCTCTACTTAAAAGTCCAACAGAATTTGACTAACATCCCTGTGTTCTGATTCCTAGGAAAGAGAACTTTAGTGGCCTAATTTGAGTTAGATTTCCATACCTGTTCCAACCAGCTGTGGCCAGTGTAGGTGAATTCACATATCTTATGACAATAAGGATGTGCATAGATCATCCAGGAAGGTGTGATTATGTTGATTTTAAAAGAGCCCTATGAGTAATATAGATAGAAACCTAAAAAAATGTGTGTCCTTTCTGTCTCCGTGATTACTAATACCCAGTCCAGGATATTGCACCTTCTTCACCACCTGTCCAAGTACTGATTCTTGGCTTTATTAGAAGCTAAGCGAAGAATCCTGGGAGAGTGGGAAGCTCAGTGGCCTTGGATGAATATAAGATGATACAGGAAAATTCCAGTTGCCTGATGTGCAGTAAGGAAGCTCGGTATTCTATCTGACCCTCCTCCTGGCACTAGCAACACGTCTTTCAATGGTGAAGCATAAGCAGAATGTACATACAACCAACCCTTCCTTGCTTTTGCCATCTTTCTGTCTCCAAACTTCTCCTTGTCTAGCAAGCAACTTCTCGTAAGGCAAATTCTCCTCTTCACAAGCCAGCAGAGAGAGATGTATTAGTGTTTTTGTTTGGCATGTAAAAATTAAATTTGGCTTAATCAGAGTCAGAAAGTGGAAGAGCTGACAAAATCTTAACATATGTCCCACTTTACATATTCACAGAGACCGTGGGTGGCTGTCTGACCTTGGGAAAGAAAGTTCTGCTTCATTATTGTTCTTCTTATTGTTTGTTTCCTCAGAGGTTATGTTTCTTCATTGATAAATGATGGTAATAATAATCATAACTACCTCCTAGTGCCACTGCAAAATTTTAGAATAGTCCCTAAGACATGGTTAGCACTTATTAAATGTTAAGCTATTGTTATCTTTGCCACAGATAAAGCAGTAATGGAAAAAAATCATAACCTTAAATACTTTTAATAATCAACAAAGAATAAAAAATAAACAAATTAAACATTAAACCCAAAAGTTTAGAAACAGTATAAAATTAACTTAAGAAATGAACAGAAAGTAGAAAATCAAAGACAGAAAACATAGAAAAAGTTGGTGCTAATAATTATATCCATGGGCTGATTTCTTGGAAATGGAGCTAATAAAATAAATGATTAGATGACCTAATCAAGAAAAGGGGGCACATAAAAGCACAAAATTAAAAAGACAAATATATACAAAACCACAGATATCAACAAAATTACAAAAGCATTGAAAAAATATTTTCTCAATTCTAAGAAAATAAATTTAAAAACCTGCATGCATGACTATGTTCTGGGAAAATATAAATTACCAAGACTAACTCTAGAAAGATTAAAAAAACCTAAACAGATGAATTATCATTAGAAATAGAGAAAAGCATCACAGGGCAACCATCCGCCCAAATAAAGCAGTATGACTAAATAATTTCACAGTGACATTTCACCAAATGTTTAAAAATTCAAATCCCAATGTTTTTGAATTGCTCCAGAGCATGGAAAAAGGATACTTTTTAGATTATTTTTATAAAACTACAATAACAATGCTACTAAAACCCATCATGATCACATAAGTAAATTATAAACTACACTCACTTATGACTAACGAGGCAAAATTTTAAATAAAATATTAACAAATATATTCCATCAGGAATTTAAAGATGATGATTCACTATAAGAAAAACTTATAACTCAAAATAGTTGGCTGAAAGAGAAAAATCATATCATCCCCATAGATGCTGAAAAAGGAATTGATAAATTCAATATCCATTCTTGTTAAAAAAGAAACATTTTAAAATGGGGCAAATGTAAACTTCCTAAACATGATAATATTGGCCAGCATCTTCTCAATGGAAAACATGGATAAGTATCCAGTCAGGAACAAGACAAAGATTCCCCACTGTCACCAATAGGACACGGCAATGCAATAAACAAGGAAAAGATAAAATCAGCATAAAAGTTGGGGAGAAGACAGATGAAAATATTGTTTTATAGATAATATATTTGTACACCTAGAAAATTCCAGAGTCACCTGAGAAAACTATTCCCAAATAATATGATGACTTAGTACAATGGTGGAGGAAAAATTAGTATATGGAACTCAATTTCCTACATGTACATAGACAACCACCAGTTATAAGATATAAAATAGATTAAAATACCTCACATCAATAACAACAAAACAACAACAAAAAATACCTAGGAAAATAACTAGCAAGGAAAATACAAAACCTATATGAAGAAAACTTCATAATGTGAAAGACTAAAAAAAAAAAGGAAAATGGAAAGAAGAATTAATAAAAGTCAAATCATGTTCTTGTGTCAAGGGTCTACCATCATGTAACAGCAGGAAGGCTCTCTAAATTAATAATTTAACATGATCTCAGTAAGAAATAGTATCATAATTCCTTTGGAAAGTGAGTAAGGTGTTTATGATGTTCATATAAAAATAAACAAAAATAGGGATGCCTGGGTGGCTCAGTGGGTTAAGCGTCTGCCTTCAGCTCAGGTCATGATCCCAGGGTCCTGGGTTCGAGCCCTGCATGGGGCTCCCTGCTCTGCAGGGAACCTGCCTCTCCCTCTGCCTGCCGGTCCCCTGCTTGTGCTCTCTCTCTCTCTGACAAATAAATAAATCTTTAAAAAAATTAAAAATAACCAAATAGTGAAATGTATTATAACCCTACCAGATACGTATACATGATAACGATGTTATAATGGAAACAGTGCAGTGAGGTAAAATGGTAATGACCCAAGGTAGAAGAGAACTAAAGATTCAGATATAGATCCAAATGTATAGGGAAGTTTAGGATGTGCTAGAAGTGGCCTCCTAAATCAGTGGGTTATTCAACAAATGGTGTCTGGGCAACTGAGTAACCATCTAGAAAAAAATATTAACTTGGATCTCTATTTCATATATATTACCAAAATAAATGCCAGACCAATGAAAGATGTAAATGAATAAAATATGGAACCATAGAAACGTGAGAAACAAAGGGGAGAATTTTTTTAACCTCAGAGTGGGAAAGGTAGGCCACAAAGCCCCAGAAGCCATAAAAAAAAATTTACTCATTTCAAGGGCATAAAAATCAATCATTTTCCACCTAGGGGAAAAAAGACAAAACTGTAAAAAGACAGCCAACTGGGAAAACAAGCTTAGAAAACAAATTCGTATACAGGCATTCTAAGAGCTTCTACAAATCAAAGGAAAGAATATCCAGTAGAAAAAATGGTTAAAATATATGAAAAAACCAATTCACAGAAATGGACTTACAAATGACCATTAAATATATGAAAAGATCTTCATTTTCATTCTTAATAAGAGAAATTTACACAGAGATACATACATCATATATTTCTGGTAAGTACACAAGATACAGTGGTTGCCTCTGGGAAAAGAGAGTATGTAAGTTGGATACTGACATTTTTAAAAGACATAGTTTCCATAGAATATCCTTTCTTGTTCTTTGTATTTTGTACCAAACAAATACAGCACCTATTTAAAAGTAAGGGAGGGGCACCTGGGCGGCTCAGTCGGGTAAGCGACTGACTCTTGATTTTGGTTCAGGTCATGATCTCAGGGTCAAACTCTATGCCAGACTCTGAGCTCAGCAGGGCATCTACTTGAGATTCTCTCTCTCTCCCTCTCCCTCTGCCCCCCCACACACAAGCGCGCACGCTCTCTCTCAAATAAATCTTTTTTTAAAAAAGTGAGTGAAATTTATTTTTAAAATATAAGAATAAGTACCTAGTGGAAATAAATCAAACTTTGGAATGGTATTTACAGAATTATGTCACATAAGTAGATGTTGAAAATACAAAATAATACCGATATTCATGAATGTACACATATGTAGTAAAGAACTCAGTAATATGTACCAGCTTCAAGATAGTATTGTGTCCTCACAGAGAAATCCAGAGAGGGTCGGAGTACAAAAGTAGAGAGGCCCTCCAATTTATGTATACCTTTTTAATTCTAAGGCAAATTTTATCATTGTTAATTCTCTTTTTTTAATTTTTTATTGTTATGTTAATCACCATACATTACATCAT
>NW_027397066.1:120193025-120297723 GCF_003265705.2 Callorhinus ursinus | reverse complement strand
ATGGTTTTCCACCCCCTCACTTTCAATGTGGGGGTGTCTTTGGGTCTAAAATGAGTCTCTTGCAGACAGCATATCGATGGGTCTTGTTTTTTTATCCAGTCTGATACCCTGTGTCTTTTGATTGGGGCATTTAGGCCATTTACATTCAGGGTAACTATTGAAAGATATGAATTTAGTGCCACTGTATTGCCTGTAAGGTGACTCTTACTTTATACTGTCCATGTTCCTTTCTGGTCTATGCTGCTTTTAGGCTCTCTCTTTGCTTAGAGGACCCCTTTCAATATTTCTTGGAGGGCTGGTTTCGTGTTTGCAAATTCCTTTAGTTTTTGTTTGTCCTGGAAGCTTTTTATCTCTCCTTCTATTTTCAATGACAGCCTAGCTGGATATAGTATTCTTGGCTGCATATTTTTCTCGTTTAGTGCTCTGAAGATATCATGCCAGTCCTTTCTGGCCTGCCAGGTCTCTGCGGATAGGTCTGTTGCCAATCTAATGTTTCTACCCTTGTAGGTTACAGATCTCTTGTCCTGAGCTGCCTTCAGGATTTTCTCTTTGTCTCTGAGACTTGTTTTACTATTAGATATCGGGGTGTTGACCTATTTTTCTTGACTTTGAGGGGGGTTCTCTGTGCCTCCTGGATTTTGATGCTTGTTTCCTTCCCCAAAGTAGGGAAGGTCTCTGCTATAATTTGCTCCAATATACCTTCTGCCCCTCTCTCTCTTTCTTCTTCTTCTGGGATCCCAATTATTCTAATATTGTTTCATCTTATGGTATCACTTATCTCTCGAATTCTGCCCTCATGATCCAGTAGTTGTTTATCTCTCTTTTTCTCAGCTTCTTTATTCTCCATCATTTGGTCTTCTGTATCACTAATTCTCTCTTCTGCCTCATTTACCCTAACAGTTAGAGCCTCCATTTTTTATTGCTCCTCATTAATAACTTTTGATTTTTACTTGGTTAGATTTTAGTTCTTTTATTTCTCCAGAAAGGGTTCCTCTAATATCTTCCATGCTTTTTTCAAGCCCAGCTAGTATCTTTAAAATCGTCATTCTGAACTCTAGTTCTGACATCTTACTAATGTCCATATTGATTAGATCCCTGGCAGTCGGTACTGCCTCTTGTTCTTGTTTTTTTTTTTTTGTTTTGTTTTGTTTTGTTTGTTTTTGAGGTGACTTTTTCCATCTTGTCATTTTGTCCAGAGAAGAATAGATGAATGAGACAACAAAATGCTAACAGGGTAACAATGTCCCCAGAAAAATATACACTAAACAATCAGAAGAGACCTTCCAGAAAGTGGTCACTTTTCTGTTCAGAGTTGCTGCTATTTTTTTCTTCGATCTCCTGTTGAGTTTGTAGGTGTTCAGAATGGTTTGATCCCTATCTAATTGAATTCCTGGGACCAGACAAAATTTAGGTCTCCTACCGCTCCACCATCTTGCTTCCCCCCAGATCAATAATTTCTTAAGAGTTCCAATTTTTTTCATATGTTTTATCTTTGTTCATAATATTTTTCCTTCCAATAGGGAGCTAGACTCAATTATTATGTGTTCCCAAACTTACTGTTGAACTCTACTGTCTATGATGTTGAGAGGATTAGGCTACTTGTTAGTATTTAAAAACAAACTACCCTATTTTTAACATTGAAGAAAAATAAAAGTGTTTACTGTAAGTATAATGTGAGAGCAGGATCTTTGCTTTAGTTGGCACTGTTTTTAATTTTCTCCTTTCTCACTGATGCATCTGAAACACATAGACCCGCTGAATAAGCAGTCAATAAATATTTGTTGAATTATTAAATGTTGATGTGGAAGTGGGTTAACATTTCTTGATTCAACTGAAATGATACTATTTCCAAAGATTTAAGGTGTTTTCGTATTGAGAGGATCCCCTTGCTGATGACAAATTAAAAATCTATTGCTCTTTATACATAAAATGAATAATTAGACATGTCATGATGTTGAATAGTGTAATTGTGATTTACATACTTGGGTGTTGAGAAGTTAAATTCTTGTTCTAAATAACTTGGTAAAATGCTGTTTGATTATTTTCATACGTGTTTGCAGTACCATTTCATTCAACCAACAAGTATTGATTGAAGCTAGATCTGAGTCTAGGAGAGGCACATGTACTAGCAAGCTTCAGAGTTAAGATATTAAGACATAGACTCTAGAATGAGAAGGTCTGAATCTAATACTGGCTCTGCTATTAACTCCCTATCTAACATGGGATAAGTTAGTTAAGTTCTGTATACTTCAGTTTTGTCATCTAAAAAGTGGGAACAAAAATAGAATTGATGTCTTAGAATTGTTATAAGTGTAAATGAATGAGTTCATCTTAACAGAGTTCTTAGAACAGTACGTGGGAAATAGTAGTTACTATATAAGTGCTCATTAAATACAACTTTGAAAATCAAAATCTCTGCTATGGTGTAGCTTAAATCATACTGGATAAAATAGCAGGGGAAGACACTAAATGAATAAGCAAATAAATATACACCCTTTCGCGTGATGATAAATGTTACGTAGCAAAAAAAGGTAGAGAAAAGAGAGTAATAGAGCAGGACTGAGAACTTCTTTTTTAGGATCAGTGGACAGGAATAGCCTCTGTGATAAGATGAGGGGTGGATAAAGTGAAGGAGTGAGCCATGTTGGGGTTAAGGACTGTCTGTCTTAAACATTGATAATATCCATTCTTTCAATGGCATTATTAGTCGTGTTCTCAGTCTTATTTTTGCACAATAGAATCTATCATTACAGGAGAAGTATTCATTATATGCTTTATCCAAAATCTAAATATAAACATAATTCAAAAACTCTAAAAATAATCATCCTCTTCTCAGATTTGTATTATCTTAAAAGTCGGGTGTAAATGCTGCCAATACTTGTGTTCCATAAATGCCAGAGATGTCACGTTGCCACAATTACATCCTGGCCATCAGGGAACCAACTGCATGGCTTCATTTTGAGGAGGTTATTTTCTTTTGAACCTTTGAAAAAAAAATAACTAAACCACTTTTTCCATCATGGTAGATTTTTTGGGGTTTCTGAATAAATATTAGAAATAGACTTCTTTCCTATGATGATACCCAAGAATAGTGTCATGTTCAACAAAAGCTTCCAGATAGAACTCCCATGCTGGACGTGGGTCACCATCATGTCCAAGCCATCAGGATGCTAGGGCTCCCTAGTGGTTGAGAGAGCCCATTTTTGGAAGAATGCATTTGCTGCTTAATTTCCTACCAGAGGGTGATTTAGCCTCAAGCAGAACAGAGCTCACTTTCCTTCCCATTTTATTTTTCTGTTTTGATAATTAATATTTAAGATTTTTAGTAGTAGGATTATGGAGTGTGGCAGATCAAAAAGAAAAAATAGGAATATTGAGAAATAGAAAACTCCTTTTTATGTCAACTGAATGTTTATCCTCTAAACTAGGGCTTCTCACCCTGAGGACTACTGACATTTTGAGCTCAGCAATCTGTGGTAGGAGCTGTCTTGTGCATCACAGGATGTTTAGCAGCATCTGGACCTTTACCCTAGACGACAGTAAGCATCCTTCCCTCCCCACTCGTCCCCATTCAAATGACCATCACAAGCGTCTCCAGACATTGCCAAATGTTGCACTGGAGAAAGATTGTCCCTGCTTGATAACCACTTCTCTCAACTTACACTTATAGCACTTTCAAACAAATTATATAAGTAATTTTAATCATATGTATATACACATGTATACATGTATGTATCAGAATTATCTCAGAGAATACTAGGCCAGCAGATCTGAATTAACTAAGCCAGTAGATCTCAAACTTTTCCTCAAATTATAATTCCCATTTCTCCTTTCCACAACTAGATCCCAAATACCTGTGTCCCACAGGAAATTTCGAAGAGTCCATTACAACCAATTAACAACTGAACTCTCCCTGTGACTCTTATTTTGATCAATTTTAATATGAACATAAAAGAAATTATGCATAAAGGAAGCACACAAAATATTATAACTTATTTTAGTCAGTAGCACTAACTTCTACCAACACCTTATTAAAAATGTTTTTTGAATTACTAAGTTGAAAGATTTCTATACCATGTACTATGAAACTTTGATTTGTTTACAGTGGTAGTGAATTAAAAGTTAAACTCTATGTGAGCTGGGAAATGGGGAGACAAGGGTATGAAGAGTCAGCCACGAATTATACACACAAATACCTCTTTCCAAAAAAGGTAATAAACAAAAGCTATAGAAACATAATGATACACCCATAAATATTGCGTATGTTCTCTGTGTTCTGTTCTTTCTCCTTTGAATCATAAAATTTGTGTTGAACCCAGATTGTGTGGTCATAATCACAACCCTTAGACTAAGAGAAGTGTGAGGAAAACCATTTCAGCAGCTCTGGAGAAAAAATCCAAAATTTTAGGGCTCTGTCTCCTGCCCTAGAGGCTGGCAGACCTCATGCAAAGTACAGGTAGCAACTTGGAATTCTGCTTTTATAAAATTTGTTCTTGAGTTGACCTTCCTTTCCCCCAAACCTCCCCCACATCTCTGCCCACTCTGTGCTAACCCCGGCTTGTGACTGGATCCTGGTGTTTATTTTAGCTTAGAACTTCCCAGCTTCAGTTTCTTGGTTGACCTGCTTCTCCAGTCTTCAGTCCACCTCTTTGCTTCTCAGCTCATAGTCACTCATTTAACAAGGGCTCTATCATCTCAAACAATGGGGATCCAAAGAAAAAAGGAAGAATGGGCTATCTGGGAAGGTGAACGTGGAATAATTACCATACAGGGTGATGAATATTGTGAAAAGGAATGATGGGAGTGTGCTGGCCTGAACTCTTCCCCCCAAAAATATATATTGAAGTTCTAACCCTGGGTATCTAGAAACAGCACCTTATCGGGAAATAGTCTTTGCAGATGTAATCAAGTTAAGTTGAGGTCATTAAGATGGACTCTAATCCAATATGTCTGTTGTCCTTTGGAAACAGAAAACATTATATGAAGACAGAGACACAGAAAGAATGCCATGCCATTTGATGACAGAGACAAAAAGCTGGCTTGCCATAAAAGAGGGGGATTTTCAGGCTCAGCGTTTCTCAACTGTGACAGAAATCCAGTGCATTCCCTTTCAGGGAATCCCTGCATTTCCAGTGTACCCTAACAGGTCCACCTGGACCCCTCTGCATCACTTCTATGGGATTTAGAGAACAAGGAAGCCAATCCAAATGTGATGCTCCTGCTACGTGCTATTCCGTGACTAATAAAAGGTTTTCTTTTCACCCAGTATCCATTAAACAGCAATAGGCTAACTTATAGGCTTTTCAAGAGGGTAAAGTCAAATCCTAGAGCTGACAGATATGAGTTGAGATTTGGGGGAGATACGGGAAGAAGTGAGTGTATTTTGAATGTAGGAGGAATGTAAAAAAAAACATATGGCCACACAAAAGTGTGAATGTGCTTAATGCCACTGACTGTACATTCAAAAAAGGCTAAAATGGTAAATTTTATGTTATATATGTTTTACTACAATAAAAATATATATGTAAAATGTATAATCACACACACAGCGAGAAAGAAGGCTGTGGTAGTTTTCAAATATGATCATAGATTTTTTGGCAATCTTCTCTTCAAAAAATGGAGTCCAATTCCCCTCCTTTTGAGTGTGGGCTAGACCTAGTAATTTGCCTATAATGAGTATAATATAGCAGATATGACAGTGGTGTGTGGCATTCAAGACTAGGTCACAGAAGGTGTTTTGGCCTCCTCCTTGTTCTCGCTGTTTGATCACTCCCTGTAGGGCTAAAGGGCTGCTAATAGAACTATCCTACAATCCAGCAATTGCACTACCAGGAATTTACCAAAAGGATACAAAAATACTGATTCAAAGGATACAAGCACCCTGATGTTTATAGCAGCATTATCAACAATAGCCGAATTACGGAGAGAGCCCAAATGTCCATCCACAGACGTACGGATAAAGAAGTGGTACATATATACAATGGAATGTTACTCAGCCATAAAAAAGATTGAAATCTTGCCATTTGCAATAACATGGATGGAGCTAGAGAGTATTATGCTAAGTGAAATAAGTCAGTCAGAGAAAGACAAATGCCATATGATCTCACACATATGTGGAATTTAAGAAATAAAACAGATGAACACGGTTGGGGGTGGTGAAGAAAGGCAAACAAGGAAAGACTCCTAACTATGGAGAAAAAACTGAGGGTTACTGCAGGGGAGGTGGGCTGGGTTATGGGTAAAGTGGGTGATGGGGATTAAGGAGGGCACTTGTGATGAGCACTCGGTGTTGTAAGTATGAATCACTAAATTTCACACCTGAAACTAATATTACACTGTGTTAACCAACTGGAATTTAAACAAAAAATTGAAAAAAGAAAAAAGAAGAAAAGAAAACAGCTGCCATGTCATGAAGATACTCAAGCAACCTTGTGGAGATGTCCATATAGCAAACAACTCAGGTCTCCTACCAAGAGCCAAATGAGTTCACCATCTTGGAAGTAGACCCTCAGCCCTAGTCCAGCCTTCAGATGAATGCAGCCCTTATGAGAGACCCTGATCCAGAACCGTCCATCAAAGCCACTCCTGAATTTTTTTAACTTTTCCATTTTTTTAATGATACTGTAAATATCTTAGAAAGACTATATTGTTTCTAGTGAATGTCAAAGACTTTCCCCCATTGCCACATTACCCTGTCCACCCCCCAAAGTTACCCAAATACGAAAAGGAAATTACAAAATCAAAGAACAAAAGCCTTCCCTCCACCTTGCCACCCAAGTGGTGGTAAGTGACTACGATACAAATTGTCACAACTACTGTTACACAGTAATAGATTATTATTATGGATGAGAGGTGGATATGCATTATTTATGTATTACTCGTCAGATTTCTAGAGCCCAAAGAACCACATTTGAAACTGATGGAAAGGACTGTGTACCACTTAGTGTTCTGGACTCTGATCTGATTTGTCTGTCTTGGGGAGAGAATGAAGGTGGTGCAAGAGTGAAATTAAGGGTTTATGGATACTTGGGTCATCAGAACAGCTATGTGTTCCCCAATACCAGTTTTCTCTTCTTTCTTTTAGTAACAGAAGCTGGGAACAGGCCTACCATCTAGAGACTACATTTTCCACTACTCTTTCAAATCAGTGAGCTGTGAGAGGAAGTGCTGTGTGTAATTCTGAGTCATCATCTCTTTAACTAAAAAGCTGCTTGCTCTGGACTCTGTCTTTCCCTCTCCTAAGGTCAGGAGGATGTTCAGGGAGGTGAGCCACCTAACCCATTCAGAAAAGGACAAGCTAGAGTGGATGACAAAGCAGTAAAGTGTATCCACAGAGTTTGACTATGGATAAAACTCTTTTTAAATTTGTTTTTCTTAGGGGCGCCCGGGTGGCTCAGTTGTTAAGCATCTGTCTTCAGCTCAGGTCATGATCCCAGGGTCCTGGGATGGAGCCCCACATTGGGGAGCCTTTCAGCGGGGAGCCTGCTTCTCCCTCTCCCACTCCCCCTGCTTGTGTTCCCTCTCTCACTGTCTCTCTCTCTCTCTGTCAAATAAATAAATAAAATCTTTTAAAAAATAAATTTGTTTTTCTTATTATGGTGAGAATAGAAGAAAAACATGGTCCTAGAAGAAGATAGCAGGAGGGGAAGAATGAAGGGGGGAAATCGGAGGGTAAGATGAACCATGAGAGACTATGGACTCTGAAAAACAAACTGAGGATTCTAGAGGGGAGGGGGTGGGGGGATGGGTTAGCCTGGTGATGGGTATTAAAGAGGGCACGTTCTGCATGGAGCACTGGGTGTTATACACAAACAATGAATCATGGAACACTACATCAAAAACTAATGATGTAATATATGGTGATTAACATAACAATTAAAAGAAGAGGAAGAGGAAGAGGAAGAGGAAGAAGAAGAAGAAGAAGAAGAAGAAGAAGAAGAAGAAGAAGAAGAAGAAGAAGAAGAAGAAGAAGAAGAAAGGAGAAGGAGAAGGAGAAGAAGAAGAAAAACATGGTCTAAAACTATCTGGACATTTTAAATAATTCAAAGGAAAGGAATGTGTGAACAAATAGCTGAGAAAGGAAATATTTTTCTGTATAGGTTAAGGTTATGCTTACTACTACAACAAACAGATCTCATCATTCAATATTTTCACAATAAAAGTTTATTTCTTGTTCACATAACAGTCTGATCTCTGGGTATTCCTGGTTAAGCACCTTTCCTCCTTGCAGTGACAAAGGAACAGAGTCCTTTCCATCTTATGTTCTCTTCTCTAACACCTGGTTTCCAAGGTTCCCATCGGAATCCTTTCCTTTCCTGCCACCTATAAATGGAAGAGAGGATGCAAGATTGTGTTGGAGAGGTTTCTGTGACTCAACCAAGATACGGTACCTGTCCTTTCCACTCACAGTCCATTGGCAGAACTGAGTCATGTGGCCATACCTATCTCCAAGTGAGTCTGCAAAAATGGTCATTCAAAGTGCCCTGGGAAGAGGACAAACTGTGCAACCAGCTAGCAATCTCTTCCACACACTGAGAATAAAATAAAGGAAATTTATTGTAGATTTGTAGCTATCTTTTGGAATCTAGACCTTTGATCCATTATTGTAGCACGAATGCTCTATATCCTCCATCCCCTTTGATTACAGGCATAAAAAAGCAGATGAGAAGTCTTGTTTTTATTTTATAGGGTTTTAAAACTTCTTATGACATCTTTATAAAAATGTTGTGATCATTTTGCTATGTATTCTCCCAAACCTAAGTCCTCTCATCAACATCACCAGTCATCCCCAAATTTAAAGATTCAGCACTATGTATGAAGTCATTGTGTTAAGGTTTCCAGGTCTTGTGATACTTCCAGAAATGTAAAGTTTAAAAGACCTACTCCCAGTGCAGGGCATGAGGTGGGCACGTAGACAGACTGTACAATGTGATCAAAGCTACAGGAGAATTATGTGCAAGGTGAAGTGGTAAGGTGGCAGAGGAAACTCCTAGATCAGACACGGAGAGGTGAGAAGAATCCACAAATGAGGAAAGGGTTTTTGCTAGGGGTCAGAAGATAGCACAACTCACTAGGAAAGAACGTGCAAAGGCATGGAGGCATAATCAGATAATAGCAAAGAGGTCAGTTTGTCTGGACCGAAGAATAAATGAGAGACAGGACAGTAGAAGAGTTGGTCCAGAGGCTGTGTTCAGAGTATAAAAACTGCATACACAGACTACAGAATTGGAGGTTTTTTTCCCCTATAAGTCTGGGGCACTCTTAAAGGATATTACCTGCATAATTGTGCAAGGAGTTGGCATGCAGTGGTTATGCTGTGCAGTGAGTCTAGAGACAGAAAGGCTACAGAACAATTCTTCAACTGTCTACTTGAGAATCATGGTGGATTGCATCAAGACAGTGCCTGAGAGGCTAAAGAGAGAGAAGAAATATGAATGATACTGAGTTTGTCCAGTATGAGACATGGTAAAGAATTGGTGATAAGTATTAAGAAAGAGAACTTCTACACTGAGTCCTGGATGTCTGGCTTAGATTCCTAGGTGGTGTGTCCCAGAGGGAATGTACTGAGAAGAGCAGATATTCCTTCTTCCAAGGAGAAGAAGGGATATGATGGCTTCCGTGTGGCCATACTGAGTTTGAGGTGGCTATATGATTTTCAGGTGGTGATATCCAGTGGAACGTTTATAAAAAGGGTATAGAACTCAGCAAAAACATGAGAGGGAATTTTAGGTAAGTAATAAAATTATAGCACAGTCACCTGAGAGAATGGAGTAAAAAGCAAACTGGGACCATAAAAATGATTTCCAGGCAGATTGACAGTCTAACCAAGACTAAATAACATAAGTGAGTCAAGTTGTAAATCTCTTTTAATGTTTGATTATCCCTTCATCACCACAGAGTCCAGAGCCTGTGAGAAGGTAGATGATCAAAACTGCAACGTTGGCAGTTTCCTGAGCAAATGTGGTGAGAAGGCAAAGGACTAAAGAAGCTAAAAGTGCTAACACAACATGAAGGACAAGTGTGAAATGCCAGGGGGTCTCCAGAGGGGAAAGGACTAATCAGGCAAGAATTGGTGGCTTCGAAAAAAAAAAAAAAAGGAATCAAAGGACTAAGGTGACATTGAAATCAGACATTGGAGAAGGGGCTGAGATAATGGAGTATATAAAAGACTATGGCTGCTCTGGTCTGAGTGTGTCCCCTAAAATTCCTCTGTTGAAATCCTTGCCCCCTGAGGTGATGGTATTAGGAGATGGGGCTTTTGGGAGGTGATTAGATCATGAGGACAGAGCCCTCATGAATGAGATTAGTGTCCTCATGAAAGAGACTCCAGAGAGTTAGCTCACCCCTTTCAGCATGTGAGGACCCAGGGAGAAGGCAACATCCATGAACCAGAAAGTAGGCTCTCACTAGACACAGAATACATTGGTTCTTTGATCTCCCACTTCCAGCCTCCAGAACTGTGAGAAATAAATGTCTGTTGTTTATAAGCCACCCAGTCGATGGTAATTTGTCAGAGCAGCCTGAACAAATTAAAACAGTGATCAAAGAGAAGAGTATTAGATTTTCTTTGAACTCTTTTATGTGAGAAAAAAAATGTACATAAAGATTAAGATTTTTAAAATAATTATGAAATAAACCACTATGTCAAAAAAAAAAGTTTCCAGAACCCTAGAAGCCCTTTGATCCAATACCCTCTTCCTTTCTTCAGGAGATAATCACTTTTACTTTCATGAAAATCATTTCTGGCTTTTCTGTAGTTTTGCTACCTATATATTTTCCCTAAACAATATAGTTTGGTTTTGTCTATTTCTAAACTATATTTAAATGGAGTAATTTTGAATGTATTCTTTTGTAATTGATATTCCTTTGTTCTTTCCTTATATTTCTAATATACAACCATATTTTTGCAACTAGCTATAGTTTTTTTTAATTTTCAATGATATATAATATTATATTGTATGTACCACAATTTATCCATTTGACTGTCAATGTGCATTGGGTCATTTCCAATTTGGGGTGTTATCACAGTACTGCAATGCACATATTTGTATAAACATCCTGGTTCATTTGTGCACAAATTTCTCTAGAATACCTAACTAAGAAAGGAATTGAAGGGTTGCAGGATTTGTGAATTATGATTTTCCCAAATGGTTTGACCAATTTATGCTCCCACCAGCAATGTCTAAAAATTCCTATTGCTCCACACCTTCATCAATATTTATTGTTGTCAGATTTTTTAATTATTAATCTGGTAGATGCTTAATACATCAAAATACATGTGGATTTTCAATTTCTTCATTACTAGTGAGACTGAATATCTTTTTATATGATTATTGCTTATTTGGAGTTAGGTTCTCATAAGGGGCCTACTCAAGTCCTTTGTCCACTTTTCTTTTGGGATGTCTGTCTTTCTTTTCAACTTATGAGCATTCCTTATATATGGATACAAGTTCTTAGTGGCTATATGTATTGTGTGTATCTTCAACATTCTATAGCTTGTCTTTTCTCTCTTTTTATAGAGATTTTTTATATGTACAGAAGTTCTTAATATTACTTCACTAGATCGATCAGTCATTTCCTTTGTGGGTAAAGATTTTTGTATCTTACCTGAGAAAACCTGACCTAGACCAACAGCAAGGACACAAAAATATATTTTTATAACTTTTCAAAAAGCTTTGTGCTTTTGCCATTTACATTTAATACTTTAAACCACCTGGATGGTTTAAATATGGATGCTGTCTTAGGTTGAGCGCTTTGGAAGTAGTTCCTAAGATGAGGATCTTTGTGCAGGTGACTCAAATAAGGACATGTTTCCAGGGAAAGTTATAAGGGAGTTGGAAGCAAGGGAAGGAAGAAAGCCAATCAAGAGTGCAATCTCAGGAGGCCCTACAGAAAGTAGTTACAGCCCATCCTGCAGGAAACCTCTAAAGCAGTGGTTCTCAACAAGAGTGATTTTTGACACCACGGGACATCTGGCAATGTCTGCAGATACTTTTTGATGGTCAAAATTGGGGGTTGTTACCAACATCTAATGGGTAGAAGGCAGGGATGTGGTTAACCAGCCTCCAACGCATAGGGCAGCACTCACAACAAGGAACTATCGCATCCAAAATGTCAAAGTGCCATGGTTGAGAAACCTTGCTTTAGAGTGTGACTTATGCCTTCGAGCTTTCAGGCAAGAAAGCTGAGATTTCATACTCTTGTTCTCATCAGTCATTCATGAAGAACTGCCAGTAGGAGGTTAGGGGGACACGTGTCTGTGGCATTTCTGGGTCTCTGAAAGATGTGGAGATAAATCTACTATATAGCTCAAGGTCAATCTACTGGGGAGTGTGGAAAGTACACCAAAGCTATTCACAGAAATGGTACTATGGCAGTGAAGGACATCTGATTGGAGCAGAGCATCAACTCTACCTACTATGGTCTACCCCATGAACGAAGGACATCTGATTGGAGCAGAACATCAATGCTACCTACTATGGTCCACTCCATGAACTGCTCAGATGCACCCATATTTTAGTCCATTCTGTTGTGTGCTTTAGAATGGTGCTTGGTCACAATGTCTAGTGAGAAAAATTACAAGAGAAGGATCACTGGCACAAACTACATTCTCCACTGCTACAGCTGGTGTGGAAGCTGAAACTAATCATGCCACCCACTTTATATTTCCTCACCCTTGCTTAGCTCTTCTGCTCAGTTTCTTACCTGATGGGATGATCTTCATCCTGGCCTTCATTCCTGGTGGGCTGCTGGTGACCATGATCTTCTCAGGCAGTGGTTGAATAATTGTCCATTCACAGTTAAATTTAGGCATAAGAGTACCAGAAGATGCCTCGTAGATCCCACAAATTTCAAACACACTTCTCTCTATTCCCATTGTGTAATAGCAATTATACCTCCTCAGGATAAACTGAATCAATTGCCTGCTGATTGAACAGCAACCAAATGACCAGGCAACCTCTGGAGTTTTAGCTTTGATAGGATTCTTACTGAGTCTCCTCTCTAGGAAGCAGACCTCTCCACCCATAGAATCTAAAGCTATTGGAACCAGTAGCAAAAAATTCCCTAAGGGCTTACAATGAATGATGGTGAGTGGGACCACTCATACTTTTATCACCTGGTGGTTTATTTTCTTAATTTGGCAGTTTCAGAGGTGTCGGGGAAGGGGTCAGGAGCTTCCATTCAGCCTTTCCCTATAATACAGTTTTTGTTTCATAAGTCAATGAATCAAAATGAGAATTATTCTAGCTTCTATAATGTCTATCCCATGCCAGGAATGAATTTATCACCTGAACTCCACATGCTTCTACTCTAACAAAGGGCTCGTGATAGGTGGCTTGGGTCCCTTGCTATCAGTGTCAGGCCAAACTCTGTATCCAACTGCCCTCAGAACACCTAGTGGAGAGTTAGTGCCCAGTTACTGGGTAAGTGGCCATTGATCCATTTGGGGAAAGACTGGGGGGAATTGCTATTGTATACATTTGCTGTCCTATTGCAGAGGGCTTCTTCAAGAGGACACAGCCATTCATTCCATGAACTTTGTGTCTAAGAACTAGCTCATTTATGAAAACCCACTGGGATGTCTAACATCTGACTTATGTTTATCCATTCTGGTATCTTTTGATTATATAATTCCTCTTTAGATGTCCTTATGAACATAGTAGTCTGTTAGTCATCACCATGTGTCTGTACAGGGCCAGAGCTCCCTGGCTGCCAGTCTGACCTTGTTGCCCATTATTTATCTACATTTTGCCTCTGATCATCCAGTCTCAACTTCTATCATTTCCATTACACTAGCAAGTTACATTTCATAATAGAATATCCTACTAACATCATTCATACAAGGACAGCCATTATTGAGTTTCTAAATGATTCCAGCAGATTTCTTAATACCTTAGTGAAGGGAGTGTCCTCTGGACCCCCAACCTAAAGAACATCATCATCTGGAGAGTCTCAGATGGGACCTTATAGAATGTAATATAAAATCCATTCAAATATCCTTATTTCTCTGCACCTTTTGAGCTCCTTCTCAATAGTCTACCCAGACAACTGTGGCACCTCCACTTCATTTAATGTGTGTTCTTGTTTCTTCCAAACTTAAGAACCATCCTAGCAGTATAAGAATGTTTCCAGGAGCCCTTGCGAGAGCATTATATCTTAAATCATTGGCAAATTATACATATCAATAAATTCTCACTCAGCCTTATATTCTACCTCCACACCCCAGTCCAACGCCCCTCAATACCCATTTCTAGGCATGTTCTCTGCATGCCTGCCTGGGGATTACTGTTCTCCAGCACATCCACCCGAATGTTTCTGTCCCAAGTCTCAGAGTCCCATCTCTTGCCCATCAGGGTCTGACTTCGACTTGGGAGACTTGCCAAGTCTACAAATTGAGCCCTCTCAGTTATTCCTTTCCCAACCTAGATATTCAGGTCCTAGACCAAGGTTTATAAGAGATTTAAGATACATAGATCCAAATGCAACCAGTAGTTCTTCATTGAGTTCTGAAGAAAACAGTTGTAAAAGACATATTAGAAATTTTAGAAAAACACAAATTAGGACCGCATGTTAAATGGTATGTATTATGTATTATGGTGTTAGGGGGCAGTATTTGATGTAGTGATGGTAGTGGATTGGGTAAGAAGGAGTTCTTGTTTTTGGCGATAAAGGCTGTGATATTCAGAGTTACATTGTGGTGATGTATGTGGTTTTCTTTGGATTATTTCAGCAAAAAAGGATGATGAAGCAAAATGGCAGAACATTAATAATTGCTATGTCCAACACTTGGATTCTGGCGTTCATTATAGTAAGGCATGGGTGTTCATTGTAGTATATTCTCTGCTTTTCTAGATGCTTGAAATTTTCCACAATAAAAAGTAAATAAATGTATTTATAGAGGAAGGAAAAGTTTTGACTTAGGTATGATTGTTCAAGGTGAGGAAACAACCAGGATCTCTAGGGAGAAACCTTCAGGATGGAATGGTCCTGGAAGTATGCCAAGACAGCTAAGTGATGCTAAAACTATCCCTCAGCTCCTGCAGTACTTGAAGAATGAAATCCTGGGCAGTCTACAAAAGATCCTCTCCCACTTACATGAGGAGAGAGGAAAGATACCTTATTCTACAAGAGTCAATTCTCTGAAATCCTGCTTTAAAAGGAAATCAAGCAAAATAAAAAATAATACAACTGCTCCTAAAATATAGCACTTGCCTTCTCCCTTATTAAAAAAAAAATTCACTTTAAATGACCCATTAATGGGGCACCTGGGTGGCTCTGTTGGTTGAGCATCTGCCTTCAGCTCAGGACATGATCCCAGGGTTCTTGGATCAAGCCCCGCGTAGGGCTCCCCACTGAGCAGGGAGCCTGCTTCTCCCTCTCCCCCTGCTTGTGCTTACACTCTTTCTCTCTCTGTCAAATAAATAAATAAAATCTTTAAAAAAAACAAAATAAAATAAATAAATGACCCATTAACTCTACAAATTACCAAGATACCACACAAACTCTATAATTATTCCTCCTACCTTAGAATACCTTTAATCTTTGGGATGAACTCCAAAGCAGAAACACCTTATATTCGATTCAGTTTTAGTACTGAGATCCTGCTGTATAAGATAAAAAAAAAAAAAAAGACATTGTTCATTCTGTTATTGAGGAACATACTTTGTTCCAGCAATCCTAATTCTGGGTATATATCCAAATGAAATTATTATCTCCAAGAGACAGCCACAGTCCAATGTTCATTACAGCCAAGATATGGAAACAACCTAACTGTCTGTTGCTGAAAGAATAGATGAAGAAAATGTGGTATATATACACAATGGAATAGTATTCGGCTTAAAAAAAAAAAAGGAAACCCTTCTACTTGCAACGAAATGGAAGGACCTGGAGGACATTATGCTAAATGAAATAAGCCGAAAAACACAAATAAATACTGCATGGTATCACTTATATAGAGAATCAGAAAAAAAAGAAAAAAGAAAGTTGAACTCATAGAAATAGAGAATGGTGGTTGTCAGGGGCTTGGGAGGTGGGAATGATATAGGAAGAGACTGGTAAAATGGTATAAACTTACAGTTATAAGACGAATAATATCTGAGGACCTAACGTGTAACATGGTGATTGTGGTTAATAATTCTGTATTGTATAATTGAAACTTGCAAAGAGAGTAGAACTTAAATATTCCTACTACTAATAATTGTTATTATGAGATAAATATGTGAAGTGATGGTTATGTTCATTAACTTAGTGGTGGGAAAACTTTCACATTGTATACATATATCAGATCATCACTTTGTACCCTAAATACATTACGATTTTGTCAATTATATCTCAATAAAGCTGAAGAAAAGAGAAAGGAAATAGTTTGTTGATCAGATTGAATCCATCCGCTAAGTTATCTTTCCTTCCACAAATTACCTCTTTCTTTGAACTTGAGACTTCTTGAGATTCAGATTCTACTTATTGCTGCACCTTAACTACCTTAGGTGGATTTCCAGGGGCTTAGACCATGAAGTCACAGAGTTCCTAAAATATTGAGCGCTGTTCTGATTTGCTATGTGCTTAATATCTTCACCTAGTAATAACTGAAGATGACATTCTATATTCTCATTTTTCATCTCATGGTGAATAAGCCCATTTAAGTATACTTGCCATATCTTTAAAAAGTGGGATTTATTCGCTAGTTAGTGAAGTGTTAGAACCCACAGTTTTATCCACCATTTTCAGTCAGTGAATAAAATTCCATCTCACACTTACCATGTGCCAGACACAGTACTAGACCCCAGAAGTGTCATGTGCACAGAGTACAGCAGGTCCCTGCCCTCAGAAAGCTGACAGTTCTACAGAGAAAAAAATCAAGATTAAACCAGACCTGCAAATAATTAATTAAGTCATTACCTGTGTTCAAAAAAAAAATTTTTTTTGCAGAATGTTTTAAAAGAGAACAAGAAACAGGGGACCTTCTGGCTTGTAAAATACAGAGATGATAATATCTTTGCCAGCATTTTCAAGGTGAATAATACCAGGAAGTCAAACATGGTTGGGAAGAAGAAAATTGCATGCTTTTGGCAAAATATAGAGTATTTTTTTTTTTTTAGAGAAAAAGAGAAAGCGGGAGCGGGGGTGGGATAGAGGAAGAGGGAGAGAGAGAAGTTTAAGCAGACTCCACACATAGCGTGGAGCCCACTGCAGGGCTCGACCTCATGACCCTGAGATCATGACCTGAGCCAAAATCAAGAGTCAGATGCTTAACAGACTGAGTTACCCATGAGCCCCCAAAATGTAGAGTATTTAAACCAAGGGAAAAAATGCTTTAAGAGATGAAACCATAAAATGCTTCAGAAACTTGTTGTAAAGCATATTACAAATGTAATACATAATCAAATACCACATAACAGATCTACTCCCAATTACAAATGTTTTAATTTTACTTGATGGTCCCATGTCCTCTTGCAGAAAGTTCAAACATGCTTTCTACATGTTCCCAAGGATTTAAATTATTTTGCCATAGGACTCTGGGGAGATAAGTAAGATACAATTTCTTCTTCAGCAAACACTCAACATATAATTTACCTTACTAGCGTCATATTCTGGAAAACTTATTTTTGCTCTTTTTAAGCAGGAAGTACAAGTCTCTCAACACACATGAAAATTTTACTTCATTTCTATTTTTTCAAACACAGAAACTAAGGCAAAGAGCACATTACCTTCATTATTATCTGCTATTATTACCTTTGGATGAACTGAAATCCTTTAGCGTCAATGAGAACTCTGAAATTTTGAACTGCTTTAAAAAAGTGTTTCTGAATTTAAAAATTAAAAAGGATAGACTATTGCCAACAGATTTTCTGGAGCTAGGTAAAATTTCAGCCCCGGACATTGGTGACCCAGACATGAAAAAATCCCCCTTATATTCAACATTCAAATACTAATTTATAAACTGGATCTTTTGTTGTCTATGAAGCCGTAAAAAAAGCATGTGGAGGGGATAACATCTAATTTCACAGCACTTTACCAAACATCTCATTTCACGAATTTACCCCATCTCTTGCCAAAAATTCACATTAAAATCCCACCACAGATGTTATCTGTCAGGGGAAAGGTTGGGGATGGGGGAAAGCTGTAGGGACAAGTCAGTTTGTTAAGGGAAGTCAAGAAAAACAGAGAAACTCCCAACAGCCAGAGGACAGGGAACAGTCCCAGAGGACAGAGGACAGAGGACAGTCCCAGAGGACAGAGGTCAGCATAGGACAGGGAACATGGGAGGCGGATGGAGCAGCACTTCTAGCAAGGTTTGCACAAAACAAGATTCCAGATCAGGTTGTCATTTATCTTACAGAGGATTTCACGTATTACAGAGACTTTCACGTACATGACTGTATTCAGACCTCATTGTGGGGAGGCAGGTACTATTAGCTACATGTTCCCAGAGGGGGACCTGAACTGTGGCACTTAGCTAGGGGAACATAACTAATAAGCAGAGCCCAGATCTTCCCGAAACAAGCCCATTCCTCCTCCCAGTAGCTCACATTTGGACTCCTCTGTTATAACCAGAAGCACCAAACTTTAATGTAGGCAACAACTTCACCTTCCATATAAATTTCAGCGTGTTTCATCAGCTTAAGATCCGGTTTGTTTCTTTATTCTGCTTTGACTGCATAGTATGTAGGAAATCTGATTCAAATAGATGCACAGTTGTAAAGGGTAACAATTTCTTAACAGCTCTTCTTGTAATTTCAGGAAAATGTCAATTAACTAAAAATAGCAGGAAAAGCATTTTTTCAATAACTTCACAAAAATTAGTTAAGCTGGCAGCACAAATTATAGTGTTGATCATCTCCAGTGTGTGAAGGTACAGAATTCAATTCAATGTACCTGTTGTTTTTATAACACCGTTTGAATAGTGTCTGTGTGCCTACACACTCACACATGTATGTACATACACATACATGATGTATGTGACATATACTTATGTATATACATATACAGAGATACATATATAGACAGCAACATATATAAATACATACATAGACTTGAAATTAGAACCAAGTATTTGAAAACAAGGTATTACTCTATGTGTATGCCACTGAAATTTGCTCTGAGTCTTTCTTTGAAAAAACAATAGAGGTAATAACCAAGTAATTTTATCAACAAGAATTAATTGGATTGTATAAGAAGGCTATGATAGGAGCTTACGATGCTGTAGAATTGGACTTAGATAATTATATTCCTGTGCCTGAGCTTCATATGAATGAATAAACAAATGAGTTAATTCATCTTTATTTGAGGCAATCAATCCATGGATATTTACTGAGTGGGGCTTCTGCTTGCTGAAACCTCAGGGTTATGAATTCTAGGAGATATAAAGACACAGTCTAATAGAAGTTAATAATGAAGTGCAAACAGGAACAGATAACCAACCTTACAGAGAAGTGAATAGTGAGTACCATAAGACTAGTGTGAACAGTAAGTAGTAAAGTGGTTCAGAAGAGGGAGAAATCGCTTACCTCCTGGGGACTACGGATGTTGTAGTGGGGGTTCAGCTGGTGTCTGATAGGTGACTGACACTGGACTCGCCAAAAAACGGAAGAAGGGCATTCCAGGCAAAGGAGATACCACAAATCACTTCGTAGTTTAAGAAAAAAGGGGGGGCAGTCTGTAGCCTTCTGTGGGAGGCTCTACCTGACAGACTACAGAATTTGAACTCTATCTGGGAGGTAAGAGCAACCACAGAAAGCTTTGAGGGAAGGGAGAATCATAATCAAAGTGGTAGAATGCAAGAGGATTAGAGACTTGGAGAATAGTACAACAGTCCAGGCATGAAGTGACAAAAGTCTGGAGAAGGGTAGTTGCAGTGGAAAGGGAAAGCGAAGATACGAGAAAAGTTAAGTCCTAAGTAGCCAAGGCTCTGAAGAGACTCGACACCCCCTAGAGGACAGAGATTGCCTTGTATTCATCACAGTGCCTGACTCTTAGCAAGTGGATATTTGGGTATCTGGCTATTTGCAGAGGAAATGAACACAGAAGATAAGAGAAGGAAGACTTTTGATGATTATGCTCTTGAATGTAAGCAACTAGAAGAAAGGTAGCACTGAACATTAAAATGGGAAAATCAGTGGTGAGGTAGTTCTGATCTTAAAAATAACTACAACCATACCTCGTTTTATTGTGCTTCCAAGATAATTGTGTTTCTTACAAATTGAAGGTTTGCGGCAACCCTGCATCAAGCAAGCCTAATCAGTGCCATTTTTCCAACAGCATTTGCTCACATGGTGTCTCTGTGTCACATTTTGGTAATTTTCACAATACTTCAATTATTTCTCATTATTATTATACTTGAGTTGCTGCAATCTCATGATAAAACGTTAAAGGATGAGGAGCTGCTTGTCACAGATGAACAAAGAATGTGGTTTCTTGATATGGAAGTTGCTCCTGGTGAAGATACTGTGAAGATTGTTAAAATGACAACAAAGGATTTAGAATATTCCATCGACTTGGTTGATAAAGCAGAGGCAGGGTTTGAGAGGACCGACTCCAATTTTGAAAATTCTGCTGTGGGTAAAATGCTATACAATATCATCGCATGCTATAGAGAAATCATTCGTGAAAGGAAGAGTCAATTGATGTGGCAGACTTCATTGTTGTCTTATTTTAAGAAATTGCCCCAGACACCCTGAACTTCAGCAGCCACCACCCTGGTCAGCAGCCAAAAACATCAAGGCAAGACGCTTCACCAGCAAAAAGACTTTGACTTGCTGAAAGCTGAGATGGTGGTTAGCATTTTTTAGCAATAGAGTATTTTTTAAATAAGGTATATACATTTTTTAGACATAATGCTATTGCACACTTAATAGACTACAGTAGAGTGTAGACATAACTTTTATATGCCCTTGAGAAATCAAAAAAATTCATTTGACTCACTTTATTGAGATATTTGCTTTAATGTCCTGGTTTGGAACCGAACCTGCAATATCTCCAAGGTATGCCTGTAGAGTGAAATGTGCTAACTGTGTTGAACTGGAATATTTCTGTTCTCCTGTTCCCCTTCAGCACACCTAATCTGTAACTGACCCACAAAATGATTTTTAAGTCAGGTCCTGCTGGCATCTCTAGAGTAACATGAGTCATTCCTTTCCTGGGGATGAAGGTTCTCTTTCCTAAGTCCTCACACCAAACTTCTGTAACTCTGTGAAGCAATTATGAGGTCAAAGTAATTTAAAAAATAAAAGTACTGATTGTACCCTGCTTAGAATTGCAGCACCAAAAAGACCTAATCTGGGGGATTCTTGTCTAGCCGTACTCTACGTCCAAGGGGATAAAGACAACCCTGATGATGGTTCGACAGACATCACATCCCAAGGACCTAGAATGACACCAAACGTGAACTACACCTGGCATGACTGGACTATATCACAGGGACACAGAAGGGGTTAAACTCTTACCCAATGAGTATTACTCATGGAGGTAGCTATTTTAAGACGAGGAAAAAAATTTTTTTAATCCCCCAAACAGATTATTTAGTTGGAATTATTCTCTCAATTGTTCATCATTTTCTTATCAATGCTTCTGTGGACCTTTTTATATAAAAGGACATTCTCTATTTCTGCCAAGTCTGAAAATGTTATCCAATTCTTTCTCATAAAGGCTGCAGTTTGCAAACTTAGCTCACAAACCCAAATAACTATGTAATTAGCAACCACATCTTTAATTTAGAGCATCTGACATTTAAGGCATAGAAGTAAAAGTAATGGTACTGAACACCATAAATGTCTTGATAACAAATAAACCAATAAAAATATTACTCAAGATAATGCATGCCATAAGGAAACTCATAGAGAATTTATATGTATGCATAAAGCATCCATTCAAAATTTGCTTTTACAATCACTTTAAATGAATAATAAACATGTTGCATTACTAAAAATAAACTCATTCAACAACAGTAACAAAAGAAAAGAGAGCATCTGGTGTGGTCTTCTGCAGCTGTTTTCTATTATTAAAATTTTACATTTTGCAACAGACACTAAAGCAAACTAGACTTTTTAAAAATGCTATATTGACTTGGACTACTTTAAAATTTTCTCTCATAGCCCAAAAAATATAACTTTTTAAACTTAAAACCACAAATCTCGGTCTCTATATTGCAATGGGTCTACATGCTCAAATATAAGAATGGATGGGGTCAAATCTTAATAAACTTCATATACTGAGTATTTGTTTCTGTTTACAAGATTTTTGCTTCGAGAAGACCTGAAAAGGAAAATAGACACAATCTTCAAAAATTAAACTATTTATTCCTCTGCATATTCTAGATACTAAGGCCAAACCCAGAGAAATCTATACATAACATACCATGTAATTATGTGAACTATGACAACCGGATGTAAACTTTGGAATGATTCAGTGAAAAAATCTTATTGGACACCACCACGTGTCAGGTTCTGGGGACACAAATAAATGAAAAAGGAATTCTTGCCCCCAAAGGGAAGGAATGAGCAAGGAAATCACAAGCGCTGGGAGGTCTGGATGCCTCCACGCCAAGCACCTTCCACATCATCTCCTTTAAATCTCACTCTGAGAGGTCATCCTATTGTCTTCATTCTCTCCCTCCCTGTGAGCCTTCTCTCCCTTTCTGGTGTGTCTTCCCCTACAATTATCCACCACCGCTTTCCTTTCCTCTGTCTTTTCCTTCCCCTAAAACATTCTACTTCCCCGCCATAAATCCTCCAAAATAGAAGGAGGCATTGAGTGGTTATTGGTCCAAAAGATGGCCTGCATATAAAATTTAAGATCACTGTCACTATGGAACCCATTTTTGGGTTCAACATCCCTGCTGCATTACAGCCCTCCAAGGTCAACTGCTATGTCCCCAGGAAGCTTTTTTGCCATGTAGTTTTCTTCTCTACTATGGATGGGGTCAATGGACACAGCTCTATACCAATGGTCATTTCTCATGATCCCAATTTAAAATGAAACTACATGTATATGAAAATCCTTTCTCCCTGGCCCATCATGTTACACTATACACCCTGTGGTGCTAAATATTCCCATAGTACCTAAAAGATGGACATCTTCCAAAAATCGTACATCTTGGCAAGCAAAAGATACTTTGTGAAACAACACTGTGTCATTTAATAGATAGCAAGTGCTTGAGTGTAAAGTGTGCCCTTTGTTTGGCCAGCCCGGATCAAGACATAATCTCTCTCCTCTTTTGTCTTCTGTCCCTATGTCCTGATTAATTCATGCTATCTGTCTAACCTTTAAGTAGTTGAGATCAGAGGTCCTTTGAATTCTCCAAATACAGTCTGATCACACCTGTTAACCTTGTCAACTCTCCAAAATAATAGAACATTTGGCCTTAATTAATGATTCAAAAATAAGTTTATCTCCTAAGCAAAATTTTGGCAGTGACTCCAAAGTGCCCACACCTATCCTTTAGTTGGGAGGGGGGAAAATGATGGGTTATGCTGCTTGATGTGACTTCAAGAAGCCCCATCTGCTGGTCTCCAGGCTGCCATCAGCAAATCCAACAGGTTTCTCTCTTGCTAGGACAGCACGCATACTCATCCACACATACAAATATAGTCTCATTGGATCATCCTGCTACTTTTAGAATCTTCTCTTAAAAATACTTTTGATATGCCAGTTATAAATTAGTCTTTAGCAAATTATTAGTTCAATTTCCTTGGGAATCCCTAACAGAAAATGTTTAATAAAACTTGTTTAAATTTACCGAAATGTATTGGAAATGCCCTTGAAAGTGAAAACTAAACAAATTTGCCACTTTAAAAATATTGCAAACATCATAATGAAAGCCTCCTTGCAGTTATGCTGAATGAGATTTCAAAATCGACAAGTCAATTAATGAAGCAACATTTACATGGCTTCCTCTCCATCCTCATTCCTGGGTCACTTTAAATGAGAAAAGTTGCACTAGTTTTTAGTCCAACCTGAGGGAAATGTACGTATCTATAACCTGAGGATTTTCCATATGTCAGTTTGGTGTTGGTTTGCAAAAATTTGACTCTAGAGAAAAAAATCATGGTAGGAATGAGTGTGGCTACGTGATACATTGTTGATAATTTTTATTATCATTATTTCTGGGGGAAAAAACTAATAATAAAGTGGATTTGCTCTTCTCTGTAAGAGCTTCCAGAATAGATTTCCTACCTAACCGCCCGCATATGAATTTACATGGAGCATTGCATTAACTCTAAGCATGAATAATCAGTCCCTTGTTTTTTAAAAGATTTTATTTATTTATTTGAGAGAGAGAGAGAGAACATGAGCAGGGGGGAGAGGCAGAGGGAGAGGGAGAAGCAGATACCCCGCTGAGCAGAGAGTCCATCTCAGGGCTTGACTCCAGGACCCCAGGATCATGACCCGAGCCGAAGGCAGTCGCTTAACCCACTGAGCCACCCAGGCGCCCCTAATGAGTCCCTTATTAATGAGTTAGACTTTAAATTAGATATTTTCCCCCCTTCAACTTGCCTGGCAAATGTTTTCCTACCAAGTTAGTAATCTTTACAGGTTACAACTAGTTCAGAATATTGTTACATACCCACCCCTCGGCTGAAGAGTGAGACTCCTACCCAGGTGGCTCTGAAGGACAGAGCAGTTGGATCATCCAGCCAAAGAGGCTTAAAATCTAATGGCATTTGCCCGGCCACTGTCAGATGTGCTTGGGACCCAGGACTCTTTCTTCCTTTCTGATCTTACCCTTTTAGATTGGAAATGTCTATCCTATACCTGCCTACCATTATATTTTGGAAGCAGATAACTTTGTTTTCTGGTTTCATAGGTTCACAGGTGGAAAGGAATTTTGCCCCAAGATGAATTATATGTCCAGTGTCACCCATAACAGATTTACATATATATCGCATATAGATATTTTGGACTTAGAGTTGATGCCAGAACAGGTTAAGACATTTGGCGATGTTGGGATGGGATGAACATGTTTTGTATGTGAAAAGGGTATGAATTTGGAGGGCCAAAGCAAAAGTGCTATGGGTTAAATCGTGTCTCCCCAAGATCCATACATCTCAGTCCTGACTCTCAGTTCCTAACAATGTGATCATATTTGGAAATAGGGTCTCTATAAAGATAATAAAGTATAAATGAAGGCATTAGAGTGGATCCTAATCCAATATAATTGGTGTCCTAAAAAAAAAAAAAGGGAAATTTGGGCACAGAGATATGCATAGAGGGAAGATGATATGAAGACACAGAAGGAGGAGACAGTCATCTACAAATCAAGGAGAGAAGCCTGGACCAGAGCCTCCCCTCACAGCCCTAGGAAGGAGCCAAGCTTGTTGAACCTTGATTTCTGACTTCCAGCCTCCAGAGCTGTGAGATTATAAATTTCTATTGTTTAAGCCACCCAGTGTGTGGTACTTTTTTATAATAGCCCTAGGAAACTAACACAACATCATTTAATACTAATGGTTTAACATAGAAAATATGTTGATATTTAAATCATAAAGTTTATGTGATATTAGAACATCAATGCTATTAATTATATTTTGCAGTAAGATATTGAAAAAGCTTTAATTTCCTTATAAAACATAATCAAAAATGGTAGAATTATATCTTGATAGTCATGTATTTGTTATGCATATTCTGCATTTGTATAACTGATTAAAAGGAAAAAAGTCAAAATAGAACACTCTGAAAGAATATACAAAAGAAAAAATTGAGAAGTAATAGTAATTATATTTAATTGATAAATAGGCTACCAAGTCATTTTCAGAATTTGGCTGAACTTTACATTTCAGAGCTGAAACCATGATTGTAATATTCAACAGATCAATTCTCAAGAGAAATAAAAAGCTGATTTATTAAAAATGCATAATTCCCCATCAGAAAAAACTTGCATACAAATAAATAGGACTATGACTAAGAGTCAGACTTCCTCTTAACTCACTCAAATTAGATTAATGAAAAACCCAAATAACAAACAAAACAGTATCTTTAAGCTATTCTGACATCAGATTCCATAGAGGTATCTCCAAAAACCACTGCCAATTAAATACCATTCATGAGAGCTTTTGCTTCTAAAATTTGAAACTACTTAAAAGGAAATCTCTGCCAAATAGACATTGTACCTACATATACTACAAATGAATAAAGAATACCAAATAGACTAGAACAACTCAATCTTTTAACTTTGATTCTTTTTTTTAATGTGTTCTTCATGCCTTCTTTTGAAATAAAAAACAGTTACTTCTTTTATATGGTATGGTTTAAAGTAATATGATCAATTATCATGTCGCAAATTAGTGCTGAATAATGCCTTTTGTTCTTCCAGGGTCTTATTTTCAACCAGGAATGAAGGAATTTGAATCAGCTCTTTGTCCTAGTGCAGAGCCAAAGAGAACCTTCGTCATCTACCTCCCACGGGCTCCCCTGCGCTGGACCCCTCACTACCACCACCTTCCCTGAGCAGCCAGGGCTGGAACAGGAGCCCTGGGAGTCAGGGATCTTGCACCCTATAGCCTGAAGGATGGCTCTTCCTGGCATGAGAGAGCTAGGACTACCTGCTCTTTTCCAGATGGCAGTTGAAATCTCAGAAGGGCAGACAAAATATTCTGATTCTTCTCCTCTCTGTCCTTCCCCACACTCCCTAGTTCCCAAAGGCTCTGACAATAACAGTGTACTTTACATTAATAGGATGACTAGAAGTAATTGCTGCGAAAATTTTAGAAGTGAATGAACGCAGCGCCATATCTTAAAAAAAGCTGCGTGGTTTCTCCCATCGGGCATGATGATCTCCTTGCCCCATTGGGTGAAGCTTGCCTTTAACAACACCCTGTAATGTGTGGAGGCACAGAGAACAATGGTGCCCATCCCAGGGCCTGGAGATCCCCGACCAGATCTACGCAAAGGCAGCTATGGCCCCGGGATACAATCACTGGGATGGGGCTGCAACCACTGAGTTCTTCAGGATGGGAGGGGCTGGTAAGAGGCGCCCCACTGACTCTGTGGGAACAAGGCTGACTTGGCGACTGACAGACTGTGTGCTTAACTTACTTAACCTCTCTTGAAGCTACTGTCCTGACAGATGACAAATGACTTACACAGCCAATGGATGACATTTTTAATTTTTTTTTTGAGGGGGAGGCTTATTTGATTTTTTAACCTGTAGCCTCCCTGAAACATATTCTTCAATGTTTAAGAGACCATTGCTGGCTCCAAGGCCCATCAGAATAAAGCCTCCAGGTAGGCTTTACTGTCGTATATAACGTTAAACATTTGCAAGCAATCTGATTCAAGGCATTCATCTTGTGCTATTTAGAATTTGGGCCCTTCTGTTCCCCAGCTGGTAGAGAAAAAAAAAAAAAAAAAAAACAGCTTCAGCAAAGACCGGGTTGAACAGCTTAGCCTTGACCCAGAGCAGAGACACCGTGGTAGAACGTCTCAGTTCACCGGGCAGAAACCCGCCCTACTTTGTACTCAGTCAATTCTCCTAAAAGCTGGATGTGACTTTTCCGAAAATGGACTGTCTCCCTGCCAAAGCACAGGCAAGCTATTTGGACACATTGTCTCCTTTCTATGACCTATTAAGTGTCATTTATGTACTTAGGGCAGAGACAATTATTTATGGAGTGGGACTTGAGAGAAAGTTCCCTGGAGTGACAGGGACATATGAGGAGTCCTAACCCATAGGACATACTTTTAGGGAAAGTTGAATTAATTTACAAGGTAAAATGCCGCTCAGTTTTAAAGAATAAATTTGGGATGATGAGGGATAAAAAGGACATACAATATGGATTAAGTGAAATTGTTCTGTCGGTGGGGGGACCTTTGATAAAATAAATATTTGTCTAGAAATTAAATTTGCATTCTCTACACAGAACTGTCACCAGCCTCTAAGGAACCAACAAAGTCCGAGGATGGAAGAAAGTAAAACCAGCAACCAAAGGGTCAATGGGACCAATGAGCCCAGCTCCAAATTTTTACTCAGATCTTTTTCATTTGCCTTTAAATCTCCCTGAGTCTCCTCCTTCCAGGAGGTGGATTGGAGGTTTGTCTTCTGGTCTCCTCGTTTGGCTGCCCCTCGGATAAGCCCTTTTCTTTCTGCACTCTTCATATCTCAGTGATCATCTTGGCTGCCCATCAGGTGCATGAATTTAGGTTTGGTTACAAAGTTGACGAGCCAACTGGGAGCTTTTTGCCCATAGTTCATGGGCTCCCCACCCCCAGCTGGTAATCAGAGTTCAGTGATGAATCCAAGCAGCTGTCTAGGCTCTTTTACCTAGGGACCGTCCCTGGGGCCCCACCACACCAGGCACCTAACCTTTGGCACCTAATTTAATTCTTGCTGCAAGGAAATGGTTTTGGGGTTTGCTTTGCACAGACAGACATCTCTTGGTGAGTACTTCCTGTAGAGTATCACCTGAGCATATTTCTTCCGCCTGTTTGCCTTGGCTCTCCTAGATTTCTTCCTCCCAGTTGGTTGGGGGTTTGGGGGTCTCTTTGCCTCCTTTCCTAGCTTATAAAGCTGATAAGGAAGCCATTTCATTCAGTCAGTGATGCTCTGACCTTTCGGGAGGAACCGGAAAGTAGAAAGCTATTTCGTTCAGTTGGAAAAGCCCCAACTTCTGAGGAGGAGCCAACGCTCACAGAGGTCCTCTGGGCTTCATTTGGTTTGCTTGCCCATGCAGGTTTCCATATCTTTGCAGAAACTGGCTGTGTTCTAACTGGAAAATGGGAAATGACAATTTGATTCCCAGATGCAGTCCTTTGGGCTGTATTCTACAAAACTTTTTTTTTTTTTGCACCACTGCTTGACCACAATATTCATCAGATTCGTGAGAAAAATGACCAATTAATGGATCTGTGAATTATAATACTATCTTGCAGTTAGCTTTGTTTTGTAAAAGGAAGATATTTGGAAATTGGGCCTTTAAGGTTTTGTTTGCATCTGGTTTGTGTATTTGTATATGTTCCTGTGTGTTGTACCTGCTAGATAACTTCTCTACCTTCGATGATGTTGCTAAAATTAATTTGTAAAAGAGCTCTATTTAGTTGGTTTAAAGGCAAGAGCTTATAAGAATTGGACATTCTAAAATTCAGAAAAATAGAAACTAACCCAAATGTATTTCAAATTCATGCAATCTTGAAAAATACTCAGTATTAAAGCTAACTTAAGGTTGTTGGTTTAATTAAAGTGAACATGTCTTTAGAATTACCAGCAGTAAATGTAAACCTTTTATTTGGCTTGTGTTTACTGGAAGTCAAATAAGTTCATGTTACCTTCATTGCAAAATTTGTCAGAAAAGAAAAAAAGACCTGAGAACTTTGTCAAATGCCTCAAAGTTTTATGGGTAATCTAAGAACAAATAGATGTAAATAATTTTAATAAATGTAATTAAGACTGCTAGAAATAGTAGGGGAACAACTCTGCATGCAAGGTAAGCAAGACTGGTTATTTAAAGAGAGAAAACTTAGGACAAAATCTGAATGAATATAAAAGGAAAGTTGTAGGTTTTTGAGCGAAGGGAATCTTTGGAGAGGAATTTTGTGCATGGTCGGGACTAAGATTATGGAGGTTAGTGTGTAAACAAGTTAACCAGGGAGTGAGCACCACCTGGGGAGGAGGAGGGAGAGTCAGCAAGATCAGGCAGAAGGTGAGCGGTGGTGCATCAACAGAAGCCTTAGCTGACTCTCCGAGGAGTTCCAAACGTTGGATTACCCTTCAGAACCACCCTGAATCGGGACTTCTCTACCCTCCCGTTGAACAGTCATTGGACGTGACCACCTGGCGGGAGGGCACGCCCTTGGCGAGGCCATTGTCTTGGGTCAGAGCAGTCCCGCTGGCCTCGGAGAGGTGCCGACTGCTGCAGCCTTCCTACAGCCCAGAGCCCTTCGCTCCTGCTGGGCATTCTGATCCGCACATCCCAGCACCCGGCGCAAGAACCCCGATCCTCGCAGGGCCCTCGACGTCCCTGTCTCAACATCGACATGGGAGAGGACAGGGAGGAAAAAAGGAGAGACAGCATAATTTTTTTAAATTCCCCTTTGGATTGAACGAGTCTTAATATCCGAAGTACACCGTATGAAATTGGAATTGGGTTTTTCTCTGTTAAAATGACAGTTTTCTTAGATTAGTCTACATTATAAACAAAGTGAGTCTTCTTATCTTTAATAGAATCTGCCTAGAAAAACAAAGTGCCTGTTTTGTCTTTATTAGGTCTTTGATTAAAGTTGAGATAACTATGCAACCCTCTGCACTTGCCTTTAAAACCTTATTGCCACCTTGCCTAAATATAAAAGGATTAAGTTTTGTATTGACCTCTAATCCTACCTAGCATATTGTTTGAAGCCGTCTGATATTTCTGACAAACTTTCCAGAATTCAACTTCTAAATGAAGCCTTTTTGACTAATTAAGCTTATTGATTTGGATGTCAAATTACATGGGAAGCATTGTCCAGTAAGTGATGATAAACCTCCTTAGGTTGTACGATAGGGTTGATCGCTAACTGTTCCAGAAATTATATAAAATTCCTGAGGTTTTGATATGTCCTGGTATAATGTCATCACCTGTAATTCTAATTACTAAAGTGTTGTATGTCACTGAATTTCCTTGTCAATCGCATTATCATAACGATTACAGGTCTTTGATATCTTTAAGGTCACAAAAACTAAACTGGGTGAGAATATCTGGAACTAATGGGAAAACTGCATTCAAACAGACTCTTGTTTGAAACATTGCTGGTTCTCTGTTTGCTCTCCCAGATTTAAGGCTATCTGTGACTTATAGAAATTTGGTAAAACATTCCTTTGTAAACAAATATGAAACATGTATCTTTATTTCCCTACCTGATCCCTCCAGAATTCAGAAACTCCCAGTGAGTATTCTTCTATCTCCATAGCAATGCATTTATTTGCATAAGTTTAATAAGAATCTGTTCTCCTTACGTCAGGACACAATTGGAAAATTAGTTATATTACCAAGGCTTTGGCCGGAATGTCCTATTTGTGAGAGATATGCATAGACTCAGCTATGACCAGACACCCTTAAGGAGCTAAGGTTGACTTGATGGAGCCAATAAAGCCCTTTGGAAAAACAGGCCTGATACCTTGCTTCCAGGGGTACCAGCAGCCTTCCGAGGTTAGTAAAGAAGGTTACTTCCTGGCAAGTGCAGGGAACTCAGGCTATTTTGGGAACCCCAAGAAGAGAGGAATTCACCCAAACCTCTAGGTACGATAGGTGAAATCTGATGGCAAGTATTTAGCTTGGCTTCTTAGCTTGAGAAGCTATTAGAAGTTCAATCTGAAATTTCTTATGAAAAGTTCCAGGAAAACAGATTTAAAAAACAAGCAAACAAACAAAAACCTATATGGCCCATCACTATTTTGCTGCACTTAGGTAAATAATTAGGCCAAGTTTGTAAAAAAACATTTTACAAACAAATTATTTTACAGACAAATTAGTCCTAATTTGGCTATCATTGGAAAAGAAGGTGATTTTAGAGAAATGATATTTCAGTAACACACCGTTGTGGATGTTAGATTTTAGTTCTGATTAACTGTTTGTGAGTGCCTATTGTTTGCCTATAAAACTGAGCTGGATTCTCAATTCTGGTGTCCTCAAATATCTGGCCAAGACTCTCCACACTAGTATTTCCAATTTTCTCCCATTCTCTTGACTTGGAATTACTGAGAAATAAAACTGCTCTTTTCCTTAAAGCCCTGCAAATGGAAACTAGACAGCTTGAGGTTAAACTTCAGAGAGAAACCACCACAATGGCCCATGTTTAGACCATCTTCATGCTTGTTGCTGTATAAACCACTCAAAGATCCCCCAGAGACCTACAGATAATTGAGCAAGTTTATTCCAGTCATCCTGATCTGATGGATCTGCCACTGGAAAATCCAGACTTTGAGATGTTTATGGACAAGAACAGTTCCATGGATCAAAGACCATTAAGAGCTGGATGCCATGGTGACCCAGCAACTATTGTCCACTGCTGAGAACACCAGAAATCAGACTGATTGCCCAAGGGAACAACTGGGCAGATCAAGCTACCAAGTTGGCAGCCTCTACAAAGATCCAAAACCCTCTAAAATGGCTTTAGTACCAGACATAGACTTAACTAAAGCATCAACCGCAATATTCCTTGGAAGACCTAAAAAGAGCCAAGGAATGGGGATTAAAACACCATGCTGGCACAAATATAATGAATCCTTATCCCAGAACATCTTAAGGGAGAAATACTTAACTGTATTCCCCAAAGCACCTTTACTGGGTGAGACGCTACTCTTCGATGGATCCAAAAGTATATTGCAGGTCCCACTATTTAGAGAATTATTTTTTAAAAAATGTGACATTTGTGCTAAAAACAATCCTAAGACTGGGCCCCTACCCAATTTAAAAGGTACACAACTCAGAGACCCCAAACCTGAAGAAGACTGGCAAGTAGATTTTACCAGGATATCAAAAACAACAGGTAATTTTTTATATTTGCTAGCATTTATAGACAACTTTACAGATTGGGTTGAAGCTTTTCCTGTTCAGAGAAGGCCTCAGAAATTGTTAAAACACTTTAAGCAAGATCATCCAGAGTGACAGTGGAGCTGGATTTGTGGCAAAAGTCACACAAGCAGTGTCCACAGCCTTGGGCGTTCATGGAAATTAAACCCCTTCCTAGAGACCCGAATAAACTGGAAAAACAGAATAAACATCAAAAAGAACCCTGCTTGGACCAGCAAGCCTCTGACGGACCTGTAACTGCTGTTTAGGAGAGCTGGTCCAAAGAAATCCATGGATAAGTACAACAAGCTACTTGGTTACAACAAATCTCCCCTAAGGCCCTAGATAAAATAGTGTAAGAACTACAAACCACAGTACAAAAACCCTGGTAATGTAGAACACTGGGTTTCAACTTGGAACTAAAGATTTCTAAATGAGTGCAGAAAGTTTCCATTCCTCTAATCCTGATCTTTGCCCCATTTAGCAGGAAGTAACCAGAAGGATGATTATCCCAATTCCCTCAAGAATGAGCAATAATCAAAAGACAGTGGGGATTGACACTGGTAACCAAAGGGTTAACAGGGCTGATAAGCACAGCTGCAACTTTTACTCAGACCTTTTTCATTTGCCTTTAAATTTCCCTGACTGTCCTCCTTCAGGGAGGTGGATCTGAGGCTTGCCCTCCTGTCTCCTCGTCCCCCTCCTTTGGTTGCCCCTAGAATCAACCCTTTCCTTGCATGGTCAATGTTTCAGTGATTGTCTTTGCTGTGCATCAAGCAGATGGACTTGCGTTAGGTTACAAAAGAAGCTATCGTATACTTGCACTGATTTGGTTTTTTATTATTTATTTATTTATTTATTTATTTATTTATTTATTTATTTTGCCTGGCACCTGGACTTCACAGTACATGATTACTACTTCTCAATATCTTATTCCTTCAATCAACAAATACTTTTATGTACCTGCTATGCACCAGTTCAGTGGCTATCAGGGGTCAATATTGCATGCTCCCTGCTCTCATGCAGCTTAATCATGTTATCCACAAATGCAGAATTACAAACAGCTTTAATATGGCTTGAGGAGCATAAGAAAAAGGCTTTTGAAGAAGACAGACTTAAACCACAAAGAAGGAGGAAAACCAGAGGGTGTGGCAAGTGGACAAAATGAGAAATAGTCATAGAGGTTACTATGTGACTTCACATAGAATTTTGTTGATGTTTTTAAAGTAGAAGCCAGACTGGAGTGTTCTAAGAGGGAGGGAGTGGGAGAATAAGTCATGTAGATAGCAGGAAAAAACAAAAACCCCACTTTCAGGAAGCTTGGTAGGGAAGAACAGAAGAACAGTAGAAAGAACGTTACCTGGATGGGGAGGGTCAGAGGACAAAATTAAAAACCTAGTAGCTTAGTTGTTTGTCATCTCTGGTCCCTACCCCCATCTCTGCCTATCATGAAAATAGCACATGGACAACATAGTTGCCCAGAGTGAGTGGTGCTTGGACAGGAACCAAAATTACACTCATACAGGAATATTCATTTGGTGAAACTTAATATATGCAAAAAAACTTCTAATATAGAAAAACCATCCTTTGGACAAAGGAGTAGCTTTATGAAATATAATGTCTCTTTCATTTACAATGGAATTTACCTGTTTCAATTTAAAATATTTTTTAAAATAATTTCTAGACACACTGTACCATCATAATTAGCTAAACATTTTGTTTCAAATTTACTATCTCTTAATACTCAATTATATGAACAAATCTGCCTAGTCTGTGCTAATGAGGTGTACTAGCATTTCACTTTGTGGATCATATAGACCCATGGCCTTTCACTGGCTGATTAAATTCAATATTTAAGGAGAATATTAATGCTTTCAAGCCAACAGCAGATTATTTCTGCTCTGGGAGTCAGTGCAGCTGCTGCTGAAATGCGTAAGACAGGCATCACAGTAAATAAAATAATTTGAGGATAACATTGCACACGTATATTCCCCTTGAAGCCATATTTATCACTACAGTTTTGGACACATCTATTTTCATTGACATCAGCAAGTCTCGCATTTACATTAATTGCATAAGAAAGCACATTACCACTTTAATTACAGGAAAAGATTAGTCTGCCCTGTGCTTAAATGGACACCTCTAATATTTGGAAAAAATAGACATGAAGGGGCGCCTGGGTGGCTCAGTCTGTTAAGTATCCGACTTGGGCTCAGGTCAAGATCTCAGGGTCCTGGCATTGAGCCCCAACCCCTCTGCACTCAGCTCAGCAAGGAATCTGCTGTTCCCCCCCTCTCTCCCTATGCCCTCCCCCCTCTTTTTTTCTCTCTCAAATAAATAAATAAAATCTTTAAAAAAACAAGGATATGAAATTAAGTAGCTAATATTACACCCACCCAGGGCAGGCATCCTTAACTAAAAGCCACAAAGAAAGTGCCTAATTCCAAGTGTTAAATAGATTAATTCACAGAAATACCTGGGGTATTTTTTCTGCTACTGTTTCTCTTGACATTCTCGCCTCTGGCTACTATATATTTTTCTACAAAGAAAATATTTAGGAAACAGCATGTCTAATAAACTGAGAGGGAGCCACTGTTGATCAGGTATGGAAACCACATTCTAAAAAAAAATGGAAGGAAGCCAACGTGCACACCCGGTTGTGGTATGTGAGACCCACTGACTAGAAACAGATTTTAAAAGCTGTTCAAGTTCGCCAGCCTGGATGCTAATCTTTTTCCTCAAGAACTGAGCAGAAGAAAAATGCCAGGGTTATTTTGGAAGCACCGAATTACAAGACCTGGAATAAGCTGCTTCATCAGACAGGCAGCTAGAAAATCCTATTTGCAAAATAGCTCCCACTAGCTTCTTTTATGTCCGAAGTGAGACTCAATTTTGGCTAGAAAATGCACGCCTGTCAGCGGTAAGGAAGAGGAACGGTGGCTCCCCCCACCCCCCGCCATCAGAAACACCGTTGCCTGGATGAATGGACCGCGGGAGCGCAGTGTCTTCCACGCGCAGAACTGACCCGGGTACAGTCGCTGACTCCCAGTCCTAAAGAACAGTCTCTTTGAGGCACCCGGGGAGAGTATCCCGACCAGCTGGTTTGAAGCAGACAGCCGGGGCTGCACAGTGGCCGACTACCCCTCCGGGCACGAAGGTCAGTAAGGTAGAGAGGTTAAAGGCACAAAGGAGCGGGGTCTCCGGGCGCTGGGGCATTTCTAGGCGATCCCCGGAGCAAGCCGAGGAGAGGCTTGAGACTCAGGCAGAGCAGAAGGTGGGCAGAGCCCTCTCTCCCCCCTGCTTTTACCTGCCACAGCTGAAGCATGGCCACTGGCTCTTGCTGAGAACGCGCCTCGCTCGCGACTGGACAGCAGCCTCCTCCTCCCCAGCCTGCACCTGCAGTTGAGCCGGCGCTCTTCCGACAGGGTGCTCTGCGGGCATCCCAGCGTCAAGGTCCCATGGCTGAGGCTTCTCCGCGCCCCGCTGGGACGCCCCGGCAGTTTTTCGCGGCGCTCGCCTACGTGCTCCTGAGCTGCCCGGTGCTACCGGGACAGGTACCCTTGCCTGGGACTGAAGCCCACCCTGCGCTCTACATGCCCACCTGGGGCGCTCTCGCCCGCGGTAGCCCCGACGGCCCCAGCGTCCTGATCGCCAACCCGGGAGTCCGGGTTCCTGTGGGCCGCTCGCTTTGGCTCGATCCGCTCCGGGACCTGGTGATTCGAGTGCAGCCCGGGCACTGGTGCGAGGTGACGGTGCTGGACGCCCTGCCGCTGAGCCACGGTGCGCTCTCCCCCCGCCGCTTCCCCTGCGCCTTCGGGCCCCGCCAGGTCCAGTACACTCACTTCGGCTCCCGAAGCCCGGGACGCGCGCGGGTGCGGCTGCAGCTGCGCTACGACACCCCGACTTACACGCTGGCACTGCCCTTCACGCTGGCTGTGGACGTGGTCTTCCCCCAGCCGGAGCTGGTGACGAGCAACAGGCCTTTGTTGGTGGAGAAGCCGCGGGGCTGGAGCCAAGCCATCGACAGGAGAGTGCTGGACTTCGCCTCCCTGGGGAACGGAGCCTCTACCACCAGCAGGTGTCGGCTCACCCTTTTTCCTCCCCAGGGCGGCCCACTGCCCAAGTATGGGCGTTTGGTGGACGCCATGGGGACCCCTCTCCCCAGGGGCAAGAGCGTAGACTGTGAGGCTTTTGTCAGAGCTGGGGTGCGCTACCAGCATACCGCCACCACCCCGTCGCCGAATCGGGACTATGTGCCCTTGATGGTGGAGCAGCTAGGGCCAGAAGACAGAGGCACTGGGTCAGAGGAGGTGCTGCTCCGGGAGCACTTTCAGCTGCTGGTGAGCATCCGCGACGGAGTAGAGAACACTGCACCTAGGCCCAGTTTTGTGGCCCTGATGATGATGGAGGTCAATCAGTTCTTGCTAACAGCTCTGACCCCTGACTCACTGGCTGCGGAGGACACGGAGTCCGACCCTGATGACCTGGTCTTCAACATTCTCAATGCCCCCACAACCACGCCAGGGCACCAGGGATACGTGGTCAGCACTGACGACCCCCTCGGTCTTCCAGTCTCTTTCTTCACCCAGCGGGAGCTGCGGGAACTGAAAATTGCCTATCAGCCCCCGACAGAGAAATTGGATTCAGAGCGCCTCTTCCAGCTGGAGCTGGAGGTGGTGGACGGAGATGGCGCCACCTCAGACCCCTTTGCCTTCATGGTGATAATGAAGCCCATGAACACCCTGGCCCCAGTGGCTGGATATAACCAGGGACTACTGCTATTTGAAGGTCAGTTAAAGCCCCTGTCCAGCACCCACAGCCTTCAGATCAGTGATGATGATAACGGAGAGGAGGTGATAGTAACTGCAGTAAGGGGCTTGAGACACGGGCAGCTGGTGGTGCTTGGGGCACCTGCTGGGTGCAAGCATTTCACACCAGAGGACCTGGCAGCAGGGCGAGTGGTGTACCAGCATGATGGCAGCAACACCTACAGTGACAATATCATTTTCCGGATGGAGGATGGGCACCACCAGGTGGAATTTCTCTTCCCTGTCACCATCATACCTGTTGATGATGAACCACCGAAAGTCAAGGCCAACACCGGGCTCTCAGTTACAGAAGGACAGGTGGTCCAGATTTCCCCCTTTGTCCTGAGTGCTACTGATATTGACTCTGATGAGTCAACCATCCACTTTGTGCTGGAGGACCAGCCTCTAGAAGAAAAAAAGGAAGAAAGAGAGTGGGATCTGGTCCCTGGTTCCTCTTACTCAACTCAGCACCTGGGGGAGATGCTGCTGCGGCAGGCTGAACCACCTCTGACCCCTAAAGATGAAGGTTGGTATTATGTGGAAAAAGAAGGACTTTATGAGAAGGTGGTGACTGAGTGGCTTCAGCAAGACATCATGGAAGGGAAACTCTTCTACCGCCATTTTGGACCCCATAGCCCTCAACCTATAATGGCCCAGCTGACTTTCCATGTACAGGATGACCATGACCCACCCAATCTATCCAACCAGCACTTCTTCACCATCAAGGTCCAACCAGCGGATCTGCAGAGTCCAGAACTATTTCCTGGAACTACCTTAGAAATGACCGTGCACCAGTACCAACTCACTCACTTCCGGAAGAAATTCCTCCAATATGTTGACCAGTACTCAGATGACCAGAACCTGTGGTACACCTTACTGACACCCCCAACTGACACAGATGACACCCACCAAGTCCGGGCTGGAGAAATTGTGCTCACTGATTCGCCAGATACGCCCATCATGCGCTTCACCCAGGCCCAGGTAAATCTCCATAAAGTTGCCTACCAGCCCCCACAAAAGAAACTGGGTATCGTACCACGGGTTGTGCAGTTCACCTACCAAGTGGAGGATGCTGCAGGCAACAGTGTACCTGGCACATTCACATTATTCCTGAAGCCTGTGGACAACCAGCCTCCGGAAGTCACCAACAGAGGCTTTACTGTCTTAGAGGGAGGAAATTTTATCCTCAGCAGTAATGAACTGGCTGTCATAGACCCTGACACAGATGTTGACCAGATTGTCTTCATGTTAGTCTGGGGTCCCCAACATGGACACCTGCACTACTTAAATAAACATATGGTTCCAGGGGAACTTTTCATGCAAGCTGACATTCTTAATGGGAGGGTCTCTTACCAGCACAGCAGAGACCAGATTACCAACGACACTTTCCATCTGGAGGTAAGTGACAGGGTGCACCACATACCCATCACCGTCCAGATTTCCGTGCATCCCACTGCTGACAAAAGTCCCAGGATCTCTATTACAGGTAGTCCATTATTAGATGTTTCCATAGATGTACTAGAGAGCAGAGTCACTGCAATCACCATGGGCATGATACATGGCAAAAAGAAGGGCGCAGGTGACTTGATGCTGTCTTTCATTATGGAGGATAGCCCAAAATTGGGTACTCTTCTAGTGAATGGCTTACCTGCAGAACGATTCACCCAAGAGGACCTCATCAGTGGGACAGTAGTCTACGTCCACACTGGGGGTGAAGTTGGTTTCCAGAAACAACATGATACCTTCAGCCTCACCCTCTCCAAGGATTCTTATCAATGGGTGGTGGGAGACAGCATAGTGGAGAGAGTGCAGGTGCAAGTGGTTGTGCTGCCTGTGGACAATGTGGCACCCATAGTCTTGGTGGGGGAGTCCTATATTGTTGATGAAGGCGGGAAGAGTCCCTTGACCTTACAACATCTCAATATTGAAGATGTGGACACACCCCAAGATGAAATCCTATGCACAGTGACTGGTCAGCCAGCCTCTGGCTACCTGGAAAACATTGCACCAGCTCCTGGCTCGAAAGAATCACGGGCTGGTAGCCCCATCAGTGCTTTCTCCATCAGAGATGTCCAAGCGAGGCATATCAATTATGTACAGAGTATTCACAAGGGGGTAGAGCCACAAAAAGATCAATTCACCTTTCATTGTTCTGATGGCATCAACTTTTCCCCAAATGTCTTCTTCCCTGTAATCATTTTACCCACCAATGATGAGCAGCCTGAACTTTTTGCCGGTGAGTTTGTGGTATTAGAGGGGATGAGCCTGGTCATAGACACCCCATTGCTCAATGGAGCAGATGCTGACTTGCCACCAAATGAACTTCACTTTCAGCTCACAGCCCTCCCTCAGCATGGCCGAATCATACAGCAGCTGGCCACAGGCAGCCAGCCCATCCACAGCTTCACCTTACAGGAGATCCAGGAGGCCTCCACTATTGTATATGAACATGATGACTCTGAAACCACAGAGGATAGTTTTGAGGTCTGGCTGAGTGATGGCAAGCACACCACCCACAGGAAGGTACCCATTATGGTGATCCTGGTGGATGATGAAACCCCTCGACTGACCACCAATGATGGGCTGGAGGTAGAGACTGGACACACCAAGGTCATCACAAATTGGGTCCTTAAGGCCACAGATCTTGACTCCGATGAAAAGAGCCTCAGTTTTGTTCTCCGTTCAGGGCCTCAACAGGGGCTTCTACAGCGGCTGAGAAAACCCAGAGGGGAGGTGAGAAATAACCTCACCCTAGGAATGAACTTTACCCAGGATGAGATTGACAGAAGCCTCATCTGTTACACCCACACAGGCCAAGATGGAGTCCTTGATATTATCAAGTTTGATGTGACTGATGGGATTAACCCTTTGATAGACCGCTACTTCTACATCACTATTGGCAGCTTAGACAGGGTCTTCCCTGAGGTGGTTAGCAAAGGGCTTACCCTGACAGAAGGTGGCAGAGTGGCCCTTACCACCAATCTTCTTAGCACCAGTGACATCAACAGCCCTAATGAACAGCTTCACTTCAGGATCACACGGGCTCCTAGCATGGGGCACTTAGAGAGCTCTGACCACCCTGGGAAGCCCATTGCCTCTTTCACTCAGCTTCAGTTGGCTAGCAACAAAATATTCTATGTCCACACTTCAAATGATGAGATAAAAACGGACAGCTTTGAGTTTCACGTGACTGATGAACTCAACCCTGTGTTCCAAACCTTCAGGATCTTCATCACAGATATGGATGATAAGAAACCTATCTTGACCATCCATAAACTAATACTGCAGGAAGGGGAAAGCAAACACATCACTCCCTTTGAGTTGACAGTGGAAGACAAGGATACTCCAGATGATCTTCTCCTCTTTACTGTCACCCAGCTCCCCATCCATGGTAGGATTTTGTACAATAGCAGTCATTCTGTGACCACCTTCACCAAGCGCGACCTGAATGAGAACCTGATTAGCTACTGGCACGATGGTAGTGAGACGACTGAGGACAGTTTCTCCTTGACTGTGACAGATGGCACTCATGCTGATTTCTATGTCTTCCCAGACACTGTCCTAGAGACACACAAACCTCAGGTAATGAGGATCCATATAAGTTCTCTAGACAACAGGCTCCCCCAGATCGCCACTAACAGAGGTGCATCAGCCTTGAAGCGCCTTCACACTGGACACATGAGCTTCCTGATTACCAACAGGTCTCTGAGGGCAGAGAATCAAGATGGTTTCCATGGGCTCCTGAAGTATAAGGTGACCAGAGGACCAGAGCATGGCTTCATTATCAACACTGGCCTTGGAAACCAGAGCACGCGAGTGTTTATGCAAGGTTAGTAACGATGTCCCCAAAACCTCAGTCCCTCTCCATGAGCAGATCAAGTCTCCCAATTCTGAATAAAATTTTCCCAACCTCAGCCCATTGACAGGAAGATTTTGATTCTAATGAAATATGGTGGAATATGAGATTATTCTGATAACAAAAAAGGGCAACTTGTCCTTTTCCAGCCATTTCATCAGGATGCCCATTTAACGAGAACTCTCGGATATCCAGTAAGGCTGGTAGTTATGCCCTAAAATTGCAGAATGCAGGTGGACAGTTTCTGTTTCTGAAATAGCATCATAAGATATGATTACATTAATTTTGATATTATCAGTTTAATTTCAAATTTCAAGTATAGAATGACATACCCAGGAATTGTTTTCATAGTTTATCAGTAAATTTAGATTTCTGAAGATGAAATTTTGTACTTAGATTTTGGAGATAAATATTATACTGCACATTTTATTGTGCTATTCAAATGTAACTTCTGCGTCTAAAAAAAAAAAAGCATAGAACTAAATTTTCCTAAGTGTGTGGAGGGATATGTTTTAAAGATCTTTTTAAAAATACATTTGTCATTACTACTAATGGTGAACTTGAGGCAGGTTCCTCTGTTCTCCCAGGTGAAGTGACACCTGCTGTCTGTGGCAGCTCTTTACATTGTCTTAAAACTTTTTCATGTAGCTTTATGCATGAAATGTGAAGAGATACATGGAATTTTTCTATGTGTGATACAGATATACCTAAATGCAATCTTAAAGTAAAACTTATGAAGGGTGTTTAAAAAATAGTTTAGTTACATTTTCAGAATTGCTTCTAAAGCCAATGAAATCATGTGGTTTTATAAGAATTATCTTTCTAAGTAAATACCCCCAAAATGCAAATTGTCTTTAATATACTAATAATTATCAATACAAAAAACACAATTATAGACCAAGTGACAAATTCTCGAAAATCCAAGAGAATAAGCAATAAGAAATCATTTTATTCCCATTTTCTTTTTTCTTAGAATGCAGCAGTTATTCTTGTTTAAATTCATTTTGACTAATAGTTAATGAATAACCACCATCATGCCAAGCTCCAGGCTTGTACAGAAGACCTAAACCAGATAGACTCAGCTTTCCATAGGGGGCCAGGTTGTTGTAAAACATGCATCACTAGAATGTCTTTCTTGTTGGGGATGATCCTACAGATCATAAACACAGCACGGTAACAAAATTTTAAATAATGTTCTATTTTTCCCAGTGTAACTTCAAGAAAAAATTAGATTCATGTTCACTTAATCATTTTTTAAAAGTTAGATTTGTAGGCATTTAATTATTTTAAAATTTCTTTATTGTAGAATTTTCATGCCTTAACCCACTGAAGTTCCTATCATACTCATTTTCTATTGTGCCAATATGATGAGTGATACTTGCTCTTTTATTAGTTGACATTGATGAAAGGAGGATCTGTTACATCTTGAATGAAGGCAGCAAAGAAACGAAGGATATCTTCTACTTCTCGGTTGAAGACAATGGTAAGTCAGCATCAAAACCTTAAAAGGGAGCTTGGTTATTTAAAATCAATATGAAACTGAAAAAAATTAAATTATTTACACAGTAATCACGATCAGTGTATGTCAGAGTACCAACAAATGAATTCTTTTTGCTCTGTTTGCAATCCTATGCCAAATGATTCTTGACAAATCACTGTTTTGAAGGGGAAGCAATGAGGAATTTCAATAATGAGATATGAAGTTTTTTACTCGACCTAGATTATGTGTGACATCCTATAGGCAAGTCAATCTCTTCCGGTGGTTCTGAGAATCTGGTGGTTTCTGTCATTCTGGAACAAATTAGAAAGTCCACCTTTAGATTTTGTGAGGATTTTCAGCCCAAGAACTGAATCTTAGTGGTTCCTTGATCTCCAAATTGTAATCTTCCTGGATGGGGTGAAAAATAGGTTGACCAGCATAAAGGAAAACTTGCTTTAAAAATTGCCTGTGTACACTGCACCTGTATCTGTTTACTCTGTCCTCAAAGTAGCATAATGGGAAACAACAAGCTAACAGAAGGCGCTCTACTCAGCTAGGAATGGGCTGATTATGTTGTCATAGAAAAATTATTTTGCAGTATGACAGAATAATTGCAAAAATTATGTCCGTGTGCTGCTTGTCACTCGATAAACTTTCAGTATAAAACATTACTCATTCCTAGTAAGTAACATGCCAATCGTGTTCCAATTCTCTTCTTCGATCGTGTGCCATCGTTCAGGACTGTTTTGGAAAACAGTCCTATATGAAGGCTGTATAGTATACTGAGTTTGAATCCCAGCTTACCCTGTGTGACCTTGAAAGAAGTGACCTGGTCCTCTCTGTGACTGATTTCACTCATGTATAAAATGGTGGTCTTCATACCACTTCCAAAGGGCTGCCAAGAGGATTAAGTGAGATAATATATGTAAAACATTTGGCACAAAGTAGATGCTCATAAATAATGAGTCACCCTCTCCACTTCTGATGAGACAAACTACAGTGGAAACCACTGACACCTCCTCTCTAGCTTCTCAAATTTTAAAATCTGATCTTTCCTTCATTCTCCAAGTTCCCAAGGACCAAAGTCACTAAAAAGATGAAGATACATTTAAGCCTTCTAAACTGACTCACTAACATAAAGCACATGTGAGATTCAAATAGTTTATGGTGACTATTTTTCTTTCTGTTTTCTAGAAGGATGATATTCTAAAAAGATGTGTATCTGACTCGGACACTATACTTTCTGGGCGACATCAGAAACAAGAGTCAGTCTGTGATGAGAAATGTGAAATTTATATTGCTACCATTCTTGAGTACTTTCAGTGGACCAGGCAATGCTTACATACATTATGACTTCTGATCCTCACTGTAAAATAAGAGGTAAACATTATGATGCCCATTTTAAAATGAAGGCACCAAGGTTGACTAACTGGACTGAAGTTGTACAGGTAATAAGCAGGTGAACTGAAATCAAACCCAGATATTGCAGATTCCAAAGCTAAGGTTCTTAACCACTATTGCTACACTACTTCTGTTCATTAAGCCAAAACCATGGACAAAAGTCAGGGAATAAGGCAAAGACAGCACTTCCTCACCTCACAAAGAAGCATCTAGTAAATTGAAGTGATAATAATAACCAAACATGGACTCCAAAATATTTGAGGACACATTTGCTCATAGTTGGATGTTCATATGCTGATTCAATATTTATGCACTTGTTTGTTCCCTGGATTTTTTTGTTGTTTTCTGAGTATCCTGCACAGAGCCATATCTACCCATTTTGACCATTCTTGGGATAGCTTACAACTGTTGAATTACTCGCTTAAACAATTTTATGTCAGGTATTTTCAAATTTTATAAATTTATTTCTCTACAAGAGCCAACTTGGAACTTTTCTTTTAAGATATCCCAGTTGGCGGGGAGGGGGCGGGCACCTGGGTGGTTCAATTGTTTAAGTGTCTGCCTTCAGCTCAGGTCATGATCCAGGATCCTGGGTCCAAGCCCCACCTCAAGCTCCCCACTTGGCGGAGAGCCTGCTTCTCCCTCTCCCTCTCCCTCCAACAGCCACTATCCCTGCTGTGCTCTCTCTTTCTCTCTCTGTCAAATAAATAAATAAAATCTTTAAAAATACATATGAAAAAATAATAAAAAATAAAATATCCCAATTTTTAAAATATTTCCCAAATGGAATGTTGAATAAATTTACAATTTATTAATATTTTTATCTTGACAGCATACAGCACTAGCAGAACTTACTGCTTCCAGTTATTTAAGTTTTTGGAATTGGACACACTTCTAGAGATGCATTTTTTACCAATGTCCTGAAGCAGAATTTGTTGTTGGTGTTGTTGGTGGTGGTGGTATCAACTTTCAAGGCATTGAAAGAAGACTGTGCCCTACCTCTAGGACCATGTATTAGGCACATCCTCAGATGAGCTCAGGGGTCTTAAAGGTGGACGTATCGGTAGTATGACTCCAGAGCTGCAATTTATTAGAACCCCAAGCTTGATAACAGGAAGGTTTCCAATCCATAGGCTCTGAAACCATGTTGTCCGCATTCAAACTCCAGTGCCACTGTTTAGTGGTTGCGTATCTTTGAGAAACTGTGCTTTAGTTTGCTCATCTGTGAATTGGAGATGATTATAGTGCGTATCTCATAGGATTATTATGAAGATTTCATTGGTTTCCCATTGCTGCTACAATGAATTACCACAAATTTAGTGTCTTAAAACAACCCAGACTTACAAGTCTGTCATTCAGAAGTCCAAAGTGGTTCTTACTGGGCTAACATCAAGGTTTGGGCAAGGCTCCATTCCTTTCTTAAGTCTCTAGGGGAGAACCCATGTCCTTGCCCTTTCTAGCTTCTAGAAACTTTTTTAAAAAGATTTTATTTATTTGTTTGAGAGAGAATGAGATAGAGAGAGAGAGCACGAGAGGGAAAAGGGTCAGAGGGAGAAGCAGACTCCCCGCTAGCAGTCCCCCGATGCGGGACTCGATCCCGGGACTCGATCCCGGGACTCCAGGATCATGACCTGAGCCGAAGGCAGCCGCCCAACCAACTGAGCCACCCAGGCGCCCCCTTCTTCTATATTCAAAGCCAGAAGTGTCCAGTCTTTCTCATGTTGTTTCACTCTGGCCCCAACTCTCCTGCCTCCCTCTTTCCCTACAAGAATCCCTGTGATTACATCGGGCTCACCTGGATAATCCAGGATACTGTCCCCATCTCAGAATCTTTAATCACACCTGCAGAGTCCCTTTTTCCATGTGATACATGCACAGGTTCTGGGAATGAAGATATGGACATCTTTAGGGGGCCATCATCCTAAGTACCGCAAGTATTAAAGAAACAACATGCATGAGGCACTGAAGAGTGCCCGGCACAAAGCAAGCACATGACAGAATTATTAGCTGAGATACCAAGTGTTGTATTTCTCTTTTTTCAGGTGAAAAGAAAAGTAACAATTTATTCCTGAAAATCTATAGTTAGATCAGTTGATTATATAAAAATTTCAACTTCTTTTAAGATTTTATTTATTTATTTGACAGAGAGACAGACAGCACAAGCAGGGAGAGCGGTGGGTAGAGGGAGAAGTAGGCTCCCCTCCGAGCTGAACAGGGAGCCCAGCGTGGGGCTCGATTCCCGGACCTGAGGGATCATGACCATAGGCAGACGCTTAACATACCGAGCCACCCAGGAAACCCCAAAAATTCAACTTTTAAACTATTATGGTGAATTATCTTATTGGGGTATTGCCTGGAACTCTTGGCTTCTCATCTTTTTCTCTGTTTATAAGTTTATCACTTATAAACTGATTTCGTATTTATTAGAAACCCACTAAGAAAAAAAAAAGTCCACTAAGGAGACAAAGGAAGAAGAGGAAGTAACTCAGATCCACTGTTCTAGGCTTTGCCACTGCACGCTGAGCCAGGGCACACAGGAATACCTTGCCTATCCACATCCCGTTTCCTGTAGCAATTGTGCCTTTTTATTTTTGCTCTGCTATAGTTAAATGAAGTAACATATGCCAAAAATATAATGGGATACCCAGCATCCATCAATTCCCCAATAAATACGAGTTTTCTTTTCTTCTTTCCTCTCCAATAGTTATGCACATACCTATACTTGCGTACACAGCTGAACTGGGAATTCAAATGGAAATTTTTTACAATATACCTAGTTTGTGTGTTCCATCTGTTTCTGCATCATCAATTTTGAGTAACTCAGACTAAGGCCATTGCCGTCTCTTTTATAACATTGGTGGTAAATTTCATTATGTTCAAGGTTATCATGAAAGCCACTGGTAAAATAGGGAATGCATTTTAGATTTCTAAAGCTCTGAACTGTACCCGTTAAGCATACTGTCAAGTTCATCCATCTTCCTCTCTGTAAGTCATTATACTCATAGATTTGTCTTGAAATTTTGCATATCTCTACTATATGTAATGCTGAATGGATCTGTTCTACCTGCCATATAATAACATAACCTTAAATTTATATAGCACTTAATATTTCTACAAAGTGTTTTTACAGATGTTATTCCAATTGACCTTTACTATAACCTGTAAGACAGAAATTATCATCTCAGATTTTAAGATGAAGAAATGGGCTTGAAGAATTAAAATGATCCATACAAAAGAACCATCAGAAACATTAAGTCAATATTTTCTAATAAGCCACACTAAATGGTTATATGGGAGTGAGACAATTTTAGTTTGGGGATGTGCTACAGATATATCACATTCTCCTTAAGACCTGAAACAAATTGTTTTATTTCCTCTTAAATTATTCAGTGTCTAAAACCAATCTGATTAACACTATGCACTTTGATATTTGAATTTTTTTTTAATTTAACCTGATAATGGCTCACGGTCCCTATGAGTACCAGTTTTCCTTGTAGGTGAAGTGTCTTTTTTTAAGATTTTATTTATTTATTTGAGAGAGAGAATGAGAGAGAGAGAGAGAGAGAGCATGGGAGGGGGGGAGGGTCAGAGGGAGAAGCCAACTCCCCGCTGAGCAGGGAGCACGATGTGGGACTCGATCCCGGGACTCCAAGATCATGACCTGAGCTGAAGGCAGTCGCTTAACCAACTGAGCCACCCAGGTGCCCTGAGGTGTCTTTTTTAAGCAAGTTATGAAAGTAAAGAGCAACAAAAAGGTTTTTTAAGGACCAGTGATAGAACTAACGTTAAGTCCAGTAAGTCTGCCCATGCAGTTAAGGTAATAACAAACTTGAGGGCTTTAAACTCTCTAGAACACATCTAAGAATTCAAAAGCAAGGCAGAAAATGTCTCTGAATAGTTAACTCAAAATCTGTGGCCCGATATTTTCACACTTGACTCAAAGAAGCCCTTAGTTGGAGTCTATTTACTCTTATTTCCCAAACAATTCTAATTTCATTTTAAAGAAAAACAGTGGTAAGAAGAGAGTCAGGATTAAAAGCAAAGACCTACAGGATGCAGAAGAGATAGATAACAATGAGCAGCCAAATAATTCAAATTCAGGAGAAACTAAGAGGCAATGTACTGAAGAGACAAAACGTTTAACATATTTCTGTAACTGTAATACGGTTACAGTTTATAATCTTACTACAGTTACACTGCAGTAAGATTATAAGATTATAATCTTCAGTAAGATTATAAAACGTTTTGCAAGTCTTCAGGGTGATGTCATAATAAACCCATATATAATATGGAAAGAGGTTCCCAATGTACTGTTAAAAAGAAAACCAAGTAGAAAACTGTAAAGTTGTATAGGACGTTCACATTTTCATGTATACATGCTTATATATATATGCACAGGAAAAAGTCTAAAGTATATGTAGCAAAATGTTAAAAATGGTTTATAATGGCAGTGAGGGATTTTAAGTTGTTTTTATTTCTTTTGATTTTCTTGACATTTTCTTCTGTAAATGCTTTACAATGACCACTATTATCAGAAAAAAAAAAGCAATTTCCATTTAAGAAAAAAGAACACTGGACTACGTCACAACCAACTCAGTTCAATAATATTGATTTAAACGGCTAAACATGTTATTCTGTCTTATAAATAATTCAAAAATGTCCCCCTCAATAATGTTATGGATTTAAAAATCCAAACAAAGGAGAATCAGGGTGGGTTCTTCTGAGGCAGGAAGGAATAAACAATTATACTTTTTGCTGAACTTTTCCCTCATGAATCCTTCCTCCCTGTATCTACTATTCCTTCATACCATGACCAGAAATGAATTGTTAATTCTTGGGCAAGCTATAAGCAAGGCAGGTCCAGATGTACCAGAGCAGATGGCTAGAGGGACAGGCAAGGCTCACCACCAGTGTCCCCATGTTCAATCTGTGGAAGAATTAGTTCAGAGTCACGAGGTATAGGAAAAAGCTAGAAGGTTGGGTGGGCTCGTACTGTGCTAAGCAAAACTTCATGTCATCCCCTTTCCTTTGTGAAATATGCCAAGTAACCTTCCCTTTGTGTCATTTGTGATTTAATTTGGTTTTTTCACTTTCATGCTGAAACCATTGATTCTTTCTAGAAAAATGGAAGAGGTACTTCTATTTGGATCACCTTACAAGCTGTCTAGACAGTCACCTCAGCCACATTTCCTATCCCTGTTTGGAGGCCACACCTGGAGTATACCTGTCCTACAGTAATATTTTGCTACAAACTAATTCTTTTAGAAATGGCAACACCTTTTCACAACCTCCACTATTGAGTCGTTTTTAGGCACCCATTCGACGAATGGGAGAATGGTAAGGAACAATATTGAAAACTACCTTCATGGCAAACTATTTAAGCCTTGTTTTTAGCATTGCTAATTAAATTTCCAGCTGAAAGCTTTAAGTCTACAATTCTGCATTAAAATACCTGACTGTACAGGTATTTTTAACATCAGTGGCCTAAAACTTTTTAAATGGCCTGTAATTCCTCCACCAGATAACTTGCTATAAACATTTTTAAAAAATAAATACATGTACATAGTTAAAGAATCATAATAATTAAATTGTGCATTGATATCTAATCCCTTTCCTTCTGTTTTCTTTCAAAAAGAAAATTAATCACATAGCAGAAAATAGATGTATATCCTTTTTATTTACACAAAAGAGATTATTTTTTTATGCTCGGCTCTGAGCCTTGCCTTCTTTTGTTTAATGTATGTCTAGGTTATATCCAGACATATACTGAACTAGCACAAACAGATCTACCTTATCTGCTTTATCCTTTTTAGACAGCTACATAATATTTTTTATGGCTATATAAAATAGAAATTGTTCGTACATATATGTGGTATATTTTTTCTCTCTCATTTTTCAATGCTGCCATGAACTTACTCTTGGCCTACAGTTGTGAATGCATACCTTTTGTTAGCAGTGAAAATGCTGATTTAACGTAGATATTTGCATGTCTAAAACATTCTAACTTTTCCCTAAATTCATAGTTGCTTCAGACATACAAGGCTTTCTCATACGAGGGTACCAAGACAGACATGTAGTTCAGATAGAAAATGTGAAAGCAGTTTATTCCAAAATTAACTATGAATCCTTAGAAGTTAAAAAGTATGAGCAAAGGGAAAAAAAAAAAACAAGCAAAGCCTTTTCTGCTGGTAGGTGCTCCCAGAAACCCCCCAGATTTCTTGCTTCTTTGGCTCTGCCAAGGCTGACTCTGGAGGAGTCTCTATTTTTGGTGTTTTTAAGGTCTGTCATGCTGAACTTGCAAGGATTGAGTCTGCAATTTAGAATTAAGTCTGAAGTCACAGGTATATTGAACTGCCCCAAGATGGTCAGCTTCTCTGAGTACAGATCAAAAGAAGTTTTGCTAATTTCTAGCTCACTAGCTCACTAGTCACGACTTCAACTAGGGGTCGTGAGGACCACCACACGGTGACAATGAGAGAGACGGGCAACCTCATCCATTTACATGACACACGGCAGAGCTGAGTCTAAGTCACAACATTTTATAAAACATTGTATATCAGTACTGGGTGCTTGACTATTAAACCTCCTACTTCTAGATAAGTCCCACACCTTATTTTTGGACATTGGCTTGCCCATGCTTAAGAAACATAGCTGCTTTTTCATATACTTTAATAACAAGTAGAATTCCTTACTTAGTTTCCACATAGAAAATTAGGTGGGGATTTGAGATAAAAGTTCTCCAGATATTGAGGTAAAAGTGAAATAATATTCAGATGATTTTCCCAGTCCTCCATTTTATTCTGTTGGTGCTAAAACATCCCTAATGTTTTCGGCCACATTTTTTAAAACTAAAAATAATATGTGCACAAACAGATAGTACAAATATTCAAATAGTACAAAATAGTATAAAGAGTACAATATTCAGATAGTACCAAAGAGTACAAAATAAAAAGCAAAGTTCTCTCCTGTTCCCATTCATAGTCCTATCCCACATGAAACCAAAAATTGTTTTTACATAAGCAAATGTTAGCACACACGTATGTCTTGCTGTAATTATATCTTCCATTAATGTTTAAAGTCCTGGAGGTCTGGGAGAGAGCAGATAAACTCAAATTTTATTTACTTATTGTCCGATTTTTAATCTTTATGTAAATGGAAGCTGTTTAGAATTGTTTAGAAAAGAAAAAGAGGAGATAATCTGGCTAATTAAGTTGATATGCTCAATCAAATCATATAATCCCGATCAGAATCTGTGTTAGAATTGATATGCTCCCCAATAATACCTGGTATATGATAGGTGCTCAAATCGTGGTGGTTGAATAACAGGATAAATACAAATTCATGAAAAAAATGACCAAATCTCAAATCCATTTTATGATTTGTAGAGGCTGTATGCTTAGCCATAGTTGTGATTCAAAAAATAATATTGATCCTAGTTGTGGATAATTTGGGAAGAAACTTTGGAATTAAAAAACTTTGATGATTAAAAAATTATGATCCACAGCAAATAACCACAAAGAAAAATGGCTTTGGTTTCTTTATCTTTGACTATTTGCATGGAAGCATTTTGTTCATATTTTTCTCCCCATAAAATAAAACACAGGCTTATTATTTAACCAAAATCTGTTTTTTAAACCGTGTAATTTCTATGTATAAAAATAGGAAGCCAGGTTGAGCATGTAGTAACCTAGGAAAGCTCTGGCACAAGAAAATAATCACACTTCACAAAGATGATTAATGAAAGGAGAAAATGTTTTTGAAAGCAAAGAAATATTATGAATGATGTTCTTTTAGTATTCTTGACTGGTAAATCAATACCTACTATATTCAGGAAGTGTCTCATTTAGATCACATTAATGTGTATCTCTTGCTTTTCATTTTCCAGTTGCTAAATAACCTCATTACCACATACATCAATTTAAGAAACATTTTATTGCTTGAAAAGAGAATTTATTGCTTAAAACAGCAAAGCTGTTTTTGCCTTGTGTTATGTAAACAGGCTCTTAAATAATCACTTCAGGGATCAATTTAAAATAAAACTAGACAACCTCAGGATTAGGTCCTAAATTCTATGTACATAATACATGTACCCAATAAATATTTATAAGTAAACAAATACATATGTGTATATATGCACATATATATATTAGTTTATGAGGTATAGATGAACACACAGAGCTCTCTAAAATGAGAAAAATATTTTGACTCATTTGGAATGGCTAGTTAACATGTATCCATCTTCTTGATAATAAAGTAAAATAGTCTGACTTCAAATTCAGGCTCATCATTTATTGAACATCTGTCTTGTCCCAGGTGTTATGCTAGACATTTAAGTACCTTACCTCTCATTTAATCTCCACAGTACCATCATGAGATAGATATTATCCCCCATTTTATAGATTAAAAACAAGCTAAGTCTTGGTGACATTGAGTGAAATTATTATTAATGTTATTAGCACTTGAACATTCTAAGGAGTCATATGGTAGGGTAAGACCATCGCAAACTCCTAATCCTTATGAAATTAAGTCAGTATTAAAATTATTCTTATGTATTGATGGACCCTTTGTCCAAAAACTACCTGTTTCCTCAGGACGCTTGGGTGGCTCAGTCGGTTAAGAGTCTGCGTTCAGCTCAGGTCCTGGGATTGAGTCCCACATTGGGCTCCTTGCTCAGCGAGAAGCCTGCTTTTCCATCTGTGTGCTGCTCTCCCTGCTTGTGCTTGCTTGCTCGCTCTCTCTCTCTGACAAATAAATAAATAAAATCTTTAAAAAAAATTACATGCTTCTCTGGAATGCAGAAGATATTTAAAGCAGAAATTATAGGAAATATTTGGAAGGAAAGGACGGCAAGAAGCACAAATGACTGGATGCCATTGCCACGTTTAGGAATCAGAAATCATTGTTTCAATTTAGGTCAGATGACTTACCTGTAGTTTCTAACGACTAGAGTCGCTGAAGACAATATTCTTAATAGAAAAATTATCTACAGATTACATTCTGATCGAGCTTCAGATAAGTCGAGCTGCCAGGCATTTTGCTCATCATTCTCTATCAGGACACAGACACATTGTCTCCGTGTATGATAGTGATTCAGACTTTCCTAAAGTAATTTACAAAAAGTGGGAATGAATGTGCATATATCCATCTGCACTCTCAGACCAAATTTATGAGAAACTGACAGAGAAACAAAACATATGTAAGAAGCGCAGAATGTATATCAAACCCTGACCTCATTAGCAGGAAACCAGGTAGTAAAATATGCTAAACATATGTGGTGCTTAACCCGGTCAGGTTTCCGAGGCCGTGCCCTCGCAGTAGCGCAAAACCAGAGTCAGAAGCAGTGTGATTTCAGCCCCTTGAAATCTCAAGCCAAGCTCAAGGGTAAGGGATAACTGCTAAAATGATCAAGTATCACAGTGTTTTGTTCGTTAGGTGTGTTATTAGAATGTTGTGCATTAGAAGGTGTGCATGGAGGATGTTTGGCTTTCACTTTTCTTTTTTGACAATAGATTAAGAAAGTGAACATGGGAATGTACTGTTCTGCTGGGTGGCATAAGCAGAGGGACCCTTGGAGCCTCCAAATCATTGTTAGTGATGCCTTTGGTATTCCGGTTTTCAGCTTTGACTTTCTTCTTCTTTCTACCTCTCGTTTCACCTTCTATCCTCATTTTCTTCCTCATTTGCTTTTTTTTTTTATGTTATGTTAGTCACCATTCATTACATCATTAGTTTTTGATGTAGTGTTCCATGATTCTTTGTTTGCATATAACACCTAGCGCTCCATTCAATGCATGCCTTCCTTTATACCCATCCTCCCACCCCCCTCCCCTCTAAAACCCTCAGTTTGTTTCTCAGAGTCCATAGTCTCTCGTGGTTCGTCTCCCCCTCCTTTTCCTCCCTTCATATATCCCTTCTATCTTCTTTTTTTTTTAACATATAATGTACTATTTGTTTCAGAGGTACAGGTCTGTGATTCAACAGTCTTACACAATTCACAGCGCTCACCATAGCACATACCCTCCCCAATGTCCATCACGCAGCCACCCCATCCCTCCCACCCCCCACCACTCCAGCAACCCTCAGTTTGTTTCCTGAGATTAAGAATTCCTCATATCAGTGAGATCATATGATACTTGTCTTTCTCTGATTGACTTATTTCGCTTAGCATAATACCCTCTAGTTCCATCCACGTCATTGCAAATGGCAAGATTTCGGGGGTTTTTGATGGCTGCATAATACTCCATTGTGTGTGTGTGTGTGTGTGTGTGTGTGTGTGTGTGTGTGTGTGTATATCTCACATCTTCTTTATCCATTCCTCTGTTGATGGACATCTTGGCTCTTTCCACAGTTTGGCTATTGTGGACATTGCTGCTATAAACATCAGGGTGCACGTACCCCTTTGGATCACTACATTTGTGTCTTTGGGGTAAATACCCAGGAGTGCAATTGCTGGGTCATAGGGCAGCTCTATTTTCAACTTTTTGAGTAAACTCCATACTGTTCTCCAGAATGGCTGCACCAGCTTGCATTCCCACCAACAGTGTAGGAGGGTTCCCTTTTCTCTGCATCCTTGCAACATCTGTCATTTCCTGACTTTTTTAATTTCAGCCATTCTGACTGGTGTGAGGTGGTATCTCAGTGAGGTTTTGATTTGGATTTCCCTGATGCCAAGTGATGTTGAGCACTTTTTCATGTGTCTGTTGGCCATTTGGATGTGTCTTCTTTGGAAAAATGTCTGTTCATGTCTTCTGCCCATTTCTTGATGGGATTATTTGTTCTTTGGGTGTTGAGTTTGATAAGTTCTTTATAGATTTTGGATACTAGCCCTTTATCTGATATGTCATTTGAAAATACCTTCTCCCATTCTGTCGGTTGTCTTTTGGTCTTGTTGACCGTTTCCTTTGTTGCACAAAAGCTTTTTATCTTGATGAAGTCCCAATAGTTCATTTTTGCCCTTGCTTCCCTTGCCTTTGGCGATGTTTCTAGGAAGAAGTTGCTGTGGCTGAGGTCGAAGAGGTTGCTGCCTGTGTTCTCCTCTAGGATTTTGATGGATTCCTGTCTCACATTTAGGTCTTTCATAGATTTTGAGTCTATTTTTGTGTGTGGTGTAAGGAAATGGTCCAGTTTCAGTCTTCTGCATGTGGCTGTCCAATTTTCCCAACACCATTTGTTGAAGAGACTGTCTTTTTTCCATTGGACATTCTTTCCTGCTTTGTCAAAGATAAGTTGACCCTAGAGTTGAGGGTCCATTTCTGGGCTCTCTATTCTGTTCCATTGATCTACATGTCTGTTTTTGTGCCAGTACCATACTATCTTGATGATGACAGCTTTGTAATAGAGCTTGAAGTCCGAAATTGTGATGCCACCAGCTTTGCTTTGTTTTTCAACATTCCTCTGGCTATTCGGGGTCTCTTCTGGTTCCATACAAATTTTAGGATTATTGGCTCCATTTCTTTGAAAAAAGTGGATGGTATTTTGATAGGGATTGCATTAAATATGTAGATTGCTCTAGGTAGCATTGACATTTTCACAATATTTGTTCTGCCAATCCATGAGCATGGAAAGTTTTTCCATTTCTTTGTGTCTTCCTCAATTTCTTTCATGAGTATTTTATAGTTTTCTGAGTACAGATCCTTTGCCTCTTTGGTTAGATTTATTCCTAGGTATCTTATGGTTTTGGGTGCGGTTGTAAATGGGATCGACTCCTTAATTTCTCTTTCTTCTATCTTGTTGTTGGTGTATAGAAATGTTACTGATTTCTGTGCATTGATTTTATATCCTGCCACTTTACTAAATTCCTATATGAGTTCTAGCAGTTTTGGGGTGGAGTCTTTTGGGTTTTCCACAAAGAGTATCATGTCATCTGCAAAGAGTGAGAGTTTGACTTCTTCTTTGCTGATTCAGATGCCTTTTATTTCCCTCATTTGCTTTTAATTTCTTCTGCACACCTTATAGAATTAGTTCTGGATGCTCATCATATTCCCCTTGCTTTTTTCCCAGCCCCACAATATACTCCACCTGTGACTTTATTTACATTAATCCTCCTTATGCCTTCTTTTCCATTTTCTGAGACAGTTTCCAGAAAACATAGTATCCTTTGGTGTATTTATTTTAAAAGTATTTGAAAAAGGATAGCAATGGTATTAAAGCAATCCCTACATCTCATAATGAGAACGTTCTTAATACCTAACCTTAGTTATATCTAATAAATGTGCTGAGGAAAGTGTGCAATTTGTTATGGTTAGAAATAAAAATTCTCTGAAACAAAACAAGGTGTTATGATGTCTACCCAAAGAAGCCAAGAACATTAGAAGCATCTGCTAGAAAATAAAATCCTACTAAAGGGTGGGAAATTGAATCCCTTTGAGATCATCCATGTAAAAAGTTTCATTTGCATGATGAGCTTCAAGGAGCTAGTCATCCTCTCTCTCTCTCTCATTTTTTTAAGATTTTATTTATTTATTTCATAGATAGAGAGAGAGCACAAGTAGGCAGAGCAGCCGGCAGAAGGAAAGGGAGAAGCAGGCTCTTGGCTGAGCAGGGAGACTGATCCCAGGACCTTGGGATCATGACCTGAGCCAAAGGCAGACACTTAACACACTGAGGCACCCAGGTGCCCCAACTAGCTGTCCTCTCTTTAATCATCAGGGCAGGTACTCCCCCATGCTCAGGAGAGACCCTTGGTGGAGTTGGCCAAGTTACAGCTGGAAGCATCTTTGCTCAAGAGAGAGCCAGTGGGGTCCTCCGTGGAAGCAATTATGGTAGACTGAAAATGGCTGTGGTCTCTGCTTCCTGTGATGAAAGTGGAATAATGCACCAGCTGGCACAGTATTAAAAGAAAAGATAATAGGTTTCCTGAGACAATGACTTCCTAGTCTTTTTAAGTGACTGCAAAGAACTGCTGGAGTTCAATGATTATTTGGGGGAAGACCTGTAACAGATTTCCCATTTCCTTTCTTTAAATGAATAAATGCTGACCCACGTCAGAGTCTCAGTGGCCAGAATTATGTATGTAGATGAATTAAAGACATCAAAGACAAATCCAATTTTTCTCCTTTGTAGTTTCTTTTCAGTAAAATAAATCTGTAGATCTTAACCCAAGAGATCTATAGATAGAATTCAGAGGCTCAGTGAACTTGAATGAAAAAAAAAATGGTATCTTTATTTTTACTAACCTCCACCTAAAATACAGCTTTCCCCCCGATTATAAATGTAGGTAACAAACAACAACACGATCGGCAGACCTTGTGGCTTTGTAACAAGTAGAAATAACAGATATTTTAATATCAAATTATAGGAAGTGTAGAGATGTCAAAGTATCCTTTATATTCATCATTACTTTGAAATTTTGGTGGTGATTACTATAGGAAATTTCTTTTTTTAATAGCCTTATGAGATAAGGGTAGGGCACCTGGGTGGCTCAGTTGGTTAAGCAACTGCCTTCAGCTCAGGTCATGATCCTGGAGTCCTGGGATCGAGTCCCGCATCAGGCTCCCTGCTCAGCGGGGAGTCTGCTTCTCCCTCTGACCCTCCCCCCTCTTGTGCTCTCTCTCTCTTTCTCATTCTCTCTCTCTCAAATAAGTAAGTAAAATCTATTTTTAAAAAAAGGCAGGGTAAATGCTATATTAAGAGTCAGCTGAAAAAAAAAAAAAAGAGTCAGCTGGGGCACCTTGGGTGGTTCAGTTGGTTAAATGTCTGCCTTCGTCTCAGGCTGTGATCCTGGGGTCCTGGAATAGAGCTCCACATGGGGCTCCCTGCTCAGCAGGGAGTCTGCTTCTCCCTCTTCCTCTTCCCTGCCTCCTGCTCTCTCTCTCAAATAAATAAATAAAACCTTTAAAAAAGAGAAAGAAAGAAAAGAGAGATATAATGGCAAGAAAGAGCAGAGGAAATTTGGGGACTCCTGTGAGCTCTCTCTGACCACATAGACCAGAGAGCAGGGGCTGTGGCGGGAGCTGAAGCAGTGAGCAGGCTCCAGACCAGAAAGGATGTTCTAAGTGTGTCAACAGACTTTATCCTGAAGGTGATGAAAAAACAGTGTAAGTTCAGACAGAGTGGTGACATGATTACCAGGTGCTCTGTGCACAAAACTTTGCATTATAGAGAATAGACCACAGGTAGAAACAAAAGTAGAAAAGAGGAGATTGAAGGAAAACGAGTGAGAAATAAGGTGGGTATAACCTTAATTGGTAGCAATAAGTGTGGAAAGAAGTGGATAGTTTTTTTAATTTGTAGGAGCTAGAATGGACAGTTCTTGAATTTGAGGGAGTAGGGAAAGGAAGTCAAGAGTGATGCCTGGTGTTTTCTTTCTAACAATTACTATTATCTCCCTGATATGCTGTGTTCTCTCAAAGTTTTAAATGCATGTGGGCAGCCATTGGTCCATAACAGATGGTCCGTCTCCCACTAGAACAACAAAAGAGAACAGAAAAACATAACCAGCTCTAAGAATACAAGCCTAATTAATACTGCCTTTTTTATAAACTACACTGAGACCCGAAGAGGCAATGGTAACTGAGAGTCACGCTAAGACTGATAGTTTTGATCACACCTCTTGAATGGTCAAGAGAATAATCAAAAGGGGAGACTGTTGACTTAAATTTCTAGGCCCGAGATGGAACTGCTTCTGCCCAGGCTGCCACATCAGGGAACCGAAACTTAGATAACATCCATGTCCCTGCAAATGCTCCACTTGACCAGAAATGCAGTGTACCCAAGTCATCCAGTCTCCAAATGCCAAGCCAACTCTGGGCCTTCTCACCCCAAAAAAAGGTTGACTACATGGCCCAGCCAATCAGACATTCTCTATTTGTTTCTTTCTTGGTCTTTATTCTTAAACACTGTTTTTTTTTTTTTTAAGATTTTATTTATCTATTTTGAGAGGGAGAGAGTGCACATGTGAGGGGGAGAGGCAATGGGAGAGGGAGAAGCAGGCTCCCCACTGAGCAGGGAGCCCAGTGGATGATGGACATGGGGCTTTATCCCAGGACCCTGGGATCATGACCTGAGCCAAAGGCAGACGCTTAACAACTCAGCCACCCAGGTGCCCTATTCCTTGGTCTTTATCCTATAAAAGCTTCTTGCTGGGGCACCTGGGTTGTTCAGTTGCTTAAGCATCCAACTCTTGATTTTGGCTCAGGTCATGATGTCAGGGGTAGTGAGACTGAGCCCTGGGTCGGGCTCCGGAATCAGTGCGGAGTCTGTTAAGAATGCCCTCTCTCCCTTTCCCTTTGCCCATCCTCCTGTTAGCTAAATAATAAATAAATACTAAATAAATAAAATCTTTAAAAACAACAACAAAAACCTTGCCCTCCGCCCCATTTTGCAGTTCTCCTAAAGGAGACTGGTCACTTTGTGACGTGTTCAATAAAATCTGTTTGTATTACCTGAAAGAAAGTGATGCCCAGATTTCTAACATGAGAACCTGGGTGACCTGGTGACAAGGAATAATGAGTTCTGCTTGGAAAATGTTGAGTGTCAAGTTCTCATTCCAGAGCCAGTACTTACCAGCCCTGTGGCCTTGGGCAAATCTTAGCGCCTTTTTGAACCTCTGTCCAAAAGAGAGACGCTGATTTCTGTCTGGTTCTCGGGATGTGATGAGACTCTTAATAAACTATGTTTGTGAAAGCCCTTTATAAACTATACAACTGAAATTATATAAAATATACTGTGATTGAGATCCGTGCCTTAGGAACTAATTAAGACCTTATTCAGTGTCATCGTTGCTATCATGAATTACCATTTGGAGATAGGCTTAGCAGGAGAGTACAAGCCTGGGAATCAGAACACTTGAGTGCTTGCTAGTTCCCTGATGGAATGCTGGTCCTCCTCTGAAAAATGAAGAAGTTGAATTATTCATCTCCAAGGGCCCTTCTAGCCCTAAAATTATAAGGCTGCTTGGGATGCCTGGGTGGCTCAGTTGGTTAAGCATCTGCCTTCGGCTCAGGTCATGATCTCAGGGTCCTAGGATCAAGTCCCACATGGGGCTCCCTCCTCAGCGGGGAGCCTGCTTCTCCCTCTGCCTGCCACTCCCCCTGCTTATGCTCTCTCTCTCTCTCTCTCTCTCTCTCTGACAAATAAATAAAATCTTTTAAAAAATTATAAGACAGCTGTTAACTGCTTTATTGAAATCTATTGGATATCCAGCATGATCTTAGTAAGTCTAAGGGGGATTATTCTTATGGAAAGCAGTTCAAGAATTTTCATTTATGTTAACCTACTTTATGGAGAAAAAGAAGGCTTAGGCTTTCTGAGAACCATTATTACACAAACAAGTACATACGTGATTAATATGTTACTTGATAAATGTGAATGTGTTTACAGTATAATTGAATATGACTAAGGGAATGTAAAATGTGATTCATTTGGTGCAATAAACAGTCAAGGTATGAAATAATTCTAGCATCTCCTGTTGGATTTCATTTTGTGGATTGAATACATACAGCTTGGTTTTCCCTTGTGCCTTTAATTGCAAACAGCAGAAAATCTGTAAAGCGCTAAACAATTCCCTGCCAAGTTATTTTAACGTTCTGCGTTGTTGAATATAATCAGCCACTCCTGGGGCTTCCCCTGCCCCTTAGTTTTTGTTTTGTTTTTCACAAAATCTATTTATTTGCATGAAATATAAGTACATAAAAATACATGAAATGTAAATACAATATTTAATACCTTTGTGGAGACATAATTCATATGTTATGTAATTCACCCATTTAAAGTATACAATTCAGTAGTTTTAATACATTCCCAGGATATACAACCATCACCACAATCTAGTTTTCTAACATTTTCATTGCCCCAGAAAAGATCCCGTACCTACCAGCAGTCCCTCTCTTTTTCCCCAGTCTGCTTCCCCACTCTAGGCCTTGCCAACCACTAACCTATTTCTGTCTCTGTAGATTGGCCTATGGTGAACTTTTCATATAAATGGAATCATGGAATGTGTGGTCTTTTGTCTGGTTTCTCTCACTTAGCGTAATGTTTTTAAAGTTCATCCACATTGTAGCATATTTCAGTACATCACTACTTTTCTGGATGAATAATATTCTGTTATATGGATATACCACTTTTTATTTATCCATTCATCAACTGATGGATGTTTGGCTTATTTCCACTTTTTGGATGTTATGAATTATGTTAGGAGCAGTCATGAGCAAGTGTTTGTGTGGATGTATGTTTTCATTTCTCTCAGATATATACCTAGGAGTGGAAGTCTTCCCCTAACTTTTAAGAACCCAGGGCGAGGGGAGGGGCGTCTGGGTGACTCAGTCGGTTGATCAACTAACTCTTGATTTCAGGTCATGATCTTGGGGTTGTGGGATTGAGCCCTGCATGTGGCTCCATGCTCAGAAGGGAGTCTGCTAGAGATTCTCTGCCTCTGCCTCTGCCCCTCTCCCTGTTCACGTGCACATGTGCTCTCTCTCTTTCTCAAAATAAATTAATCTTAAAAAAAAAAAGAACCCAGGGTTTAATATGTGCTGTCATTGATGCCTTGAGGAACACTTTATTTCAGTTGGAAGACTAATAATGAGTGTCAACTAATAGGAAATCACTTGAATTTCTTTTGAAAACACATGTTAGGGCTAGGCCTTTTTTTTTTTAAGATTTATGTATTTACTTGAGAGGTGGGGGGAGGGAAAAGGGAGAGACAATCTTCAAGCAGACTCCCTGTTTAGTGTGGAGCTTTACGCAGGGCTTGATCCCAAGACCTTGAGACCATGACCTCAGCTGAAATCAAGAATCCGTAGCTTGACCGACTGAGCCACCCAGGCGCCCCAGGGCTAGGCACTTTTTTTTTTATTTAATTTTTTATTGTTATGTTAATCACCATATATTACATAATTTGTTTTGGTGTAGTGTTCCATGATTCATTGTTTGTTCATAACACCCAGTGCTCCATGCAGAATGTGCCTTCCTCAATACCCATCACCAGGCTAACCCATCCCCCCACCCTCCTCCCCTCCAGAAACCTCAGTTTGTTTTTCAGAGTCCATCATCTCTCCTGGTTCGTCTCCCCCTCTGACTTACTCCCCTTCATTCTTCCTCTCCTGCTATCTTCTTCTTTTTCTTTTTTCTTAAAATATGTTGCGTTATTTGTTTCAGAAGTACAGATCTGTGATTCAACAGTCTTACACAATTCACAGCGCTCACCGTAGCACATACCCTCCCCAATGTCTATCACCCCGCCACCCCATCCCTCCCACCCCCGACCACTCCAGCAACCCTCAGTTTGTTCCTGAGATTAAGAATTCCTCATATCAGTGAGGTCATATGACACATGTCTTTCTCTGATTGACTTATTTCACCCAGCATAACACCCTCCAGTTCCATCCACGTCGTTGCAAATGGCAAGATCTCATTCCTTTTGATGGCTGCATAATATTCCATTGTGTATATATACCACTTCTTCTTTATCCATTCATCTGTTGATGGACATCTTGGCTCTTTCCACAGTTTGGCTATTGTGGACATTGCTGCTCTAAACATGGGGGTGCACGTACCCCTTTGGGTCCCTACATTTGTATCTTTGGGGTAAATACCCAGTAGTGCAATTGCTGGATCGAATGGTAGCTCTAATTTCAACTGTTTGAGGAATCTCCATACTGTTTTCCAGAAGGGTTGCACCAGCTTGCATTCCCACCAACAGTGTAGGAGGGTTCCCCTTTCTCCACATCCCTGCCAACATCTGTCGTTCCCTGACTTGTTAATTTTAGCCATTCTGACGGGTGTGAGGTGGTATCTCATTGAGGTTTTGATTTGGATTTCCCTGATGCCGAGCGATGTTGAGCACTTTTTCATGTGCCTGTTGGCCATTTGGATGTCTTCTTTGGAAAAATGTCTGTTCGTGTCTTCTGCCCATTTCTTGATTGGATAATTTGTTCTTTGGGTGTTGAGTTTGATAAGTTCTTTATAGATTTTGGATACTAGCCCTTTATCGGATATGTCATTTGCAAATATTTTCTCCCATTCTGTCGGTTGTCTTTTGGTTTTGTTGACTGTTTCTTTTGCTGTGCAAAAGCTTTTTATTTTGATGAAATCCCAATAGTTCATTTTAGGGCTAGGCACTTTTTAAGTGTGCACAAATCAGTTGTTTTCAAGTTTGTACTTATAACATGGTGAGAAATCTTAATGCAGCGCATGAGAGAGGCTCAGTAACCTAAGATTGTAGTCTCTTTTCCTTAGAGACTTCATAACTTCAATAATGCTCATTGCAAGTGATACCCAACATTAATACAGGGTTTGTGTCCACGAGCTAGGGGGCGTGTGAGAAGACTCAGTAAATTTGGCACAGATCCCCTGAGCAGAGTTTTACTTTCAATTAACACGCAAGTTTTTCTATTATGAAACAGACTACAGAATGCACAGGGAAGTTTTAAGCTATCTCTGGTCCTTGGTTCTCACCCCTCCTCGGGACAAGTTCACTATGATATGTCCTTAGGGTTATTTTGGTGTGAGGTTTGAGAAGCACTGATGGAATGAATGTTTTTTTTACATATGGCTGTGACATGACTTCAAAATAATTTAAATGGTACTTCTTGAATGGAATCCCATAGAACTAGTTGTTAAAAGATGTTGCGTTAAAAGAAAAAAGCAAAAATCCTGTATTTGAATAAGTTTGAGAAATAACGGGTTTAACAAATGTATAGTTTAATTTAAAACTTCTCAGATGCCAGAGAGTTCTCTTATCTCTTGCTCAAAATGAAAGATCTAAAACTACCGGCTACAACCTTCAACCTCAGGCCTACAGAGCATTTCCAAAAGTTAAACCTTTGCCTTTTGGTTCAAAAGCTAAGTTAACCAAAACATTTTAATTAGAAACCCTCCCAGATGTTAATTCTAGAGCCCTGAGGAGATAATCAGGAGAGAGTCCTCTCTAGATGTAAAACACTCCAATTTTATGAACCACTGAAGACAGTTTTGTCCTCCTACAATGTTTCTCTTCTCTCGTTTGCTCATGCGAGACCGTGTTGGGATTGGTAATGCCGTTTCCGTAACTGTTTCACCTGGGCTGTTTTCTGATAAAATGGCTGCATGCTGGCAGACACATATTCTGTGATTAATTAAGCATGAAAGGGTGATTTTTTTTTTCTACACAATTTCACCTTTCAAGCTTTAAATTGATTTTCCTTTGCAGCTACAATTTTTCTCTCCTGTGAACACATTTGTTAGGAAAAAAGCCCTAACCAGGAACCTGCTGGTGTACGATATAACTGGGATATTTGGAAGGGGTCTCTGACAGGTCTCTATAGGTCCTAGCTACAGCCTCTGGCCCCAAGACTCGGTTCCCTGCCTGGACCACCTGGTGTAGAAATGGAGGGAACACAGTGTGGAGGTTCCTCAAAAAGTTGAAAATAGAGTTCCCTACGACCCAACAATTGCACTCCTGGGTATTTACCCCAAAGATACAAATGTAGTGATCTGAAGGGGCATGTGCACACCAATGCTTATAGCAGCAATGTCCACAATAGCCAAACTATGGAAAGAGCCGAGATGTCCATCGACAGATGAGTGGGTAAAGAAGATGTGGTATATATATACAATTGAATATTATGCAGCCTTCAAAAAATGAAATCTTGCCATTTGCAATGACGTGGATGGAACTAGAGGGTATTATAGTGAGCGAAATAAGTCAATCAGAGAAAGATAAGTATCATATGATCTCACTGATATAAAGAATTTGAGAAACAAGACAAAGGATTATAGGGAAAGGGAGGGAAAAATGAAACAAGACGAAACCAGAGAGGGAGACAAACCATAAGAGACTCTTAATCTCAGGAAACAAACTGAGGGTTGCTGGAGTGGAAGAGGGTGGGAGGGATGGGGTGGCTGGGTGATGGACACAGGGGAGGTCATGTGCTGTGGTGAGCGCTGTGAATTGTGTAAGACTGGTGAATCACAGACCTGTACTCCTGAAACAAATAATACATTATATGTTAACAACAATATTAAAAAAAAAATGGAGAGAACAGCTCCACTAGGACTATTCCCACCAGCCATTCCTCCGGGCATGCTCTGATTCCTTCATTTACATATCTCTGACCTGTTTCATTACAAGGCCCAGCATACCCCGCACAGTTCACCGCAAAGGGGTACGGTATCCTAGAAAGAACTGCAGTTTGGAAATCCTGCTTAAAGTGTGGTTGTACGGCAACTTTAGGAAAGTTGAGTCTTCCCTCTCTTTGGCAGGAGTTTCAAATGCCAATGAGAATAGGGCCACTGCAGATGAGTGGGCAGCATTGCTTTACTCACCGTCGTTTAGGAAGACCCTGGTTATAAATTCTATGGCAAAACATATGAGCTGCATTTAATGGAAAGCAAGTAAAGCTAGAAGATCCAAAAGAATTGGATCCACTCTAATTTATCGCTTCTTTTTATTTTTACCAACAATCATTTTATTACTTTTTTCATTTCACTCTAAGTTCCTAAATGTTAATTTGTAGACAAAAGATTCTTTAATTTGTAGACAAAAGATTCTTTAATTTGTTGTTCTGAAGTCTGAATTTAAATCAGTGTGTATCTTGCTAACCCCTACTAGAGAGATTCTCTGCTGGCCTTGAAGAAGCAAATGGCCACATTGCAAACTACCTGTTGAAAGCCCCACACAGCAAGAAACTTCAGGAGGCCCTGAGAGGCTGAGGGCAGCATCCAACCAATAGCCAGTAAGAAGCTGGGACTCTCGGTCACACAAGAACAGGAAAATGAATTTTGTCAATAGTCTGAATGAGCTTGTGTTCTGAACAAAAGATTCACAACAGCCTTGTTTTGGTTTTTGAAAAGGAAAGAAAACTTTATTATTATTATTATTATTATTATTATTATAAACCTAATAGAAACAGAAGAAGAAAGGAATCTACACACAGATGAAGGTAATAGTAGGCAAGAAACAAGAATAAGGCAAAGTTACATCAAATTGGGTGCTTCCAACACCCAACCTCATTAGCTGGGGAAGCACCATGGAGACACCCAGGCTGGAGTCCTGACTGAGAGGCCTGGGCCTGCATGGAGCGTCCTCCCATCAGGTGAGACTTCCAACTGACCGTCCCCATAAGGGCTGTATTTATAGGGCAAATAACAGGGTTTGAAATGAAACATTTGTTCACCTAAGTGCAGTTAGGAGCGAGCTGCATTTCTATGTTATCATGTTTCTAGATTTTCAAGGAGTCTGGGCTACGTGTGTCTGCCTCCCCTCCCGGATTCCATTCTGGTGGGGCCAGCCCAGCCTGGAGCAGGAGGGGATGTGAGACAAGATTTATGGCTCCTGGCATCCAGAACAGAAGGGCCCATTCTGACCTGGAGGCCAAATATAATTTGAAACAACTAGGTTGTTCCCGAGGTTATTCACATAGCATGAGTCTCACAAAACAACATTCCTTAGCCTGCCTGTGTACGTACAGGCCCAGGTGGCCAGTTATACGGGACAAATCCCAGAAGCATCTATTGCTACAGAACAGTGTGGAAGCAGATTCTTCCCAGTCAAGATTTTGGGATGCAGTCCAGCTAATACTGTGATTGCTGTCTTGTGAGACCCTGAGCCAGGGACTCAGCTAAGCCATGTCTGTCTTCCTGATCCACCAAAACTAGGAGATAATATATGTGTGTTTTATTCAGCTTCTAAGTTTATGGCAATTTTTACATGACAGTAGAAAACGAACACAGGAACCACTCTCTAATAATTATGTCAGAGCATCTGTGTTTCAGTTTTACCACCAATACTTGGTAAGGTTTGCCCAGAATATTAAGGAATAGAGGTTAAGCAACCAACTCTGGATTTTGGCTCGGGTCATGATCTGAGGGTCGTGAGATTGAGCTCCACAATGGGCTCTGCATTTAGTGGGGAGTCTGCTTGTCCCTCTCCTCCCCCCACTCTCCTCTCTCTCTCTCTCTCTCTCAAAATAAGTAAATAAATAAATAAAATCTTTAAACAATAAAAAAATAAAGTGTGGGCAGTCTTGTAAGACAGAGCCCTTAACCTATGGGACCGGATACTATCTCGGGGTAGAGAGTGTCAGAAGTAAGTTGAATTGTAGGACCCCCAGCTGGTGTCAGAGAATTGCTTGTAGTCCTGGAAAATTACACATTGGAATCGGTGTCAGAATTATAGCAAGCATGCATGGTCTTCACCTCAGTCTGTCCAACTCACAATCCCCAAAGGGACTGAATGAGATTTCTTTTTTTCTTTCTTTTCTTTCCTTTCCTTTTCTCTCTTTTCTTCCTTCCTTCCTTTCCTTACTTTTTTTTTGTTGTTGTTGTTACATAAACTCATTTCTGATAGGATAGCAATGTTTCAAACGGTGGAGTTTCCACTGGCGTTTCAACTCTTTCAGTCTTCCGATGGCCGACGTTACCATGACGGCAGAAGGTTGTGGGTCCAGGTACCGCCAGTTACTGTTTTCGTGCGGGAACTCCTGTGCCAGAGCCACAGCTTATCTTTTCATCTTGGGTTAGCCACAGAAGATGCAAGTGTACTGGGTGCGCTGATTTCAATTTTCTTCACCATTTTCCCGAGAGAGGCGCCAAAACGGGTTCCATATTTACCGACGATGCTGACCTTGGTGCGTGTAGCCATGTCATCACAAACTAGGTCTGAATCTGGAGAGCCGAATGGGATTCATTTCTGTATCTATACTATATTCTTATATTTTCCAACTTTAAGTTCTATTGTTCATTATGGCTTTTTTTTTTCGATATCCTAACTATAATCTTTCTTTTTTTTAAATTTTATTTTATTATGGTATGTTAGTCACCATACAATACATCATTAGTTTTTGATGTAGTGATCCACAATTCATTGTTTTCATAATGGTTTTTAAAGCCCTTATGTATTATTCTTTTCTCCTAAAGGCAAGAAAAAGTCCATTTGAAGGAACGGTTTAATTATTTTTTAAAATTATGTCTTTAGAGCACACCAGAAAAACCAAATAAACAGAGAGGAAACTGGCAACATTTAACATTAAGCACAAAATGGTGAGATGCTATATGCAGCTGGGGACTTATGCAAAAATACAAAAGATAGAAAAGATTTTTAAACCATTAGTTCTTCAGAGACTAAAATAAATGTAGCACTAAGAACTAGTCCATTGAAATGAAATTATGATAATATTGAATTAAAGAACACAATTCCATTCAGTGCTTAATGGATCCCTTTGCCTTATACCATCTGTACCTTCCTCTCCTCCTTTATCTTCTAAGAAGTATAGAGAGAAATAGACTTGAATTTAGGATGGCTTTTATTTCTTTCTCACAGGCCAGAGGATTTTCTAATGTCTTTATTGAGTGCTCACAATTCTGATTAATATAGAAACTGGTTCTTTTGAGGGTCAAATGAACTCGTGAATAAAAGAAACAGATGTACAGTAACCATCAGATGTATGAACACCAGCTGGGGGTCCTACAATTCAACTTACTTCCGACACTCTCTACCCCGAGATAGTATCAGGTCCCATAGGTTAAGGGCTCTGTCTTACAAGATTGCCCTCACTTTATTTTTTTATTGTTTAAAGATTTTATTTATTTATTCACTTATTTTGAGAGAGAGAGAGAGAGAGAGAGGAGAGTGGGGGGAGGAGAGGGACAAGCAGACTCCCCACTAAATTAATTGATCACTTTACTAACCAGTCCCCACTGAAATGAAAGCAAAGTTACCCTTTGTTAGGAAATGAATTCTAAGGCCCTCCAGGTGCCAGCCTCCTGTGCTGTGTCTCTGAATTTGCACATCCCTATCATAGGTGTCAGATACTTTCCAGTGAAACTCTAAGCCATCTTATCTGAAGTATTTGGTATTTGAGAATTGGGATGTTGATCTTTTTTAAGGTATGTTTTCACCCATCCTCTGACTCCTACTGCGTTCATACGAAATCAAAAGTTTCTATCTTGCTCAATTCATGTACAGCAAGCCAAATGCTTAAAGAAATTCAGCAAATGATAGAGAAACTGTCTAATGATGAACATTAACTCTTTGCTTCTAGAGTCTGTGACAATTGGAGGAAAACCAGCAATATGTTAAAAGGGGTGGGAGTGGGATGTGTTTTAAAAACCACTCAAGAATCCTGTTGTTCTTTTACGTCCTGGTTTAACACTGTGGAGTTATATCACTTACCTGGCAAAAAAAAAAAGAAAAAAGAAAAACCACTACCATAGAATTATCTCCTATTTACATAGTGAATAATATAGAGACATATGAAGATTATTAAAAGAAATACAGAAATACTGAGACTACTGCAGTGGTCAAATAAATGAACACTGAGTTTGCTGACTTGCTAGGCAAAGAGGTATACATCAATGAGGAAATTCAGCATGGTTCACTGAAGAGGAAGAGTCAGGGACCCATGTATCGCAGAAAGGGGAAGCTCACTGTGTACTAATTAAGGACCAAAGCCTACATACAGGGGAAAGTGAAATGATTCTGTAGTACTGATATAACTGATTACAAGTCCCATTGTTCATTGACCATGGAAGACTAGCCTACCAGTCATTGATCATCTTTAGCTAGTGGGTGCTTTTCAGCTATGGCTGGTTCGAACCAATGGTGGGAGGTACAGCATCCACTTTGGATATCTCCTGGGCAAGAGCTGCTACAAGTACAAAGTTCATTTACAGTCCCGCCTATTGATTTTCATCTACCCAGACAAAATACAGTGACTACAGAAGGATAGGCAAATTATCAGGTTTTCAGGTCTACACCACTATTTTGGTGAGGGGGGCTAATTTTATCCAATATCACTGTCTTTCTCAGAGTCCCTTCAGATCTTTCTGTTCTGTAACCATCAGATGTATGAACAGTTGGAGTAGTGACTGTACAACAACATGGATGATTTTGTTAACAATTGACATGACAACAGCAATAATTAGGAACAAAGATAGAAAAAGCATAACTAATGTGTATAGAATACGTCCAACTAGCTTCCTGTTTTGCCAAGCCCAAGCCATGAAAGTAGATGCCATAAACTGGTTTGTTCAATTTTAATGACCAGTTGTTTTGTTCTAAATGTTATGCGAGTCCCATGAACTGGTCCTGAAACTTTTCCCCAGAAGCAAAAAAAGATGCTAACCCATGTGAACATAGAACCTTGATTTGCCAGAAAATAAACTGGAGCAGTTCTGCTAGTGCGTGGAGGTCATGTATGACTTGTGTACTTCATATATAGTTTCCTATGCAACAACAGACAAGGCGGGAGGAAGATTTGTATACAGCTTTCTAACGTAGGAACTCTGAGCCATGTTAAAAAGCGTCATAGAAAATAAAAAGTGATGAGTGTATTCAACTCTTCCAAGAAGGCCTACCTATCCTCAAAAGCGTGTCAGAGAAAAGGACACCTAGAAAAGAAAACTACAGGCCAGTGTCTACATATAGATGCAATAAAATACTAGCAACCCAAATTCGGCAGCACATTAAAAGGATCATGTACCATGATCTAACGGGCTTTATCCTGAGGATGCAAGGATAGTTCAACATACATGAATCAATCAGTGTGGTATGTCACAATAATAGAATGGAAGAAAAGAATCATATGATCGACTCAACAGATGCAGAAAAAACATTTGACAAAACCTAACATCCATTCATGATAAATAGTCTTAACAAATTAAGCGTAGCAGGAACATATCTCAACATAATAAAGGCATATATGACAAGCCACAGATAATATCATGCTCAATGGTGAAAAGTTGAAAACTTTTCTTCTAAAATCAGGAACAAGACAAGGGTGCCCACTCTCACCATTTCTATTCAACAAAGTAATGGAAATCCTAACCAGAGCAATCAGGCAAAGAAAGAGAGAGAGAGAGAGAGAGAGGGAAAGAGAGAAAGAAGGGAGGGAGGGAAAGAAGGAAGGAAGGGAGAGAGAGAGAGAGAGAGAAAGAAAGAAGAAAGAAAGAAAGAAAGAAAGAAAGAAAGAAAGAAAGAAAGAAAGAAAGAAAGAAAGAAAGAAAGAAAGAAAGAAAAAGAAAGAAAGAAAGAAAGAAATCGATCAGAATTGGAAAAGAAGTAAAATTGTCTCGATTTTCAGATGACATGATTTTATAATATAAAATATCCTAAAGATTAACCAAAAAATCCATTAGATCTAATCAATAAATTCAGTAAAGTAGCAGGATACAAAATTAACATACAAAAATCAGTAGTGTTTCTATATAAAAGCCATCTATAGATTCAATACAATTCCTATCAAAATTCCAATGGCATATTTTACAGAAGTGGAAAAAACACTCTTAAAATTTATACGGAACCACAAAGGCCTCAAAGAGCCAAAGAAATCCTGAGAAAAAACAAAGAGGAGGCATCACACTTCCTGACTTCAAGCTATACTATCAAGCTATAGCCATGAAAACAGTTATAGTACTGGCATAAAACCAAACAAAGAGACCAATAAAACAAAATCAAGAGTCCAAAAATAAAACCTAGCATATTATTATGGTCAATTAATGTTTGACAGGGAAGCCAAGAATATTCCCTGGAGAAAAGACAGTCTCTTCAATAAATGATGCTGGGAAAATTGGATATTCACATGTAAAAGGATAAAACTGGACCCATGTCTTAAACCACTCACAAAACTAACTCAAAATGGATTATAGACTTAAATGTAACACATGAAACCATGAAACTCCTAGAAGAAAACATAGGGACAAAGTTATTGACATGAGTACTGGTAATGATTTTTCAGAAATGACATCTAAAACACAAGCAACAAAATAAAAAATCAACACGTGAAACTACATCAAATTAAAATGCTTCTGCACAGCAAAAGAAACCATCAACAAAGTGAAAAGATAACCTAGGAAATGGAGAAAAAATTTGCAAACCATAGATTTGATAAGGAGTTAATATAACTCATACAACTCAACAGTAAGCAAAAAAAGAAAAGAAGAGAAGAGGAAAGGAAAGGGGAGGGGAGGGGAGGGGAGGGGAGGGGAGGAGAGGAGAGGAGAGGAGAGGACAAGACGAAACCCAATTAAAAATGGGCAAAGGACCTGAACAGACATTTCTCCAAAGAAGATATATGAAAGGGCAACAGACACATGAAAAGATGCCCAACATCACTAGTCATTAGGGAAATGCAAATTAAAACCACAATGGTATCACCTCATGCCTGTTAGAATGGCCATCATCGAAAACACAAGAGACAAGAGATGCTGGCATAGATGTGGCGAAAGGAACCCCTGGGAACTGCTGGTGGGATTGTGAACTGGAACCGTCACTAAGGAAAACAGTATGGAAGATTCTCAAGAAAATTAAAACTGCTGTATGATCCAGCAATTCTACTTCTGGGAATATATCCAAAGGAAACAAAAACACTAACAAAAAGATCTCTGCATCCCCACATTCACAGCACCATTATTTAAAATAGTCAAGACATAGAAACAACGTAAGTGTCCATCAATGGATAAGTGAATAAAGAAGTTGTGGTATATATACACAACGGAATATTATTTAGCCATGAAACAAGGAAATCCTACCATTTTTGAGAACATGGATGGACCTTGAAGGCATTATGTTAAGTGAAATAAGCCAGACAGAGAGAGACAAATACCGTATGATCTCACTTAAATGTAGAATCTAAAAATAAAACAGCTCACAAAAAAAGGGATCAGACTTGTGGTTACCAGAGGTGGACTGTTGGGGGAGGGGGGATTGGAGGAAGATGGTCAAAAAGTACTAGCTTCTAGCTACAAGATAAATAAGCATTAGGTATACAGGAAAGTCGTCATGAGAATAGATCCTAAAGAGTTCTCATCACAAGGAAAAATTTTTTTCCTTTTTTTCTTGTCTTCTTCCTTTTCTTTTTATTGTACCTATATGAGAAAATAGATGCTAGCTGAACCTATTGTAGAAATCATTTCACAATACATGTAAATCAAATCATCATGCTGTATACCTTAAACTTTTCTCAATTAAACTGGGCAGGAAGGGGGAGTGGGGAAAGTTATGGATAAAGAATTAAAGAAAAGTATGGTCAGTGGGTATTTACTGATGCCTCAAGATAATGAGAAATTTAAATCTTGAGAAGGGTCTTATTAACACTCCCAGATTGACATTTCTCTTTCCCTGGGTTGGCATTAATAGATTGAACTTTCACAAAGGAAAAATAAACAAGAGTCTATATACATCCATATATGGTATCAGGAAGAAGGCAGAGGTTTTCCGAAAGCCTCAGTGCTGATCATAGGTTGCCTGATGAACACAAGATGCAGAGGAAAAACATGGGATCTGGAACATGAGTATAACTAAAGAAAACTTAGTTACAATGTTTCACACAATCCACAAGTGCAATCAAATGCATTTAGAACTCAGGGGAAATTTATCAGTCATAGAATCTTGTTCTGATTATTTTTTTCTGTAAATGACATTCTCATTTTACTATCCTTATTAAAATGTGAAAATGACTCTATTTTGTAAAACTAAGATTTGCAAGCCACAGAATTTAAGTTAAAAAAAAAAAAACTTAATCCTTAGCTCCAGAAAATACATCAGGATATATCCTAACACTTTAAGTAATCCTTGCTAATACATCTCTTCTACAACTCAAGTTTTGCCCTGGAGGATTTTTGAATGTATATTAGGTATATTTTATGTAAAAACACTCTTAAATCTTTGTGTTGTATCTCCAATCTTTCCTAGCATTTTCAAGCAATGGTAAACGTTCAGTCAGTTTTAGAAACATAGATTTTTCTTTTCCATCTATTAATGTTTTTTTGAAGGATCTGAGTTTCAAGCTTCATAAAAGCTCTTTGGGCAAATTATGTAGATTAAAATGGTTCATCTCTGTCACTGGGGAAAGGGAAAAATTCTTCCCAGAGAATTCATCTTACAATGGCTGTGTGCTAGATGCATCTGGCTGGATTAAAACAAACAAATAAAACAGGAAAACAGGGTCCAAACATCTAAATATGATTAAAAGGACATGTTGGGAGATGCTTGCATCAGAATAGTTTCTAGAATAGAATAGCTTAACGTATCAGAGGAAGAAAGCGGGGGCAGGTATTATGGTGACTGTATTAGTCACAGTTCTGAACCCAGAAACACAGAAGAGTAGGAGGGGTGTGTGTGTGTGTGTTTGTGTGCGTGCGTGCGTGTGTGTGTGTGTGTGTGCGTGCGTGCGTGTGTGTGTGTGTGTGTGTGACAGAGAGAGGTATTGGTTCATACAGTTGTGGAGCTGACCAATCTAAAGTTCAGGTAAAAGTTGCAGTTTTCTGTCTGAAATCTTCAGGGCAGACCAGGAGGTGGGAAATTGAGGCAGGTTTCTATGTTGCAGTCTTGAGGTAGAATCACTTTGGGGAAGCCTGTCATTGTTCTTAAGGCCTTCAGCTGAGTGGATGAGGGCCGTGAACATTATGCTTTACTTAAATTCAACTGATTGTAAATGTTAATCACCGCTAATGAATACCTCCACAGCAACATCTAGACTAGCGTTAGACAAAAATGGATGACAGCCAAGTTGACACATAAAAGTAACCATCACAGCAATGGTTCTGCCAAAAAGTTTTAACCGTCCTGAAACAAGTACAAGTACCCTCACTTGATGAAAAGCCAATCAGGGCATAACGGTGTCTCTTTTTCTCGGTTTAACTACTAGGGGAGTGCAGAAGAGCTAGTAAGCATTTGCAGAGACCATTACGGTCTTGGCTCACCCCCAGCAAATCCCCACTGCTTTCCCGGATTATCCCACTGTTCCCCCCGGGGTGCTGGCTGGCTCTAATCTGGAGGCCGACTGCAGATCCCCCTCAGCAACCATGGCATCTCCTGCCCACACTGCAAGAGAAAAGCTGCCTCATGTGGCTTAAGACATGTTCCTCCTCCCTTCACTAGTGATACTTATTCCCAGTTTGTTGTGTCACCCGTTATTAATACACAAAGAAATCCAGAACCTGGAAAATTATGGAAATAATCATTTTGGAAAGGGTAGTCTTATAGAAACAGTATGTTTCAGTCCTTGATTCGTGACTTCTGCCTAGGCCTGCCTTGGGAAACCAAAAGGCCATTTAGGCAAATATAACCGTGGAAACTCCATCCCGGGCAACGGACCTTAGTTTACAGGGCAATTGTACTTTTGTTCTATTGCTGGTGCCATAAAATTCATATGCTCTTAGTAGAAATATGTTTCCTTTCCTTACAAACCCCAAGAAACACTTTTTAAAAGAATTAATATGCCTTATAGATTGAGCTTTCATCTTACTATTTTAAAAAGAGCAAAATTATAAAAACTATTATGGGTATTATTTTTTCTTTTTATTGTTATGTTAATCACCATACATTACATCATTAGTTTTTGATGTAGTGTTTCATGATTTGTTGTTTGTGCATAACACCCAGTGCTATACCCACTTAGAATCATAGACCTGAAGACCAGAAATGACCTCAAAGGTTGTACCCATTTTTTAAATTTATTTTTTATTTTTATTAGTTTTATGCCCAGTTTTATATTTCAGCATGTTCATTGAAAGATATGGGAGTGAAACCTTGAGATTTTATCATAAACCTCAAGAGAACTACCAGATTGGATTCCATTTAGTATGGTACAGTCAAAGAATAAATTGAGAAACCTCTTTGTAGATGCTGCTTATGGAATCACCATTCCTTATGTTTTAAATTTTTTAAATATAGTGTATACAAATACCAACTAGTCTTCTAGAAGCTGGAAAGAGCTCGTGCAAACACAAGACGAAGTAGAAATACAGGAGAGGCAGATACATGGGAAGGGCAAGATGAAAGAAGCAGGGAGGGGCTTTAAGGCTTGAACAAAGCAAGCACACACGCGCACACACACGCGTGCGCGCGCACACGCGCGCGCACACACGCGTGCACACACACACAGCAGGAAGGAATAAGTGTGAAGGAAAGACACAGAGAGACGGAGAGCCTAGACTATGTGTTAGGCCACAGTCACATTTCTTTCCACATTTGAATGTCTCCTGATCATTATATATGATAGTATATCTAATGTCAAATTATACTGCAGCATAATTCAAAAAATATACAATCCAAAGTCTTCAAAACAAATGTTATCTTCATAAAATATATCTTAAGCTATTGTTACACTGAATTTCCCTTACCATTACCAAAGCAAATGGGTTCAGTCTGTCACTGACCTATTAGCTATGGACCTATTCTGCCATTTTTTAGTCTGTGAACCTATTGCATCATTCAACGTGATGCCTAACAGAGCCACTTCCATTTTCCATAAGGGTCTATAAGATTTATAGATCTGGCATTTGATTGCTTTAGTGGGACCCACTGGGACCATTTATAGCTTGTGCTATAAAAAGGGCATTTTTATTTCTAGAAAATAAATACTTTACCCAAGAGTTTGTAAGTTGAGTGGAAGCATTTCATTTATCTAGCAGTTGTTGATTTGTGGTCTGGCAGAAAGAAATTGCTGACAAATGGAATGCCTCCCCGGGGAAAAAAAGCTCAGCTTATATTCTTTGCCTGATAAGTGCTTGCCAAGAACTAGGCTAATGACATCTGTTGGCTCTCTGGCTTGCCCATTTTTATAATGCCTGGACTAACTAACAAAGGAGATGACACAGAGCTAGGCTGTGGTTTACTTTAACTTCCAAACTTTCCTCCCTAATTATTGTCTTGTCAGACCCTAAGAACTCTACCAGAGATCGTTCCCCATTCACTTGGAGCATAGTTAGATGGTTCCAAGGTTTGGCCAAACCCACTTACAAGAGTGTGTGAATACACTTGGCTCTACAATCTGGGCTGTAATGAGGAGAACTTTATCTTTATGCCTCCACAAAGCTTCCTTTTGACACTTTCTTCACATGGCTCCTTTCTTCCCAGCACTTACAAATCAAATTGCTCTTGGAACAGTCTTATATCTCCTTTGAGCTAACTGTGGACATAAGCTGGGATGGGGATGTGACATTTATCTCTTTCTTTGTAGGAGAATAAGTGATTCTCACTTTCACACCCACCATTTCAGAGCTGCTAGTCACTGACATTAGAGGAGACCCCCAGGGGGATGTGTCCTGTGTTGAACACCTATAAGAAACTGTAGGGGCTTAGGATGCCTGGGTGGCTCAGTCGGTTAAGGGTCTACCTTCGGCTCAGGTCATGATCCCAGGGTCCTGGGATGGAACCCCACTCAGGCTCCCTGCTCAGCGGGGAGTCTGCTTCTCCCTCTGCCCCTCCCCTCACACATTCTCTCTCTCACCCTCGCTCTCTCTCTCGAATAAATAAATAAAATCTTAAAAAAAAAAACTGTAGGGGCTTTCTTTGGTTAGGTCTCCCTAAGATACAGAGTGCGTTATGGCTTTTCAGGAAATATTGCTTTTCATTATATATACATGTATAATTTTTATTATACCGTTTCATTTCTAATGCCAATCAAGCACAAACTTATATGCCCAGTGTGATGTGATCAGTTTCTAGAACATGAGCAGAACACTGGACTGTGGGGGGGGGAGTTAAATAATACATCCTGTGGAAATGTAAAATAATATTTTTATTATTTTTTGAAAGGTCTCTCTAGAACTAGACCCTCAAACTTAAAGATCAGTTCACGATGTGCACATACAGTATTGCATAGAAGAAGTTCTAAGCTAAGAGTATTAAGAATCTGGAGAGCAGGTTCTGGCTCTCTTTCTAACTAGAGCAAAACCACAGGTCCATACTATGATACCACTAGATTTTTTAAAACCATTATCTACATTCTTATGAAGCAAGGTAATACATTTACAAATTGTACATAGGTTAAATTATTAGCAGTGCTCATTCTATTCTTCTTTAAATCTATATTTAGGTCAGCTTTTCTCCAGGAGGCCTTCAGTCATCCAACAGGTATTTATCAAGCCCCTGTAATTTCTAGGCTCTGTGCCAAGCGCTAGGGACTCCAGATGAAAAGCAGCTACTGATGTGGGAAGAGAAGCAGATATAGAGACGATTCACTGCAGTACTGTGAGCAGCACTAGCAAGGAGGTAATGTGCGTGAGTGACACAGATGAGCCTTTGCGCGGGGAGGTTCTTCCAAGGAGCAAGGCTCCAACTGAGCCTTGAGGGATGACTAAGAGTTTTCAGAGCTGTGAAGCTACACTGTTAGCTTCACAAAGTGCACACGACTTAGAATAAGCTCTCATAGACCCCAAAGGCAGCAAGCGAGGTAGAAGATGATGGGGAGGTAGCAAGGATCCAGATCATGGAGGGCTTTGCACACTTTTAAATGTATCGACTAGCTCTGTGATCTTGAGTGAGGCACAACTACGGAACCGCAGGGACTTTGCTTGTCAAATGTCACATACGCTCACTCCCACTCTTCCGGGTGGTAAGCATTGGATTTTCACATGACATCACAGATATCAAAGGATTCGATGATAATACGCAGATGGGGCTAAGATCACACCTCGGGATGTTGCAGGGCACCTCTGTCCCCAGTTTGTGTGCCTCCCTGAGAACTCATCCTCCTCACATAGATGTAGGCCTCCTGAGAGCTTAAAGTTCACATTGAATTTATCAAGTTTATGTGCGAACTTATGTTGAGTAATATTCTTTTTCCAAACTGGGACACAATAAGTGTATATGTTTTCTTTATTGGTGTGACAGTGCCACCTGCCAAGGGGGGCAGAAAGCATTATGGAATGTTAAACCTGGAAGGAACTCAGAAAGGTTCTAATTCCAACCCTCATGGGAGAGAAGAATAAGAAGGTTCTGACAAGGATCCAGTTGCTTTCTCTGGCTCTATCTAGATTGTATCCAAAAATGAGAAGATTATTCTGATCTCCAAAGAGGAAGTTGCTATATATATTGCATTGCATTATATTACATTATACTCTCTGGAAGGAAGACTTTGCTTCAACATCCTCCTTGGATTCAAGGAGGCTCCCAAATGCAACCGTCCCCAGAGTTTAGTTCTTGGTCCTCTTTGCTTACAGTTATTTCCTCATTGAGGTACAGAACTTTGTCTATGCAATAGAGTCTTGAGAATGAAGAAGGCACAATTTTCTCCCTTCCAGTTAGGCCATGTGGAGCCCCAAATCCCAAAGAGAAATGGCCATGGCATGTGATCATACACTCGGTATATTTTTACTTTCCTGGTAGTTGGAAACTTCTGCTAATACAGTCTTATCCTTTTTTTAATTCTCTAAAATCTTGCTTTGAGAGTACTTTGGGTAGTTTTGTTTTGTGTCAAGAGCAGGATGTGGTACCCTATTGAGCATGCAAAAGAATCTTTAAAAAGCTTCTGGTCTTTATTTTTTTCCCACTGCTTCCACTGTGCTAATATTGAAGAACTCTATTTTAGGAAGGCGAAAAAGGGCACGGAAAACTCGTATTGTTATACATAGCAGTAACATGTTGGGTTTTTATTCTTCAAAATGGGAGAGCCAGATATATCGTCAAGACAGTTTGGGGACATCCCCAAAAAGATTATACCAAACACCTCTTTCAAACTGCATTGCACCTGCCGCCACCACCTCCCCCCTCGCTGCCTCACCCACCTACCTGCCCCGACATTTCCAAAGACTGCAGAAGTAGATATAGAAACACGGTCTGGGAGGTAACATCGCTGTAGCTTAAAAGGACACAAGGAGAGAAAAGACTGCAAATGTCTCATCTGTGTGCTCTTCTTTCGTTGTCCCCCCTTTTCTGAAAAACCTGCCGTGTGGTTGTACAAAACAACCTGCCATTGTTCCTTAAGAAGAGAATGGACATGCACCTGCGTGTTGGAGACACCAAGAGGAGGGCCACCTCTCCTTCCCCGCTCTGGGTCGTGCGTGGGTGATTGCACCCTGAAGCCCTGAAGGGAGAATCAGGCAGGCCTGTGGAATTATTGAAGAAAAGTGAATTATGCAAAAGAAATGGGAGTGGAATAATATCCTCGTGCAGGAAGGGGGTTGTAGCATATCTCACCCAGCAAAGCACATTTTTCAAATTGCTACCCACAGCTCCAGGAGCACTGGAGACAGCTAGGGGAAGAAAATGGAGATCTGCCGGACATGCAATTTGACTTTTTCTCTTACCTAATTTTGCTAATTCTTCTATCTCAAGTTCCTTTCTTTTCCCTGAAATTATAACTCTCCTGGGGGAGAATACATTATATTTATTATATTTATGTCCTGTAGACATGCAGCTTAGCTGTACACAGCAAGCCACAATTTCATCACATTTCTTTTTTTTTTTTAAAGATTTTATTTATTTATTTGAGAGAGAGAGCAGCACGAGACGGGGGAGGGTCAGAGGGAGAAGCAGACTCTCCGCCAAGCATGGAGCCCCATGTGGGACTTGATCCTGGCCTTCCAGGATCATGACCTGAGTGGAAGGCAGCCGCTCAACCAACTGAGCCACCCAGGCACCCAATTTCATCACATTTCATCCCAATGAGGTACTGTGAAGCATTTTCCAAAGACAAATGATATTAACTGACACTGTGTGACAATTGACCCTATAGGTATTATGATGAGGAGGTGCTTAAGGAATTCAGATACATTTTAAAGTTGGTAGCTGAAGAAGCTAAATGCTTATGATGACAAAGCTATTTGAAAATGTCATGGGGTATTAAAAAACATAAGTATAATATTAGATTTTCTTTGGGTAATTATTAAACTTTTAAGATCAAATATCCTAATCGGTTAAATCTTTTTTTGAAATTCAAGGCCCTAAGCCATTAACATTTGACAGTAGCAACTACCTTATCATTTAGTACTTTATTTTACTCATTTGAGAGTCAGCATTTATTTATTTTTTTTAATATGGAATGCTTCATGAATTTGTGTATCATTCTTGAGCAAGGCCCATGCCAATCTTCACTGTACTGTTCAATGTTGTGTGTATGTGTTGCGGAAGCAAGCACGAGAGTCAGCATTTATTAGGTGTATTTTCAAAATTGTGCCTTAGCAATATATAATCTCTTTTTAATTTTAAGCGTTTTTATTTTTTAAATTATTGCGTTTTTAAAGAAGAGATTATATCAGAAACTATAATTGGTAAATAAGTTATATCAAAATTAACTCTTCCTGAATATAGTATTTGGATAAATTCTTAGTGTATTTTTCCTTTTTTTTTTTTTTCACCCAACAGGAAATAATTGTGAAAATGTAAATGCATTACATGCTCTTCAATTCAAGAAGTTAGAAATTCTGCAGTTGGGTATTTTTCTCCATTATTATTTCCATAGTTGCTTTCTAAGCCATTCGCATTCCAAAACTCGCCTTTCTACTTCCTTTCCCCTCACCATGCACTCAGATCTTTCCGTTGTCCGGACAGGTCCCGTCAGTTCCTGTTCTCTGACTCCCGTCTGCTTCATCTTGTCTCTTCTTTTTCTTTTTCCTTGGCCTATTGCACACTTCCTAGCCCAGCACTCGGCACATATCAGGCACTTGGTACATGTTGGTCTCTTTTAGCCCCCATCTCCCATCCCCCATTATGAGTTTATAGGTTCTATTTAGAACATTAATTTTGTTCTACATAGTTCTTTTCTTAACAATTCATTCTCCTGACGTATGAAGGAAAAAAGGGAACTTAATAATAATAGTGCAAACCATCAAAAGGACACGCCCACACTTCCCTACCCATCCGGTGCCTCCTGTGTGCCTATCTTTACCTCCATTTACAGGTGAGGGAACTGGGATGGAGTCACTTGCCTAGGGCATAGAGATCACGCTGGGGGGGCGGGGGGAGGGCAGCCTCCAGTCTTCCCTCCTAAACCTGACGACTTCTTGCTTCCTCTTCTAAAGCTGCCCAGGAAAAGTGTGATGGGAAACCAGATCCCATGGATATAGCTCTTGTCCCCAACTTTAAAGTCTGATTTTCCCACAGGAAAAATAGTTTATTGACTTAGATCAGGCTACGTTCCAAAGCCAATAAGGAATGTTTGATTATCAATGCCAAATTCAAATCCAAAATGTTTCTTTTGTCATTCTCCTAAAACACGAGTATGAAACACAGGAAGACTTTTATCAGAGATGCAGTAAAATCCTTTACACTGGTGGTTCTGAATGAGAGGTTACTTTTTCTCCTTCGGGGACATTTGGCAAAATTTTTTTTATTTTTGTTATTGTTACAGGTGAAGGACAGGGGTGGGTGAGGGACTGCTGTTGGCATCTAGTAAGTAGAGGTCAAGGATGCTGCTGAACATCCTACGATCCACAGGAGACCTCTCACAACAAAGACTTCTCCCGCCTAAATGCCAGTAGTACTGAGGTTGAAAAATGCCTCCCTCGGGTATAACTAGATATGTAGCTATGATAGCTTGATATAGCAAATAACAAGGTATCATCCTTGGATAAGAAGATTATAGTTCTGCTTGAAACTGTTCTTTTTTCCTTCTAGGTGATAGTTTTCTATCAGACTTCCATACTGTGATAAAACTAACTCACAGGCTTCTTATTTTCCATTCTGTTGCTTATTTTCCTTCACTGGCTCCCAAATGCAACCGTCCCCAGAGTTTAGTTCTTGGTCCTCTTTGTTTACAGTTATTTCCTCATTGAGGTACAGAACTTTGTCTATGCAAAGTCTTACATAAATTGGAATCCAGACTCTGCACTCTTACTCATTATACATTAAACCACCTCCCATTACCTGGAATGTAACCGTTAATGCATCAGCTGGCTGGCTGCCTGCTTCTGGGTCCAGGGGAAGGAGCTGCACCTGTGCAGAGTGCCCCAGTGGAAGCCTGTGGGGGCAGAGCTAAAGCCTAGGCAACCAAGTCTCTGGCCCCTACCGGGAGGGCCCTCAATCACACCCCCGACCCCCTCTCCCCGCTCAGAACTCCCTGACTTCAAAAGCCGAGGGCCCTGAAACGACCCTCACACGTGGTGGGGCTTCCAGCTTAGCAGGGGTCCCCTGGCCATTCCAAGCACCTCCTCTTTCTCATATTGCATTCCCTTCTCCCCTCTACCTCCAACCCCTTCCCCAGCAATGGATGGTGCAGAACCAAACACCCCGGGAGACTAAATCAGAGCTGCACATGCAGAGGCAAGGTGGCTGGTAGAGACCCAGTCCTTTCCTCACGTCACCCTGGCTTGGACTTTCAAAGTCCAGGGACTGACAGGTCTGAGGGCAGAGAAGGGCAAGGCCTGAATCAGCTTCTTCAGGGCCCCAGCATGTCTGTCGTCAGGTGCTCAACCAGGATCCTACTACTATAAGTGTTCTTATCCACATCCACCATTGCATGGATCCTTTGAGAGGCAGTGCCTGACAAAATGCAAAGATTGTATAATATGTATTTAGCTCTCTATTGTTACACTTTGAAAAGTTGGACTTTAAAACACCCTTTCAGAAATTTTCTGTATCACAGTACACCCAAATATACATTTCTTGCCTTTGTCCCTCCCCCAGACCTTTTTCCCCATATACCCACGTTTCCAAGGAGCCGATGGACCTTTCCCTCGGACTTCTTACCACCCTCAAAGCCAAATCTGAAATTAAACTTGCAAGCTGTCTTCCCCGCCTGACTTCTCTCTGTCGGCTCACACGACGCAATTCCTCCAGCCGCCCGATTTGAGCTCTGAGTCATCTCTGACAGCCCACCTCCCGCGTGCTGGTTTCTTGTCCCCCAAACCCGTTGATTCTCCCTCATTTCCCCCTAAACCGTTCTTTTCCTCTCCACTATCACTGCCCAGTGCTTAAGCCCTCACTGCCTCATGAAATCTGTTCACATCCTCTCTGAAGAAATTATACCTTGGGTCAAGTGACAAAAATAATACAATTGAGAAACCAGTTTGATATTGTTTATTCAAGGGAAAGCAATTCACGGACTGGGGATACAGCGCCTCACAAGCAGCCGAGCACTGTTCCCGAGGGATCTGGGGCAAGAGCAAGCCTCACAGAGCATTAGAAGAGACAGCTCAGAAACAGAGTATGATTGGCTAGGAGGTTGGAGACTTCCTTATAAGGCTTGAGCGGGTTCTGTTTTCTAGAGTAAGGTAAACTAGCTAAAGGTGGGTCGAAGGCTTGTGATTGCTGTATTGTTGGGTTTCCTTGACAGGTGTTTTGGGTAAGTGCAGGCTGACTTAGGTTTAGATTTGTGGCATGGACTGGGCCACTGGAGGCCTCCATGGTCTGGGTCCTGATAAACAAATTAACTTTATCACTTGCATTTCTTTTGATCCACAACACTTAGCACAGGGCTTCACGCTGTGTCTGCTGACTGGCGGGAATTTGAAGTCATTATTTATAAGACATGTAAATGAACAAGTAAATGGTCCTCTGTATGTACCTGATTGATTCATGCATTAAAAAATACTGATTTGTACTTATTTTCTCCTGCCTCTCCATTAAAATGTGTGCATCGATGTCACTATAACCTTCATGTGACCCGTTTCTTGAGAGCCTACTGTGTGCCAGGCATCGTGCTACTCATTTCCACCTTCACTATCCAGGGTAATCCTTACCATTCAGTGATGAAGATATTATTCCTGTCCTTGTTATTGTTATAGTGCTCATTTAACAGTCCAGGAATCTAAAACTCAAAGGTACTTGGTAACTTTTTCGAGTCCATATGGCTAATTAGTAGCAGACTAAAGTCCCTGCTATTTCTATGCTACCTCACTGCTTCCTTGTACTATCAGCACATTTTATTTTAGGAATCTGAGTACAGAAAAATTACTGGAGATGAGAATGTAAAAGGGGCCCTCTACTATTTTCACCTCGTTTTTGCGTTCTAATATTAAAGATAAATACCATTTAGAAATCTCTAGATCTCTGAGAACTGCCTTCCTCCTCAATCACACACAGCAGCAAAGCCACAGCTAACAACACCGTAGCTCACCAGACCCACACTCGGCCACTGAGAGGCCGAGATGCGAATCTCTCTCTGCTGGTCATGTGATAGAAAGATAAGCAAACTCAAGATGAGCGGGGCCACATGCATGGAGAAGTGGAGAAAGCCAGCTGGTCTTCAGAGGAAACAGAACGAAGCAAACACCCCGGGAGAAGGCTTAACAAGAAACTGTAGGGCTCTAGGGGGCAGAGACTTAGGGATTGCTGCTCAGGACTAAAGATTTTCAACACTTTGGCGCACTTTTTTGAGAAATCCGTATCATATATATTTGGGCTGTGAAAATGGTTTTGTCTCTAATTGTTGATCCTTTTTTAACATACATGTGTTGACTCAAAGGGTCTTGCTTGCAATAGATTTTGCCCAGTTCCCTTTTGAGGTATTTGGGTTGCACTGATCCAGGAGCATTGATCATAGGAGCAGCAGCTCAGAGTCAAAAACAGAACGCAGAACTAGAAGTCTGCAGTCCAGACAAGATAGGACCTTGCCACTACCCTGCACTGACCTGGCCAAGTCACTTCATTGGCCTGAAACTGTTTGCTTTAGATGTACAATGAGACTAATATTTGTCCTACTCTGTAGTGTGGTTGTCAGAATAAAATAAAGATTACATGAGAGAACTTTGGAAAAGAGCAAGTAAACATAAACTATTATTTTGACTCATGATTTCAAAATCCAAAAAACTGCATACTGGAAGAACTAAAATGGTTTCAAACTAGAAAGACCAAGATCATATTTTTTAATAACATGAAAGGATTTCTGGTATACTTGTCTTACGTTTTTCTGTATTTGTCGGAATACCCACAATACTATCAATAATGTTATCTCTAAAGAGAGAGAGAAGACAGATGGAGAATAAACATGAAATCCAGCAGGTGCATTTACCCAGCAGTTAAGACTCAGCGAGTTCCTGGGACGCCAAATGAGCATGATTTGTGATATAATCAAATTATAATTTTAGCTGTCTGTCCTTTTACTGTTCAGTGGTGGTGTTGGGAGGCCTGACGTTCTTCCCCTCCTCCTACAATGGAAACTTGGGCAGGTCACACAACTTTTCTAATCACTCTCAGATAAAAACATCTTACCGTCATATTAAATCAAAAGCTGCGTCAGTCTGGTCATTAGAATTCACAGCCCCAAGCCATAATTAAATCTCAAACTTGCTCTGTGTTAAGTCTTCTCTGCAACTATTAGCCGGAACCTGTGCCAGTGGGGAGAGTAGAGGCCAGTTTCTGCTCTCTCCATGCTCGTGGTTCCCCTAGCTGCCTAGCAAGGTTTGGATCCCTGGGTTGGCCCCAGAGAGAGAGGAGATGGGGGACAGAGCACAGTCTGGTAGGGGAAGCATTGTCATCTCATGCTGGGGACACTTCATGACAACTATTTAACAGTGACTCTCTCTTTAGTTGGTGTTTTCATGAGTTCCTTAAAGATTCCTGACTCTGGAATCTGTAGTTCCTTGTCTTTTACTGTTTCTACAGTTGATGATAGAAATCTGGTGGTCAGCTTCCAGCCTCCTTCGGCTGAGATCCCACTGCCTCCTCAACAGGGCCTGTGGGATAGATGACCCACCTCGGGGCCACATGCATGCTTTCTTTGTCCCACTCTTTGTGGATACTTAATTACTTCCCAAATGCAGGCCCCTCCAACCTCCCTACCCTGCCAAGGCTATGTAAACTTTGGAGAATTCATTTGTCACATGGACCTACAATTACAGAAGGACATGTCAACTTTCCACAAGTTTCATGAAGCCCACACCCTCTAGGCCGGAGGTGAAAACTGTAGCCCTACTCCATGCCCACACTCCTCTTGGGTGGTGGTAGAGATTCCCACCAGCTTTTCCTAAAGTACTCTCTTCCCAGATCTTCCTTTCTTATCTATGTGTTGCGCTTTTTTGATATGCTGCATCTGATTTAGGGGTTCAGTAGTTACGGAACTGGTTAGTAAAGCTTTCTGTTGTAAACTTTGCATATGGTAGTCTGCCCACACTCACTTTGTTTTCTGATATCTATTATACTGAAGCATCAGTTGAAACGGAGTCATAGAGAGTCCTATTTCAACATCCTTTTACAAGTGATTATTTGTCACAACTGCTCCCCAGTTGAGGGAGACCTGTTCTTTCTTCCAATCCACACACATTGCACAGCACCAGTACAGGGCTAGATTGACCATCATCAAAGAGGCCTGTGACCTAGTGTGGACAAGAGCAAATCAGATAGAGCCTTATATCCTTGTCTCTTGCACTCCCCTTGGACAGTTTTTAAACATTAAGAATCTGAGTTCAAGACACCATACCAGATCCTCACAGTGATAAAATAAGGAAATATAATGTGGGCACTGTCTTTAAGGAACCTCTAGCCTATTGTGAGAGCAAATGGATACATGAACAATACAAAGGAGTAGATCAGAGGGCAGAGGAAGAAAAGGAGGGAAGGAGGCAGGGAGAAAGGAGGCAAACAAAGGAAGCAGTGAGCAAAGGATGGAAGTATTGAATATGAGTGGAATTTAAAACTACCAAGCTTTGACTCTTTGCAACTCTAGTGCATAAGGCCTTTTAGGAATAGACCCATATGAATCATCCCACATTAAGCAGGGGGAATAGTGCTCATGACACTCTCTAGAAAAGCAAAGCACTTCTCTCTATATTAAAAAGGAGCATATATTTTGAAACCCTTGGTTTTAGAAGCAAAATGAAAACCCTGCATCAGATGATTTTTCCATATAATTCAACTTTCATCCAATGTCTCCTCTACTCCTATCAATTGCAGACGGAAATAAGCTAACACATCAGCCTTTCCATCTGAACTGGGCTTGGATTTCTTTGGAGAAAGAGTACTACATTGTGGATGAAGACTCCACGTTCTTAGAAGTGACCCTCACACGCAGAGGGTATCTTGAAGAAACATCTTTTATCAGTAAGTAAATTTAGATTGGTTGTTGGCAATAGGTAATGGAAACATGAAATCTAAACTTAAAAATAATTATGAGAGAATACATTGGAAAAGAATCAACAACAGGTTTGGGGAAACCTCTAAAAAAATGTGTGAAATTGTGCCATAGTTTTTACTCCACGTGGGTTACAGGGTTAAATACACGCTCCAACTTTTCATCCCCCTCCTCTGGGCTGCCCCCTTCTGGAAGGTTACAGACTTTCTGTTTCAACCCAAAAGATGCCGGGGAAAAATAAAACATTCCAAAGCCATGTACCACAATCCCCAAGTCACTCAGTTTCTTTTAAAATTGCTTTTAAGCCTGCTATATATCATGATGCTTAGTTCTAGCTATTTCTTTTGAAAAATTATTTGTGAGTACATGATATATTATTATGTTTTGTTGTAGCTATTTCTTTTGATTATACATAACTGTTTTTACCCTGCTTTAGGTTCTAAATTCTTCCAGAACATATACAGCATCAAATCTTTCTATGTGCTACAAAGACCCACGTCTCCTTGGAGTAAACAGATATAAAATGCCTACATAATACATGTCATTTTCATCATTAATAATAATAATGTTCTAATAATGCATTATATTTTTATGACATCTTTAGCTGCCAAAACTTTCAGAGATCATTTTGTCTTTAGTTTCATAACCTATTGAGAAAACAGATAGGAGTGTGTTATCTTCATTTCACAAATGAGCATTCTGAGTTTCCCAGACATTTGGAATCTAATCAGAGACCTGCCAACATATCAAAACTGTTGGAGAGAAGCCAGAAGGAGATGGCTGAGAACGGGCAATCAAGAAAAGGCAAGCTTTTCCCCAGTCTCCTCTCCAGGCCCGAGGCTCTGATATAGGAGTGTTCCCCTACAAGTGGTTGGTGAAAGAGCACTCTGATTTCTGGGTGGCCCCTAGCCTCAGTCTACACTGCAGGTCACTTTGTCAACCCACAGTGGAATTTGCCAAGGAACTTGAGCTGAAATATGCCTCCTTTCTATCTTTATAATTCTTTACCTCAGGGATTTCTCATGGGCACAAGTTTTGGGTTATTATGTCAAGGAGTATTTTCATATCCTACTCAAGAAAAAAAACTCATCTATCTGCCCAGAACTATTTGAATAAACTCCTCAGAGAAAAGTCCCCAGCCTCCCTATCTGAACCAGCCTCTCCACGGGTGCTATCCCTGGGCCCTGCTTTATTCTTCACAGCACTGAGCATCCCTGGCATGCATCATATGTCCATCTGTCCACTGTCTGTCCTCCTCAGTAGATTTCCAACTCCATTAGGTCAGGCGCTACAACCTGGGTTATGCCCAACACTGAAAACAGCACAGGGTATATGGTGGTCGCCCGATATGTGTTAAGTGAGCTACATATAATCAACTCTTCTGTCCTACAAAGCACTCCTTAAAAACCACATCAACACCACGCTAGAGAACCTTACTCAGTGCTCCAAGAAGCCCTCCTAATCCGCTCACCCCACCCCATGCTGAGTTGCTTGTGGATTAAATATGATGAGTGTAAATCAGTCTAGCGTAGTCCCTGGCATACATTAAATGCTCAGTAAATGTTAACTATCATCACTCATCAAACAGAATTGACATCATTTGTTTCTTCCCCCTTGTAAACCTCTTAGGGATAGTAGTGGCTCTACCGAATTCAGCATGGCCTTCTCAGCACCTCACACAGAGCGATGCTCACCAAGTATTAAATGGTCACGTGCCTACTCAGTTTATGCAGAAGTCCCAGCTACCTGTACTTAAACTGTGGCTAAGGACACCACTCCCTCTTCCTTATCTTCTCCAAGTCCAACATGGCCAGAGGAGGCTCTTCCTAAACATTGGACATTCATTCTCAGTTACCAAACTCGTATCGATGCAAGCTTTCTTCAACAGTTTTAAAAAGTCAATGCAAGCTCTTATCCTGGAAATTATTTTCACACTTTATAGGCTTGGGTGTCTTTTACAAGATATCAGGTTCTCTGAGAATGAGACAGAGGGAAGGGCAAAAGGAGCTATTCATCTCATTTTATGTAAAGCTTTTCACAATAGCTGGTGTCGGGTGGTAATATTTGATTTCACACATTCGGACGACTGGAGAGTCTTCACCGTATAATGAGACCCAAAGTGATGAAGTAGAGGTATTCTTGTTTCATTAGGCCTTCATTGGGATATTAAAATCAAAACCAAATAATCTAGAACACTATTGAACATTTTGTGGTGAGGGGAGGCTCTGTTCAGCCTGGAGGGGTTAGCACCTTTGATCTTGTATCTCACATTGGATACTTTCAACACTATGTTGCTGTTGTTCAGTTTCTTCAGTGAGTCACTAATTTCTGTTTCCTAACAGACCTCAAACCTAACCCCACCTCTCCATTTTTACCAACAGCGCCCTATGTGTCTGGAAAATCACTACCAATCTTCTTACAATTATAAATTACTAAACACAGAAGGATTCAAGCCACCATGAGTAAAGATCTGCATGAGAAAAAAATTAATTTCATTAATTAAAACTATTGAAATTATTAGATTCAAAATAGTCATTCAAAAAATATTTATGGGGGACCCCTGGGTGACTCAGTTGGTTAAACATCTGCCTTCGGCTCAGGTCATGGTCCCAGGGTCCTGGGATCGAGCCCCACTTCGGGGTCCCTGCTCCGCGGGAAGCCTGCTTCTCCCTCTCCCACTCCCCCCTGCTTGTGTTCCCTCTCTCACTGTGTCTCTCTCTGTCAAATGAATAAATAAAATCTTTAAAAAATATATTTATGGACTACTTATTTCACGCCAGGCACTGCTGTAATCACCAGTGAACAAAACAGCCAAAGATCTCCACCTCCATATGGTGCCCATTCTAATGGCTTCTCTGGAAGCTGGAACAGTTTCATACTTATCTCTGAATCCCGAGTACCTGGTAGAGTTTGGCATATCAGATGCCCTCAGCAAATATTTGTAAGATAAATAAGTTAATGACTGTTATCTGTTCTCTCTTTTTTGTCTCTCCTCCTTCCCTGCTTCCCGCTCACTTCCCTCCACTTCTGCTTATGTACACTCTTAGCCAATAAGTATAGTTTATAAATGTCTTTTGGGAGCATTAAAAAAAAGTAAGTTCCATGTTACCTGTTTTTCATCAACAAAAGAATCCTCTTTGAAAGAATCTTTCTTCAGTGACTTGGTTTTACCATTCATAGTTTCCCACTTTTTATTTAGGCATTGTAACCAAAGATGAAACTGCAAAGAAAGATAAAGATTTTAAAGGAAAGTCCCAGAAACAGGTCCACTTCAATCCTGGACAGACTACAGCCACATGGAGACTGAGAATTATATCTGACAATAAATACGAGGCTTCGGAGACCTTCCAGATCATTCTGTTGAACCCTGTCATGGCTGCACTGGAGTTTCCGGAAGTGGCAACTGTTGAAATTGTCGACCCTGGAGATGGTATGTGATTTATGTTGGTATGATTTATTAACTGGTACATGTTCCTGCATCCATTTCAGGCGTTCATACTTCCCTCAGGCTCCATAAGCCACTGAGTATGTTCATACCATTTAGGATTTAAAGTTAGGTAATCACTTTAAGGCAGTAATTCTTCCTTTGCTCTTAGGATTTTTTTTTTTAAAGATTTCATTTATTTATTTGAGAGATAGTGAGAGAACACGAGTGGGGGATTGGGGGAGAAGGCAGAGGGAGAAGGGGAAGCAAGACTCTCCCCTGAGTGGGGAGCCCGATGCAGGACTCCATCCCAGGACCCTGAGATCAGGCAGATGTTTAACTGACTGAGCCATCCAGGTGCCCCTGCTCTTAGGATTATTGAAAAGGAATATAAGAGATTGAAATAGACATGACTTTACCAGCATTCCTTTAAAATATGCACAAGCCCTTATAGTTAGCTCTCTACACACTCGGTATGGCCTAGCATTGCCTCCAGATGGCTGATCCTCAGGGCTCTTTCCAGGCCCACTAATTTCTCACCATTTTCTGGGAGCACCTCATCAGATCAGGGAAGGACTTCAGATATCCCTTGTCCTAGATGTGGCTGCTAGGCACTAGTCAACTTGTTGGTTTTAGCATGTGTTCCACAAAGCTCTGTTATAGTTGTGCCTCATATGCTTGAATTCACAGGTTCATTTTATTCATTTACTCATTCATTCATATAGCAAATACCTCCCAAGATAAATTAAAAAGGGAAAAAGAAGTTTTAACTAGTAATTGTGCTATTGGTTGCCCCTTTTCTTGAAAGGAGAAGAATACTCCCTTAAGGAAGGTTTTAGTATTCATCTTTGAATTTTAATTAGACACATTGATTGTCATAATAGTTGAAAGAATTCAGGCATCCCCTAGAATTGCATGATTTACTACCAGGGCGTAAGTCTTAGTTAATTCACAAGAATGCATGGAGAGTCCTCTGTATTCGTATGTCCCAAACTGCATAGCAAAAAACAATAGTATAATATAATTTCTACAGCAGGATTAGAAAGCTTTCCATAGACCAAATAAATCTAGAAACTGTTTCAAATATCTTCCTTCCTTTGAAGCATCATAATTCACGCTAGCATAATAAACTTTCTAAGAAATTCTCCTACAAAGAAACTTGTTTAACTTTGTTTAATTAGTTTTCCCAAACTAGAACATAGACTTTTTTTTTAATTTATTGTCCCCAAGGAATATCCTCTAAAATCTCTTATAGTTTTCTTTAAATACAATTTGGGAAATACTGTTCTATACACTTTGGTTTTTGGCAGACAAAAGTAGAAAACGTTGCCCCATTACCCAATGAACAAGGTATCTTATCAGTTTTGTTGATGACAACACTTAGACACATGAATCAATTAGGAAAGCCCAATGTTAGGATACATGGCTAAAGCAGTCAAGAGTTCTGAGGTAAGAAGGTGGAGAGATCACCATAGTCATAAGCAGTTAAGCCTCCTGGAGGAGGGAGGGTTTGAGCTGAGTCTTAAAGAATAAATGGGATTTGGATTCCCTGGTGGAAGAGAGCAGGCTTTTCAAAATGGGAAAAATAGAGAACATGTCTGAACAACTCAGTATTAACGTATTTTTCCAGTTTTTTCACATAATAATAATTTTAACTTACTTTTAGCTTCTTCCATGATGCCAACTTTTTGAATCAAGAGATGTCAAGACAGTAGACTACCATAGGAGGGTAAAATGGCAGAAAGAAAATTATCACTGGTCTTTTCCTCTGTAAATCGGGACCACTATTTTCCTAGAGGTAGATATCAGTATCTGTCAAAACTAATTTAGGCAACAAAATAAAGAAGAAAAAATTAACCCATGATAACTAGACAATTCAACATTGAATTCTGGGTTATCACTTAGTAATAGTTCCAAAAGAAGAAATGATGGTCTATACAATATTTTTCCTTCTTGCTTGCAAGAGGAAGACTCTATGTGTATATATGTTATGAAAGAAAGAACTAAAGAAGTTGAATGTGGTTTGATTTGTTGTCCATTTGACTCTGAGTAGGAACAACACACTTAAATTTCTATTTTTTTAAACAAACACATATATTTAATTGCACACTGCATGCTTAATGAAAAGCCTTGGAAAATGTTGAAAAAAAAAGAAAAATACTACATATAATTCCATCAACAAGAGATAACCAATATTCATATTCATATTTCAGTGAATGTTCTGATGATGTGTATACATGCGTAAATATACACACATGTGCATGCATACAGATGCACACACACAGCTCAGTAAATTCCAATGGGAATGTTATTTTAAACATTAAGGGTAGGAGTATGTTAACAATACCAGAATTAAAAAGCCTAATAAAAAAATTAAGGGAGAACCAGTAACTTATTTTTCCCAAAATATTAATTGGCCACTGTCTTCCACACAATATCTGCACAATAAGTGTTAAGTAAAATGTTCATGGAATAAATCAGGAAAAAGTTATTTCCACATTAATGTGTTAGATTACTTGATCGTTAAAAGCATTTTTTAAAAAGTAAGCAGTAAAAGTAAAGCAAGGGTAGAAATGTGTGATCTCTATTTAGAAGACCTAAAATTTGATCTCAAAAAAAAAAATAAAGACACAATTGCTGCAAGATTTTCCTTTCCATTTTAGTGCCAGCTTTTCTTTTTAACCTTTCAAAAGCCTCCTAAACCCAATTCCACTGCTTCTCCAGCTCCACTTAATAAGAAACATTTCCTATTCCCACTGTATCTCATATAGTTAATCATGTTAGGAAAATATAGGGGTCAAAGACTATGTACATTCCTACTCAGGTTAAAATATCACCAATATCACCAGTCCATTTGAAGCCTTGCTGAAGTGTCTTCTACCATCTTTTCTAGAATCAACAGTTTATATTCCAGAGGCAGAATACAAAATAGAGGAGAATGTTGGAGAGCTTTTGATTCCAGTAAGACGGTCTGGAGATGCTAGCCAAGAACTAACGGTCATTTGCTCTACACATGAAGGTAGGAGGCTTTGCAGAGTACTGACATCCAGGAATAAGATTCTTAGGACCGTGGGGCTACGGGGAGTAGCTGGGTGGTGAGCCAAGCGCTTGCAGAGGCCTGAAGCCCGGATCAACCCTGGTCCATGCCCTGCTACCTGACAACCTTGCAACCACGTGCAGGTGCTCTAATTCTGGGGGATCTCGTCTCTTCAACCAAGGGTAAAATTTCACTGGAAACTGGGATAAAAACGTATGTTGAGACTACCTCGTAAAGTTGTTTGAGGGTCAAATGAGACATGTGAAAATAGTTTTTATATGCTGGTAGAAAATATAAATAAGGGATTCTTACTTTTAATGGTCTGCACTGCACTTAAGAAACAAGGTAAAATAGTCTGTATGTACTACTCGGTCTCTTCTCCTCCCTCCCTACCCCCAACAATGAAAAATGCCCCCTAATCATGGGCCCTGGTGTCCTTACCCCTCAAAGCAATGTCCCGTTCTTTCTGACCTCTCCACTTCTATACAGTCAAAATTTAGCTGTCCTCTGTCCAATCCCTCGAGGTCATATGTTTTCACTCATTAGAACTATGTAATAGACAAAAACAATGGACCTATAAGAAGACCACCCAAATGAGAAGAAAAATAAGCTATAAAAGTAAACTACATTTTTCTACACTAACACCAATATTTCACCTCCAGTACCAGATGTGTGCAGGTTTTTCCCATACCAAGCAATTCTCCAATTTCTGCACACACCAGCTGAGTGTCCTCAAATTCAATTCTGACACCATCTACCTGGAGATAACACAGACCCTACAGGGTAAGGTCTCCATCCCACAAGACCGCCTCCACTTCAGATACCTATCCCAAGTTTAGGTTGTCACTGTGTTTCTGACCTACTGGAGGTTCCCACTACCCCTGTTTGGGTCTGATAATTTTCTAGAATAGCCTACAGAACTCAGGAAGCCATTTACTTACTAGATTACAGGTTTGTTCTAAAGGATACAACTCAGGAACAACCAGATGGAAGAAAGGCCTAGGCAAGGTATGTGGAAAGGGGCACAGAGCTCCCTCATGCTCTCTGGGAGCATCCCCTTCCCAGCACCTAGAGGTGTTCAGCAACCCAGAAGCTTTCTGAACCCCTTTGGTTAGGCTTTTTTTCTGGAGGCTTCATTACATAGGCATGGTTGATTAAATCATCGGCCATTGGTGATTAAATCATCCCCCAGATCCCCTCCCCTCCCTGGAGGGTTAGGGAGTGAGGCAGAAAATCCTAACACTCTAATCACTGGTTGGTTTCCCTGGCAACCAGTGTCCCACCACCAATGCCATCTAGGAGGCCCCAGCAGCAGTCATCTCATTAGCATGCAAAAAGACATATTGCTTCAAAGATTCTAAGGGTTTAAGGAGCTTATGTGCCAGGAAACAGGGACAGAAACCAAATATATATATTACTTATGTCCCAGGCTAATTTATTCAGAGCTTACTCTAGCTAGGGGGTCAGCCACCATCACTTGCACTTGGCAGAGACTCAAAGGCAGGCAGAGGAGTGGACTGCTTTATAATGGAAAAAAGGTAAGGTATACCCTGATTGGAGGCTGTTGGCCTAAGGAAGCTGGAGGTCTACGTGGTTGATGAGGGAAGTATGTTTGGCTTTCTCTGGTTGGTCCTAAATTGGAAGCCAGGGCAAACATTAGAGAAGTTGGCAGTTATTAACTCCTGACCATTTGAGGCCAAATGTCACAGAGGTAGCGGTTTCACTTCCTAGATGGGTGGCTGCAGATGGTGTGTCAGATTTCTATTTTTATATATGGTCTGACCACTCTCCATTCATTTAGGCAATCTCTCCAAATCTATGCTCACACTTGCTAAACATCCAACAACGCACAGCACAGCCCCCACAATTAAGAATCACCTATAAAATCTATTAATAGTGCCAAGGTTGAGGAAAGGAACAAGAATAAATTCTCCTCTGCCCTGAGGACAAGGAATTTGGCAGGAGGCAGGTGAGTGCTTAAATTACCTCACTGAGTGCAGGTAATTTATTTTGAGATTTTCAAAGTCAACTACAAGGACAAGCCTCTGTAGCACATCTTCAAGATCTTCACGTTTGTTTTTGGCTTTATGTCCAGAGATGAACTGCCCTGTTCATTAAAGCCGGTTCTTTAACTAAGATTCACCTCTTGAAGGCATCAGACACTGCCAGCTACATGTAACTTACATTTTAACCTGGTGTTACCCCGTGCAGGAAGTGAAAAGCAAGGAGAAGAAATTACAAGGTGAGGCCGTCCTTGAGGTCTTCTTTGCCAAGTGATCCCTGGGAGGATGTGCTTCGCTCTCTCTTCCAAGTCCACACTGGGCTCTAGTTTAAGTCTTAGAATGAATGAGGACCTGGGCATGCAGGGGAGGGGCTGCAGCTTGGCAAAGAAGCTCATTCTCTGCTGTAGGCTTCCAGCTGGGCTTCTTCTGGTACCAGTGGCATATTCTCTGTCCACATGCATACTGTCTGGAAGATAAGGATTCTAGAGTTTACCAGATGTGAATGGGAGGAAAGAGGTGGTAAATAGCCCAACTTGGAAGATCAGTGGCAATTGCTAAAGGACCACCAAAGTCTGCCCATCCCTCTGCTTCTGGAAAGAGCTACATTGTAGAAAGATCAGCAGAACAAACTAGGAAGTTCAGAAGACTTGGCAATGAGTCAGTTAGGATAAAGGGATGCCTCCGCCCCACATGAGAGAAGCTACACCCAGATCTAGCTTCCCATAGAACTCCTCAATGGGACCCAACTTCCGATACGGTCTCCAGGTTCAAGACTGATATTCCCAGAAAACTCCCTACTTAACTGGGGACACACAATTCACACTACTCAGTACCTGAGTCTTGACCCACACAAAAGACAGTTCTCATGTTTTCAGTAAAAAATTTAAAAAAAAAAGTTTAAAAAGTATAACAGGGCCAGGGTCCTTCTCAGGAGCACAAAGCCAAGGCATTCATGGTCACACCCTGATTCTTGCACACCTCTATGGAATCACAAGAGACTGAGAACTTGTAAATTTTGTATGCACATTTGAGTGGCATTATGGTATTTATCCTCACCTAATCCCCACAGATACTTAAAAATCTCAGAGGGTGAGAGTTTAATTTGGTTATTTAAAGATTTATTTGTTTGTTTTTTAGAGAGAGAGAGAATGGGGGAAGGGGCAGAGGGAGAGGGAGAAAGAATCTTAAGCAGACTCCTCACTGAGTGCAGAGCCCAATGGGGGCTCAATCTCACAACCCCAAGATCACAACCTGAGCCAAAACCAAGAGTCTGACGCTTAACTGACTGTACCACACAGACACCCCTTAATTTGGTTATTTAAACCTTTATGGAGCTCTTATTAAAGTGAATCTTTACCAATTCTTATTTTCATGAGTAAAATAAGCATAAGCTATATGAACAGTTGAACGGAAAGCAAACTCATGCTTTGTACATTAGTAGTAATTCACAAATACTGAACACATATTACACCTACAGGTAGATGAAAGGAGTGACTAGTTTTATGTTGTGCTTTGATGGGGATGTCAAGGTCCCACCATTAACGTTCCAGTCTGCTATGCATTGCCTGTCCTTGCTACATGCCTATAATATCTATCATCAGTATTCTCAGACTATGACATGGGGGCATTGTATTTTAAAAAAAAAAAAATTGTTTGGGAGAAGAAGAGCTGGAGGGATTAACTCCCTCCATGATGAAGAACTATGACTCGCTAGAGAAATGTTTTAAGCTCAAGGATACCTTGGGAACGGATATGTGCAAGTCAGTTTTTGGCCCTGTTTTATTCTTAAGATAGATGTCGTTCATCTTTTTCTTTTCAATAGTCACTTCCTTGTTAGGAAACTGCTCTTATAGGAAAAAAACAGCTGATGAAGAGCAAACCACAGAACCTAAAACCAACAGTCCAGGAATGGTACTGAATCATCCTGTGGTTTTGGTCAGCCCCAAGTCAAATAGGTTGAGGTTTTTAAATGATCAACTTTATCCATTTGCTAAGGATTGTGTGGTGAACCACAAGCCGTGGTCTAGCCCCACTTCTTTGATTGGGCTGGTTTTCCGGGTCATGTTAAAGAGGAGGTAGAAAGCAGATTATTCCGAGCAGGTTCCAAGCACATCCAAACAGAAGAATTTCTCTTTTCTTTTTTTTATTAAAAAAAAATTCTGTGTCTATTTATTTGGTTGTAAGAGTGTATATAGGTTATGGAAGCTACACCTTGCATCTTGGAGGGTCCTTTAAATCATCTAGAAGTTCCTTGACTGGAGACTTGTGGAGGATAAACTTCAGTTTTTTGTTTATTGGAATATGTTTTTACTTTAAACTCAGTCTTGCAATTCTAGGTTGACAGTTACTTTCTCCCAGCATTTTGAAATTTCAGCATCTTCTACCTTCCACTGTTGTTGTTAAAAAGCCTGCCTGTGGTCTAAAGTCATCTTTCAGTGATGGGTCTTTTCTATGCGTTCTAGATCTTCTCACTTTTATTTGACTGAATCTGTGAAAGATCTGAGGGCTTTACTTGAGGAGGCTTTCCTCCAAGAAAGAGTTGTGTTGCTTTTTGCAGGATTTAAGAGCAGTGCTGACCCAGAAACACTCCCGCTCCCCTGCATCCCCAGGCTTAATTGCAGAGTTTCAGACTCTGCTCCCTGGTGGAGCACCGCATCCCCTGCAGGGCTGATGCTATACTTACTCTCGGGACCACACCGCTTCTAAGTGGAATTCCCTTCTCTAGCTTTATGGGATTTGGGGTTTAGGGGTTTTAGGATATTGTTTTTGTTTTATTCTGACCCTTGATGATTTTCATTATTCGTATGAGCACAGAAAAGCCAGAATAATATTTCTTCTGCATATGTTGTAGTGGGAGAGCCAAACTACTGGGGACAGTGTCCCAAAGGCTCTTCTAGACAGAGCTCCCGTGCCACTCCAGCCCAGCATTCCCCACCCTTCCTTTCTCTCCACTTGCTCCCCAACCTGTCCGAGTCACAGACCCTCCTGGGCATGACATGAACTGTGCCTGGGGCTTCTGACTAGGACCTGCTCCAACCAGGAGTCAAATGCTGTGCTTTTAAAGATGGGTGATTTCCTGTCTTGCTGCCCTATTTAAAATCTATACTAAAGGAAATTTGTATGTTTAAAAGAATTTATAATTAAGTAATATAATAACTAAAGATAATGTGGAGAAGTAAAACCTGCCCATCAGGAGACGTGTCTTTGACTCACAGATAAGTCACCGGGGCACTCCCTGCCTCAATTTTCTCATTGATAAAATGCCCTCGGCTACCTCATAAAGTTACCAAATACCATAATATAGTGATTCAGTTGCCCTTTAGTATAGTTTCTTGATAGGGCTTTCTCTGACTTTAAGTATGATCTATGATCTTTATAAAGCAAATGTACTATGTAGCCACAGAAACTGAGCCATATATACTCTCTGTAAAGAAACAATTTTTTTTTTTTTTTACTATAACTTCATAGATTCTCAGACTCCCAGTGATGTCTGAGATGGGCTTGGACCCGGGAAAATCTATGCCATCATCATCATGGATGCAGTGGCATGCTGGATCCAGCTAGAAACCACGGGTAAGAGTCAGTTGTGTATGTTGTCATCCCAAATCTAGGTCTGACTTCACATTCATAGTGAAACTGCCTGGTGGGAATATTTACATGACAAAAATCAACAAAGACTACAGATCAGGGCGTTTGGGTAGTTTGTTTATTTGGAGAGCCAGTTGTTTTTTGGTTTTTGATTTTTTTTATATTCAGTTAGCCACTGTATAGTACATCATTAGTTTTTGATGTAGGAGAGCCAGTTGTTAGATGTTACCAGCAAACCTTCCTGCTGGTGGTGGAGGGGAGAGCGTGGTTCTTAGGTTAGTATTAAATGAATCCTTGGGTCTAAACTTAATTTTGGAGAACTAAGCGATACTCACTAAGACAGTCCATCCTGCCTCATAATCTACCTCCACAAACCACAAGGGACATATTATATGAGAGCCTTCTCTAATGTTCCTTGCAAAAATGCTATAACACAACCACAGGCTAGTAGCCCTATAAGACTTGAGGCCCAGTTGCTAAAGCATCTTTTTGAAAACAACCTGGAACACCACTCATACTCTTTAGACATGCTTCACTATTACATAAGAGATATGCACAGACCATTGCCAAGAACCTGTTCTTATACCTCAGGTTATATTTAATGTTTTCAGAACACAATTTTCTCTCTTAAATCCTGGGAATTCTTAACTTGCTACCAATAAAACAGTGCTTTTTACTTAAACTAAAATAAATACCAGTATTCTCTGTTCTTGACTATTACATCATTGGTTTTCCAAACTAAAAGTTCCAGAATCCTAGGAAGAATGGACCATTTAGATAAACTAAATTTTTTTTATTAAATGATATGCAAATTAGACTCTTTTCTATCAACACTACGTGTTTTAAAATTTTTTGCTAGGGGCGCCTGGACAGCTGAGTCAGTTAAGGGACAGACTCTTGATTTCGGCTCAGGTCATGATCTCAGGGTCCTGGGACCGAGCCCCAGGGTTGGGCTCCACGCTCAGCAGGGAGTCTGCTTGAGGTTCTCTGTCTCCCTCTGCTCCTGCACCCGCATGCACACACGCTCGCTCTCTCCCTCCCTGTCTAAGAATAAATAAATAAACTTTTTTTAAAACTTTCTAAAAAAATGCTAAAATGTATTGTTTCACTTTTTGTTTTAGTAGAGTTCCACAGCCAAATGATTTTCAGTAAGAATTATATTTCAATCTTTCACTGAACCCAGAAAACTACGTAATTAAATGAATGTCTATTTCACCAAGTGGATCAGTCAGCTGAAAAAGTTGAACAGAAAAGGGGAAAATCCCAATCACTTTTGTTTTGTGAACTATGATAAATCATTATTTGAACATTCACTAGACAAAATATATTGCAAAAGAGATTTAATAAAGATAGTTGCTATTTAATAAAGATAGCATTAGATACTCACTATACAAGTCCAGTGTGTATCTGCTTTTGGTATTTATCCTGAGGTGCTAAATGTGCAGATTCTGATAAGGTTGTTTTCTCACATCAGCTGTCATATCAACATTCGGCAAGCCAGATGACTAGGGGGGAAAAAAGTGTATTCTCATGTATAATCCCTTTTAAACTTTGCACTCTTAAAAAAGCATCCCAAAGGTTGTTTGTTATCTAATCAGATTATTGTAAGAGTTATTGACCTTTTTCCGATTTTTTGTGTATATCCTGAAGCATAAGAAGTCTCCCCAACAGTGTGTCATCGGGTCCTGTGAGCTTTCTTTATTGGAGCCACTTACCTCTCTGTTTTGCTGGGGAGTGCCTCTCTTTAGCCCTTGCTGATGTCTCTGTATCTGACATGCTAAGGGCCAACCTCTCCTTCCTGATTTGGCTCAGAGAGCTTTTCAATGCATAGATCTCACAGGACTGAAGCGGGAGGGAACGTCATGAAGGAATAAAATTCAAGGCACAGTCTGGCCCTGAAACTTGGCTAGCTGCCCCAGCAAATGCTCATCCCCCCCCATAGCTACCCAGGTCTAGCAGTTCTTGCCCTCCGCTTTTGTGAACAAGTTTTATTCTCATCAATCCCTCCAACTCTAACCTTTCCTTTAGGCTTCCAGAATAACAAAACAGTCCACCTGGTAATTCTAAAATTTGTTCTATTGAAAAATCATCCTGAAACATTTTGTGAGTTAGTGCCCCTCTGAACAAAACCTAGGAAGTCAATTTGGAAAGCATTTTTATTTTTTAGCAAGCTGTACATATACATGCAACACATACCCATAGATATCAACTCGTATTTACACTGATTCCCATTAGCAGGAGGACAGCGGACATTGGTGTTAGCCAGCATGTTATATGCAAATACCACAGCTACAAGCAAGAGAGACCCTTGCAAGACTAGAGTGTCAGTTCAGAAGTTCACTATCATATCCCCACTGCTTCTCATTAAGGAGAAATGGAGTGGGAAATATTTAGGCTTTTCAAAAATTGCTTATTTAACATATTGAGTTATTTTACACAGTCTTTATTCTACCTAAATCTGGTCTGCCTAAAACATTTAAATTACTGTGACAATTTTTACTCTTTTAGCTCTCAATCTGTGTGTTATTTTTTTAATACTGCAAAAAAGTGCACTGACTTGAACTATTGATGGGGATCATAAGATGGCACAGCTGCTATGGAAGACAGCACAGAGGTTGCTCAAAAAATTAAAAATAGGGGCCCCTGGGTGGCTCAGTCGTTTGGCTTCTGCCTTTGGCTCGGGTCATGGTCCCAGGGTCCTGCGATCGAGCCCCGCATCAGGCTCCCTCCTCGGCGGGAAGCCTGCTTCTCCCTCTCCCATTCCCCCTGCTTGTGTTCCTTCTCTCGCTGTGTCTCTCTCTGTCAAATAAATAGATAAAATCTTTAAAAAAATTAAAAAAAGAACTGCTATATGGTCCAGCAATCCCACTTCTGGGTATATATCCAAAGAAATTAAAAGCAAAGTTGAAGAGATATTTGCACACCCTTATTCATAGCAACATCATTCACAATAGCCAAGGTGAAGCAACCCAAGTATTCATGGACAAATGGACAAATGGATAGATAAACATACAATGGACTATTAGCCTTAAAAAAGAAGTAAATCCCCTCACATGCTACAACATGGATGAAACTTGAGGACATTGTGCTCAATGAAACAAGCCAGTCACAAAAAAAGACAAATATTATATAATTCCATTTACATAAAGTACCTGGAGTTGAGGAATGCATGGTGGTTGCCAGAGACTGGGGGCAGGGTGGAGGGGAGGAAATGGAGAGTTGTTATTATTTAATGAGCATAGAGTTTCCATTTTGCAAGATGAAAAAAGTTGTGGATATCTATTTCACAACTATGTGAACAGATGACACTACTGATATGTACACTTAAAAATGGTCAAAATGGTAAATTTTAGGTTATGTTTCTTTTACAATAATAAAAACATCACACTAATTCCCAGGAATCCTATTCCTAAGTATTTACTCAAGAGAAATAAATTATATATCCACTCAAAGACCTGTACTAGAATATTCATGGCAGCATTATTCAGAATAGCTAAAAACTGAAAACAACCTGAATTATCAACTGGTAAATGGAAAAATAAATTTTAGTATAGCCATACAATGGAGAATACTATTCAGCAATACAAAGGGAAGAAAAACCCTGATGCATCTCGAAGGCATTGTGCTAAATGAGAGAAATCAGACCTAGAAGAGTAAGAACTGTATATTTCATGTACATGAAATTCTCACAAAGGCAAGTAAATCTGTAGTGACAAGACAGATTAGTGGTTTCCAGGGCTGGGAGACAGAATGGGAGAGGTATTGCAAGGGGTATACGTCAACTTCTTGGGGTGGATAAAAATGTTCTCTGTTTTGTCTGTGGTATAGGTTACATGACTGTATACATTTGTCAAAACTCATCAAATAGTGGGTGTAAATTTGTGAATGTTAATGTATGTAAGTTATTATAATAAAATTTAAAACACACTACATCCAAACTGAAATCTTCCCATCAATCCTGTACTTCTTGTAAAGTAACAGGTACTTTTGTGGCTGCATTTCAGTGCCATGCAAAGACCTCTAGTCAGGGTGTGGGCGTCGGATTGCTCGCTGCCGCTTGCAGCTCCGCCGCGGTGGGAAGGGCAGGGCAGGGCAGGAAAACACCTGCACCATGACCACGGCCCGGTTCTCTGGTCCGCATCTCTCTGCACTTCAGTTTTCCCATCTGTAACATGAACAAATTGAGCCAAACCAGTCCTAGTGTCTTACGATCCTTCAGTTTATTTAGCCCCTAATCCAAACAGACCTTATTCAATATATACTCTGTTTAGAGACCACTAACTGTGGATCGTGTCAAAAAACAAAAAACAAAAAACAAAAAACAGGGTCCAGGGGCGCCTGGGTGGCTCAGATGGTTAAGCATCTGCCTTTAGCTCAGGTCATGATCCCAGGGTCCTGGGATCAAGCCCTGCATCAGGCTCCCTGCTCAGTGGGGAGTCTGCTTCTCCCTCTCCCTCTGCTTGCTGCTCCCCCTGCTTGTGCTCTCTCTCTGTGTCTGTCAAAATAAAAAAAAAAATCTTTAGAAAAAAAAAAACAGGGTCTGTTCTGAAAGCCTTCTAATTACAATATTAATATCTGTGACTGTCAGAGATAAGTGTGATTTATAATTCATACAGCCTTGTGCTCAATGCTATTGCCTCAAAACAGTTTGAAGAACCAGTGGTGGGTGTTGGTGGGAATGCAAGCTGGTGCAGCCACTCTGGAAAACAGTAAGGAGGTTCCTCAAACAGTTGAAAATAGAGCTACCATACGATCCAGCAATTGCACTACTGGGTATTTACCCCAAAGATACAAATGTAGGGATCCAAAGGGGTACGTGCACCCCCATGTTTAGAGCAGCAATGTCCACAATAGCCAAACTGTGGAAAGAGCCAAGATGTCCATCAACAGATGAATGGATAAAGAAGAGGTGGTGTATATATATATATACACACACACACACACACACACACACACACACACACACACACACACA
>NW_027397066.1:119989890-120192625 GCF_003265705.2 Callorhinus ursinus | reverse complement strand
TTAGCCTGGCGATGGGTATTAAAGAGGGCACGTTCTGCATGGAGCACTGGGTGTTATACACAAACAATGAATCACGGAACACTACATCCAAAACTAATGATATAATGTACGGTGATTAACATAACAATAAAAAAATTTAAAGAAAAAAAAACAGTGCTGGGAGCATAGGTTTCTTCTCACCTGCTCTGTTCCATCTTATATTCCTATAGGTTTTGCCACAGGCTCCATTCCTTCAACAGCATTATCTTTCTCTGACTACATCTCACGTCCAGAAGACCACAGCAGCATCCTCCACTTTGACAAGGATGAGGCTGAGAAGAGCTGCCGGGTGTTGATCATCGATGACTCCTTCTATGAAAAGGAGGAATTCTTTAGCGTTTCCCTGAGCCTGCCAGTGGGAGGGCGACTGGGAGCCCAGTTCCCCACCACCAGGGTGGTTATCCTGGCTGATCGTGGTGATGGTAAGTCCATTTCCTGCTTTCAACTCTTGGCATTAACTGTCTTCTTCTTACAGTGTCCTTCAACAGTTGAGAGACAAATCTCCCTTTAATTATCCGTTAAAGGAATAACGGGTGTTCCTCTTTCTCCAAAGGCTGTGCGTGGCTTGTCAAATGCATAGATATCACCAACACCAAAAACAAAATAGCAATTCAGGGAGATAAAATATTTGTGTATGACTTTACTTAAAAAAAAATAACCTAAAGAAGTGACCTAAGACTTAAAAAGAAGCCAAGAAGAGGACCAAAATTAAGTATCAAGCCCAGTATGATTTTCCTCGGTCTCCACTGCCCTTTCTACAAGAGGCACTTTCCCAAAAAAGAGAAAATGTGGGTCAAGCCAGGGGCAAGATCAGACTAGTTTATTACTAGTCTCAGACTGCTTCATCTCTCAAACGTGCCTCCATCAGGATTTGAGTGGCTGTGAGTTGCCGTGTTCAGATCTAGGCAAGATTAGACTGGCTGCTACCACAGACCCAAAATCAGGGTGACTGCTTTATGGCTACGCACAGAGCTTCCATGAAACCGAGAACGGTGCCAAGAGATAAACAGAGTCGGGGCTGGAGAGTGCACACACTCTAGCTGGTATGGCAGATGTGCTCCACGTTCCGGGGGACGTGATGTTTTTCTAGCAACCATAGAACAAAGGGAGATATGAGTGAAATTAGAAGTGGGTTTATTTGTTGATGTTGCGCCCTGTGGACAAAATCTCAGAGTTGTACAATAGACCAGTTTTGCTCCATTAAAAAGAAAAAAAAATCATCCTGGACTAAGTTCCATTCCAAAACGTATCACATATCAAGGGCTAAGAATAAGTATAGACCCTGAGCTCTAGGCTTCCTTCATTGTATACTTTTCTTTTCAAAAATTTCCCCATTAAAATTAAGAGAATGATTGTTTTCCTCAAATATGCATATGATTTTTCACTGTATGGAAATTTAGAATTTGTATTATCTCCTCTGCTAAGCCAAAGAGTTACTAGGAAGTGTCTACTAAGAATATCAATATTGATTATCCAATTTTTCTGGAAAAAGTAATGTTATTCATAGTCTTACATATAAATTATCTGTTGTCTTCCCAACAGAAGAAAAGGAAAATCTGAGTAAATTTACCTGTTTGAGACTCCAGAAAAATCTAATACCTCAAAGTCTATTTGATAAATATGAAGAGTCAGTAAAAAATGGGAACTGTCTGAAAGGAAAGAATGATAATATGGTGTTTGTGGTTTCTGAAGCTGAAATGAAAGATTAGATTGTTTTTAATATCGGGGTTATGATGAGGATTATGGCCAGAGCACCTAACTCTTATCGAGAGGTAGGGAAAGTTTGCTGGACTGAGTTCCAGAGACTGAGAAGTTCAGCACAAAAACAAGAATGGGAGGGACTTCTTAGATTATTCTACATACTTTTTTTCTTGGTAACTCTTTCCTTTTATAACCAATAACAGTTTTCTCTGGTGAGGAGGACTTCACATGAAAAGATTGAAATCTATAAAAATAAAGCTTCAATTTCCTTTTCCTTTCACTATGATACTTTTCCCTATCGCCAGAAAGAGTGATGTCAGTACAATCTGAATTTTTGTTTTTTGCTGGACCTAGTTATTGCTCCAAGTACACAAGTAAAAAAGCAGGGGGGTGGGGTGGGGAGAGGAAGAGAATCAGGAAGGGGAATGACAGAGTGCGGAAAGCTTGCACTGAGAGCATGGAGACTTGGATCCTGAACCTGGGCACCACTACCGCTCCAGGTGACCTTGGGCAGGTTGAGTTTTCTGGGGCTCAGTTTCCCAATTCATAAAATAAGGAGGTTTAAATGGGTGTTCTCTAGGGACACTTCTATCTCTAGAATTTGATGGTTCTTGAAGTCATTTTAAGATGAAGGCTTTAGTTAATTATTACTCATACCTATAAAATGAAGTATCCTGTAGAAGATTTGAGTGTTTTTTAAATAAAATTTTGTCATGAACTTAAAAACTTATGTTAAAATTTTACTCCTAAAAAGTCAGATAAAGAACAGAGCTAATCACTGAACTTGAGTGGTCATGTGATTCAGGTTATCCATTTTGTCTTCTATTTCTCCAAGGTTTCCCCCAGATAAATAAATTTCTATTGTTTGACTTATGCTATTTTTTCCTGCTTGCGTTCTAGGAGACCCCCAAAATAAAGCCATATAGTTTTCCATGCTCTAACATTTTCTAAGCATATAATGAGTTACATTTTGATAAGGAAGTACATTATAATCTCACCCACATATTTAGGAGGACATGTTTCTTAAGACTCATCCTGAAAAACTAAAGCAAATGTAAAGAATAAGAATGTCTGACCTTTAATGATTCTTTTTTTTCCCCCAATAAGAAGTGTGTTTCCTGCAACGTCTTTACCTAACTCTTTCTAAGAGTCTATCAAAAAACCAGAGTGTCCCCTAAAACTACAAACACCAGAGATGGTCATAAATGATTCAACAGACATCAGAGCTAAACAAGCAAATTCACAGGGCTCAACATGGACTACAACTTTGTTAGTGTGCTCAAAACTGAGTTTACTCTTGGAACCCCCTCACAGAAGAACTTGGACAGAACTTCCTAACCCAAATGTCAGTGTTTGTGTGTATAGTAAGAAATGAATGGCTGCCAAGGGGTTGGATATTCAAGTCCATTGGTCAGTGTGCTAAATGGATTAACGGCCCCCAAATAAATCCATGCCCGAATCCCTAAAATTCATTAGTACATTACCTTACTTGGGAAAGACTGTAGATGGGATTAAATTGGGGAGCCTGAGATGGATAGATTAGCCTGGATTATCCAAGTAGGCCCAATACAATCACAAAGGTCCTTATAAGAGAGAGGCAGGAGGATCAGTGAGAGAAAGTTGTGAGGATGGAACCACAGATGATCCGTGCTTTCTTCATTAATTCCCTGCATCTCCTGGTAATCCATTTTGGCTACATTTTTCTCTCTTTGACTGTGTTGTTTATATTTCAAGTAATAAACTTACATCTTTAAGTCATGGTGGCCACTGTTACAATCGACTGACTAATCAAATTCCAGTAGCAAAAGCCAGAAATGCCTGAGGTGAGTTTTGTTAGGGCCATGGCATTATATGAACAACAGAGTCATTATGTGAACAACAAAGTAAGATGAACTAAATGGGACTAACCTGTAGGGGTAACTGTACGCAGGAATGTTGCTAGGTGAACTGGGGAGACCCCGGGCCCTGAGGCCCAGACCCAGCGAGTCCCAAAGATGTTGCCGAAGGCCCTTGGTCTTATCACAAGAAAGAATTCAAAGACAGACACAACACAAGCAGGAAAGTTTATTAAGGCAAAATTATACTCTCAAGATGTGAGAGCAGGCAAGGGAGAGAGACAGAGACAGAGAGACAGAGAGGCAGAGAGAGATACACACCCCAAGGCTTGGGTTTCTATCTTTTATTGAAAATTGTTAACTAGGAGAGTAGAATATTCATTACTTGGGGCGGGGATTTCTGAGAGACGGGGTTTGGGGCCTTGTCTTCCTTGTTTGGTCAGGGAGTTCCAACCTGCCTTGTCAGCCTTCTTGGGCCTATCTGGGTTGATCTGACTTCCTGTGGCTTTGTTTTGGAGCACGGCCAGGCCTGGCCGCTGACTCTGCCAGTAGCTAGGCCAACTTCCTCTTTGCTGGCCTCCAGGCATCGTGTTAGACCCTAACAGCCTCTAACAGGAATGTGCAAAAATAAATAAAAGTCTTAGTATCTATTTCTTGAAGAAATATTTTCTCTTTGAGCACTGACATCTCCCCACTTACTTTTTACTTTAAGACCGTAGTAGTTTTCAATCTTCCCGTGTTTAGAACAGAGAAATGGTGAAACTCTCCAACGCCAAATATAAAAAGAAAAGGAAAAAAATAGAACAAAAAGGGAAGAAAATCAACACAAAGTCCAGTATATGATACAGTTGTTAACTTGCAGTATTATTTGAAATGATCTTAGTAGATACTTAAGTAATTAATTAATTCAAGAAACATTTACCGTGGCCTACTGTGCACTTAGTATAGGGCCACAAAGTCATAAGGGTCTTTCTCCTGCCTTCTATCACATCTGACTTGATCTCTAATTAGACTATTCTCAAACTCATGAAGGCTTTTGATTGGGGGAAAAAAATCATGTGCAAAAGTAATGGTGGAAGATTTTTAGTTCAGTATAAACAGTCTTAATCACTACACATTTTTCTGAGCAAGTCACTGTTAATAATTGCTGAATCCAGGAAGTTTGCATTCAGATCCTATAACATTTATTGAAAACTGAACACTTTGCTTAGCTTAAAAAACCCCAATACCCACTCGTTAACATATGTTCTTCTTAAAGGAGACTCTACATGGGCAGCGACCTTATAAGCAGGAAATTGTTTGATAAGTGTGGGATCTTAGCAACACCATCAAGCCACAGAACCAACTCTACCCCTGGGCAAATATGGCCAGGGGTCCTGGACCCTCTGGGTCCGTGGTCAGAATACTCTTCCTTTAATACAGCTGAAAATGGGCAGCCCATTCTTTCTTCTTCTGGCTGCTTTCTCTTTTCCGGGTTCCACACAGAGTGAACTTCAGCTAAAACAGTTTTGCTACAGATGCGACCATACTAATCTAGCCCCACTCTCCTGAGCAGCAGCCTGGTGACATTCCCTGTAGCCCAAGATTGACTCCACTGAGTCACTGCCCTAGGACATCCCAATCTCCATGGCCGGAATTAATGATATTTCCAAAAAGGTGTTCTGTAAAATTCTAAAGTGTGACTTCCTCCCCTTTTGGGTCCCCAGTGGGTGCTGATTTAGCAGGTGCCCTTGAATGACTACTACGGGTACTATTTCCACTTTAATCTATCTTTAGACTAAAGATAGTCAGAGATTTTGCGATTCATGATGCTAAAGTTTCCTTTGGAACTATTGTATCTTCTCGTTGAGAAAACATCCACAGTGCTATAGGCGTACCTAACCACATGATTATAATCTTTTGAAATACTGATGTGAAGCAATAATTCCTCTAATTCAGTTTTTAAGCATTAGACTTTTGTCAGACTCTAATGTGTAGTGTATCTCAGGTAGTAATATAGTTGTCATTTCAGTCAGGAATAAAAACAAGTGTCATACAAAATTGACAATTTGGGAAAATAGGGAGGAAAGTGCATGGTCTTTTTCCAAGGTTACGATTTTGTATGTAATTGGCCACAGTCTGGGCATTCGTTAAGTACCAATAGTGCTTTCTTTAATCAGACCTGTTACATCTATCATCTTGTAGCAAAAGCATGTTTTCTTTTGGCCAACTGGTGACACAGTATCCAGCAATCTAAAGATGTACTCAAGTAAGTCGAAGGAAAACTCTTTTTTCTAGCTAGAATTGGGATGAAATGGGTTTTGTTTGGTTTGGTTCGTTTGGGGTTTTTTAGATAATTTTTTTTAGTTGAAGTATAGTTGACAAACAATGTTACACTAGTTTCACAGCACAGTGATCTGACAACTCTATATGTTGTTACATTCATCACCAGCATAGCTACCATCGGTCACCGTACACGACTATTACAATACCAATGACCATATTCTCTGGACTGGACTGTACCTTTTCAGGGATGACATGTTTTCATTCTCTTTAGCTAGATTCTGAGAAATGTTTTGCTTCCTTAAACAGAGATCAAATATATCTTTGTCAAATGGGTCACCTACAGGAATACCTTTGTAAAGGCAACTACTGTGGAGTAACTCATAATAAATAAAATAAATTATGTAGAATAACATAAAAAATAAATCATACAGAAGCAGAGGCAACCTAACCTCCCAAGATCCTGGCCCTACCCTGCCACAGGAACCCTTATGAGAAACATCAGCTGCATGAGGGCAGACACCACAGAACACGGCCAATAAGTGTTAGCTGAAGGCATGGCAGGCTTCATCTGCATTCACTGGGCTTCGGACCCTAGCTTCCAGGGATAGTGCCAGGACAGGCGGAAACTGATGACACTTGTTAATTAACAAATTGTGTCTGTTTTATATATAAACACTTACAGCAGGTTTCTGCTTTTCTAACGAGGATGTTTCTTTCTGTTTTTAACATGTGCTTTATAACCTTATAATCTACGGGTTGCTTGGGTGGCTTAGCCGTTAAGCCTCTGCCTCCGGCTCAGGGCATGGTCCCGGGGTCCTGGGATCGAGCCCCACGGCGGGCTCCCTGCTCCGCGGGGGGTCTGCTTCTCCCCCTGCTTGTGCTCGCTCTCTCTCTCTGTGACAAATAAAATCTTAAAAAAAAAAAAAGAAAAGAAAACTTATAATCTGCTACAAAAAAAGAATTGATGTCCAATTTCAGAGAAGGCTGTTAGTTTTGTCCTGAGGCAATAAGATTTGTATAACATGCATAAAATGTGCCTGTAAAGATTGCCAGCTAGATTAGTATCTTTATCATTAAATGGATAGCTAACAGGATAATGACAGATTTAAGAAAACATTGTAAAGAAAAATGGCACATAAACCAAGTGTCATTTTGGTGAATTCAGCACACCCAACTTTTTTTTTTAATGGGGTTAATACTGTTGCATGGACCAAGATAAACTTCAACACATAAATGTTTTTAAAACTTGAAAGACACATTGTGGTGCTATAAAACCAAGGAACCATTCAGAAGAAAGAGCATCGCTATGCTTTATAGGGCTTTTCATAGGGCAATACAATTGCCACAGGCTTCACAAGTAGAAAAAAATTTACTTCAGTTCTTATTCTTAAACTCGGGTGCCAAGTTCACTTTTTGCAGCTTAAAGTTTCGTAAGATGTATTTTGGTTATTTTGCACCGATTGCCGCTGTTGGCTTGCACATATCTTTCTGGGTGTGCTTGCTGCATTTGACATGGTGACCCCTCACCTTCTCACTACTCTCTGCTCTTGATTTCCCTGGTTCTCTTCCTCTTTTGCCATCGGTCCTTTTTTTCCTCCCTCCCTCCCTCCTTCCCTCCCTCCCTCCCTTCCTTCCTTCCTCCCTCCTTCCTTCCTTCCTTCCTCCCTCCTTCCTTCCTTCCTCCCTCCCGCCCTCGCTTCCTTCCTTCCTTCCTTCCTCCCTCCCTCCTTCCTTCCTTCCTTCCTCCCTCCCTCCTTCCTCCCTCCCTCCCTCCCTTCCTTCCTTCCTTCCTCCCTCCCTCCCTCGCTTCCTTCCTTCCTTCCTCCCCCTCTCGCTTCCTTTCTTTTTCTTTCTTTTCTTTTTTGTCTTTTTGAGCTCTTTCCTTTCTGCCAGTCTCCCTAAGGGTTGATGCTCCCACTACAATTCTCTTTATTCATCTATATGGATGATTATATCATCTATTACAGGATGGACTCCAACTTATGTGCTTACACTCTCAAATCTTATCTCCAGCCCTGACCTGATTCTTGAACTCCAGATTCACACATTAAAGCCTTTCTAGACCTATTTACTTGGATATCCCATCATTTTGCCCTCTCTCACCCCCAGTAGAGACTAGTTCCCCTCCTATATTCCCAACTAAGTTATTGACAGCCCCACTCCCACATTCCCAGGGCATCATCCTGAAGCCCCCTGCATCCAACCACTGCGTGCTGCTCAGGGGACTTAACACATTCATCTCCCACTTCCACCCTAATACTAGTGCATAGTTCAAACCATGTTCATGTCTCACCTGGATAATTGTAATAGCTTCCTAACTGGTAGCCTTAACTCTTCCTTAAATCTGTTGCTCACACCGAAGGTAGACAGATGTAGAGACAACAACAATAACAACACCAAAACCAACCACCTTTCCACTGTTTAAAATTGGTTCCCACATGATATAGAGTCTAAAAAGTAAAGACCCATCTGCTTCAAATGGATCCAAGTCCCTGCTGCATCTGGCTTCTACCTTCCTCTCTAATTCCTTCCCGACATCCCTTTATTCTCATCTCATACATCACTAAGAAATAAATGCTTGTATTTCTCCCCAGACACTGGGCTTCTTCAGTCTTATATGACTTTTTCCATATTAGTCACTCTGAAACATTCCTCCCCCCTCTCCCATTGGTCCATTCTTGTTCGACCTTCCCTAGATCTTTCAGATCTAGCTTTATTTCTCCCAATGCTCTTCCTCTGAGCCTTGAGGCTGGTTTCTTCTTTTGTCAAAGCACTCAGGGGTTAGCTAATTGAAATTGGTGTGGCTGCCCTCTCATACCAAAAATACCTCAACGACAAATAAATGGGTATTTCTCTACATCCCCATAGTGCCACGGTGCTTAGAGCACAGAGAGGATGCTCAGTAGATGTTCAACTGAACAACAACAAAAAAAAAATTGAATTTGACCACATGAAGCCTGACATTAAAGAATTAATATTGACTCATAGGCATCACCTCTTTCTTTTCTAAGAATTCAGAAATCATTTTAAATAAGCTATTCTAGATTTTTTTTTCTAGAGATTACACTTACCAGGTTGCTTCTAGATTTTATTTTCTCTGCTGAGGCAACTGAAAAAAAACATTTTCCTATCTTCCATCTTTTGACATCTATCTTGTCCTGAGTGGTTTCTCCAAGTTTACCAATAGTGTTTCTGTCACTTCATCTGCAAGTCCCTTTTGGACCTTGTCATGAAATTTCTCTGAATCTGGACATTGAATTAATTTTAAATGATGGTCATATCTCTTTTGAGAGCTTCACTTCCCAACTTGTCATATTCCTTTTCCCTATTTCCATTTAAAGAGCGTTCTCTTTGAAAGGAGATAAAAACACATCTATGGCTGTGGAATCAATTTAATGTAAGTATGATGTGGTCAAAGCATCATACTCTCCTAACTGCCCACCCTTAAGGATTACTGCTTTAAGAACTGTCTCAGTTCTTTAGACAGAGCGAGGCCAAAGAGAACTAGAGATACTGCTGGGAGTAGAGGAGCTGTTTCCTCTATTTCAACAAATCCCCTGATGCTCAGTATACAGAGCATCCCAGAAGAGTTTCATGAGTTTTCCTCTGACACCATCCTCCTCTCACATCTTGTATCTGACTATATTCATAGAGACTTGATCCATTTTTTTCTCTGCACAGCACTGTAAGTGACCCAAATGTTTTCCCTTTCTTACCTCTTGCCCTTCCCTGATACCATACAGAATACGTTCTGTGCTAAAAAATCAGATCACTTTGTCCCAACTTTTTTTAAAAGAAAACCTTTGTAATAAGTTCAAAATATATCAGAAGTGAGTTAAAATTATCCATTTGACAAATTCTTAAGTACTTATTATATCCTAGCCTCTGTGTCACTAAGGGTGCAAAGACACTTGGACTATGGTCACTAACCTTGAAAAGTTTGTATGTTTCTAAGAAAAATACAGAACAAGGTGTGAGCTTGTTAGCTTTAACATTTTAACTTTTCCCAAAATTCATAAATCGGGAGAAGGAGTTCTAAGGAAACCATTTGGGAAGTAATGTGTGTCATGTGCAATGTGGAGGACACAGTGAATGGAGGTCTGGCTTTACCTGGAACATCACAAAGTAGGAGACAGACTGGTTGGCTGCTCTGATGGATGAGCAAAAAAGAGGGGCTGCATCAGGGATTAGGCAATATTCCTAGAGTTGATCAAGGCAACGGTGGCAGGAGGGTTGCCGTGGACCAAATGTGAGCCTCGCACGCAAGAGAGAACGGGAATGAACTTGTCTTAGGGCTTGTCTAAAAGCGCCATCTAGAGGGGTGAACGATCCTCAGCAGAAGTATTGTCAACGCTAATAGGTTGAGGGAGGATTAAGTGACCAGCAAGAATAGAGAGGCATCATCCTCAAGAGAGCAACAGATGAGAAATATCCAACTATGGGAGTGTGGGGTCTCCACAGAACACACAAAAGTGCCCATGAGAAACAGAATCCGTTTTCTTCCATCATCTAAGACCAGAGAGTGTGATCACCATGATAATACCTACCAAGAAAAATCTTCCCTGCTCCTCTTGCCTCTCCTCCCTCTTTCCTGTCCCAAGCTCAGAGGTATCAGAAACATTCATCAGCAGCAGTAGGGAGATGGTGTGAAAGGTCTTGGCAAGAAGAAAAGAGAGGATCTCCCTCCCCTTCTCTGAGTGCAGGCCTCCCACCGGCGGGACACCCGAGGTGAACCAATAGCAAGTGTGGCCCATCATCGCAAGTATAGAGGTATTCAAAATGTTAGGAAGCATGGGGTAAAGAATGCCTAATTTCTTGAGGGAGTTCCCAAAGCAGGTAACTCTTAATCACAGCCTTAAAGAATGAGTAGAAATGTGTGAAATTGGGACTTTGGGAAGAGAGTTCCAGCTCAGAGAACATCACCAGCAACAATGGAGGCCCCTAAACACATGATGTGTTGGGTACATGGTGAGCTGTTTGGTGCAACAGGGCACAGGGCCAGTTGTGGTGCCCAGTGATTCCAGAAAAAATGGACTCCAGTCAGATAAGGAGAGCGGTCTTGTACACCATGGTAAAACTTACAGTAGTAAAACATTCCCCAGCATTAAGAAATCTACTAACATACATCCTGAGCAGATAATACTTATTAACTTGATTTCCACCTTCCAGAGTTTTTAAATTTAACTCAGATATGCTTCTGTATTGCATTATGCTTGCAAAGGTGTCATATCTATGATGTTAAATTTCCATTTACCATCTCGGGGGTCGTGCCTTCGTGGGGAAGCTGCTTCCTGGTGTTTACATTTTTTTGCCTCCAGATTTCACAGTCAAAACAAACATTCGTTTCAAACCTTTTCATGGCAGCACATCTAGTATACCAGCTAGACCTTGTACAAGGTTTAAGAAGTCAGCTAAGTTCATAGGCGACTTCCTGAAACACAGAGAACTAGATACAAACAGGGATGCCCATAAAAATCCCAACTTTCTCATTGTCAGACTCCCCCCCTTCAGGAGATGTACGCTACTCTTGCACCTGCCCCCCCAAAGTCTGAGGCCCACTCAGGCTGTCTCCAACCTTCTCTTTCTAATGAGCCCCTTCTCTGCCTCCAGGGAAGCATTTCTGGCACCTCAGCTGATGGGACCCTGCCTCCCCCCAGCATTTCTGTCCATCCCTGTGATCAACAAATGTCATGAGAAAGGGAAGAGAAGCAGTCCCCGAATTCAGAACCCCGGTTGGACTGTCCCCCAACATAAAGAGCAACTTCTCCCGAGAAGAAGCCTTCTAAATTGCCCGCCATCTTTTCCCAAATAATAGCTGACGTGTCTGAGTTACAGCTAGTTTTCCCCCATAGGGAAATTTCTTTATACGACAGAAATCTCTTGAAACGGAAAAATGAATAGAATTCTAACCAATCTTATCTCACTGCACCTCCAGGAGTCACATTTGTGACATGGTGTGTGTGTGTGTGTGTTGTTGTTGTTGTTGTTGTTGTTTTTTCTCCTCGAGCCTGTGGAATCTGTCAAGTCTGATGATTGTGACAAACACCCAGGGTCGCAGGAGCCAACGAGATAGTTGGCCTGGAGGGCTGAAGTATTCTTAGTCTGTCCTGCGATGCCTCCCTAGAGCCTACCCTGCGTTTCGGGGGTGCCGAGTATCGTGTCGAGGAAAGGGCTGGCTCCGTGGAGATCTGTGTCTGGAGGACAGGCCCTGACCTTTCCCAAGCGTCGTCTGTCACTGTGCGCTCCGGGAAGACAGAGCCAGCAGCAGCAGAAGGTGAGAGGGCCATTTAAAAATTATATCGTTATCAAGATATACGTATAGGGTGGTGTCTAGTCTATCAAATGTAGTATGCCTGGTCTTTGTTGACAGACCTTGATTTTAAGTTTCTCCTACCTGAGCACATAAATGGTCTGCATATGTAATGACTTCTGCTCTTTATATAATAAATAGACTACTCAAACAGTAACCTTTAGGATTCATTCATTACCCACTGGCTTGTCAGGGACCCAAATTAATTTTCCAGAGTTCAGAATATTTGTAGATACTGTAAGCTGCTCAAAACAGTATTTTAGACCAAGGTACCCTTTTAATGGCTGAGCAAGGCCCCTCTCCTGGGAAAGTCCAGGCCCCTGTTAAGACCCTAGAAGAATAGGAGGTTTGCACTCGGACTCAGGCGTCTTCCTTGGCTTCAAGCAGCATGTCCTCATGTCCCACTCATCTTTGCCTCTCTTGATAGGGACAATCAAGGCCTGGCCATAAGAGGAACTAGGCAGTTCTGAATAACACTTCCTCTGGGGAGCCTATCAGCTGTTTTACCAAAAAATAACCCCAAAAGCAAAGAGGAATTCAACAGGAAGAGAAGGGGAAATCTCCACTTACATTGATACCCACATTTTCTCAGTGGCAAATGAGACCTTTTAGTCTTCTGGGTTATGGGCGATCAGTTAGTTCAGGACTAGCATCATCTATATCCAAGACAGTGAGAATATTTTAAGAGAAAAGCACAAATCCTGCAAATAAAACCCAACAATATAGAAGCCTATACTAACTAATGAGGCATAAAGAGAGTAAAATAAGCATTTACCTCTGAAAATGCAAACCCAGTTTCAGCATGTACCCAGAAAGTTAAGGGAAATAAAGACAGCCAATTGGGTTTAGAGCACAGTGCTTGCTTTTGGAACAATTCACAGGTTATAACCCTCCAGTGACTGTATCATAGCATATGGTACATGAAACTAGTAATGATGCTTACAAGTAATTTTTTTGCTTTTTTTTTCTTTTCTTTCTTTTTCTTAATTTTCAGAGAAGATCATTTTTTACTCTCTGTTTGTGGAAACGAAAATAAATAGACTAATTGGCTCATTGGGCTTTTTGGCTTCTGGTTGGGAAAATAAATTCGAATTCATTTATTTTTTTTACAATTTATTTTTTTTAAGATTTTTATTTATTTACTTGACAGAGAGAGAGAGAGAGAGAGAGAGAGAGCACAAGCAGGGGGAGCGGCAGAGGGAGAGGGAGAAGCAGGCTCCCCAGTGAGCAGGGAGCCCGGCACGGGGCTCGATCCCAGGACTCTGGCATTATGACCCAAGCCGAATACTGACACTTAACCGACTGAGCCCCTCGAGTTCATTTAGATAAATCCCCTTGCACACAAGTAGTGACCCTTCCGCTAGCTCTCAGGTAGGGATGGACTAATAGAAGTAATGCATCTGCTCAGCTTGGTTAATTCACAATGATAATTATGCATACGTGGTTAACTATATCATTATAACTTGTTACATAAATCATAATTATAATTTCTTTGTACCAGATGCCTACTATTTGCCAGACTCCGTGCTAGAATCCTTGCTGTATTATCACGAATCATCTTAGCAACCTTGTAAAATAGCAATACTTATCCCCATTTTGCAGTTAAAGAAACTGAGACTCAAGGAGGTTAAATAGTTTGTACAAGTAAGCAATGGACTCAAGATCCAAACCACAGTGAGGAAGATCCCAAGGTCTCTCTCCCTTACTCTCTGCCTTGGCAGTTTTCAGTGTAATCTTGTTTTGTTTTTCTTAACATAATTATTTAATGGCTCTTTTAAAAAATATCTTCATGGGCGCCTGGGTGGCTCAGTCGGTTAAGCATCTGACTTTGGCTCAGGTCATGATCCGGAGTCGGGCTCTATGCTGGGCTTGGAGTCTACCTGTCCCTCCCCCCCCACCCCCGCTTGTGCTCTGTCTCTCTCATGAATAAATAAAATCTTAAAAAAATATATCTTTGCAACAATCTCAAACTTACAGAAAAGCGACAAGTACAGTGAAAAAACACTTTTTTTCCTGAACCATTGAGAGCAAGTTGTCAATAAATTTGGAATCATCTGTGAAAACTTAGAATGCCATTTCTACAAAGACATTCTCCTCTGTGACCACAATGCAAGCATGAAATCAGGAACTTAACCTGATACATAACTTAACCTGGTACACAGTCCAATCCTCAGACCTCATTTGAGATCCACCATGTGTTGCCCAGTCAATTCTCTACAGCAAAAGAGTCCAGTTGAGACTCCCATTCTATTTAGTTGTCATGTCTGTTGAGTTTCCTTCAACCTGAAAATAGTTCCTTGTCTTTCCTTGACTTTCATGACCTTGATATTTTGAAGATTACCAGGTTTGGTAGCATGTAAAATATCCCCCAGCTTGGGCTTGTCTGATGTTTCCTTATAATTAGATTCAGGCTCTGCATCTTTGGCAGGAATGTTTGCAGAGATGACAACAGTGTTCTCGTTGGAGTCTATCAAATGGCACACAGTTTCCATTTATCCCATCAATGGTGGTGTTAACTTTGATCACTTGGTTAAGGTGGTATCTGCCAGGTTTCTCCACTATGAAGTTGGTTTTCTTCCTTTACAATAAATAAATATTTTATGGAGAGATGCCTTGAGACAATATAAATATTCTGTTCCTTGATTAGCATATTTATTTATATCACTTATGGTTTTTTATTTTACTCCTTTGGTTATAATTTATTGCTATCATTACATTTGATGACTTTTTAAATAAGTAGTAAAGAAGCTATAGGATCAGGTGACCCAACTTACAAAATAATTAATAACCCAGAAAGCAGCAGAAACTCCATGCCTTAGTAAAACCAAGCAGAATGTGGTAAGATTAACCAAATATCTGGCAAAAGTGAATGAGTGAAACCTAATGAAAATAAAATTCATGATAGAGACCGTAAGAATTAAAAATTTAAAATGTGAAGTTCTTTAATACAAATTGAAGTTTCCTTCAGAGAGCCTTCAGTCTATCAGTGAGATTTTTGTGGAAGTGCTTGGAAGCTGATGTGCTCAGTCTCAACATGGAGAGCCTGGATGGGGACGGCCCATGTTCATGGATAAGTGACTCTCATGGCATTTGGTAGAATATGGTAACTTGCCCTTTCTGGGCATTGAGCCCACAAAATATGATTCTGAGGGTGCTGTGTACAGAAGAGAATGCTATCTTTCTCTGAAGGAAATTTTTCTCTGAAGGAAAACTTATGACAATGAATCCTACAGTCTCACTCTTGACTTTGCCTTTCCCACTAGCTGGAATAGATTATATTGGCATCAGCCGAAATCTTGCCTTTGCTCCGGGAGTGCATCTGCAGATATTCCAAGTGACCATCCTTGATGACCTGGGACAGCCCATCTTGGAGGGCCCAGAGAGGTTTGAATTAGTTCTCCAGATGCCAGTGGGTGCAGTGCTTGGAGAACCACATAAAACCACCATTTTCATCAATGATGCCATCTGACTGTAAGCAGAGTGCTTGTAGTTCATTTGACTGAAAGACTTTAAGGACTTAAACACCCAAAAGACATCTCTTAACAACAGAATGAAACTGTACATATCCAGAACTTAGCAACTCTGAGATATCATGATATTGTACTGTCATTGTGTTATATATATTCTGGTGATATGTGCAAATAGAGTTTATGTGACTGTATGGATATATATAGAGAGAGAGACACGTATACAGAGAAAGGATTGAGCCCAGAAAGGATTAGGCTGCGCTCTTGTTTTCCTTTTCTTATTTTCTTTTACTTTGTTTCTGAAGCTAGTGAAAGCTATTGTCCCAATTAAATCAAAAGTTAAGAACAAAAGGGTCAGCTTCTTTTTGCCAATTGATGCTAGACATGAAGCACCTTTCAACTATATACATACTGTCACCCTCTTTCAGTGTTTCAGGTTATTGTGATTAAGAGTTCCCTAACTGAAATTTGCAGAGAAGCCCAAAGCTCCTTTTTGCCAATTGTTCAATTTTCCTCCACAAGTCTTACTCAGGGCCACTTAGGTAGGGAAATTCTTTCATCAGCTGTCACTTCCTTTGCAAATTCCTTTATAAAAGAGGATAAAAAAATAAAATTATTTTTAAAAATGCAAGTATCATGAAGAAGAAAGAAAAGTTGAAGAGTTGCATAAGCCCCAAACTGCCCAATTCGTTCTTAACTAAGTTTAAGTTGACTATATAAATACCATCAGCATGCCTCAGCTAATACCACATAAATCAGAGTTTCCAAATTATTTTGAAAAACGCATCTTCATTCTGGTCATTATCGTTTAGGTATTTCTTATGCAAATCCGTTTTTTTTTTCTTCTAATTCTTTAAATTTGTGTTTCAGACATGACTTAACCTATTCACAAGCCAACATAGCACATGATAAAAACGACTTAAAAAAAAAAACAACCTTTCAAGAAGGCTTCCCCACAGATACTGAAGAGGGGACAAGAAGGGCCTTGGCTCCCATGCAGTCTGCATATATAGGCAGCCTATCTATCATCAGCCTGGGTTTTGCTTCCTTGCTGGGCAGTGTCAGCTTCCCTAACCAGAGAGATCTTTCCAAGCTACTTTGCAACTCTTGACCTCACTTCCCCTTCTATAAAATGAGAAATCTGACCTCGATTTCCAGTTCTAATTCCTGTCTGAGTACTTATCTACCAACAGAAAATCACCTTCCTTCATCTTATAATTTACCCAGCTACCAGGATCAAAATTCTTTTAAACTCGGGACACCTGGCTGGCTCAGTCAGTGGAGGATGTGACTCTTGATCTTGGGGTTGTGAGTTCAAGCCCCATGCTGGGTATAGAGATAACTTAAAAATAAAATCTTAAAAAAAAAATCTTTTAAACTCAATTCAATTCAACAGATATTTATTGGGCTTCTCCAACATGTGAGAAAGCTATGGACCCTTCACAAATGTTAAAAAAAAAAAAATGAAAAAAACTACATATTGGCCAGGATAACTCTCAGATACATCCAACAGTCCCCAAATAAAGCAACCATCCTGAATTTCCCGCTAAGTACCACTGTACCCGGGAAAAATCCACATTGCCAGCTTTGTCAAGAAAGCCACAGAGGATTTGGTTTTGAACCTGAAATTAATCCCAGTCTTTCGGTGTTTTTCAGACAATCCTTCTCTCTCACTCTCTTGTCCTGTCTTTTGTTAAGGAGCTCCATCAGAAGAATGCAGTGTTTATGCATACATCTTTTTTCCTGGGTGACATTACCAACAGTGCTTTCTGTGAAGTCTGTTTCATTCCCAATTTCCTCCCAGAAAGACATGTCAGGGAAGCAAAACTACTTTTTTTTTTTTTTTTTTGGCTTCTAGGATAAAACCCAGTGTATTCTAGATATGACTTTAATTGTACTAAATGAATGTACATACTGAATGAAAGTGATCTAGAGGTCTAAAGGAGTGAAAAATACCCAATTTCCTACCAAGAATGGACTGACACACTATGAAAAATTGGGCTCATTTTCATTCCTCACGTATTCCTCTCTCGTGCTAACACTTTTATGGAATAAAAAGTATATACATTTTTTTCTCATTAATACTTCAGCTTTCCAGGCACCTGGGTGGCACGGTCAGTTCAGGAACAGACTTGCTTTCTGCTCTGGCCATGATCTCGGGGTCATGGGATCGAGCCCTCCGTCGGACTCTGTTGTGAGCTGAGTCTGCTTAAGTTTCCCTCTCCCTCTGCCCCTCCCTTCCATGCTCTTTCTCTCTCTCTCTCTCTCTCTCTTTCTTAAATAAATAAATAAATCTTTAAAAAAATACTCCCATTTTCTTAGGGATTTAGAAAGCATCATGGAGATATACCAGATGCCCCATGATGTCACTACTACTGAATAAACTATAAATGGAAAGGTGTTGTACATTTTATTCTAGTATCCAGGGCCCGGTTTAAGGAGCCTATTTACAGGGTGAATGAAAAACACAAGCAGCCAAGGGCAGTCATTTACTGAAGTGGAGGAGACACCAAGCGTAAGTCCTTCATGCACGGCTGTACCCACCAGGGCTCAGCCCAGGTGATGATGGCCCATAAGGGACAGCCCGACACTGATGACTCCACAATGCATTTTCTACCAGGCAAGCATTCTAAAATTTTTTGCCACAAGGCACTACAATGTTGTACTTCCTAACCCTATTATAATAGTGAATAATGATAAGCAACCTAAATGGCCCATACAAAGGAAATTGTTAATTGAATTGTGGGATATCTACTTGATAGAATAGTATGAATTCTAGATTACCAGTGATCATGTTGCTATTGCAACCTTTAAAAATATGGAAAAGAGTAAAAGGACATGCCTGGAAAAGATAATAACTTTGTGTTAGGGTCAGGAGATTATCAGCCTTTTTTTTTTCCAAACTTACTCTATGTTATATTGCTAAATATATGTTCAAGAGCAAGTTTTTACTATTTATGAAATTAAGGAAATGAAGCAGGTTATAATGACCTCACTCTGTTATATTACCACAACTTATGACAGAGTCAAATGGGGTCCCTTGGGAACATTAGCCCTGACTTTAGAAAAATGAGCTGGATATGAAGAGGTATCACCAAAACTAAATACAATAAAAGTGAAAATAAAAGGAAAAGGTAAGCAGGATTGAGAAACGGGGCTTCACCAAATGCGTCTCTAAATATGATGAGGTAGAGACAAGGAAACAAAACAGAGTTTGACAGGTGTAGTAGGCTGAAAATGGCCTCCAAAGAATTCAGGTCTTCCTAGAATGTATGAATTTCACTTACCTGAAAAAAGGATCTTGGCACATGAAATTAAATTAAGGATCTCGAGATGGAAAGACTCTCCAGGGTGGGCCCTAACTCACCATAATCACAAGCATCCTCATAAGAGAGAGTTGATGGAGATCACACATAGAAGAGAAAAGATTGGGTGATGGGGCCACAAGCCCAGGGAGCCTGGCAGCCACCCGAGCTGGGAGAGGCCAGAAGTGGATCCCCCTCTAGAGCCCCTGGGAAAAGTGAGCCCTGCCATCATCTAGACTTTGTCCCGGCGAAACTGATTTCAGACTTCTACACTTGTATCCCTCTGTAAGTCAAATTTATAATGCTCAGATGAAGGGCAAGTGATCTTCATGCCCTTGAAAGGGTATTTTCAGAGCAGGGACATATATGCAGCTGTCTTCCTTTCTCTTTACTCATTCACCAGTCTCTCTTGACCTGAGGTTGGCGGTGTCACTTGAAGGACCAGTGCCTCAGACCCTTCCATTCTTAGTATGGTGGCATATCTTGACACTATGATATGTCAACTGAATCCAGTTGAGAGCAAACACAAATACGCTGGACTTGGTACAAAGCCCTGTTCTTTGACTCTACAATGGAATATCAATTTTAAAAAAATGATAGGCAGCCAGAAATCATCACAAAATCTTGCCTCTTCCACCCCACCCCCACACTTATAATGTTAAACTAGGAATTTGAGCTCAAAATTACAACCCCCAAAGAAGTCTACCATAATTTTGTGTTAAGAATATTTTATTGTAAAAAAAAAAAAGAATATTTTATTGTACGTCCTTAAAAATTGGTGATTCATGCAGTGACTCTCTACTAGCCAAAAAATTTAATTAACCAGAACTACTCAACCACCTTTCCAGAACCTCAGCAGTTTGCTTACTGTTCTTAATATGGTCTATTTGTTTGGTAAATGTTAGGAAGCATGAAAAAAAAACCAGTTTGCTTCTATAAAAGATAAGCACTGTGGATGCGATAGTGTTCTGTAAGGAAACAAGATTGGGGTGTTGTCCATAATGCCTCATTTCCTTACTGTGAATAGCACTAAGCACCCGCATAAATGACTGAATGCAGATTATGCATTTGACATTCCTAAAAACATCTTCAGTAAAAGAAAGGTCGAGCCTATGTCATGTTACTCTTTTTATGTCCAGCACCTGGCACTACACCTGGCACATAGGATTGTGTTTCAAGATTACAAATAAATGAGCAAATAAATTGATGACCCAAGCATATGACTAAAGTGCTCTTCTTCCTAAAGGAATTTTTACTGGATCGAGGTCCCAGCAGGAAAGTCATGGCACACTCAAAAGTATTTAACTGGAGAGTGTTCACTGAGGGGAATATTGCAGAGGTGTGGGCAGGATTAAGGGAACCAAAAGGGGTGCAGAAGGGACCAGGGACAACGACAACTAGGAGTCATCACCACCATGAGGCCTGAGGGGAAAGCACAGAGCGGTGACCAAAGCCTCAAAAGGAGAGTAGCTGGAACCCCATGGAGAGAGGAGCCAACCGAAGGAGCCGTATATGCAGGGCGAGCCGGGGAATCAGTATCCTAAGCTCTCTGCTCCTACACCCTGCTCTCCTGCGGGCACTTCCCATCAGGCAAATCCAACAGGAGGCCAGAGGGAAAGGGAGCTCAGTGGCCGTGCTCCACTGGAATCACCTCCTCAGGCATCAGAGAAGCCGGGACAGTGCATCTGGGGGAGACAGACGGAGACGATAACCAGTTCCCAGGTGAACTGGATGGACAGCCTCAACAGGACGTACGGGCCTCCGAGTCTGAGGAAGCTCAGCTCACCATTCCCGGGCGGGTGTTCTACACCCAAATCTGAAGGACAAAGGGACAACGAAGGCAATAAACTAAGAACTACAGTTTCTTCGGTACAGTCACTTCAGGGTTGTCAGTAAACATCGCAGAGCGGGACACTGAGATAATCTAACGGCAAATATGGCAAATACGCTGGGACCACATATGGCCTATTTTGCTGTTTTGGAAATGATGTTTGTATATCTCTGTTTCAGATGGCCAAAGCTATTGTGTACATTGAAAGAAACCAATAGCGTCACACATATCACCTCCCCAGCTGTGCCCCAAGTGATGTCTCTTCTCATCGACGATGACACATCTGCCACCAAAAACAAAAACAGACCTCTCCTGGCTTCCCACTAGTGTGTATGACCGTAGGACACATTTTCCAGTGCTCTGCTCATCCCAGCACACGTCAGTCCTCAGACTAGTCACTTGCCCTCCGAGCTAACAGATCCACAGCTATCACGTAGACAAAAATCTGTGAGCCTCCTATTTTAGCTGACTCTTACTTCTCTATAATCGGAAATCCTTTAAGGCTCGAATTACTTTAAAACCTTGATGCCGGGGTTTCAGTCTGTAAATAGATACCGATTCTTCTCAAGTTGGAGTGTGGGTGCTTCCCAATGGGCACCTGCCTGGGTGCCAGCGTGTGCCAAACCAGCTCGTGATGTGAAATTTGATGCATCTCCCTCAAGCATTAGTGATATGTATTTGAAATATTTTAATGAAAACAAATATAGTACCGATGACAATAGAAAATTTTCCTTACTGAGACAAGCCACAGATTTTAAAGTGTTTGGTCATTTCAGCTTCTTGCTCAGCTCCCCAGGGTAACATGTTTGTGGCCTTTTTGCAGTCAGAGCTACTGGCTGTAAAAACATGTAATCCACACAGACATAACCTAAAAGAATGCATCTTTCTCGGCCACTTTTTAAAATCTCATTTTAGGCCCAAATCTTCCAGTTACGAGAAGACAAGAGCCATCTGCTCAGCCGAGAGCATTAATGACACCCTGACCCTGTGTGGCTGGCTGGCCGCAGCTCCCAGCACCAGTGACAGGGACCTCCGGAATCGGATGCAACCCTTTCTTCACCGACACAAAATCAATCACACTTGACCCCATCTATGTCCAAGCCAGCTCAAGGCTACCGTGTGCAGCTCGAGCTGTCTCTACCGCTGGTGATGGGGGGCTTGCACTTCTGAGTCCAGTTGTCATCGTAAACAAAGACGGGCACTGGTAGTAGCCCAATGGGAAATTCCTTGGCACAAGGGCTGCAAAATTAAAAGAGAAAATTAGAACTGCTTGAAACCTGCTGAAGTTGGTCCCTGTCACATTCATTCTTTACCGCTGAAATAACATGATTTCTGATATATGTAAAATATCTAAGAGTACAATAAACCAGATTTGGGGGCAGGGATTTTTTTTACGCCCATTTTGCATTTTTTTCTGTACTATAATGAGACAAATGGAAAATAAATGGGTTTTTTTTTAAACTTTCCAAAAAAGAAACCCTCGTGCACTGTTAGTTTGAATATAAATTGGTGCAGCCACTGCGGAAAATAGTATGGAAGTTCCTCAAAAAATTAAAAATAGAAATGCCATACAATCCAGTAATTCCACCACTGGGTATTTACCCAAAGGAAATGAAAACACTGATTCAAAGATATATGTATCCCTATATTCATTGCAGCATTATTTACAATAGCCAAGAAATGGAGGCAACCTAAGTGTCCATCCATGGACAAATGGATAAAGAAGATTCCACGGACGCCTGGGTGGCTGAGTTGGTTAAGCATCTGCCTTTGGCTCAGGTCATGATCTCGAGATCCTGGGATTGAGCCCCGCATCAGGTTCCCTGCTCACTGAGGAGTTTTCTTCTCCCTCTCCCTCTCCGCCTGCCTCTGCCTCTCCCCAGCTTGTGCTCGTTCTCTTGCTCTCCCGCTCGCTCGCTCGCTCGCTCTCAAATAAATAAAATCTTTAAAAATAAATTTAAGTAAATAAATTCTTAAAAAAAATTCCACATACAGTGGAATATTAGTCAGCCATAAAAAAGAAGGAGATCATGCCATTTGCGACAACATGGATGAACCTACAGGGCATTATGCTAAGTGAAATAATTCAGACAGAGAAAGACAAAGGCCATATGATTTCACTTATATGTGGAATCTAAAAAACAAAGCAAATAAAAATCAAAATAGACTCATAAGTACAGAGAACAAACTGGTCGTTGCCAGAGGGAAGGGAGTGGGGGGATGGGTGAAATAGGTGAAGGGGATTAAGAGGTACACACTTTCAGTTCTAACATAAATAAGTCACAGAGATGAAAAGTACAGCATAAGGGGTATAGTCAATAATATAATAATGTTGTATGGTGACAGACGCTAACTACTTACATGGTGAGCAATGTAAAGTATATAGAAGGGCTGAATCACGATGTTGTGCACCTGAAACTAATAGAATATTGCATGTCAGCTATACTTCAATAATAAAAAAAAATTAAACTTTCCAAGGTGTTGTAAGTTTTCTAAGTTCGAGTCCAACACATATGTCCACATTAGCAGGGCTGTATGATAGGCCCTCTCATTTATTTTGAGTTGGCCATTGGCCAGGAACCGTGTTAAGTGCCTTACACACATTTTTTCATTTAATCTTACAGCATTCCTATCTGGTATGTATTATTACCTTCAGGCAACAGAATCATTTACAGGTAATGAGACTGAGGTTCTGAGAGGTTGGACAGTTTGTCTGAAGTCATCTAGAGAGTCAAGATTGCAACTCAGTCTGATTCTGGAGCTGAAGTTCTTCCCAGCTCAGCCTGTCCCTCAATACTGGACTGCACAGAAGCAAAAACCAGATGTAATGATGTCCCTAAGTACTGTAAGATCTATAAGCATCTCCTAGACAATAATTTTTAAAGGTTATCGGTATTGCCCTTACAATATCAGGATCAACACATTTCCAATGTCTACTTAATAAAATACATTACATATGTTACACATACTATGTACAGACAAAGGTATTGATTTCAATTGTAGAGGTATCTACAACTGAACTGCTTAACTCAAGAAGAAATAACGCTACTAGAAATACATTAACTGAGGAGAATCTTGACATTCACAGATTTTATACTCATAAAAGGAATGTTAAAGCAAAGGGAGAGCCTTCTCCAGGCCACAGAATGCATGCCTAATCTCAGTGTGTGAAGTGGACAGCAGCTTTCTCTAAAACAGAACACCCCCCTCGTGCGATTGTGTGTGGAAAGGGTCCAGGTCGGGGCTGGGTGGGTGGGACTCCGCACGAGGAGGAAGCCTCTACAAACTACCCGGACCTCATATCAATGCAAACTCTATGTAACAATTTTTAGCCCTAATAACCATTGTTTTCACTGGGTCCAGACTCCCTCCCCACCCCTCAGCAATCTCCAGCCGGCTGGCCATTGTAGGCAATAAGTAATCCTTTCTTCCTCCGCTTTCTTTTCTCAAGTCATTCTGATCTGCTCGGTTGTGTTTTACATACAAATCAACAAATAGGAAATAATTTCACCAAGCATGTATTTGTGTGCATGTGTATTTATGATTTTTTATGTCCACAATCTTAACCTTCAAGGACTAGAAGAAACCTGTCAGAGGGTCAGCTGAGTACCTCCACTGAGGAAAGTGTTCCATAGGTTTGCATCTTGTTGAAACAAGAAATCAGGCCTCTATGGACACGCAATTATTTGACAAAGTACATTAAAAGACGGGCGCCTTGTTGGCTCAGTAGGAAGAGCATGAGACTCTTGATCTGGGGGTTGTGAGTTCGAGCCCTACAGTGGGTGTAGAGATTTCTTAAAAATAAGTAAATAAACTTTTAAAAAATACATTTAAGGATTATTATTACTAGTCAATGTATTCCAAGCTTTTTTTCCCTTGTAATACAGAAGTCAATAATTTACAAAGACAAAATGGTGTCAGTGACTCCATTTTCTCATCTGCAAAATGATGTCCTTTGTAGGACTGTTGGGAATAACTGCGATGATGTATGTACATTAGTACTTAGGAGGCACCTGACAAATTGTAACTACCATTTTTTTCCTTATTCTTATGAACCCTGGCCTGGCCAGTCCCTTAGGTCTTCATTAGCATCCATTTCCCCAGGCCTCAGTCAGCCTCGTCTGCTTGGCACAGGAGGGGCTGAAACTGCCTCAGCCAAGATTCAACATACAGGGCCTGATGGGGCCTGATTACCCCAATCTGATCAAAATAACTGTGATGAGGTCAAACACAGATGGTAAGCATCACCATAAAACCAAAGGTATAATAATTGCATTCACTGAGAAGAGAACCCCACCCTAGAGTCCTGCCTCTGGGAAATCAGTAGTCCCTATGACATGCCCAAACTGTTGGCTGAGTGTGGTGATGGCCAGGTATGCTTGGGAGAGTCTCTGCTGGGAAGGGGCACAGCGGCATGCCAGACTCTGGGACTGAGAACAGACGACCCATGCAAGGCTTGGAGAAATCCTGAGGGCGGGTGATCCCCAGCTAAACTGGTTCATTAGTGAAGGCTGCTCCAGAATTAAATTCCAAATGAGGTTAGATACCACTATCCACTAGTTGCCTTATTTGAAGTTGACAAAATGTTTTTTTTAAATCATTTTCTCATTTAATCCTTAGTCCCATGTGAAGTATTTACAAACACCCCACAATAAAAATAAAAACACCCAAAGTTACTCAGGCAACAGGGGCAGAGTTAAGACTTGAACCCACATCATCTCACTCCCAAATTCTACACATGCACAGTGTGCCGGATAAAGCAGAGCATGCGCTCAGGTGCCAATGACGAGCAGATGAGCAGATCCACGTCGCTGGTAGGTGTGCGTGGTACAAAGAATCCTGGATGCTGAGGACACCGAGGCTTGCATTGATTCAACTGAAATGTATGGGCCAAAGTTCTTTAATATGGTGAGCTTGATGCCGGTAACCGAAGGGTTAACGGGCCTACTAAGCACAGCTGCAGCTTTTTACTCAGACCTCTTTCCTTTTCGCATTTTTTTAAATTTTATTATGTTACGTTAGTCACCATACAGTCCATCATTAGTTTTTGATGTAGTGTTCCATGATTCATTGTTTGTGTATAACACCCAGTGCTCCATGCAGCACGTGCCCTCCTTAATACCCATCACCAGGCTAACGCATCCCCCCACCCCCCTCCCCTCTAGAACCCTCAGTTTGTTTCTCAGAGTCCATAGTCTCTCCTGGTTCGTCTCTCCCTCCGATTTCCCCGCCTTCATTTTTCCCTTCCTTCTCCTAATGTCCTCCACGCTATTCCTTATGTTCCACAAATAAGGGAAACCATATGATAATTGACTTTCTCTGCCTGGCTTATTTCACTTAGCATAATCTCCTCCAGTCCCATCCATGTCGATGTAATTGGTGGGTATTCATCCTTCCTGATGGCTAAAATATCCAGTGGAAAAAAGACAGTCTTTTCAATAAATGGTGCTGGAAAAATTAGACAGCTATATACAGAAGAATGAAACTCGACTTTTCTCTTACATCATATGCAAAGATAAACTCTAAATGGATGAAAGACCTCAATGTGAGACAGGAATCCATCAAAATCCTAGAGAAGAATATAGGCAGTAACCTCTTCGACATCGGCCACAGCAACTTCTTTCAAGACACGTCTCCAAAGGCAAGTGAAACAAAAGCAAAAATGAACTTTGTGGACTTCATCAAGATAAAAAGCTTCTGCAGAGCAAAGGAAACAGTCGGAATGGGAGAAGATATTTGCAAATGACACTACAAATAAAGAGCTGGTATCCAAGATCTATAAAGAACTTCTCAAACTCAACACCCAAAACACAAATAATCAAGTCACAAAACGGGCAGAAGACATGAACAGACACTTCTCCAAAGAAGACATACGAATGGCTAACAGACCCGTGAAAAAATGTTCATCATCATTAGCCATCAGGGAAATTCAAATCAAAACCACACTGAGATACCACCTTACACCAGTTAGAATGGCATAAGTTGACAAGGCAAGAAACAACGAGTGTTGGAGAGGTTGTGGAGAAAGGGGAACCCTCTTACACTGTTGGTGGGAATGCAAGTTGGAAAACAGTATGGAGGTTCGTTTTTGCCTTTAAATGTCCTTGACTCTCCTCCTTCCAGGAGGTGGATTGGAGCCTTGTCCTCCGGTCTCCTCCTTTGGCTGCCTCTCGGATAAGCCTTTTCTTTGCCGCACCCTTGACGGCTCAGCGGTTGGCTCTGCTGTGCAACGGGCAGAAGAACGTGGGTTTGGTTACAAAGTTGAAGAGCCGGCGGGTAGTTTTTGCCCAGACTGGGCCAGCCCCCAGCTGGTAATGGGAGTCCAGCGGCAAGGCCCGAGCAGCTGCGTAGGCTCTTCGTCCCAGCTGGGCGCACCCCTCCTGGGTGCCACCGACTTTCAGCCTTTAGCTCTGGCAACAAGGAACCAGTTGGGGTTTCGGTGTGGACAAACCTGTGTTGGTGAGTACTTCGTGTGCAACCGCCCCTGATTTCTTCCTCCTGTTTGGTTTGGCTCTCTTAGCCTCCTTTTTCTTGCTTGATGGGAAAGGGGTGACCAGGAAGCTGCTTGGTTCATTAGTGAAGCCGGGACTTCTGGAGAGGAGTCAAGGCTCACAGAGGTCCTGCGGTCTTCCTTTGGTTAGCTTGTCCCTGCTGCTTTCCATGTCTTCTTTTTTTTTTTTAAGATTTTATTTATTTATTCGAGAGAGAGAGAATGAGAGATAGAGAGCACGAGAAGGAAGAGGGTCAGAGGGAGAAGCCGTCCCCCCGTCGAGCAGGGAGCCTGATGCGGGACTCGATCCCGGGACTCCAGGATCATGACCTGAGCCGAAGGCAGTCGCTTAACCAACTGAGCCATCCAGGCGCCCGCTTTCCATATCTTCTGATAAAACCAGTCATGTTCTAACTGGAAAATGGGAAATGACCATTTGATCCCTGAATGCAGCCCTATCCCCCCGCATCCCCCCCAAACCGGGGAACGTTGAGTTATGAACCTATGAGAAGAAATAAGGTGGTCTTTGTAGTTCTTATCCTTACACTGCTTGGCCACGGTATTCATTAGACTGTGGAGAAAAATGACTAACAGATCCATAAATCCTTAATACTGTCTTGTAATTAGATTTGTAAAAGGGAGATATTTGAAAATCAGGCCTTTAATGTGTTGTCCACAGATACCAGCAAAACAAAGGCTATAAGATTTTGTTTGCGTCTTGTTTTCCTATTTGCTCGCGTGTCCGTGTATGATGTAAATGGGGGATAATTTCTCTACCTCCGGATGGTGCTGCTAAAATTAATTTGTAAAAGAGCTCTTTTTAATTGGTTTAAAGGCCAGCCCTTGTGAGAACTGGGCATTCTAAAACTCAGAAAAATGAAAACTAACCCAAATGTTTAAGTTTATGTGATCTGGGAAAATATTCAATATAAAGGATAATTTACGGTTGTTTAATTAAAATGAACAGGTCTTTAGAGGGGTCAGCATTAGTTGCAGAACTGCCTGTGTTTACTGAAAGTCAGTTTCTTGCTAAATTTTAGGATTACTGGAAATAAGGGAAACAACTCTATGCAAGGAAAGCAAGACTGGTTATTTAAAGAGAGAAAACTTAGGACAAAATCTGAATGAATATAAAAGGAAAGTTGTAGGTTTTTGAGCGAAGGGAATCTTTGGAGAGGAATTTTGTGCATGGTCGGGACTAAGATTATGGAGGTTAGTGTGTAAACAAGTTAACCAGGGAGTGAGCACCACCTGGGGAGGAGGAGGGAGAGTCAGCAAGATCAGGCAGAAGGTGAGCGGTGGTGCATCAACAGAAGCCTTAGCTGACTCTCCGAGGAGTTCCAAACGTTGGATTACCCTTCAGAACCACCCTGAATCGGGACTTCTCTACCGTCCCGTTGAACAGTCATTGGACGTGACCACCTGGCGGGAGGGCACGCCCTTGGCGAGGCCATTGTCTTGGGTCAGAGCAGTCCCACTGGCCTCGGAGAGGTGCCGACTGCTGCAGCCTTCCTACAGCCCAGAGCCCTTCGCTCCTGCTGGGCATTCTGGTCCGCACATCCCAGCACCCGGCGCAAGAACCCCGATCCTCGCAGTGCCCTCGACGTCCCTGTCTCAACATCGACATGGGAGAGGACAGGGAGGAAAAAAGGAGAGACTGCATAATTTTTTTAAATTGCCCTTTGGATTGAACGAGTCTTAATATCCGAAGTACACCGTATGAAATTGGAATTGGGTTTTTCTCTGTTAAAATGACAGTTTTCTTAGATTAGTCTAAATTATAAACAAAGTGAGTCTTCTTATCTTTAATAGAATCTGCCTAGAAAAACAAAGTGTCTGTTTTGTCTTTATTAGGTCTTTGATTAAAGCTGAAACAACTACGTAACCTCTGTACTTGCCCTTAGAATCTTATTAAAGCCGTCTGATATTTCTGCCAAACTTTCCAAAATTCAACTTCTAAATGAAGCCTTTCTGACTAATTAGGCTTGTTGATTTGTTATGTCAAATTACATGGGAAGCGTTGTCCAGTAAGTGATGATAAACCTTCTTAGGTGGTATTATAAGCTTGATCGCTAACTGTTCCAGAAATTATATAAAATTCCTGAGGTTTTGATATGTCCTGGTATAATGTCATCACCTGCAATTCTAATTATTGAAGTGTGTGCCACAGAATTGCCTTGTCAGATGCACTATAATGACAAATACAGGTCTCTGATAGCTTTAAGATCATAAAGCTAAATAGAGTAAGAATTTCCAGAACTAATGGGAAAACTGCATCAAACAGAACAAGAATTAATGAGATGGGACTGAATGAATTGAGGCAGATGGCTATAGGACTCTTGTTTGAAATGTTGCTGGTTCTCTAACATTTGCTCTTCCAGATTTAAGGAAACTTTGCCTCTTAAGCTATCTATGACTTACCGAAATCTGGTAAAATAATCCTTTGTAAACAAATATGAAACATTACCTTTTTCTCCCTGCCTGATCTCTCCAAATTCAGAAATTCCTAGTGAGGATTCTTCTGTTTTCATGGCAGCATATTTATTTGTATAAGTTTAATAAGAATCTGTTCTCCTTATGTCAGGCCATTATTGGAAACATTGGTTTTATTACCGAGGCTTTGGCCAGAATGTCCTATTTGAGGGAGATATGCATAGACTCAGATATGACCAGACAGCTTTAAGGAACTAAGCTAGATTTTATAAAGCCAATGAAAACCCTTGGAAAAATCAACCTGGTACCTTGCTTGCAGGGGTACCAGCTGCCTTCCCAAGTGAGTAAAGAAGGTCACTTCCTGGCAGGTGCAGGAAACTCAGGCTATTTTGGGAACCCCAAGAAGAGAGGAATTTACCCAAACCTCTAGGTATTGAGGGTGAAGTCGGATGGCAAGTATTTAGCCTGGCTTCCCAGCCTTGAGAGGCTATTGGAAGTTCAATCTGAAATTCCTTATGAAAAGTTCCAGGAAAGCAGATTTAAAAAAAAACAACAACGACAAAAAAACCTATATGGTTAATCACTATTGCTGTGCTTATATGATTAATTAGGCCAAGTTAATTATAATTAATTCCAACCATAGGGACATACCGTTGGAAAATCCAGACCTTGAGATTCACAGATGGGAGTAGTTTTATAGATCAGGGACAACCAAGAGCTGGTGGTGACCCATCAGCTATCGTCCATTGCCAAAAACACTAGAAATCGGACAGTTTGATTGTTCCTTTGGGCAATCAGGCAGATCAAGCTTGCAGCCTGCACAAAGACCTTGTATAATGGCTTTAGTACCAGACCTAGACTTAACTATCAACTCTATTCTTCTTTTTTTTAAGATTTTATTTATTTGAGAGCGAGAGAGCATGAGAGAGCGAGAGAGCATGACTGCATGAGTGGGGAGAGGGGCAAAGGAAGAGGGAGAAGCAGACTCCTTGCTGAGCAGGGAGCACCGACACTGGGCCCCATCCCAGGACCTCGGGATCTTGACCTGATAGGCGCCCCTCTCAACTCTATTCTTAAGAGCTGAAGAATGAGAATTTGAACACAATGCTGGCATTAAAGACAGCTGGAGGGCGCCTGGGTGGCTCAGTGGGTTAAGCGTCTGCCTTCGGCTCAGGTCATGATCCCAGGGTCCTGGGATCAGGCTCCTGGCTCAGAAGGGAGCCTGCTTCTCCCTCTCCCCTCTGTGCTCGCTTGCTCTCTCTCCCTCAAATAAATAAATAAAATCTTTTTAAACATTTTTTTAAAGTCAGCTGGAATTATAGTGAACAAGGGTTAGTCCTTATTCCAGAACATCTTATGAAAAAAAACCATTAGTGATATTTACCAAAGCACCCACCATGAGTGAGTTGCTACTATTCAGTGGATCCAAAAATATGTTGTGGGTCCCAATATTCAGAGAACTGTTCAAAAGATAGTCTAAAAATGTGACGTTTGTCCTAAAAACAGTCCTAAGAGTGGGTCTCCACCAGTTCTAAAAAGGTATACAACTTGGAGGCACTGAACCTGAAGAAGAATGGCAGGTAGACTTTACTAAAAAACAATGGGTAATTTTCAATATTTGCTAGTATTTGTAGACCCCTTTTATGGGTTGGGTTGAAGCTTTTCCATACCCTTCAGAGAAGGCCTCAGAAGTTGTCAGAACACTTCTTAAAAAAAATTATTCCTAGGTTTGGATTGCTGCTAATAATTCAGAGTAGCATTTGTGGCAAAAGTCAGATGAGCAGCGTCCAATGCCTTGGGCATTAACAAAAAGTAAGAGCTCCCTAGGAACTCCAATAAAATGGAAAAACAAAAAAATAGTGGCGGGAGGAAACTCTGGCAAAAACTTGCCAAGAAACCAACTTGGAAAAAATCCTCGCCAATTGCCCTAATTTTGGTAAGAGTGGCCCCTACAAGTAAGCAACTATGTGATCGTCATCCCAATTTCCTCAAAAATGAGAAATGATTAAAAGATGGGGGATTGAAACAGGTAACCAAAGTCTTACTGATAAGTCGATTAACACATGTTTTGTATGTTACATACATGTATTATCTAATACAGTATTCTTACAACAAAGCAAGCCAGAGAAAAAACATTAAGAAAACCATAAAGAGAAAATACAGTTACAGTACGCAATAGATGGAAAAAAATCCATGTTTAGGCGGACCCATGGTTCAAGGGTCAACTGTACAGTGTTCTGATGGGCTCAAGTATAAAAGTCAAAGAGAGACCAGTGGAGATTCTGGATCTGGTGAGGCTGAGACGTACCTATGTGCATTATCATGAGTCCAGAGCTTCCCTATGCTCACCTTTGGGGCAAATAAGCAGCAGGTCGGACAGATCTAGAGAACTCATATCCAGTCAGACACAAAAAGCTTTGAAAATTACCTTAGATGACTTACCTATAATGTAACCAGGAAATACTTTCTTAGGCCCTTTCTTTGTTGGTTGCCTGGCATTTAAAATGGCAAGAAGCACCTGTTCCTCTTAGGAAGTATCCAGAACTGAGATCTGCAAATCAGAAACCAAGCAGAGTCAACTGCTCGAGGAAGAATGTGCTTGTGCGTGTAGTCATTGGTGTCAACCTCAACCCGTCATATGAAACTTAAGCAGTGGACAAAGCAAAAGAAAGCAAGAGCATCAAGAGATTTGAACTGAGGGAGTGCTACCTGTAACCAAAGGGATGGTTTACCTCCCTGTGTTTTAAAGTCTTAGTGCTAGAAAACCAAAAATGTCCTCAACGTATCCTTAAGAGGGTTTGACCCTCTATTCTTCTTATCAGGTGTTAAAACTTGTCCAGTCCTACGTGACTCTGTGTGCGCCCCTCTTTGTCTCCTTTCGCACCCCTGTCTAGGTTTGTGGCTGTACACTTTGACCTCCCCTTCAGGTGTGACACTGCCATCCCGTGGAGAGACAGGGATCTGCAGTGCCACAGAGTCAGAGCTTTGAGGTGAGAATTGAGGAGATCTCGAGGAGTATTGGCAATTCCACTTTACTTAAACTGTTTCTTCCCCTATCAAGCACAGGGTCCTAGATATGAGGAAGATGCAAATGTAAGAGTTTTTTCGTTTTTGGGGTTTATTTTTTTTTTAAGGTTCATTCCTACTGTGGAGAAACTATGCTCAGTCGGCCTTTGAAGGAACTCCCTCTCACTTGTTTTAGGACTGTTAAGGTTGAGAAGGAACACTGCTGTGTCTGCAACACTTAGAAACCGATGGGCAGAGGTATCCTGCAGGACTTGTGCCATTACTTTCCTCAAAAAAGAGAGGGGCAAGAAATGGGCAGGGTGAGGGAGTACCCTAAGGAAAAACCCTTTTTACAACCAGAAAACCTACTAAGAAGAAAACACACTCATGTACTAGGATTAAAAGGCATCCAAACTGAAAAAGTGAGTTGTTACTCCCTGCAAAGTCAGGATGATCAAATGGCCCCAAACCAGCTCCTAGAAAAGAGTCAGAAAGTCTGCTGATCACCAACCTACTCAGGAAGGAAAGCTGGTAAGAACTTTTCCTTTTCACAGGAAACCTGTATCAACAATATTCCTCTTTTCCGCTCTGCTCTGGCACTGTATTCCCAACCAGTGTGCGCATGAATGAGGAAGGCAGGCTGACGGTGAACCTCAGGACCGAGATTTGCTTCCAAGGCAGCTGGAACGCCTAATCGAGGTAAGCCTTGCTTCCGGGCAACAGCACCACCTTACCCAGAGAAGTTGCCAGTCTGTTGAGAAGCTTTGACAAACATTCAAATATCCACCATAGAGAAATACCCATGGTCTGTAGAAGCAATGCTGCTTCTTTGCTGGATTTCTCTAGGCTTTTTGAAACCAGAGCACGTCTGTTGAGTAACAGTGATGCTCTCCGTAACCGAGCTCCAGGAAGATGCTGTGATTGTCTAGGATCTATCCTTTTCCCAACCACTCAGCACCTCTCCGTCCTCTCAAGTGCTACCTGCACCGCATCCTGATACCCCTTCACTCTGAGCCTCTTGAGGAGTAGACCCACCTTCCAAAGATCAGCACAGCACTGGAATTTCATCTCTGATGTGCCGGTGAATTCACTTTTCAGGACCGGATTTAGTCTGGGATGAGAACGAAGTTTCTATCATGATCAAGTATGGCATTCAAATCCTGGGTTCTTCAGTGATGAAGAGTAATAAAAAAAAAAAAAAAACTTGTAAAATACGGCATCGGAAAAGCTGATATGCTGTAGCAAGAAAAATACATGCATAATTGATCAGACTTTGCAAGCATTAATTAAAGCCCTTTTTGCCCTCATAAAGCCACCAGCTTTAGTTAAATTCCAAGAGACTTTGTGGTACTGGAGAGACAGGCTATGCTGTACTAAACAACGATGTCCTAGAGATAAGACCCATCCATCCTGGGTGCCACAGAATTACACTCAACCACCTAGACCCTCGGTCCTCTCATAGCATCAATACTCCCAGATGAAATCTGTCATCAGAGCTCAGGGACCTCTCCAGACACAAAGGACCCGCAGGTTGTCAGTCTCGAGGTAGGCAGAGAAGGTGAGGTGTCAGTCCACTTCCAAAATGATGCTCTCCCATATTTTCTGTGTACCAATAAGTTATCCCACTTCTTTATTTTCCCATTTAGAATCCCATCATTTATCTTTTTCTCACTACAATGTTGGTTCTTACAGCATAATCTCTTCTGATAATCGCAGTCAAGCCAATGCTGCAAATCCTGTTTAATAATACCTGCACAGATCCGAGGCTATTCTGGAATGTACACAGTGAAGTTAATTCCTTGTATCGCTGATTCCACACCAAGGATGTCTTACCTATTACCTGTTACCTGAAGGAGCCTGTCACCTTCGAACTTGACATCAGGTTCCAACAGGTAAGAATATTTTGGTAACAGCTGTATATTTCAGGGTTTCTACTAGGTTAATACATGCTTTCTAGCATTTCCTTAGTTTGGATTTATCCATTCATATTGGGTTATCAATTCACGTGTTTAAATCTCCTCCTCAAATCCCTGTATCTTTAGGAGTGTCTAACCACATACATGTTCTACCCCAAACCAATTGACTTGCATATAGCACAGCCTCTCAAAGGGATTTTTAAGGCTAAAAAGGGGTTAAAAAATAAATGGACTTTTTCTTAAACTCAATTTTTCTGGAAAACCAAAGTGGTATTTCATGTTTTTAAAAGTTGAGACTCAGAAATGTACCTAAGCCAAAGATAGCTTATATAACTACAGATCAGTTCACATAACTGGCCTATATTCATGTTCAAAGTACTCCACACCTACCATTGCATCTCTCCGCTTTATGAAGGTCTTAGAAATATAGCGTAGCTTTTTGGTGTGTTTCAGCTACTTTTAAAAATATATAACCCAGGATATATTCAGTTAAAGTATGTCAAAGTGTTTCCAAAACAATATTGTATAGTTTATAGTAGCTACCAGCACTTTATTTTGCTAGATGTACAATTAAGCAGTATATAAGGGGTCCTTAATCACCATTTTAATATTTAAGGCTCTGTAGTAATCTTAGTAATTTGAGAAGGCATAAATATGTTTTAGAAAAAAATATAAATTATACTTCTTTTGGAATAATTTAATTTTGAAGACTAAAAATATTTGGTTTGAGAACCACAGATAACTCATACTGCTCTTTTGCTCAAAATTCAATTGTCTTCATATCACTCAGAATGAAAACACAATCTCCCACCATGTCCCACAAGACCCTACACTATCCAGTTTCCGTCCCTGCAGCCTCAACTCCACTCTTCCCCCGGCTTATTCCTTTTTAGCCACAAAGGTCTAGCTTGCTGTTTCTCCATAATTCTAGCCTCCTCTGACTTCACAGGCTTTACACTTGCTGTTTCCTTTGCCTGCAGATTTCATCCAGCTATTTACACAGAGCTCACTCCCTCACTTCATGTCTCTGCTTAAGTGGACAGAGACCCTCCTCAGAAAACCTCCTGTCCAGAAGAACACTTGTCTATCCCTCATTATCCCCCAGTCTTTTAAACTCTGCTTTATTTTTCTTCATAGCATTTACCACTTCATGAAAATGTTACATATCAGGGGCTCTCAGTCAGGAAGGATTGTACTCCCCAGAGGACGTTCGACAATGTCTGGAGGCGGTTTTTTGACTGTCACCATAGGGAGAGTGTTACTGACATCTAGTGGGTAGAGGCCAGAGAGGCGGCCAAACACCCAACAGTGCACAGGACAGGCCCTGCCGTAAATGACCTGCCCAAAATGTCAATGGAATGGAATTTGAGAAACTCTTTTATATAAATGCTTTCTCTCCCCAGGATTAATAGAAACTCCATGGGAGTTTGTGTCTATCTTGCTCACTTATTCCCAAAGCCTAGCTTTTTATGCATAGATATTAAAAGGCGTTCAGATCCATACTGCTTTCCAAAATACTATACCAAACACTTGTATGGTCTTCCTTACTGTTGTCTCCACTCACTAGAAAAGTACCTTTGACCCTATTAGATACTCAGAAAATCCTGGATCAGTACGGGAATACTAGCACTCACACTTTGGAAAAGATCTTGTTCCTTAAGAAGTTATATCCCCCAATATACATTAATCTCTAATATGTATCTATCCTTTGTAACTTACCCTAGGATAGGAATGCTCAGATACTTAACATGGTGCTGTTAGTCATGTCTTTAAACCACACAGTCACTGGATCTACCACTTTCACCGTGGTGCTTGGCAAGCTTTGTGTATGAGAGTAGAAGATTTATATTGTTTACTAACTCATTTCAGATTATAAATCACAACTCTATTTTGAATTATCTGGGTTTCATTATGTAACTGTCTTTCTCCTACCTATTAGGTCAGTGACCCAGCTGCAGCTAAATTTGGTCTCGATAGCAAGATGTTCCTCTTCTCCAAAAAGGAGCTCTGGACGTCTGATGGGTCCATGGATTTCGAGAAAGAAACTGATGTGATCTTTTCTCCTTTAGGTCCTGAGGACTTTTTCCCATTCAACACTTGCAATCACTAGCTTTGCATCGAGAAAAAAAAAATCTAAGTGCCAAACTCACGAACACACTTTAGCACAGAACTCTCATCTGATCTGACTTTTCCCCTGTGGTCAACATGACATCAGACTTGTGTATTTTCTTTCAGGTTCAATGATCTAGAGTAATGTAGAGGTGGACCCAGTCCAACACTGCAACATTTGAGAAGGTGTTCTATGTACAGAAACAGGTAAATGTGTTCCCAAATATTCCAGAACATAAGAAATATGGTTGCTTGGTTGACTTACCCTCCCCACTCCACAGGTTCAATATCCTGGTATGTAATTCTTGTTTGTATGTTAACACCCACTCTACGGTCAGTAGGGAAAAGGGGGAATGACCAGGTATGATATTGCTACCAGTGGACAATGTGGCTCGCCAATTAGATACGTCAAGCCCAGTTTCATGAACTTTATTTAATGGTGATTCTTGAAATCAAAAATTTACGCTTTAGTCAGAAAGAAACTTATGGACCACTCACTTTTTAATACTAGTGTTTCAAAGCTAATAATATCTCATGTCATCTTCTAAGATAAAGCTCATCCCCAGAGACTCAAGTTAGAAAACTTGGCACTGTGGATTCTGATGCTCAGTTAGCCACCAGCCACAAGGAAGCACCTCCTCTACGGAAACCACCAGGATCTGGTGCTTTCAGCCAATCCTCTGCTGTCCTCTGCAGGTATATGACCAGCAACTCACACTGTAACATTAGCCTCCAACTTCGCTGCCCCTATCACTTCTCATACTTTATAAACTTCCTCAAAGCAGATTTTTGTTTGCTTCAAAGGTGACAACTGGGAGAGAGTGGTATATCCACACAATTTACACTGTCTGATCAAGAGAGCCTGCAAACAGCATTTGGAAAGAGGAGTCTGGAGTATCATCCGTCCATATTCTCCTTTGCTCGGGGCAAAAGGTTGAAACACAGTGGAAGAGCCAATCCTGGGTTCCTGACCCCATCTCAAAATGTAGGTGCTGATAAAAATAGGGGCACTAATATTCAACATATCGCCCTAAACCACTCTAAATAAGTTGTCTTCGATCCAAACTAATTCCCAGGTGACAAGGCTCATGAGCAAATGGGTCTAGAAATTATAAGTACAGATACCCAAACCAGCACCATATCCATTTTAGAGGGTGCATTTTGTCTCATTACTGAGCAGCCTCAGATTATGGACTTCCCTTCTGCTCAGAGGCCTCAGATGAGAAATCTGACCCATCTGTAAGCAGTGTTAAGAGCAATCAGACAGTAACTCCATTATATAGTTATGATGACTCCCCAGAAGTCAAAACTGCCTGCTGAAGTTTGAAGGACCTTCTCTGCCAAGTGGGGCTTGACCATACTTGGGAAGCAGATCTGGCTGTGTCTGCATCAACATATGAACGTATTTTAATGACTTCAAACCAGATTAACCATTTAAAAGTAAGCCTTAAAAGAATATATAGCAAGATAAATGTGCTGAGAATTACTTTTACATGTTCTGATGTTAAAAACTGTCCTACGAAAGAGATGACCCAGTCATCCGAAATCATGGTCCGCAAGTCTAGTTCTCTAAACACTCTGTACACCATGCCTGTAAGGGGACGTGGTATACAGCTCTACCAGTGCCTTGCGCCCACTATGAGAATGAGGTTGTTCATGTGTCATTCGTTGAATGACCTACATGCTCAGCATTATTCCATTTAAAAAAAAAAAAGATTTTATTTATTCATGAGAAACAGAGAGAGGCAGAGGCAGAGGGAGAAGCAGGCTCCCCATGGGGCAGGGAGCCCGATGAGGGACTCGATCCCAGGACCCTGAGATCATGACCTGAGCTGAAGGCAGACGCTTAACCGACTGAGCCACCCAGGCACCCAGCATTATTCCTTTTATAGTCTCATGACTAGATTTATAAATTTGAGTAAGACAAAGCAAGTCACAATCACAAGTTCAATAATTTATTTCCTTTAAAGGAAAGGGAAACAATAACCAACAGGTATTTTGAGATGTACTAATACAGCGCATCTCAAACTTCAGTATGCCTGAAGAATCACCTGAAGAGTTTAAGACTTAAATTTCAAGCCCCCCGCCCCACAAGAGATTTCGATTCTGTAGATTAGAGTGGGATCTGAGAATCTGTATTTTTTTTTTAAAGATTTTATTTATTCATTTGAAGAGAGAGAGACACAGTGAAGGAGGGAACACAAGCAGGGGGCTTGGGAGGGGGAGAGGCAGGCTTCCCGCGGAGCAGGGAGCCCGATGCAGGGCTCGATCCCAGGACCCTGGGATCATGACCTGAGCCGAAGGCAGACGCTTAACGACTGAGCCACTCAGGCGCCCCTGAGAATCTGTATTTTTAACAAGCTCCCAGCTGCTGCCACTGCTGCTGGTCCTCAGACCACACAGTGGAGTAACACTGCTCTAATATATTTGGGATGTAATGACTTAAATGCTAGTATATTGAAACATACCAGAGAAATTCCTGGTAAAACTGTCTGCAGATAAAAGCATTTTCTCTGACATAGTTTAGGTGAGGAAAATCATTCAATACTAAAAAATAAAATCCATGTTACTTTGATGTCATGTTAATATAAAGGTATCTGTTGAACAGCTATTAAGATTTCATTTTGCTTTGGCAAAATGTTTTAAAGCAGTGCTCTGCAAATTTTTCTGTGCATATCAATCACCTTTGTGGATCTTATTAAAATGCAGATTTTAATTCAACCCCTCTGGCATGAGCTTTCTTTCTTATTTTTTGAAGATTTTTAGTAATCTCTGGGCGCCTGGCTGGCTCAGTTGGTTAAGCGACTGCCTTCGGCTCAGGTCATGATCCTGGAGTCCCAGGATCGAGTCCCGCATTGGGCTCCCTGCTCGGTGGGGAGTCTGCTTCTCCCTCTGACCCTCCCCCCTCTCATGTGCTTTCTCTCAAATAAATAAAAAAATTCTTAAAAAAAAAAGATTTTTAGTAATCTCTACACCCAACATGGGGCTCAAACTCACTACCCCAAGATCAGGAGTCGCACGCTCCTCCAACTGAGCCAGCCCCGTGCCCCTGGTATGAGGCTTTAGATTCTGCATTTCTAACAAAATGGTTCTAAAGGTTCAAAAACCTTCACCTAATCACTGTTAAGTCCAAAGATTACTGTGATCTCAATTTTCAAAATACATCGACTCGGGGTGATTCTTTTTGTCAAGTGAAACTTACACCGCTGAGCGATGCAGGAGACCTAAGCAGAAAAGTGGCTTCAGGAAAGGAGAGTCGTACACGGTGAGGATATTAGAATGCTCCCCACGCTGCTTCTGCGGGCAAGTTTACCAGCGAACAGCAACCACCTACTCTTAGGCGGTATTTCTAAAACCTGACTGCCACAAATCTAAGTGTATTTTGGATCCAGATACAGCCATACCTCATTTAATTGTACTTTGCAGATACTTATTTACTTACTTACAAATTGAAGGTCTGTGTTTATTTATTGACAAATTGAAGATCTGTGGCAACCCCGTACGGAGCAAGCCTATCAGTGCCCTTTTAACAACAGCGTTTGCTCATTTCATGTCTCTGATTCACATTTTGGTAATTCTCACAGTATTTCAAACTTCATTATGTTATGGTGATCTGTGATCTTTGATGTTACTTTGTTTTGGGGTGCCATGAATCATGCCCATGTAAGAGGGCAAAATTAATGGATAAATGTTATGTGTGTTTTCACTGCTTCCCTAACTAGTTGTTCCCCATTTCTCTCCAGGCTTTCTTGTTAGGGGCCAATGCAGCTGTTGACTTTCAGTTGAAACAGATGTTCATTGACCATTCTGAAAATCCTAAGGCCCTTCAGAATTATGCTAAATGTACTCTGTGCTCCATAAATAGAACAAAGCCTGGATGACAGCACATTTGTTTACAACATGGTTTACTGAGTATTTTAAGCCTACTCTTGAGAACTCCTGCTCAGAAAAAAGTTCTTTCAAAATATTACTGCTCATTGACAATGTATCTGGTCCACCCAAGAGTTCTGATGGAGATAGACGGATGAACATTGCTTTCATGCGTGCTAACAGCATCGATTTTGCAGCCCATGGATCCAGGAGTCATTTCGACTTTCACGTCTTTTAATTTAAGAAATACATTTCATAAGGCTATAGTTGGCATAATGATTCCTCTGATGGATCTGGTCAAAGTACACTGAAAACCTTCTGGAAAGGATTCACCATTTTTTTTTTATTTTTTTAAAGATTTTATTTGAGAGAGCCAGAGAGAGCACAGATGGTGAGGAGGGGCAGAGAGAAAAGCAGACTCCACTTTGAGCAGGGAGCCCAACATGGGGCTCGATCCCAGGACCCTGAAATCATGACCTGAACTGAAGGCAGACACTTAACCAACTGAGCCACCCGGGCACCCCAGGATTCACCATTTTAGATGCCATTGAAAAGATTCGTGATTATTGAGGAGACGTCAAAGTATCAACAGTAACAGGAGCTTGGAAGAAGTTGAGTACAACTCTCTTGGATGATTCTGAAAGGTTCAACACTTCAGTGGAAAAAGTAACTGCAGTCGGGGTGGAGGGAAAAACTAGAAGTGGGGTCTGAAGTTATGACTAAGCTGCTACAATCTCATAAAACTTTACTGAATAAGGAGTTGCTTACATGAGCAAAGAAAGTGGCTTCTTGAGATGGAATCTACTGACGAGGATGCTGTGAAGACTCCTGAAATGACAAAGAACTTGGCCTATCCCATCAACTTAATAAAGCAGCAGCGGAGTTTGAGAAGATAGACTCCAATTTTGAAAGCACTTCTAATGTGGGTAAAATGCTCTTAAAAAGCACTGCCTGCTACAGAGAAATCTTTCACGGGAGGAAGAAATCTTTCATGTGGCAAACTTCATTAAGAAACTGCCACAGCCACCCTGACCTTCAGCAACCACCATTCTGAGCAGTCAGCAGCTATCAACATTGAGCAAGACCCTCCACCAGCGAAAAGATTACAACTTGCTGAAAGCTCAGGTGAAGGTATTTTTAGCAATAAAGTATTAAGGTATTGCTTTTTTAGACTACAATGGTATTACACCACAGTGTAACTTTTACATGCACTGGGAAACCAACATAGCCATTTGACTCACTTTATCGCAATATTCACTTTATTGCAGGGGTCTGGAACTGAACCCCCATTATCTCCGAGGTCTGCCTTTATACTGAAATAGGTTACGCTATTTTATAAAGAGCTGTTCCTTCCTTGAAAATGGTCCTAGGAATCAGGTCACAGACTGTCATACGCCTAAAGCAAGTCCATCATTTTGCACTTGATTCAACCTCTTCAGACTGTTTCAGCTTGAGACCGCCCACTGAATTGCCCACAAAAATACTAACAAAGGTGTCAAGGGCTGGCAGCTCCTCAGAAATGGAATTTATAAATATTCCTTAAAATAGAACTAAACCCATCTATTACTCTAAGGACATGCAGATCTTTAAAAAATATATTTTCTTTTTATAATATTTAAAAGCATAATTCTAATTGGAAAAAAGTTGAAACTGCTAAAATTGGTTGATACCAAAAACTGGCCAATATATTGCTACTTCTCATTCATCAATCTCCCTTAACTAAACATAGAGTATCCTGTAAAGGCATTTAGAGGTCCATAAATGCAACTATCCCAAATTAGGGCTGCTTAGTTCAGATTCCGTAAGTAAATAAAACTAACACTGTAATGAGCATATGCAAGCACTGCTATAAAATTAACCACACTTTGTCTACTATATAAATTTGTAATGTCCTAAATTTTTTTTTTAATTTTGAGAGAGAATGCGAGTGAGCAGGGGGGAGGGGCAGAGAGAGAAGCAGGCTCCCGGCTGAGCAGGGAGCCCGATGTGGGACTCAATCCCAGGACCCTGGGATCATGACCTGAGACAAAGGCAGACGCTTAACCAACTGAGCCACCCAGGCACCCTGAAATGTCCTAAATTTTTAAAAGGTTTGCCATTGGAAAAACTTCCATTATCTCTTTTCTCCAAGGTTCTGATTATTTAAAATATTGAAGTTGAAAGTAATGATTATATTTTATTAGTTTTACCTGGATATCTTCCCAAGGGAATATAACCTTTCCAACAAATAACATAAAACCTTAATTATTAAATGAAATATTCTGGGGGCACCTGGGTGGCTGAGTAGTTAAGCGTCTGCCTTCAGCTGAGGTCATGGTCCCAGGGTCCTGGGATCGAACCCCACCATCAGGCTCCCTGCTCAGTGGGAAGCCTGCTTCCTCTCTCACTCCCCCTGCTTGTTTCCTGTCAAATAAATAAATATAAAAAAAAAAAATCTGGGTAACAGATTACTGTGACCTTGGTCACCCATGTGAACTACCTAGTCTCTTCTAGGTTGCCTTTAGGCACTATTCTACCTATTTTTGGATACCTAGCTCTTCAACTGAAAATTGAGGGTTATCAATTAAAAACTCGTTTCCAATTTTGAGTCTATCTCCTCTACCACTTCCCTCTTTTGAAAGTTACTTTTGGCTAATTTTTCCTTCTCTTAATTAGCAATACAATCAGAATCATGGCTCTATTCTTAAATATGCAATAACTTCCTAACTGACCCGTGGAAAAGAAGTGTCTCATACTTGGGCTAATTACAATGCTGAATTTGGATATTTTTCTTTCATGCTTTTTTCAACTGTTTCCCTTTATATGTTTCTATTTTAGTCCCTGAGCCCTCAAGGGCTAAGCACTATATGTGATTCCTTTAACACATTCCCACTCTCTGTTTTCCCACTCCTACTCCGAATCCCCCACCCCAACCAGATGGTATTAGTCTGTTTCTTTTCCTCCTGAAAACATTTCTTTGGTGACTTCCATAGTTTTCTTCAGCCTTATGGTTTTCCAAGTAGTTGTCCAAAATTAGGCCACTCCTCTTAAGAATGATAGCGCTTTTCATGAAAAAGTACCATTTCCTCAAATTCTGAATACATTAGACCCACAACTGTTTCCAGAATCCAAGGTTAAAACGAGGTCAATCTGGGGGGAGCAGAACAGAAACTCATTACAATTTACCATAAACACTCGATTTTGCTTGACACAGCAACAACTCCACATTTTGCAAAAGTAAGCAGTATTAGTAATACTTTAGAAATCAGCATTATACATAAAAATCTCAATTATGTGTGGGCTGACAACAATGACAAATGATAGAAATTTTAGAAGAAATCTAAGGTAAAGAGATAATGTCCTCAGGGGGGAAAAATCAAATAAGAAAATTAAAGAAATGGAAAGAAAAGACCACTTTAGGATTATAAAAGTTATATTTATTCACGATGCTACATTTATTGCATTCCCTTAGAAAAATGGAGAACTGTTTATGTACCCAATTTGCACATATAAAACTTTATACAAATTATGTGTAGCACATAAAGGCCTCTGGTACAGCTAAAATCCTGACACTACAATTTGGGTAATCCTGCTTCAGGGTCTCCAGTTTATCAAGTCTGTTCATAGAAAATAAAAACTGGTATTATACTCAATCTTGCCGTTCACACTTAGAAATTATTTTAAAATATAAAAATTTCAATTACTCTAAAAACTCAAGGTAAACTGGAAGGGGACACGCATTCTGTTACCAATTTCAATTTAACAGTATGACAAATCCATACTCTGTTTTGGCTGGGTCTTTTTAAAAAACAAAAAACCACCTTAGTTTTGACATTATCTTTCTAAGTTGTGGCTGCTTCGAGAAGGTAATTTGTCAAAACATTTACCAAACAATAAAAAATAATATTCCTTTTACAAAATAGTACAGTAACACTTTAAGGAACCAGAAAATACTAAATGTCTTTGGCTATACAACTAAAAGGTCAGTCTTCCAACAGAATAGGGCATATTCACACCTCAGAACCAACTACAGAAACAGAAAGCATAACAGAAATATGCATAGAATTTAATGATAATTTGTCTTGCCTTTTGTTCCATTCTACCCATGTAATAATCAAGGAGAATGCAATTTACATAATCTTCCCAGATGAGACTCTATATATCACTACAAAGATACCCAAATTTCTGCAAAGGCAAAGTGAATTAAAACAATTACACAACTAAGTGAAGACCAAAGGGACAAATGTTATTTGCTATTTTTTTTAGCTGTTTCCTTGTTTTTTAAGCTTTGAGTGTAGAAATTATAGCTGATAAACAAAAAGTCACAATCTTCACAAATGGAACTATAACAGAAAAATAAATCAAATGAAACATTTATTAATAAATGAAGCCTGTTTTATTACTTCAAGTGTTAATGATAAAAAAAATTTCAGCACAGCTGTTGCATTTAAAAAAGTGAAACTACATACTATGTTTCTAAGCTCAGTAAACAGATGAACCTGATGTCTTTGAATGACATAACAATTGAGCATTGTACAGTACATCTTATGAAGACCCGTAAATTAAAGAACTACTGGTTTAAAGTTAGTGATTATGAAACAAATACGTATTCATAGTTTCAGCTTCTTTTTTCTTCCTCGACCATCAGGTGCTCCATCCATTTTACGTTTCTGTGTCTACAAATGAACAGAAGGATTCCTTTTCATCACAAGACTAATATTAAAGGTAAAATATATGGACTCTTCTACTTTACTAATAACTGCTACACAGTAACAAGTATTAGACTTTCTTACCCAGAATAATCTTAATTCTCCAAGTTCTTATCTACTCCTTTTACAAACACAAAAATTTTAATGCCAATGAAATAATTTGTAATAATCAATACCCCAAACAAGTATAACATGCCCTCATACCAAAAGAAAGCAGTACTAATTATTTTATGGGGTTTTACATAAATACCAGACATTACTCAGGCATTCATTTACTCATGACTTTCTAAATTACTACTAAATAAAAAGACGACTTTTTCTCCCTCCTAAAATACCTGTTTTCACATTGCTAAGATATCACTGGGACAATAAACTAAATCGTAGAAGTCAGTAAAGGTTGTAAAGCCACTGCTTTCCTATTATTTCTTTACATAGTCTAATTTATACCTTGCAGTCTGCTCCCAAGGTCAAGTATAGCATTCACAAAACATACCTTCCCAGATTTTCACGAATCCCCAAATTATGGAATACCATCATAACGGGATATTCCCCACACGATGCAATCAAATTTAATTTATACTTTTAAAAGCAACTCAAGGCTGCATTTACAAAAAAGACTAACACATCAATGATAGCCAAGTAACGTTCAAACTCTTACAAGTCTTCCAAGAAAATATTTACATATTCATGAATACTTACCGAAGGTTTTGGTCCTCTCTTCTTTTTCTCTGCCTTCTCCTTTTCTTCTAGTTCCATGTTTTCTCTTTCAATCAAGGTAATTAAGGTGTTACACCTCCTCTGGAGCTCCTAAATTGTAAAGATAAATTTATATGGTAAACATGTATTTTCCACCTACAAGTTTTCAGGATACCTAGGTTTTAAAATTGTAACACTTTAATAGTGTAGTATGTAATTATACATTCCCCCACAGATAAAATCTAGAACAGCCAAAAGAACTGATTTTCATATATAATCCATGCTATGAGGATAAAGATATCAATGTTTTTACTTCATTATTTAAAATCATATTGTTATTTATGTCTTCTTAAATCCTTCCTTCCCTTACAAATTCAAGCAGTGAAAATAAACAATATATGCTACACTGCTCCTTGGTACCTATGCCTGAGAACTAGCCTATATATCCAAAACTGTAATATAAGCACACCTATTTCAGGGTCAAAATCAACCAGAACTTCACTAAAGTGTATATCCTCTTTCCCTTTAAAGCACAGGTACTAGAATCACGGTAGTCAGTGTACCAAATGCCAGCTTTCCCAACCGTGGAAAAGTAGCTGAGATCTACATCATCTCTCTAGCAATCTACAACCCTCTGTGGGGGTTGTAGAACGTGTAGTGTAGCAGCAGTATATAACTCTGAAAACAACAGAAGGCCTTTTGCATCATTGCTGACTATTTACTTTTGTAAACAGAATAGTTTTCTTGTAAAAACACACAAACCACAACAAAATCATTTAAAAATACTGTTACAGAAGACACCATACAAGGTTTAGAAATATTTGCAATATAATCTAAAGCTAGAAGGTAATAAAGTTCTGTACTTAACAGGTAAACTGAGGCACACATGCCAGAATGTGGTACAGATGTGCTAAGGTCTCAATACTCTTGGCTCTAAGGCAAGAGTATTTATCAGAAGGGGCCATTCACATACAATCATTTCTTATGTGTGCTCTAACATGAAACATGTTTGGAAATAACTGTTTTAGACCATGGTATTGTACTGGTAAATCAACGTGACACTGCGTTTTGTTTCACTCACTACAAAATCATTCTTATTAGCTATATAAATTGTTCCCACTTAAAGACAGAACATAGAGCTGTAGCAACTGAATCATTCTATCCTCAAATTTTATTTATAATGCAACATTTCCCAAACAAGGATACACAAACAGTAGCCACTGTTAATGTTCAGTGAAAAATAATCCTTCAGTGGTCAAACATGAAAAGACTGTGTACTGTCCCCAATCTTGAAGAGTGACAACATACTTTAAATACACTGAGAGAAAAATCTCACTATATAAAAATGTTTAAACTTTGCCCATCCTAGTATATCCCAAACTTAAGACTACAAAACATTTTGGGCATTATCATCCTAAAGAACACAAGATGGAAGTTAAAAGCTTCAAAATGGTAAAATGCATAATAAAAAAGGCAATTCATCGAAGCTAAACTTTCCTGAATTAGAACTTTAGGTCATTAGGAATGGAACTTGCTTATCAGAAACACTCTGGTATTGAAAATAAAGTGTTTTACTACATCAAGCTATTTTAAAATAATCCAGACAGGCAAATGTCTGAATATGAGTGAGTTCTTTCTTCATAGAAATGTGTTCATTTATAAAACCAAAATTATCTGAAAAATACAATTTTTAAATTATGATCATCACATTCAAAAGGTGAAACTGGTGATGTTTCCTATTTAGAACCTGACTAAAGTAAAAAAACTAGTCCTTATCCTATGTAGTTATGTTAAAAGTTATGTGATATTAAAAGAGAATGGAACCAAGAAATTTTTTTAAGTTATCCATGATATTAGATTTTTAACTGTAGATGAGAACTGTTTTCTAAGGAACTGATTTAATCCATGATACTTATAGTATCGTAACAAAAATATACTCCAAAAATGGGGTAAAACCACAATTTTCTCTTAGTAAGTTACCTACCTTCAAGAATATTAAGCAATACTTACTCTGAACTGTTTGCTACATTACACAGAAAGGCCCAGGGACTCACCATTGCAGTTCTGGACTTAAGAAACCAGTCAAATCTGAACTGAGGAGAGTTGCGAATACACTGTCGTAATTCATCATAAACATTTTCTTTGTCGAATCCAAGTTTGTGAAGCATACAAATTAGGAAACGATCCTCTTCTTCAGTGTAGTTTTTCCCTTTGTTAGTACCATATGATATTCTCAGCTGATGAAAAGGTGCTTTGTACCGTCCAATCTATCAAGTAAAATTTTATATAAAATATAAATCCTATATAATCTTATTTCAAACTTAGCTTTAGTAAAATTAGCTAAAAATGTTCCATTCCAAATCAGAATTTTCTATCCAAAGCACCTCAATCGCATTATATGACCTTTGCTGTGAAAATAACTTCAGTCTTTATTATTCTAAAGAGAAATACAGGCTCAGACTTTGTAGGAAAAAGCTAATCATAGGGACCTCTGACCCAAATATATCAACTGAAGTACTAAGGTAAAAATTCTGTTGAGAATACGTATAACAACTGAATACTGTTCTCTGAAGAAAATCTTCATTTTAAACCATTTCATTTCCTTTTATTATTAACATATCATGTATTATTTGTTTCAGGAATACAGGTCTGTGATTCATCAGTCTTACACAATACACAGCACTCATTTCCTTTTAAAAAGTTACTTTAACTCGCATATTCTCAGATAGGAGTTATATCACTAACTACCATATTTATTAATATACAAAGTACCTTCGTATCAAGTGCTTTTTTGATACTAATTCTTCTTTGGATTCTTGCCTCTCCTCTTTCAATCTGAGCCATAATCTTCTCTATGTCCTGGAGTTCATTGCATCTTTCCCAGAATACAGCTGGTAAAAGAGTAAAAATTGGACAGATGGGGCAAGTGGATGAAATGGGGAAAATATAAATAATTTATCATAAATAATTTGCTAAGGATTAAGAAATGTTTCCATTTCTCTCACGTCTAATACTACAAATAAGTCAATTATTTAATTTCTCAGTTTCCTTAACTGTAAAAAAAAAATGAGATGAACTGGATGATTTAAGTATCCCCCAACTCTTAAATTTCTATTCTTGAATTCTAAGCACGCTCATCGCCGCATAACTACCTCTTTCTTCACTTGACAATCCAAGTGATTTCAGGAAATAGACAGGCACATAGTACTTGAGAAGTTATAGAAAAAAATAAAATGAAAGCACAATTATTCAGTGACCTATTCTTATTTTCTTAGCAATAGCCAGTTAGCTAGGGTAAAAAAAAAAAATAGTAACAACTATGCCATTTTAAAAAAGAACATTTTCCAACTCAGTGTTTTAAAAACACAAAAAATAAGGACCTAAAAGTGGTGGCAAAATTTAGCTTATCAAAACATAATTCAGAATAAAATCTGAACTCAATAGCTCTCCAAAAACCTGAGAACATTCTTGTATCTATTAAAATAATAAAAGAATTACCTGAATACTCAATAACTTCTTCTGGAGTTTTTCCTTCTACTTCCCTTGCTATGTTTTCAATATCATCACGACCCCACTTCTCATTAGCTTTGATAAACTGATTAAAATCTCTCTTATTCCAATTGGTAAATCCCTTCAAGGCAATGGAAACAAAACATTTAACAACAGCACACTGAACATGGATAAGATGCTATTACACTTAACAATATTTCTAAAGTATTAGAAAATTTTCAATTACTCTTAGGTTTGAAGTTCTTTTTAAAAGTGGTAGCTTTTCATTCACCTAACATGTGCATTTTCAGCAATACATCACATATTGCTTACATAACCAAACAATTAAATCTCAGTGGAAGAGCTTAAGTAAGGAATGCTGCATGAAAAAGTAACATTTTTGCTGAACTCTGAAGGAACAGCAGGAGTTTGCAAAGAGCAATAAACATCATAAGACTGAAGAGCAAAGATGTATCAAGTGGGAAAATGGAAGAAAAATAAAACTTCAAAAATAGGTTAAGGCCAGATTCTAAAAGACCCTGATTAAACTATAAAGACTGTTAAACAAAAGAGTACCAAACAGAGACGTGTAATTAAGAACAGTAACTTAGTACTGTTCCAATGCGGAAGAGTCACAGGAAAAAAAAAATGAATACCAGAAGAAAGGTAATCAAAAGGCTATCCACTCTACCAAGGCTGGTACAAATCTATAAAATCTACTCAACTACCTCAACAACTACTGACAAATCAAAATGTAGCATATACCCATATGCTCATGCTTTATCATTTCCAATTACTTCACTTTCGAAAGAAAAAACTTGTACTTCTTTGTATACCCCAACATGACCTAAACACAGTACCTTACAAAGTAATGGTTACTAAATTTTATTTTGAATAAGACTCTATATACCTGTGTTAGAAGCTTCTCTTTTTCCTCTAACTCTTCGTCATTAAGGGGTTCAGCTTCATCAATTTTAAGCTGTTCTTCTTTTTGTGCCTGTGCCGCATTTGGTAGGTCAGGATTTCGAGGCACCTAAAAAAATATTTTTTTATGTCATCCATCAGCAGATTTTAGGAATTATGTGTTGAACTAAATTCTTAATCAACCAAATGATATTTTACACGTTTTAATAGAACCATGAAAAAACAAAACAAAAATTTGTTTTAAACTTAAACCAGATTAGTATGAACAGTGTTATTCCCATTACCTTGTACCCAATAGTTTTTCTGTAATAGAGAATTTCTTTTTCCAATAATTCAAATAAACGTGGAGGAAAGAACTGGAAATCCTGAACATTAGGTTGTTTTGGAGGTCGAGGAGCCTAGAGAAAAAAAAGTTATCATCCATAAAAAAGAAATTCTTTTGCTTTTCCGTAAACTATGATGGCCAATTCTCCAAGCAACTGAATCTATCATTAATAATGAACATGAGGGGCGCCTAGGTGGCTCAGATTGTTAAGCGTCTGCCTTCAGCTCAGGTCATGATCCCAGGGTCCTGGGATCAAGCCCCGCATCGGGCTCCTGGCTCGGGGGGAGAGACTGCTTCTCCCTCTCCCTCTGCCTCTCCCCCTGCTCATGCTCTATCTCTGTGTCTCAAATGAATAAATAAAATCTTAAAAAAAAAAATAATGAACATTAATCAAACTTTAAATGCATATATTCACAACTAATTTTTATAAAACATTTTAACAAAAACTGAAGGAAATACACCGTAAGAAGCCACAAAAGATTCTAATTCTCAATCTGATTTAACTGTAAGAATATAAGAAAAAAAGAAGGGACGCCTGGGTGGCTCAGTGGGTTAAGTGTATGCCTTCAGTTTAGGTCATGATCCCAGGGTCGTGGGATTGAGTCCTGCACTGGGCTCCTCGATCAGGAGGGAGCCTGCTTCTACCTCTGCCTGCCGCTCCCCCCACTTGTGTGCTCTCTCTCCCCCCCTCTCTCTCGCAGACAAATTTTTAAAAATTAAAATCTTAAAAAAAAAAATAGAATATAAGAAAAAAAATTTACATTTCGATATTTTTGGATACTTTATTGCTCTATCAACTCACCTTGGGTGCTTTGGGTTCACTGACACGAAGAGCTTCCCTAAAATAGGCATCAACAGCATAGTTGGCTTTTCTTTCTCGTTTAGGTGGCTCAATCCACTCTGTGAATGCAATCTAGCATATGGGAAACAATGCATATCACCAACTTTGATTATTTACAGTTGCAAATCTTAGGTGAACACAACTCACTGTGTACATCATTACAAATGTTGTTTGTAAATAGTGAGATATTCATTAGATCCTGGACTATAAGCTCTACGAGGCTGGGACTATGCTACTTTGCTCAAAACTATGTAATTAATACATAGGACAGTGTCTAGTGAATAGCACAGATATACAGCAAGTATTTCTTAACCAAATGGAGAACATTTGGGAGTTGGGGGGGCGACCTACAGAATATATGCTATAACCCAAACTAGGAGAAAAATGTAGATATGTATTTAGCCTAGAAAAAATTCAGAGGATATACAAGCCTAAATGTTACCAGAAAAAACACTGAGTAGAACTATTTTTTTTCTTCCAACTTGTAGGTATTTCCTAAGTTCTCTACATACTAACAAATATTACTTAAAGAAACTAGAAAGTTTTTTCCCTTTAATTATTACCATTCAATTCTGTTTAAAAAAAAAATCTAGTAAGGTTCTGGCAATTTTTTTGCCAATTATTTTAATTTTCAAAGATTCCAATTATAAATCACCCCACACAATATATTTCAGCTATAAATGTATACAGTAAGCCTCATTGCAGAAATTTTGAAAACATTTCAGAGTTTACTAACTGAAAATTCGACATTACATGTAAAAGTGAAAATAATTTAGATGTGAATATACAGAAATGACTGCGTTGAGACAAATTTACAAGGCATTACACCTAACACTTAAAATTCCAAGTTTCAAGTAAAATAAAGTCTTCAAGTAACCAAAATGTCTTTCAAAAATTACCTTTTGTTTTTCTCTATAATCCTCTCCTTCAAAGTTATAAACACTCGACTCTGTATCCATTGTAAAGTTTCTAAGTGAGCTTTCACCCATCTTGGAGAGCTTTTCATTCATCTCTGCAGTCTACGGGAAAAAAACACCCTATTAGATTGAGAATAAAAAAAAAAACCAAACAAAAAAACTTGAGAACTGTAGTTAAAATAAGTTAGGCTTTGCAGTACATAAAAGCTTTTTTTGGTTCACCTAACAAGTATTTCTTCAAACAGTCCTGATTTAAAACATGTTATATATTAAAAACATTATCATTTAACCTATTCCTCACCTTCTTTGCACCTCTTTCCAAAATACCATCAATATCCTCATCAGTAATCTCACTTTCTTTTGAAGCAAATACATGTGTTGCCCCATGTCTAATCATTTGAAGCATTTCATCTTTCCCAATTTTGTTCAGATTCTGATCCACAAGCCTTCCTGAAAAAAAAAATTGTATAATGTTAATCGAACAACATCTGTCTTACTGAAAACTTGGAACTTTAAATGTTAGATGTAATACCATGTATTTTGCCTCAAGCATCAATCATTCTGATAATTTTCATTTTCACATAAAACAATGTCAGATTCTTAGTTGTAAGCTTTGAAATACTCTAAAGTTAATCTATCACATAATGAAGCCTACTGTATACCATCTCAATAAAATGTATTCTTGAATGGGCTGAATAATAGCAGAAGTTGGGATGTTTGAAAATAAAAATTATTAGCAAGATTTTTTAAAGTATCAACAGATGAGATCATTATAAAGACAAGAAGTTTCTGACAAGCAGAAAGACATTAATACTAATACTCCATCAGCTTTTTCTTAGAAAAGTACAAAAAACAAGACAAAAAGGTGAAGTACAAAAAAACCTTCATATTACCAAGCTTTAGCTAAGGACTGAAATATACATCAATTTCTGAAAATTTCCTAATCTTAAGAACTGAAACTCTTATTTTGATCACAGAAGACATTCAGCCTAAGAAAACTAAGATCTTCAATTGGTAGGAATTTGGCCAACCCTGTAATTTGTGTTTTCAAAAATACAGGAATCAAAACAACCAACCAAAATACCATAAAGAATTTTTTCTACCCTAAAGGGCCATTCACATAAACTTACATAAAGCTTCAATTTTTGTATTCCAACCAACTTGTATGACTTTCAAAGTTAGGATTTATCTTTAGAACGTTTCTTTGGTTTGAAAGCAATCTCACTATCAAAATGTTCTCAGTCCTAATTGAAACTACTTCCCCATTGGACAGAGGAGGAGGAGCTATTCAGACATAAAGCGGTTCTATGATTTCTCATTGTTTTTAATTACATCCCTTACACTCCACAACAGTAATGCAAAGGTATACACCTAAGGCTTGCTATTTGACTAATGCCCACAAAGCTATTAGCACAAAATTTGGCTCTAAAATTTGCCCCCCCACCCCCACCCCACGGTGCCTGGGTGGCTCAGATGTTAAGCGTCTGCCTTCGGCTCAGGTCATGATCCCAGGGTCCTGGGACTGAGTCCCGCATCGGGATCCCCGCTCCTTCGGAGCCTGCTTCTCCCTCTGCTTCTCTCTCTCTCTCTCATGAATAAATAAAATCTTTAAAATAAATAAATAAATAAATAATAAAATTTGCCCCCCCAAAACCAAAAAACTAAGTAAAAAAACTCAGCTTTTCTAAATTGATTATAAATTAATTTTCATTCTTTTTTTTAAAAAGTGCTTCACAGATGAGAATAATTAAAAATATTACAAGGCAAATGTTTTTCTAAGAATGCGAGGGAGAAAAGAACTAGCCATTACATCAACATGAGAAACCTTTCTGTTTGGCAGGCTCCAGAGACTTTCATAAGTAAACACTTCCCTCTAATAGTTAATATAGTTCTTGGTCTTAGATGAATCACTTCCTAGCTACATGAATGGTAAACAAGTGACCTGCCTCTACTTCTCATGCCAACCTCAAGCTGGATAAAGGAGATAATGGATGCAAAGTATTTAGTACCTTGCTTGGCACAAAGTAAGCACTTGATAATAAGTAATTATTAATAAAAACTAACAATAAGCCATCATTTATTTCACATATTTAGAGATGTGGCTAACACTATGGTTGGCATTAAGAGAATATGAAAGAAATGTAACATTCCCTTACTTACCTGGAAATTAAAAGCCGGTTAACAAAATGAAGTCACAGAATATGAATCAACAGCGAACAATATTAACAGTGTATCTCTCCTTATAAACAGATTAAAAGTACATGCTCATAATGCAAATTTGAGAATAAAGAAACCATTATAAGCCTGAGGTTATTGAGGATTCCCACTCTCACCCTGTAGTCCTATTTACATAAATGTTTATTCTGGGTCTCCCCTCTCACTAAATTATAAACTCCATGAGGATAAGAACATTTGTTGCTTTCTTTCACCATTGTATTCTCAGCACTAAGAACAATGCCTCACATCTGGTGGCTGTTCAGTAAATAGTTGCAGACTAGAAAAAAAAAATAACATCAGATTCTTTGTTTCATTTTTATTTCTTCATTTTACCCCAGAATAATTAATAGAGTACTTTTCAGTACATGTAAATTATACTCATCACAGCTCTATTTAATATGTACCACACTGAATGCTGGATATTTTATATACATTTCCCCCTTTAATCCTTAATAATACTAAACTTTATTTCTCTTTATCCCCATTTAACAGATGAGAAACAGGCTTAGATGGTATAAAAGAACTGCTACTGCTGACTGGCAAAGCCAATATGCAAACTTCAACCTTCCTGAGCCCATACCTATCCTCTTATTAAAACTAAAACTTACTATTTTCTGGAATATGAATATTGTTCAGGCTGCCAGCTTGATTCCATAGATGCTCAATAACAAGAACCTCCTAAAAAATCTAGGAAAAAAAATTTGTTAATCCAACTCAGTAAATTTTTTAAAGTTCTAAGGCTCACCTTGTTGAATGACTATTGAATCCAGTCTGAGTTTCATCTCAGCACGTTCCACTATTCTTTCTTCCACAGTGTTATCAGTTATAAAGCGGAATACTCTAACGGTCTTGGTTTGTCCAATTCTATGTGCTCGGTCCTAGGCAAATTACCATGTTATTTTAAATACAGTTAAAAATTACGTAAGTAACATATGACTGTGTATACTGAAAAGCAAAATTAAAATATTCTCAGGTGTGGAAGTTCTTAATGTAACAAAACTATCCTAAAAATAAATTTGTATTAGATTAGTATTTCCTAGATTCTCAAAGTTTCTCCATTTCAATCAAATTAATTGGTTATCAAAGGATAACTTTTAGGAGGTATGGAACACAACAGATGCTGAATCCGTGAGAAACTATCTGGTTACTTTCACTAGATTATACTGATATAAATTTCACATGTTTCCAGGGGCGCCTGGGTGGCTCAGTCCGTTGAGCATCCAACTCTTGATTTCCGCTCAGGTCATGATCTCAGGGTTCTGAGACCAAACCCCGCATCCCTTTCCCCTCTGCTCCTCCCCTGGCTCCCGCTCTCACATAAAATCTTAAAAATAAGTAAATAATAAAATTCACGTCTCCAAATAAGAAAGACAAATTATAATTAAGTTGGATGATAAGGTTTTTTTTTTTTAATCTTTCTTAGGTTTAAATTCAAATTGTTTTTCTACCTAAATCATATACAAATTTTCGCTATTAGGGAAAGAAGTGACATAAATAAAAGAACTCCACAAATATAAATATCCTAGTCTTTAAATTCACCCAAATAACTACATACAAGTAGTCAAATTAATTTGAATTCCATTTCTGTTTAACTTAAGTTCACAAAACACATTCTTACAAAACATCCCTATTTGTAACTGATCAATTTTCCTCAACCACCCTTATAGAGGATAGGATAAAAGCAACCAACGCCAGAGTTATGGTCAACAATACCATGGGTCAAGTCACTAACAGTATCAAACTTAAGAATTTGTAAGTTTTCATATTAATCTACAGATCATAAATTTTCTCAACCTAAGAATGATCTTCCTGTTCTAGCCAAAGAACTCCCACACAGGGGTATAAATTTTAAGCATCCAACGTGGTAGGAAGGTTTGTAGCCCACCAAACCTGTTTCCCTTTCCTCCTAAGGCACAACTATACTGTAATTTGCCAATTCCCTTGCACCCAATTACGCTATGTGATTAAGTGCTGGCCAATGATTGTGACTTTCAGGTCTGACCCATAAACAATTTCCTAGGCAATCCTCAACTCTATCCCCCTTCTGCCATCAGGATGCACAGGATACAGCTAGACTCCAAGGTTCTAAGATATGGCAAAGCTGTGAGACAGACATATCCTGCTTTAGATGAGAGATCACCTACAAAACACCCTCTCTGAATTATTAGGTCAGAGAAAAAACTCTACTGGGTTACGTCACTGACATATGCAGACCATTAGCTTGCTCTAATGAAAATATTAAGCTCTAAGAAAATATTAAGAATATATTTACTGTTCTCTTACCATAGCCTGGAGATCTACTTGGGGATTCCAATCTGAATCATACAAAATTACTACATCAGCAGTAGCAAGATTAATGCCAAGACCACCAGCACGTGTGCTTAACATGAAAACAAACTTTGTGCTGTTTGGCTCATTGTATGCATTGATGGACTCCTATAGATATAAAATAAAACAAATGTCAGGAAATTATTTTATCTGATAATTTTTTACCTTCCCTCCCTGGATTTTACTCACTTGTCTCTCATCATGGGGTGTCTGCCCATCCAATCTACAGTACTCATAATTTCTCCACATGCAATAATCTTCCAAAATATCCAATACCCTTGTCATCTGACTGAAGATTAGTACTCGTGAACCTGTTAGCAAACAGAACAGCTCATTTTCAGAAGCTTCAAAAGTAAAAAAAAAACTTATTTAAAAATTTAAGGCTAATCAAGGGCGCCTGGGTGGCTCAGTAGTTAAGCGCCTGTCTTCAGCTCAGGTCATGATCCCACGGTCCTGGGATCGAGCTCCGCATCAGGCTCCCTGTTCCCTGGGAAGCCTGCTTCCCCTTCTCCCACTCCCCCCGCCCCCCTACTTGTGTGCCTGCTCTTGCTCTCTGTCAAATAAAGTCTTTCAAAATAAATAAAAAAATAAATAAATATTTAAGGCTAATCAAAACTAAGACTAACCAGTTACCCCTTAATTCTAAGTTACCTAGTTGGTTATAAGAAGAAAACCATACATTATTTATTTATCCAAGTCAGTTATTCTCCCCATTTTTCCCATAATGGCACAAACAGAAAAGGGTAATATCCGTACAACACACTAAGGTAAACGGAAAAGGTATTTGTTCTGGCCTGTGTCTGTCCCAAGGCTGAGAGAATCATTCTTTTTATTCCACATGCACTTAAAAATAACCTTCTACCACCCCCACCACCACCGCAATTCTCCCATGTGCACGGCCCTGAACATTCCCCAACACATACCCAAAACCCATCTCATTCTAGTTCTGAAGACCCAATTCCAACTGAAAGACCATAACAACATAAATGTGGCCTCACATCTACATGGTCATCTTTCACTTATGCCATGATTCAAGTTATTCAACTGCCTTCCATTTCTTTAGCCAGCTGCACAATGCCTTCACAGCAGAATGTATGAAGACCAAGGAGTCATTATAAAAAAATAAAGATTACGAAATTATCTTGTCTCGGAAGCTGAGGCTGATAATCTACTGGTGTCTCACCTTGTACCTGAGATGCCTAAGGATGCTCAATAGTCCCCATTTTCCTTTCAGAGTTAAATGCAGCTTTCGTTAATATCTGAGTATTTCTACCAAGTTCTTGTGATTCCCTTCCACCAATTCACTCCTTTACTACTTAGCTTTCAAGAAAAATATTTTAGAAAATATATTTCCACAAAAAAGTGTAAAAGCAAGAAAAAAGTAAACCAATTCACTGACAACTCTTAGGAGGTTGATAGTCAATATCCTAGAGGTGACTGGTACAAAAGTCATTCTTATGAAAACACACAAGAGAAACACAAATGGAAAAATTTGAAATCTGACTGTATTATTTCACATTACAGAATTGATAATTTGTGTATGAAAAGCTTTGATGTCTCGGACTTCCTTCAAATTAATCTGCGAGGAGGAAAGCAGGTACAGTACAGATGTAAAAAAGTTTTGCCACGAGTCTGTAATTACTGAAGCTGGCATCACACTAAATACATTCTACATTCATGTATTTTAAATACATCTCTATACATACTACATACTCATTTTCACATAAAAAGCAAGCATGTTACAAACAAAACTGCTTTGGGTCCATGCACATGTCTAGTAATTTATTACTGTTTAACTTTATTACTAAAAATTTAAAAAATTTGTCATTTAAATAACTTAAAAATCCACATAAATAATTGAAAAACAATATATGAACACAACAACACTGTCTACCAAAGTATCTGGGAACTATGTGTGGAGAGAGCATTCTTGGCACTTTATAACAAAAAGCTGACATATCTGGGAAAGCATATATAAAATGAGAACTCTCCCCAAAATCCACGATTGTTAATCCTAAGAAGATTTATAAGCCTAGAACTGGGGGGAGAAAGGAAGCTCAGCTAATAGAAGTTTTTAAAAGTCCCACACTTCAACTTTATAAAAGTGCCAGGATTAGTAATTTCAAACTGTAGTGGTCCCTTATTTTACACATCAGAATTTCATCACTTCTCAATTTGTTACCAGTAACATAGTTACCTTGTTCTTTTAATTTAGGGAGCAGCTTGTCTAACACCACCATTTTGCCACTGTTGGTAACTAGATGCATATCTGTTGTATAAGGCGGACCAGGTTCAGCTCCATCAAATAGATACGGATGATTACAGCATTTCCTCAACTGCATCAGGATGTTCAATAACCTCATTTTGTCCATCTTCCCTGCAGAGTTTAATATATCTATATCCTTCATTAATATCCGAGTATACCTATTGAGAAGAAAAATATTTTAAAAGGGTTCAAATGTGCCCTGACCAGTCCCTATTACTTTCCATACTTAATGCCCTCCCCTACCTCAACCCAAAAATACCTGTGAAGAACCCATCAACTTCTAAGATGTGGTTAGGAGTTTACCACGTATAAAAACATCTTTCTCTTTCCTTGTTTTTCTTTATTCCTCCCATTGTTCTAATGTTCACACTTACACTTTGGGCCTAGAGATCCAAAACAGTATGTCTCCTTGGGATGAATTAAAACAAAGCAGTATGACACAACATTTTTAAATAATTAAGCAAAACTTAAAACTTAAGTTTTATTATTTTTATTTTTTATTTTTAAGAAATCTCTACACCCAACATGGGGCTTGAACTTACAACTTCAAGAAAAAGAGTCACAAGGTCTACTGACTGAGCTAGCCAGGCACCCCAAAACCTAAGTTTTAAACATAATTTTAATTTGTACTCTTTTCCAGGAGAAGAGTGTCAATATTTAATTACTATTCAATGCATAAGTGTAGCACTTGAGTGAGAACAGATCTAAGGAGGGAGGAAGAATCATGATAGGGTAAAACATGATGATGAGAATAAAATGAAATCAATGAGATTTAAATATAAATAAAAGTACATGGGGGCGGGGGAGATATGAGGGCAGTAAAACTAGAGCCACGGGCTATCAATTTTTTTTTACAGATAGAAAGGTCATCATGAATCAACAATGTGAAATAGCTGTAGAAAATATTGTCACCTTAGCATATATTAACTTATCTGCTACCTTATAAAAGCCTTCCAAAAGTTTTAAGAACATTTAGTATGGACTACTTTCTACAGTGGTCATGTCTTTCCTAGGTAACATGCCCATTTCTTTACATTTTATCCTTTCTTTTTACCAACAACTCCAGCCCCTTGCAAATACTTATCAAGTATGGAATTAAATACACTTGAAATGTAGTGTAACCAGTAAAGAGTAAGTATGGCTATTTCTCTCCTTTGAACACTACACTTATGTTAATATATGCTAAGGTAACAATCTTTTCTACAGCCATTTCACATTGTTGATTCATGATGACCTTTCTATCTGTAAAAAAATTTAATTCTTAGTGGTTTCTAGCCTTTTGGATTTCATACACCCATAAAACCTAAAAAAAAAAAAAAAAGGAAGAAAAGAAACTTATGAGGTTTTCAACATTTTTATTATGCCCTAGAGAGGTGTTGAAAAATAACTACATTACCACCATAAATTCACAAAGGGAATCCTGCCTAAAATAAAACATCCGCTCAGAATGGAGTCTTTTAAATTAAATATTTGTAATAGCTTTATGGACTAAAAGAAAGCACCTAAATTTTCTCTTATCTCTACAATCTCCAACTTCATCAGATCAGCCCTAATCCACAATCCAGTATTTATGAACCACCAAGGTAACCATCTGTCTGCATCTGTGCCACCAGTTTCTTTTTAAAAAACCCAAGTAGAGGGGTTTATATATATATATATATATCCCTGTTTAATTAATGCCAACTTTAATCCTTGGATTCATAAACTCCCCATCCTGATTATAAGCTAAAAGTTTTAAGATTGTGTATTATAAATTTGATTAGCAAGTCCTAAATTACATGATCTCAAAACTCCAGGTTGAGTTCAACAGAGCAAACAGCAATTCCTTGCAGACACAATTAGGAAAACAAAATACAAATGAAAGTTAGTGAAGAATCAATAGTGATTTTAAAACGTCTAAGAACACATACCATTCCCTTTGCATTTTGCTGAGACCCACATAGATTTTAACTTCCTTCTTCGGAGGCAAACTCTTTTCAACATCAGCTTTAATTCGACGAAGGAGGAATGGACGCAAAACCTTAAAGATCAAAAAGAAACAGAAATTATCAAACAATAATGATGTAATGTATGGTGATTAACATAACAATAAAATTTAAAAAAAGCAAAAACTAACGATGTAATGTATGATTAACAATAAAATTTAAAAAAGTAAAAAAAAGAAACAAATGATCTTATATATATTATTTCAGGATCTCAAAATTGTTTATTAAACACATGGAAATTTATCTGTTTGAGAATTTCTCCCTTCCCAATATAATTTATTACTGAGTTCCTGAAGGGTAATACAATATCATTACTTATTCAATACATATAATGAATATACACTTGCTATATTGTCATAAGACACTAGAAACTAAATTTTTTTTTTTAAAGATTTTATTTTTTTTTGACAGAGACACAGCGAGAGAGGGAACACAAGCAGGGGGAGTGGGAGAGAGAGAAGCAGGCTTCCTGCTGAGCAGGGAGCCTGATGAGGGGCTCGATTCCAGGACACTGGGATCATGACCTGAGCCAAAGGCAGATGCTTAACGACTGAGCCACCCAGGCACCCCCAAAACAGTTAAGTTTTGATACTTTCAACATTCACTGTCTTTGAGGTTTAAAACTAGTTACCATGTTCTCTTATCTATGGATTAAGTTACCTGCATCAACCACAGTCCAGAAGCAGATGATCCTCCTCCTAACATATCATAAGGTCAGTAGTAGACTAACACTACATCACAATGCCTACATCACTCACCTCACTTAATTTCATCATGTAGGCATTTTATCATCTCACACATCATCACAAGAAAGGGGAGTACAGTACAATAAGGTATTTTGAGAGACCATATTTATATAACTTATAAAATATTATAATCATTCTATTTTGTAATTATTGCTGTTAATCTCTCACCTCGCCTAATTTATGAATTAAACTTTCATAGATATGTATGTATAAGAAAAAACAGTGTATACAGAGTTCAGTATTATCCGTGGTTTCAGGAACCCACTGGGAATCTTGGAATGTATCACCTGCAGACAAAGGGCCAGGGGGCTGGGGGGTATTACTGTATTTTTATGTAGATTGTCCAACAGTACTTAAAGCTATGTCCACATTAAAATGTTTTTATGGTTAGTTTTTACATTTACTACCCTTTTGGTGGGTGGGGGGATGGATGAAATAGGAGATGGGGATTAAGCAGTACACTTGTGATGAGCACAGGGTGATGTATTGAATTGCTGAATCACTGCATTGTACACCTGAAACGGACAGAACACTGTATGGTAACTATATTGAAATTAAAATAAAAACTTAATAAAAATTTTACTACCCTTTTCTTATGGACACAGAACATAGAGAGTATACAAATCATGACTACACAGTTCAATAAATTTCAATCAAGTAAACATACCCATGTAATCAACTATCACCTAGATAAAAATAGAAGACTGCAGAAACCCTTCTTGCAACCTTCCCAGTCACTATCCCCCTTAAATTTTAACATCATAGATTAGTTTCGCCTGTTATTTTTAACTTTACATAGAATTATACAATATATACCTTTTATCTCGTTTCTTTTATTCAACATGTTTGTAAAACCTATCCATGTTGTATGTAGCTCATTCTCATAAAATTTTAGAGTATCTACAAAACTAAAGATTCTTTATTTGTATCTTCCTATGTTCTACTTACACTAGCTTGTAAAAATATGATCACAAAGAAATTAAAAACTGGTGAGAAAAATAATCAGCAACACTTCTCTAACGTCATCATGTAAGGAAACTTGTATAGATAATCTTAGCTGACAGCCAGCATCCACTGCCAGATGTTACTAAAGACCTTCAGCCCCACTGGCCCTCCTCAGAATTGTCCAGGTAAACGCAGCTGTTTAAATCCAGGTAAAACCAGCAAAGAAAACACTCAGCCAACCCATAAGTTCTAGGATTACTAAAATAGATACTATTAAGGGTTTTTTGGTAGGAGAGGGGAGTATTCTGCATTAATAGATAACTGATTCATTAAGTAAAAATGACCTCATTCCTAAGTATACCTATGCTGATTCTGAATATCCTCTTTCATCACGAGACCACAGGAGCTAAGGTAGGAATTTTAAGACAGTAGAGAAAGGTAGCTACCAGACCTCTTCCCGATTTGATAAGCATTTTCACACTACTGTCTGAACAAAATAAACAGCAATGCCAAAAGTGGCTGATTCTGTTATGTAGATTGTTTTACATACATGTGTACCTATTAAAGCAAAGTCTACATATACACTCCATACTCTAAATCTAAATTGAATGCTTACGTGCTTCAACGCCATCTAATTTAAAACAAAGATGTCTAAGATATTATCACCTTCAAAAATCTAACATAATAAAATTTCAGTACATGAGAATTTTAAAGTACGTTATAATTAACTTATATAGAAACAAGTCTTTAAACATTCACAGACTTAATTTTTCCCCTATTCAAATACCCACTATAAACCAGGCATTGTGCTACAGATACAAACGTAAGACGTTTCCTGCCTTTGTGTTTACAATGCAGCAGGAAAAAATTTGTAAATTAAACATTTCAACATTCAGTGCAAAGTCCTATCTAAAATGCCTTGATTTTTAAAGATGGGATACAAAGAAGCTTCTACGCTGGCTTCATCCGGATATTCAGTGGAAAAGGTGACATTACCACTGAGTGCTGGACTAGGTATCAGTGAAGTGCAGGAAAGGGGATACCAGATGTGGCAGAAAGGATCAGCAAAGACAAAAAGACTGAAATTAGTACAATGTTTACAGAAAATTGATAATGGGGTCAGAAATTCTAACAAATTAAAGTGATATAAGAAGTGAAACAGAAGTTAGAGAATGTCAGAAAAGTTAAATCATGGGGTTTAGGGAGGAGACTGACCCCCGCCCCCCATCCAGTGGACACTTGCAATGCCCAGCAACATGTTTGGTTGTCACAAATGGGGACATATTACTGGCATGTAGAGGGTAGAGGTGCCAAGAATGCTGTTAAACAAGAAAACCACCTTCCCTGTGCCCCTCAGAATTATCTAGACCAAAATGTCAATACAAGTCAAGAACCGTTGCATTAGGTCATGAAAAGCCTTATATGCTATGCTTACAAGGTCTGGTTTTATTCTGCTAGTCAGGCTATCATATTCTGGGTTCTGTTTGAGAAATTTATCTACCAACCAACTTTCACTTGTGAATCTTATTAAAAAGTAAAAAAGCTATTATCACAGCAAAAACTTACAACTCTGCTCACAATGCACTATTAGCAGTTGCTTATACAGTTGCAGGATTTAAGAACAAAAGATGGACCCCTTTAGCCTTTGAGAATCAAATCTCTTAGATTTGGATTACTTTTTCCACTCATTAAGTTAGGATTTCATTTTAGGTTCTAACACTAAATGCACACTTCACACCCCCCCAGCCCCCAGTGTAAGATTAAACAGTTAAGTGACAGGATTCAAACAGATCTAATTCTAGTCAACATGTTTTTTTTGTTATCAGAAAAACAATCCACTATTTTAAACCTCTTTCATTTTTCCCATTAGAAATATGCTTTAACCTTATTCCAAAACACTTACCATATGAAGCCTCTCAACTAGCTTTTGATCCCCAAGGCAATTGTTTGTATCAAACCATGAATCAAAATCCTAGTTAAAAAACAAAAAATAAATATCAGAAATATTAACCACAGGCATTATCCATAAATATCCTTTTTATGCTAGATGTAACAATGAATTCTAGAATTAGTTTAGTATTTGAGCTGTGAACTGCAAAAATCATTTGGTTCAATCCCATATTTTTCATGCGTCATTGTTAACAGTTCATTTTAGAACTATCTTGAGAAATCAGATTAAAAACATCAAGATGACAAGTTTCACAATGAAAAAGAATAGTTGGAAAGGAAGTTCTATAGAATTAGAAAACATTCTTGAAAAATATTTTCCTTTAGAAAAGCTGAAAAATTAAAATCACTTTGGTTTGTTCTCCAAGGCTACTCAGATTACTCAAAGTTTCCAGAGCAGTGTCAATTTTAATTTAAACTTACTAAATTACCAGCATTTCATTAGTATTTGGGTAGGATCTGAACAAGGATAACTTCCATATTCTTACCTCTTTGGCACATCTAGTATGTATTTGTGCTTTGTTAGTAAACATAATTGTAGGATTAATTATGTTAACTACAACAAAGCTTTCACAGATTACTAAACAAATTAAAGTGTCAATGCAGTAAGAAAAAGAAATCTCTAAAACAAAACGTCAAAATACACAAAAGCAGAACTGAACTATTTTCCTGAGACTGATTAAATGCCTTCCAAGAACACAATTTTCTCTATTCTTTTAGTGATCCTTAACATAACAACCCAAAATTAACCCTTTTGGAACTTACTGAGCTCTTCAAAAAGCCACACACAAGCACAGGCTCTTTCTCTCTCTCTCTCCACGTGGGAAACAAAGTTCAAAAATGAACTCTGGTTCAGCAAAAAAAATGGTAATTATCAATAGCAGACTCTTAATATACATATTACGTTCTTAGGTACAACCAACAGTTTGAATAACTACTTAGCCATTTTTATCAGTGCAAATAATCTATTAAAAGGTAAAGATTAGGTTCTATGTTTGTTAGACCATAAAAAAAGATGGCTAGACAGATTTTACCAAATTTGAAGACCATCCTGGGGAAACACAGGCTATATGAAGTTCACAAATTCATTTGGGAAATAACCTGAGTCCACGTACAGCCGCTGAAATGCAGGCCCAACGTGACTATTTGGTATGTGAATCCATGACATTACAGAAAGAGAAAACAACTGATTTATAGAATGATACTGAAATCAAAAGGCATAAAAATAAACTCTCGGGATGGATAAAAAACTTGGTAGGTTACACCAGACTACGTAAAAGTAAAAAATTAACAATTATCTTAAGCAGTGGCTAAAAGGCCAATTTTATTACAAAAATGTATAGCATTAAACAAAAACATTAATATTCCATCCAGAAAACAATAAGACATACTTACATCTGCTGAATTAAAGACATCTGGCAACAAAAAATTAAGAAGTGACCAGAGCTCATGCAAGTTGTTTTGAAGAGGTGTTCCAGTCAGTAATAGTCGATTTGTGGTCTTGAATTCCCTCACTATTTCTGACAACTAAAAGAACCAAATTCATCATGAGAATATTCTACATACTGATCAAATTCTAAATGACGGCACAATGATTTTCACTTCCAAATACCAAATTACCTTGGATTTTTCATTTTTGATCCTGTGAGCTTCATCTATAACTAAGTACCTCCAATTAAATTTTTTGAAAACAGACTTCTCTTTTATAAGCATTTCATAAGATGTTACACATACATCCCATTCTCCTGGTAATAAAACATCTCTGACAAAAGCAGCCTGTGTAGGTAGCAAGAGAAAAAAATTGTATCACGCAGAAATGAACTACACATTAAATGTACTGATGACAAGTAATCTAATACATAAAAGAGGGTGAAAAATATTAAAAAGGGATAGTATGTAAGCAACTAGAACCAGCTCAAACTAACTTCATTAATCATTTCTAAGTGTCAAAGCCATTTAACAAAAAATAACGGACAAAACTGATGAGTGCAAAATTCAATAAACTAACTCTTAAATGTCTTCTCATTTCCACCAGCTGCTGAAATTCTCAGGAAACGGGTTTAGAAAGAGGAGAAGGTGGCTTCTGCCATAGAGTGAAGACTCAAGGACGGTTTGCAGTAAGCATTTTCATTCCTTTCATGTTTACAGATCTAATAAAACTTTGTTATTATTAGTCCCATTTTACAAGTAAAGAAACTAAAGCAAAAAGTGGTTTAACTTGGGCTCCAAAACATAAAAAGCAACTTGGTAACTTAAAATACACAAAATGATCTACAACAAAAGGAGAAAAGAAATGATAGCTGAATGAAGAGAAAACAAAATTACGTACATTATTCTTCAATATACTACACTTTAAAATCTGAACTTTATATTTTCAATAGTATCATTAGTTCCTTCCAAAAAAAGTCAAGTGACCAACATTTTAACTTATTTCAATAAATACCATACCAACTCACCAAAATACTGTTAATTGACCCAGTCCATCTTTAAAAATTGCGATGACTATTAATTAGCATTATGTACATCAATCTAAAAAAATCTGGCTCCTCAAATTTCCAACCAATTCACACACTCAGAACTTCTTTTAAAAAAAAACAAAAATGTTTCTTCTAGAATGAGAACACAGCCTTTGATTTTATACAACCAATTCCAAAGTAAAAGAAACAAACTATACTTGTATAGCATCCTACAGTCTACAACTCCTTTCTCCAGTAGGATTCTTCACCACCAAAAATAGTATTACATTTATAAATTACTAATATTTGTGAAGACCAGGTTTATTACTGGACTCCTCCTCTTTTATCCCTCCTCTAGTTATGCCCCCCAAACCTAAATTCAAATTCTTTTAATATCAAAAATGTAATGAAACACAAAAAGCTTACTCTTTGTTCTTTATCTCCTATCAAACAAACAGATCTAAGTGTTGGTACCCATCTCTTGAATTCACTCATCCAGTTGTGTAATGTAGACTTAGGAACCAAAACCATATGAGGACCAGGAATGTTTCTATAGTGTTTCATGTACCCAAGAAGAGAAATTGTTTGAAGAGTCTTTCCCAGGCCCTGAAAGAATAACCACAAAGCAATGATAATCAAAACAAAATAGACACCCATACTTATATTTCCTGACACATAAAAACATTTAAAAGAAAACCTATGTGTGTTTATGATAGCTAACAAATGGCAAAAACTTGGTATGTTTCAAGTTTAGCTGTGTTTTTTAATCTTCACAAGTCTATAAAGAGGTTCTACTAGCCATATCCATAAGGCCCAGAAGTTTAAGTGACTTTCCCAAAGTCATGCACAGCAGGGCTACAATTAAGACCCATTTCTTTTGACTCCGTACTTTCTTCAAGCAATTACGGTTTTAGCACTATAGCTCTATGGAAATTTGAAACATTCACTACATACCTATTAAGTAGTAAACAAGAGATAAATGTTTTGAAATAGAACTGTACAAGCTGCCACCCTTGAGAAAATAATCACAGATGAAAAATCAATTAACCCCATTTGTGTTGTATAAAAGTGAAGGGAAATGGCCAAAACAGTATTATTACAAGAGTCTACCAAAAGTACGTCTCTCAAAATGTATTACTTTTAAATTTATTATACTTTTATAAATAGTAATTCCTCACAACTGAAGTATAGATTCTGCTTATGCAACTAAACCAAGTTTGACAGAGGATTAGTTTGTTAACACTTCTGGATTGTAATCAACAAAAATTATGTTACACTATCTTAACTTTTATAAATTTCATGATACAAAATACTTTAAATTACAAAATATGGCCTTCTAAAAAACTACCAAATACATACCATTTCATCTGCAAGGATACCATTGATGCCATTCTCATACAAAGAAATGAGCCAATTTAATCCTCGGACCTGATAATCTCTCAGTTTACCCCACTTTACATCTAAGAATAAAAGAAAAAACATGATGCACATTTTAAATACAGAAAGGCTGTCTCCTTCTTCATTTGATACTCAGAGTGAGTCTTAACTTGGACCTCCATAGGTTTACTCTGACTTTTCTGTTTTCAATTTCTAAGTCATTAGAAGTAGCTGCTGTGATCTGAAGCAGAGAAGGAGTGAATGGACAGGGACAATAACCAGGTGAAACAAAACAAAACAAAACCATGATTGTAAAGCATCAGAGTGCCTACCCCAATCACTCAGTTCCTATGTGACCTATATACTGGTCCTAGAGACTCTCACCTCTTTATATCCTTTTTAAATGTTATCACAAAAGTTTCTTTTTAAGATTTTAATTTATTTACTTATTTGAGAGAGAGAGTGAGAGCACAAGCACGGCAGAGGAAGAGGGAGAAGCAGACTCCCCACTGAGCGGGGAGGAGCCCGATGTGGAGCTTGATCCCCGGGCCCTGGGATCATGACCTGAGCCAAAGGCAAACGCTTAACAGACTGAGCCACCCAGGCGCCCCACAAGTGTTTTTAAACCAAGTACTTCCACCTTCCATGATAACCCAAATAGACACTCTCTGGGGATTTAGTCTTCCTCCTAACAAAGGGAAAATAAGACAGGATAGAGATTGTTTTCCCTTTACCTTTTCTAAGTTACTTTTCAACAGGGTCCTGTTAAGAGAGACAGTATTTCTTTTGGGGTTTACTACACATTTCCCACCCCAGAATAATTACTAAGTATATCCATCACAATCACCAGATGTTTTTAACATGCACATCTGTACCCCATCACCTTTCAAAAAACACTGCTTTAAGACGAAAAACTAACCAATACTGGGAAAACTAGTTACAATGTAGGAATGTAAGAAAGAGATAATCCAAGTAATTCAAATTTCCTTCCCCCTTTGTACTATATATCTGGCTCTAGTCTCTAACTTCATGAAGGAAATGGAAACTGGGTACTCCATAACCAAAAAACATCTGAAGATACATACTTTAAACAGATTACTGAATTTCTAACCAGATACCATCTTGCCTGAAGTTCAACTTGTTAGGAGTTAAAGTTACAGTTAATTAAATAACAAGTCAAAATATATCCTATATATTGACCTTTCTAAATTTTTGTTGCTGTTCACAACCACTACAATCATACAAACCAATTATCAAGGAAGAAAGAGGAAGATCAGAAAAAATGCTAGGCTGCAGTAAAGACAAATGTGCCACCAGACTATCAAGATTATATAGAAGTAAAACTTAAAAACCTGGTTAACCAGGTTTTCTTTTGGGAAACCATTAATAACAAATGTTTCAGAAAAAAATTTAAAACAAACTAATATAAAATCCCGACATCAGTTAACAAAAGTCTTCATGAAGTGCTTTTTTTACATATGAAGTTTTCTTACCTGGGGCAAATGTAAGGGAAAACCATTCCTAGTTTTACATATACATTCAGGCAACAATAAACACAATGGCATTTTATGCCCCTTTGAAATACAGCACCATTATCATACTGATATTAATATATTAATACCATTTCCATCAAAAAAGAAATCTGATTTCACAATTTCAAAAGATTACTAAAAATTCCCTTTATAAATTACAGCCAAGACAAATCCAAAACTTTAACCAAAAGATGTCTCAAAAGGGGATTTTTTTTTAAAAAATCAAAATTTTAAATATAATGTATATAACATACATGATGGAGAATCTTCAAATCGAGTGCAAACATTGGTTGCTTTAGAGCTTTCTGTTAATAGTTCTTCATCTTCCTCTTGCTCTGTTCTACGATGTCGGTAGCTGTCAAGTTCAAGATAAAATCAAGTGATTAGCACTTTAAGCTTTAACTGCCAGCAGCTACTATTTGAACATAATAGTCAAGTGGCTGACCAAGATTCCACAATAATTTTTAATAGGCATTTAAATTAAGGCTAGAAAAGTGGAAGAGTATGAATTATTAGTACACTTAGACCTGAAATGTTTTACATGGCTTTCTAAGATATACATACAATTGTTAAAACAGAGTAACACCTGAGGTAATGGAATAATCTCATTCCAAGGAACTACAGTCAGAAAAATCTCATAACCTCTAACTTAAAGTTACCTTTTTATTTTTGCTAGAAAATAGCTCCAGAAATCACATTTTTAAAACTATGACCTTTTTTTTGAGAGAGAACGAACACAGAGGGTAGGGGCAAAGGGAGACGGAAAAAAAATTTAAGCAGACTCCACGCTGAGCTCAGAGTCCAAAGCAGGGCTCAATCTAAAAACCCTGAGATCACAACCTGAGCTCACGACCTGAGCTGAAACCCAAGAATCTGAGGTGAAAGCCAAGAATGGGACACTCAACGCACTGCACCACCTAGGCAACCCTTAAGAACTGCAACTTTCAAAAGGATGAGATTGTGCCATTGGAGACAACCCGGGTGGACATAGAGGGTATTATGCTAAGTGAAGTAAGTCAGACTGAGCACGACAAATATATGACTTCATTCATATATGAAATCTAAAAAAAAAAAAAGGCAAAATCAAAACTATAAACACAGAGAACTGATGGCTACCAGAGGGGAGAAGGGTGGGGCCCTGGGCAAATGGATGAATAATGTGAGAGGAAGATACAAGCCTCTAGTTATGGAATAAGTAAATCACAGCAATAAAAAGCAGAGCACAGGAATACAATCAATAATATTGTAACAGCAATGTAATAGAACAGCTGGCAGCTATACTTGAGATGAACAAAGCATACTGTATAAACTTGTAAAATCACACTAAGTTGTACATCTAAAATTAATGTAACATTGTATGTCAACTATACTCAAAAATTAAAAACAAAAAACAAAAAAACTTTCACTGTGGAAAGCATATAGTATAATGTATAGAGCTATGGAATCACTATGTTGTACACCTGAAACTAATGTAACATTGTGTGTCAACCATGCTTCTATTAAGAATATGTTTTAAAATAAGTCAAAACTACAACTTTCACCAAAAGCTGCAGAATACGCAGAATAAAGACTTAGTGCTTAAGCAATGACTCTCAGCCAGAGATTTATCAGAATTACTCAAAGCTTTTTAGAAATGCTTAGATTCCACATCCCAAGAGAGCTGGGATACATCCCCTTAAAACCTCATTTTCTGCAGTTTTAATATTGCCAAATTTCTTAATCTCTAAAGGGCTCAGGTTAGTAAAAAGTACTTACTCTCCAATTCTGAAGCTTCCAATTTTGTACCTTCATACTTTCAACAAATATTTTCATTTAAATTAGAAAATAGTAAATCTAATTTATAGCTTGATTTCTACCAAATCTACATGCTTGCTGGAAGAGGATAATCAGTATTCTCAAAGAAGCATTCCTCAGAAACTCAGACCAAAGCAGTAAATATATGCAAGAATATTCTTGCTTGTTTTATATGCTTCAAATTAGAATGTCTTAGTATGTTATTTCTCATACTTCTCTGCATTCTAACCACATGAAACTTAGTATAAAGATGTACCCTCAATTCTCATTTATTCTCCACAAACTAAGAAAGAACTTTAACTTTTTTTTAAATAAAATCTCACAGTCTGTTATCAAGATGGTTCATTATTATGGTTATAAAACTGAAGATAAATGCTGGAATGTGCTTATTACTTCAAAGTGAGGGTTCATTGAATATAACTGTAAATGATGGAAGGAAGAAAAAAACATATATGTCCTTATACTTAAGCATAGTACCATCACCCTAATTACTTTCCATAAGCTAACTTTCCACTTAAGATGGCTTGAAGGATAGAGGAAAAAATCTGTTAACCAAGACTCCTTTTCCTCAATAACACCAGTAAGACCAAGCTGAACAATTTATATTTACTACAAAATATCTTTACCTTATATATATATCTTAATAAAAGTGTTTATTTTCATGAATTCCTACTAACTACCTATATCATAAAAACATCCATTATAGTGCTTGGCATTTCCAGAGCAGAAGACCTGATGCTATTTAAATAGCTGCAAGGGGTGCCTGGGTGGCTTAGGCGACTCTCGATTTTGGCTCATGTCATGATCTCGGGGTCCTGAGATTGAGCCCCACATCCGGCTCTGCACTGGGCATGGAGCCTGCTTGAGATTCTCTCTCTCCCTCCCTCTGACCCCCCAACCCCCACTTCTACTCTCTCAAAAAAATTTAAAAATTTTTTAAATAAAAAATAAAAACAGGAGCGCCTGGGGGGCTCAGTTGTTAAGTGTCTGCCTTCGGCTCAGGTCATGATCCCAGGGTCCCTGGGATCGAGCCCTGTGTCGGGCTCCCTGCTCAGCGGGAAGCCTGCTTCTCCCTCTCCCACTCCCCCTGCTTGTGTTCCTCTTTCACTGTGTCAAATAAATACACAAAATCTTTTAAAAAAATAAAAATAAATAAAAATAATTAAATAGCTGCAAACTTCTCAAATCTGAACAATTTAAATACATCTGAAGTGCAAGTGTCTCTCTTAGGAAGTTTCCTAAGTATTAAAACAAAAGCACTCTGGTTACACACAATGGATAAGGTGTAAGATATAGTAGATGAATGGAATACCCCATTTAAGATTAAGGTATTATGGGACACCTGAGTGGCTCAGTAGGTTAAGCGTCTGCCTTCGGCTCAGGTCATGATCTCAGGGTTGTGGAATCAAGTCCACATGGGGCTCCTTGCTCAGCGGGGAGTCTGCTTCTCTCTCTGCCTGCCACTCCCCCTGCTTGTGTTCTCTCTGACAAATAAAATCTTAAAAAAAAAAAAAAAAAAAGATTAAGGTATGCTTATGCTTTCTGATGAAAATCCCTTCAAGGTACAGCTCATGCTTCATGTTTCTATAAACTGTATACTAAATTTAACATTGCTGAGAGCAGTTTGTAATTTCCTCTTTTAGATAACCTAATGGATTTAATTACTGATTATTTTTCATTTTTCACTTTGGGAATTACATGGTCATTCCAGGGAACTAAGATTACCCTAAAGCTATTAATACCAAATCTATTAGTTATAACCAATTAAACACCTTAATTACTCAAGCAGTACAAAAATTCCAAGAAAGTATTTATAAACTGAATATGTAAGTTATTTTACACGTTTTAAACAACCACGTAAGGGCAGCATACATCTTGACACTTCAATTTGTAGGACAACTAAGTACTAAAAACTTTAAACAAACCCCTATGGCATAAATCATCACAACATTCCATTTACAAGCACAGACTTCAGATAAAAGAAATCCCCTGATGCATGTATGTGTTTTATGCCTACAGCATACCCCAAATCAGACCTAAAGTCAAGCTTGGATTATTCGAATTACTTCTGTGGGATGTTAAGTAGGCTGCTTAACCTCTGCATTTGTTTCCTCTCCAAGGAATGGATAACATCTCAATTCCATAAACAGGATAATGCCATAAAAGCTAAGGCATTACACATTATTCTTATTTATACATGTATGGCTACATCCTGTCAAGCCAACTGGCGCCAAATAAATAACAGCCCTAAAACAATTTTTTTAATGAAGTGACTTTACGCTTCTAATGAAGATTATCAAAAATAAATGTTTCAACTATGAAATATAAACTATTACTCACTCGCCAACTGATAGCAAGTTTTGTTTCTCATCCTTTTTTATTCGCGGTCGCCCTGGTTTCATCTTCAAAGGTGAGGTTGGAGTCTTCTGAGCAGCAGGCTGGATGAAATGTGCAAACAGCTCTGTCTGCTTTAATAAATATTCAAATCTATTTGCTCGGTCAGTTTGCTGCAAATAAATTTTAAGACACATTTTATCAGAAGATTAATACAACTTCAGAAATCAAAGTTTCAACATGCCTCTAAATAGTGAACTCAGCAATAAAAAGGAACAAATTACTGAGACATGCAACATAGATGAGTTTCAAAAGCATTATTACAAAAAAAAAGGGGCAAAGCATCAATACTAAATGAAAGAAGCCAACAGAAAGACTACACACTATGAGTCCACTTACATGAAATTATAGCTAGTTATAGAAAGCAGATCTGAAGCATCAAGGGGATAAAGACAAGAGCAAACTTTTCAGGGCATGATAGAACTGTTCTACATCATGAATGTAAGGTGGCTGACTGCATGACTCTGCCAAAACTCATTGATTTAAACTTAAAACTGTCTTGTGTCAATTATACATCAATATAGTGGACCATAAAATGTCAAAAAATTAAGACATTATTCAGTACAAGTGAATTTATTCAAAAATGGGGAAAACGCATTGGTCATTCATCAGTTCAATTGCACCAAATTGAAGGTATCAGGTTAAAAAGCATTTATTAAGGGGCACGCGGATAGCTCAGTTGGTAGAGCACAACTCTCAATCTCAAGAGTCGTGGAGTTCCAGCACAGGGCTTACTTAAAGTAGGGGGGGGAGGGCACCTGGGTGGCTCAGTCGGTTAAGCGTCTGCCTTCAGCTCAGGTCATGATCTCAGGGTCCTGGGACTGAGCCCCACATCAGGCTCCCTGCTCAGCAGTGAATCTGCTTCTACCCCTCCCTCCCCCTCGTGCTTTCTCTCTCTCTCAAATAATAAAATCTTTTAAAAAAAATCTATTAAGTTCATGAAATATTCATCAACCCAATGCAGTTAATACTATTTCTTCCTTTCACGTCTAACCTCTGCCACTTATCGCACTAAGAGAATGGAAGAGTATGAACCAAAACAACTTAAGATCCTTGAAATCAACATGCTTCTCCATGATAAATTTCCTGTAGAAGACAAGCTTGTTTTTTGTTTTTGAAGATTACGAACTATTTTAAAGTGCTGAACTAAGATACTTATGTGTATTTTGCAGTATTTCATTTCTTAATGCATATAATAAAAAAGCCAAGAACATGCAACTAGAAGATGTTGGGGCTGAAAAAGTCTATTCAATTATTATAATTATATTTGGAATCAAAATAAATAGGCTCTGGAAATTCAGATAGGTCAGAGCTAGACATTTTAAGGTAAAACCTATTCTGCAGTATTCAAAAATCACTAAGTATTCTTCACTTCTTTCAAAAGTTTTCAACAAACATTATCTTCTTAAATAACTGTTCAATTCAACAACTACTTTTGTGTATCTACCAGAAAAGGCATTTTTTTCCATTATAGTCCAATATCAAAAATAAACCTAAGGGGGTCCTGGGATCGAGTCCCGCACTGGGCTCCCTGCTCAGTGGGGGATCTGCTTCTCCCTCTGACCCTCCCCCCCCTCATGTGCACTCTCTCTCTAATAAATAAAATCTTTAAAAAATAAAAAAAAAATAAACCTAAGGGATTATTTGAGATTGTCAGAAGGTGATAAATGCTCAGAAAATAAAGCAGGGTAAAAGGAACTGGGAATGGCACTAAAATTTTAACAGGGATGACCAGGAAAATCCTAAGACATGATGTTTCAACAGAGAAGGGGGGCACCCCACCCCCATTCTTAGATCTTATCACACATCTCTAATTTTCAAAAACCTTTAATGGCTCTAGATGTTTTAAGATTTTTCAAAGTGGGGCGCCTGGGTGGCTCAGATGGTTAAGCGTCTGCCTTCGGCTCAGGTCATGATCCCAGGGTCCTGGGATCGAGTCCCGCATCGGGCTCCTTGCTCAGCAGGGAGTCTGCTTCTCCCTCTCCCTCTCCCCCTGCTTGTTCTCTCTCTGTCTCTCTCGCAAATGAATAAATAACATCTTTAAAAAAAAAAAGATTTTTCAAAGTGTGCTTCATGACCCATCAGAACAAAAATATCCAAGACAAATCAGCAAATCAAGTTTTGAACTACTGCCTTAAAGAATTAAGTATAAATTTCACCACAGTTCTACGCAAAAGTCAATGACTTCAAAATTCTCACCATTCATTCATCCAAGTGGTAGTGGGACTATAAACAAGTTGCAAAGAACCAAGAAGTTCAGAACAACATTTACAAAATAAGCTTTCAGTAGAACTGTGGCAAGGGTTGAAGGAAAAACAGGCAAAGACCTTGGGTGAGAATAAGAATATTAAAATAAAAATGATTTGAGATCTTAAAGAGAAGGGAGAAAACTAACAGATCCTTAGAAAGTAGGAACAATAGGGTGCCTGGGTGGCTCAGCTGGTTAAGCGACTGCCTTCGGCTCGAGTCATGATCCCGGAGTCCTGGGATTGAGTCCCACATCGGGCACCCCTTCTCTGTGGGGAGCCTGCTTCTCCCTCTGCCTCTGCCTGCCACTCCCCCTGCTTGTGCTCACTCTGTCTCTATGTCAAATAAATAAATAAAATCTTAAAAAAAAAAAGTAGAAACAATAGAATAAGATTAGGAACCTGAAGGACATAAATTATAAAATCAAGTGGAAGATTATAATCAATAGCTTAAAACCAGTTTCTTTCTCTGAGACAGAAGGAAATGACACAGGGCAGGTACAGGCCATAAATATCTGGAAAGAGAGAGGAAATAAACTGAAGGCCTATAATTATTTGTGGAAGAGCCTGAAAATAAGGGTGGGAGAAATGGAAGAGAAAGTTTATCCAGAGTGGTTAAGTTTTTAAATAGCTAAATGGATTGTTGTGCAGTAAATACTGAAAACCTAAGAGAGTAAAAACCATAAATTTATTCTGGTACCAACCAGCACTATTATTTAGTTTTCTCAAGTAGTATTCAGCAACCTCGGTTCAAGAATGAAGAGCGGATACCAAGACTTACCTATGGTTAGAAACTAGCAGATGATGGGGAACTTACTTAAAAAGAAAAGTAATCAAGATCATGATTAGTGAAAAAGGAAATAACTAGGAAACTGAAAAACTTGGAAGAAATGTATGAAGAGATTTGGAAGAGGCCAGATCATTAAAAGGGAAACAAATACAGAAGCCAACAAAATAACCCATGCAATAGAAGAATACTGAATAGGGCAATGGGGAAAAAAGAGGAACTATTTTTGAAGTTAAACTTGCAAGACTATTAAAATTATGAAGTACCATCATGGACAGCTTGGGTATATATTAAGTGGAACTGTCATTGATTGAGATAACACTAAGCAGATATGTGAGGTAGAGAAAATAAACTCAATTTTGGGTATTCCTAAGAAAGAAGTACCAAAGGGACTTAAATGTCCAACAAACAAATGAAAATAATACAATGGCTGGAAGCATCTGGGCTAGAGATAAATACTGAGAAGAATTCAGTTTAAAGAAAACCAATGACAGGGTTGCCTGGCTGGTTCAGCCAGTGGAGCATGTGACTCTTGATCTTGGGGTTGAATTTGACCCCTACCTGGGATGTATAGATTACTTAAAAATAAAATCTTAAAAAAAAAAAAGAAAGAAAGAAAGAAAAAGAAAAGCAATGATAAGGATCGAACTGTTCAAGAGGAAATGTTTAGGATGAAGGAGGACAAAGGAATAGTCAAGTAAACAGGATACCATCTAGGGAAAAAAAGTGTCTCTCAAGGCAAGTAAAAATTTTGAGTGGTTGACAATATCAGAGAAGTGAGATGAAGAATGAAAGTAAAATTAAACTATAAATTGGAAATTAGATTCACTACTACAGTGTTAACAACAGAACATAAATTATGAAGGGTTTGAAGAAATGAATGGGAAAAGTAGAGTTGGCAAATATATCTTTTTCTTTAAGCTTGACAGCAAAGAAAAGATATGGGACAATTAGAGATATACACATATATAAAATGTAATAGAAATCTTAGATGTCCTTTAATGAAATCTTGCCATTTACAACATGGATGACCTAAGAAGTATAATGATAAGTGAAATAAATCAGTCAGAGGAGTGCCTGGGTGGCTCAGTCATTAAGCATCTGCCTTCAGCTCAGGTCATGATTCCAGGGTCCTGGGATCGAGCTCCACATCGGGCTCCCTGCTAGCCGGGAAGCCTGCTTCTCCCTCTCCCACTCCCCCTGCTTGTGTTCCTGCTGTCTGTCAAATAAATAATATCTTTAAAAAAAAAAAAAACAGAAAGAAAGAAAGAAATCAGTCAGAGAAAGACAAATACCATATGACTTCACTCGTATGTGAATTTAAGAAACAAAGCAAGAGAGGGGCGCCTGGGTGGTTCAGTCGTTAAGCCTCTGCCTTCGGCTCAGGTCATGATCCCAGGGTCCTGGGATCGAGCCCTGCATCGGGCTCCCTGCTGGGCAGGAAGCCTGTTTCTCCCTCTCCCACTCCCCCTGCTTGTGTTCCCTCTCTCACTCTCTCTGTCAAATAAATAAATAAAATCTTAAAAAAAAAAACTTAAAAAAAGAAACAAGAGAAAAAACCAGACTCTTAAATATAGAGAACTAGTGGTTGGGGGAGGGGGGTGAAATAGGTGATAAGCACTAAGTAATGTACAGAATTAGTGAATAACTATATTGTACACCTGAAGCTAATATACCACTGTATGTTAATTATACTGTAATTAAAAAATAAAAATGTCATTTATATTTTTACATACTACTGTTTATCATGCACATTATGTATGCATATACATATACACGTGTTCAAAAAATGCATTTATTTTTAGGATTTTGAAGCTATGTAAGAGATTCAAAAATATTTACTGATCTTGAAGAGAAGATCAAAGGTTGAAGAGAAAGTAAGTTTCAAAAAATATTTGTTAAAATATATTACGTACCAGACATTGACCTAGGTGTTGAAGACAGATTAAGACACTGTTTTTACTTTTAGAGAGCACAGTTATACTGCATAGTGGTATTACTATTTAACATGTTATTTTAACTTTTTAAGATTTCAGTACAATTAAATGAGTTTAATCCACATAAAGCACTCAGAAAAAGGCCTAGTACATAGTAAGCATTTGCTATTAGCCATTATTATTACTGAATCTCAATCTAAGTTTAAAGCTCTTCGTAGGTTATGGTTAAGTCATGCTAAAAAAGTTTTCTAAGGTATGAAATGTGAGGTGGGTCCTCAAGGATTCAAGTAAAATAACATCATGTGCTCTTTTTGTAAAGATCTCACCATATTATAAAAAAGCTATGGGCAAGGAGCATATATTATTGTCTTTGTACCCAGTGGAATAGAATGACAGATGCAGAATACACCTTGAATAACTACTACTCTGCTCTTTTACTCTCCTCACTCCCTGACACTAAATCTTAAAATAAAGGGGAGTAACATATCCCATATATTTACCTAACACTATTATGTGTGTTCATGTAATATTTCTACATTTGCTTTACATAGGCAAGTAACAAAAATTATAGTATCCCATGTTACACATATTTCAAATGGATATCTGTGCCTCAGTTATAAAAATTTAATGCAGAATTTTGGTCCATTTGATCACCTAATTAAAAGTTACTATAGACTCTATTCATATACTAGAGCATACATACCATTTTTTCTTCATAGGTAGGATCTGGTTCTTGAATTTCTTTTTGCTTTCCAGGAGATGCATCATCAAATACTTCCTGGTAGGAGGGAAAAATCATGGATTGTTCTTCAAAAACAGTTAACACACCATTATTAAACTAATTTCTGCTCAAAACACATTCTAAGTAATGCATTTCTATCCCAAACTTGCTAGGTACTTAAATGGCTATAATCTAACCTGACAGGGTATCCTGATGAAATTAAATGCCATGATGATAACAACCTATTTAACCCAAATATGTAAACTGCATGGCTATTGGCCAAGATTAAAACACAAGACTATTATCTACATCAAGCTAGAACAGAATAACTTTCAACAAATCGGTTTCTTTTTCTATTCAATAACTATTATGAAATCAAATTAAATAGTATATAATGTGAAGAAATCATGTTCCCTTTTAATCATAACACTGCAGTATCTACTGTGCTTCTATACAAATACACACCTAAAAATTACCATCATTAGCCACCCTGATTTCCATCTTCCATCTTCCAAAAAACTTATCATGCACCCTAAATCGAAAACTCCATAACTACAAATTAGTAATAAATATCCTTTCTTGTAAATTTATTCGACCTGACATTCAAAATGCCACAAAGAAACAGCAACAACTACTCTGCAAAGTTCTACTCATCTGTCAAAAAAACAACTAAAGAACAACAGGTAAAAGTATAATTTTCATTAACAATGTACAAATCCGCGCTTGGAAGTATGTACTATAGTTACCTGTGATTAAAAAATTGGGGGACTGGAGCTGGTATAGTACCAGAATTAAGAGATCAAATTATCTAAATTCTAATCTAACTTCACTGCTAAGATCTTTGGGCATCTGTGTTACCTTTAAAGCTCATCGCAGATCTCTGGTGTCCTCGAATAAAAATGATAAAACCACTTACTAGCCTACTTCACAGAATAGTACTAGATATCATAAAAGGTCAAAATATACCATAATAAACAACAGTAGTCATTATTTCTTTCATAGTTTAAAAAAAAAGGATTTGGACTCCAGGGCTGAGGTCATATGATTATTTGGTATACAGTGTGCCTATCTATCAGTCTACCCTGTTGGCATATGTATACCTACCTATTAGTCTAATCAACAGCGAAAGACAAAAAGACAGGTTCCGTCCACGTTGCCAAAAAAATCATAATAAAAAACGAAATTACTCCCCTGACTTATCAGTACACCAAGCAAAAATGAAAATTTAACTGAATACATAGGAAAGGTAGCTAATATTTCTGGGAAGGTCCACCTTGTCAGAAACAATTTGTGAATGCAAGTTTTCACTTATTTTCTAATTTTTGAAAAATACCCAACTTAAATTCTACTTTCATACAAGAAAAAGGCATTTAAGATTGCCAGACATATTACACATATATGCCCAAACCTAGTATTTATCAGTGAACCTCAATGATTTCCCAATTCATTTAGGAAAAAGATAATGTACATTTTACTTCAAAAAAAATTTTTTTTATTTATTTTTTTATTTTTTTTTTTACTTTAAAAAAGTTTTTTAGGGGCGCCTGGGTGGCTCAGTCAGTTAAGCATCTGCCTTCGGCTCAGGTCTTGATCCCAGGGTCCTGGGATCCAGCCCCACGTTGGGCTCCCTGCTCAGCAGACAGCCTGCTTCTCCCTCTCCCTCTGCATGCTGCTCCCCCTGCTTGTGCTCACTCGCTCTCTCGCTCTCTCGCTCTCTCGCTCTCTGTCAAATAAATAAATAAAATCTTCAAAAAAATTTTTTTTAAATCAACTATAACATGAAGAGAAAAACATCAAGACTAAAACTAGTCAGTGAAGAAACTGATAAAAGATTAAATTACTCATGCTCCTATACATGAAAAGGTAAAAATAACAGTTAACACACCATTAGGTAAAAAGGTAAAAATAACTAAGTCATTCTTCAAGAAATAAAATTGTCAAACATCCTTCTTAAAAAGTATATGACAGGGTAAGGTTTGTGGGAAATGGGTCAGTTTCAGAGCTAGACCTGGGTTCTATCACAGATTCTACTTATCAGAAGACTCAATTTCTTCATCTGGCAAATAAATATGGCCCAGACTTCATTTGGTACTCGTTATCACATCAATATCCATACTTAAACTTGAATTCCACTTAAATTTAAAAACAGCAACTGAAAGCCAGTTTAGGCTTTAAATTACTCTTTCTGATATTTAAACAACATCTCTAGTAAGACAATGGTTGCTATTCCAAAATCTGAACGACAGACCCTTTTGAGAAGCTGATGAAAACTATGGACAGCATTTTGCAGAGAACTGTCCATTTACACACAATTGCCTTCAGTGTCAAAGATTTTCAAACCCCCTTAAACCGTGGAGCATGAATCCAAGTTAAACAGCTCTGGTAATCCAAAAGAACCATTTAAAACCTTAAGAAAAATAGGCAACACTAGATAAGAACCTGAAACAGAAATCAAATCACTTAAAAAGTACAGAATATCAACGTCCTATTGCACTAAAACCTACCCTCACCAAAAAGTTCTCTTATAAACTACTAACATAAATGTTAATTCACGCTAGATTAGACCTTTGATGGCCAAGTAAAACTTTGGTGCGCCAAACTCTTCGGTGTTAAACTGCACTTCCATTTACTTATTGTGTTAATTCTGCATCAAGGATCCTTTTTTTTAGAGCAATATTACCTTCACTCCTTCTATCTAAGGATGGAAAAATCCCAGAAATCCTTGGGCTGCGACTATAAAATATCTCAAAACAGATCGAAGGCCAAGAATAAAATCTGGAAGGAGCAAGCAATCACTTTGTTCCCAGACCTCTCAAAGTCCTGGAGCACACCCAAGAGACCCGCCTGGCAGCTCCCCAAACTTTCCACCCCCGCAGCACTGTCACCATCCCCGGGCCAACCCCAGCCCTTGAAGGCAGGCTCGGCAAGCGAACAGTACCAATTTTCAAAAAAAAAAAAAAAAAAGAAAGAAAAAAAAAAAAAAGGCCAAGGCCCAAAAAGAGGAATTGCGCTGGACTGAAAGCCAACCGCCCCAGACTCACTAATTCATCCATTCACTCATTCATCCCCCTACCCAAATTAGATGGGAGGTGCAAGACAGCTGCTGCTGCCCTGGTCGCTTACCTCCCTAAGGAACAGTGCCTGAGAGGAGCCTCCTCTCCCTTCACAGGAGCAGCTGCGCCCCGCTTATCCCCACTGCGCACTCGGCCATCCAGCTCTAGCCATTGTTTCTGCCCAGAACAGATACCGCCCCCGCAAGGACCGGGATGAAAAAAAGGAGGCCTGAGTCCTCGGATGCGCTGCTTTTAAATGCCTTCCCCACCCCACACATCCTTCCCTCACTATCAAGTGGCATCTCCCTCTCCCTTCCCGCAAGTTTAGTGGAAACTAAAAGCTAGAACAGGAGATGGGTGAGGGAATTATGGGAATCTACCAAAAAAAAAAAAAAAAAACCCACACACATAACCGGGTAGGTTCCTCTCGGCCTCAGTAATCAATAACATCTGTTTAATAATAGCGTTGGAGGATTTGGCAAGGCTCGCTAAAAAGACAAATAATGCAAATGTGAAGTGCCAGAAATCCATCGGAGTCGGCGTGCGTAGGTTAAGCACAAGGGCGCAAGTGTGAATCATTTCGGATCCTAAGGGTCTGAGGCCGAGTTTGGATGCAGGAGGGGTGGAGTATGGCTCTACGTCTGATCACTAAAATCCAGCCGAGGGAACCAGCTCCTCCTCCCCACTGCGCCCTCTCCCCGCGCCACAAGCCACCCTCACCTCCATCTCGGAGTCCGCGGGGCCGGAGCTAGCCGCAGAGGGAGCCGCCTGGGCCGCGACGCCCTCCGGGCCGCCTTTGTTGCTGCTGTTGCTCACGCTGCTGGCGGCCGAGGCTGCGGGCTTGGAAGGCGCGCTCTCGGGAGGCGGGGGTGGCGGAGGCTCGGCCACGGACGACATGATGTTCCGTCTGCGTCACCCGCTGCTGCCTGAGGCCCGGCTCGGCAGAGATGAGGCCTAGGCCTGGGTGGTTACGTCGCCACGAGCTGACGGAGGAGCGAGAGGACCACCCGAACGCCCCCCTGCGCTGCGGCTCCGCTACGAGCCTGAGCCGGGCCGAGCAGCCTCCCCCTTTCGTCTGCCTCCTCTTCCGCGGGGCTCGGGATTCGACCGGCGCTTACCTCACGGCGGGAATCACGTCGACGGGAGTGGGCGGGGCCACTTGGGTCACCGAGGTCAGGGAAGGCGGGTTGATTTACAGGAGGGCGGAGGGTTGGAGTTAGGGGAAAGGAAAGCGAAAGAGAGACCGACGCCGGGAACTAGCTTCGCCGCCTCCTTTTCTTCCTCCGGGAGAAATCATCTATCTCGGCAGCATCCAGGACAACTACCTACGCCACCGACTTTCAACCCTCGCGAGATTAATAGTTGGCTAATTGACTGGCTTCTGAGTGCGCTTGCGCGTTCTCCTCGCCTCAACCTTGGCCACGCCCCCCGGGGCCCCCAGCGGGCTCTAGGACGAGGAGTGGGCGGGGCCTCGAGGGAGTGCTTGGGGAGTGCTTGGGGACGTAGATTTGTGCGTCCGCACTGAGGCATGACGCGAACGCAGTTCCTAACGGCTGTCCTCGTCTGTTCTGTCTTTTGAGCCCGGAGGGGGGTCGGTGGCACCACCTGAAAACTCAGCCAGGTTTGTCTACTGAAACATGGAGGCCTGTGCTGACCTTAACACTTTACCGCCTCCGCTTATAGGCGAGACGCCACAGCGTTGACGTTATGGTTATCCCAAGTGACGTCTTTTTTGTCGTGTCTAGACAAGATTCCGTTAGTGTGATTTTTGTTCTTCTTTTGTGATTTTTATTTGACAGAGAGAGAGAGACACAGTGAGAGAGGGAACACAAGCAGGGGGAGTGGGAGAGGGAGAAGCAGGCTTCCCGCGGAGCGGGGAGCCCGATGCGTGGCTCGATGCGGGGCTCGATCCCAGGACCCTGGCATCATGACCTGAGCCGAAGGCAGAAGCTTAACGACTGAGCCACCCAGCCGCCCCTGTTCTTCTCATGTTAGCTCTACCAGTCATCTCTAAATTTCTTCTACTTCGATACAGAGTTAGACTATTTCCTCCAGATTTACATGCTAAAAGTAAGCAAACTGCACGCGGCCATGTGACTGAGAAACCTGAGTAATCAAGGAAGAGAGGCGGTGGGTTGTATCTTTTCCTCAACCACCAAATAGTAAATAAAAAGTACATTCTTTTCTCAGTAACAAATGTTGCAAGTAATCGCTGTTTTGTACACTGCCTTAGGCTTCAACACAGCCTAAGGGTCCTGTGCATCCGTCTACTGCAGAATTTAAGCCCACTGTATTCTATTTGATAACAAATCAGCGTGTTACACTAAGTGTTATCTGCACTGCACAAGCTCTTATTCATCTTTGCATCCCATGTCAAGAAATCTATGTGTTTATTGAATAAAGGACACACTTTTCAAGAGTTAAGGTTTGAGCTAACTGGTTAATTATCCTGAACTTCATACACAAAGGATCTCCTTAGAATGTATAAACTACAAACTTAACTAATCAAACGATAATTCTTTGAGATCTGGAAAACGTCCACCAGCCATTAGAAATGCTATTTCTGAGACTATGAGAAACTGCCTAAGGACACATTAGAAAAATTCTTGCAATGACATTAAACATAGTCTTTGCATTGTAATTCAGAAAGTTACCAATAGGCTGAATCCAACATTGAACTGTGATTTTAAAACTATTGTACACCCACAAAACGAACTATTCTTAACCTTTTAACAACCATTAATGTAGAAGAATGTTTATTACATAGTGTTAATTGAAAAAAATTTTAACAGTTCAAACATACAGATAAAATTTGGAAGGATATTTATAAAAGTATTAAAAGTGTTGGTGTTTATTTCCTAATTTTTTTGGTTTGTATTTTTTTATTTTTCTAAAATGAATTTATATATTATTATATTGATAAAACATTTTTAATATTAAAAAGTGTTCTTTTACCAAAAAATGTTTGGGTGGAAGGGTAAAAGGTAGTGTCTAGGGTGGTATCTGACATATAGACACTCAATTAAATAGTTATTTGATAAATATTTAATATTGACATCGTTAAGTAGGAAGAATATAACATTTAATATTCAGAATATTTCCCCACTCTATAGTGATGGGTAGGTATCTTGGGTCCTGGTTTAGAAACCCTAAAAATATATGTAAGTATATAAATGGAAGGTTCTTAAGTCTAAGAACTATTTAAGGAAAGCTATAAATAGCAAGAAAAGCAATAAAAATTGCCTTTAAAATGGCAACTGTCTTTTAACATGTGCATTTATACTGTGAGTCTCATATGAGCACATGAAAGCTGTATGGGAATCTTAAAAATTGTAGAGGAAAGATATTTAGAAGAAAAGAGGAAGAGAAAACAGAACGTTTGAGTCCTCTAATTAACATTAAGAACAGAGAAACAAATTTTGAGCAGGGTCTAGAAGCAGAGAGAAAGAGGAGAGAGAAGCTACAGAAAACACAAGATGCCTGGCAACTGAGCTGTAGGAATATTAGCTAAGTTAGGCATATAGTACTTACATAGTGGCCAAAACACAAAGACCTATTTTTCTTCAAAGACAAAAAGGTTACAGTAATAGCTAGTTCTGGAATTGAAAGTATAATATAGGATTAGGGTAGTGCTTCAGGTAAGCACAGATTCTAGTGCAGGCTCAAGAACTAAGTAGCTGTGTGAATGCAGGCAAGTTATCTTTCAACTTCTTTGAAATCCGTTTTCTTGTCTTTTTATTATCTCAATTTTCTATTGGGGTAATATTCTTATAATGACATCATAAAAATTAAAGAGATAGTGCATGTAATGTGGTTAATACAGTGTCTGACCTGGAGTGAGCTCTGTGTTCAAGTATTAGGTATTCTAATTCTGAAGAATCATAAGCCCAAGAATCAGTCCAGTTGGAGGAAGGATAATCTAATGTTTTCTTTTTTAATAAGGAGGAAGGTAAGAGGAATCATGTCAAGAAAATGCTAGAAAATATTCCTGCTTTAACCATGTTCCCAGAAATAGAATGTTACAATGTAAAAACATATTAGTATTCTATCTCAAATATGCAAATACATATTGTTTACACTTAAAATTTCCTCTGTTAGATTTAGTGTGCCAGAACAGCATGTGCTGTGCTGTGCTGGAGAGTAGAATGAAGAGATGTTGCCAGAGGACAAAAGATGCCCAAGAGCAAAAACTCTCAGCATTCTGGCCTTGAATGATAAGGGAATGGAGTTAATTAAGTTTATCCAGAACAGAGTAGGAATGCTGAGCCTCTCTTCATCACATACTTACTTTATTTTGTGAAAGCTTAGGAAAATAAAGTCTGTAACTGTGACAACGATACAAGAGTATTGAGTTTGTGAGTATCTGTGAATGGAGAGTTCCAACAGTAGATACCAATGATCACATCTTGTATGTATCGATGAAATTAAAATCAGAAAAACTTAAGAGAAAATAAAATGAAACAAAGCACTAGTTCTTTGAAAAAATAAAATTGACAAACTTCTAGGAAAAGTGACAAAGTGCATAAATCACCAATATTAAGAATGAAACAGAACTTCCTGCAACAGATTCTGAAAACATCAAAAGGATAACAAAGTACTGCAAACATAAATTTGACAACTTAAATGAAATAAACCACTTTCTTGAAAAATACAAGCTACCATAATTTGGACAATAGGAAACTGACAATTTGAATAATACCATAACTATTTAGGAAATAAAATTTATAACTTAACTCCCCAAAACAAATCTCCAGGCCTAGATAGTGTCCTAGAGAACTCTACCAAATATTTTTGCACAATTCTATACCAATTCTACACAATCTCCTCCAGAAAATAGAAGAAGATACACTTCCCAGTTCATTTTATGACTCTACTATAATCCTGATACTAAATCAAACAAAGACACTATAAAAAAGAAAACCAATATCCTTTATGAATATAGACACAAAAAATGCTTAAGAAAATATTAGCAAGTACAGTTAATATGTTTAAAAATTGTGCACCCTGACCAAATAGGATTTATTCTAGAGATGCAAGACTGGTTTGATATTTGAAAATCAACCAATGTTATCTGCATATAAAACTCACATGATTATCTCAAATGATGCAGAAAAGTCATTTGACAAAATCTCCACACCCATTCATGATAAAAAGTCTCAGGAAAAAAAAAAACAGAGGGAAACTTCCTCCACTTACTTGGTAAAGAACATTCACAATACCTACAGCTAACATTACATTACATTTAATGAGACAATGTTTTCCTTCTAAGATCAGAAATAGGCAAAAATTCTGCTCACATCACTGATATTCAATATGGAGCTGGAAAGGAAAAATAAAACTGTCCCTATTTGCAGATAACATGATTATCTACAAAGAAAATCCCAAGAATTCTACATAAAAGATCTTAATGCCAAATAAGTGAGTTATACAAGATTCAAGATAAAGATAAACGTTCAAAAATCAACTGTATTTCTATAAATTAGCAATGAACATGTGGACTAACGCAAATAGGCTTTTCAACATACGGTTCTGGAGAAACACATACAGGCAAAAAATAAAAACAAACAAAAACAAAAAACTTGTTTTGACCAAGGTTTCACAGTTTGTACAAAAATCAGCTCAAAATAGATAATAAATTTAATGTAAAACAGAAAACTATAGAACTTTTAAGAAAAAAATAGGAGAAAATGCTAAGGATCTAGAGCTAAGCATAGAGTTCTTAACCTTTGAAACCAAAAGCATGATCAATGAAAGGAAAAACTGATAAACTGAATCACAAAATTAAAAATATTTGCTCTTGTGAAAAACTGTCAAGAAGATGAGAAGACAAGCCATAGAGTAGGAGAATGTATTTGCAAAACACAAAGGATGAGTATCTACAATATATAAAGAACTCTCAAAATTCAACAAGTAAAAAAACAGAGTCTATTTAGAACACAGGGGAAAAAAATGAAGAGACATTTCACTGAAGAAGATATACAGATGCCAAACAGCACATGATAGGATGTTCAACATCATTAGCCATTAGAAAAATGCAAATTAAAACCACAATGAGATATCACTTCACACCCAACAGAATGGCTAAAATAAAAAATAATGACAACACCAAATACTGGTGAGGATAGAGAGAAACTGAATTAGACATTGCTGGTGGAAATGTAGTTCAGTGTTCATAGACCCAAAAACACTGAGAATGGCTGTTTTTGGAAGAGACTACTCTTTTCCTCAAAAAACAAAAGCATGTGCACAATTTTATTTCTCTGAAACTATTGCTCCTAAGTATAGTCTCAATCGTTTGTATTAATTGTAACTTTTAACCAAAGTAACTTTTATGTCACACTAAACTAGAGGGTAAGTAATTATAAACTACGTGTCATACACTGCCATTTTAGCAGACTAACAAAACTCATCAATACACATAACACATTTTACAGACATACATATCCTTTATAAGATTTCTCAAAATGGTGAAAATAAGCACATTTATCAACAGGCCCACAGAGGTAACCTCTTTGTAGCATTTAAAATACAAAATAAAAGCCTACAAACTGAAAATTATATTTAGTAATCAATGTTGCAGCATCATATCATACTTAGAAATGATTTCAACATCCAATGAATATCTGGAAATTAATTTAATGTGAGTCCAAGGTTTTAAGTCACCTAAAGAAATTATCTTCAAGCCAACATACTGTAAAATGTAACTACTATTGAAAATGAAACTGATTCAATTTGGCTAAACACAAATTCATATTTTTTAATAATTTTAAACATTAAGTGGAAGTAATGTTAGTTTATTTGATCAATAAACTAGGGTAAATTTAAGAACATTCCCAACCAGAATAAGATATAGGCTTGCATTATACTTAACACTGATAAAACAGAGAAGACATAGCTAGACTTATTAAACCAATAATATTGAACTAGTCTTGTTTGCTAAAGATTCACTTAAATGTTGTGAATTTGTCTTCAAAAGTTACCTGTTAGTTTTGCTAAGAAAACTTTTCTTTCCTTTTAGATTCTGGCTCATTTAAAGTATCAGTTAATTATTTTCCGGGAATTTTAGGAATATTCAATCTATATAAGTGCTTATTTACCTCTATCAGCCAATCAGAACAGGACTGTTTAAGAGTTTGTAATCTAATCTGTCAATAGCATCCTGAGATGGAAAAGCATTACATACTCACACAATGAAAAGTAAAGATCTTTCTGAATTACAAACGTAAATAGAGAGCCCTTACAGTTTCAATTCTAAAATTTCAGCCACAAGGAAAGCAAGAGTAAACACAACATCACAGTAAGTCTCTGATCCAGGTATCAAAGAGCTATTTTTCCTACAGTAAATTCTTAATTGATTTGAGCTCAAAATAGAGAAATGAACAGTATAGATAAAATACACTATTTTATAGATAAAAATACACTAACAAAACTAATACTCTGTTGTCTCTCACCAAGCAGAGACTAGGTCTCTATAAAACCCTAATTCTTGAAGAGAAATCAAATGATCAGACCATAAAACCAAATCACCAGTGATTGCTGCCACCAATGGAAAATAATTTATCAGATACAGAAGAACTAAAAACAAAGCACAAAATTAGAAGAGAGGGAAACTTAAAATAGAAAAAAACAGCATCGCAAATTTGCTGCTTTGGATTCACCTCTAAGGGTCAAGAGAAGACTTACATGGGCTTCAACTACCCATGAGGTGCACTTCTCTGGTTCTGTTCTGTTCCATTGGACATCTGGGTGGGAAACTTCCGAAACCGTTAAAAACATTAAAAAAATAAAATAAAATCATGAACTCTCATGAAGAAGAATGCATGTTAGATGCATGCTTTAGCTCATCCATGAAGAAATTAATGAGATGTTTGAACCAGTTCAAAGGAGAATTCAAAAAGTACGAATTTATATGGAGTAAAAGAATGCTGAAAGGAACATGCAAATGGAGGTAAAACTATCTTCTTCCACAGTAGGGAAGGGAAGTCAGTTTACGCCCTACTGAATAGTACATTTGCATTTCTATAGACAAGAATTATTTTGTAATTGTATCTGTTATTTGTAATTTAGAATTGTAAATCAGAATACCCAGAGTGTTGTCCTCTATGCTCTAGATAATTCCTAATTTGCACTGAAGCGCATTTTCCCTACACACCATTGTCCCAGATTATTATAAATAATTCTCACTTGGACTATTGAGTAGCCTCCTAACTGGTTAATTCTTCTTTATTTTGCACTAAGTGGAAGAATTGAAATCCAAATCCATGCTGATAACCACTCTAGTGTGTGTGTGTGTATAGTCATTCATACATATATATAGTCATTCATATATATATATAGTCATTCATATATATATGTGTGTGTGTGTATATATATATATATATATAGTCATTCTTCATCTCTATCTAGAATAGCTTTCTCTATTTTCTCTTGATTTCTCTGCCCCCAATTAAGTGCATTGTGTTTGGTCCACCCCAGTTCCATTTGGCTATGCATTATAGTGCCTCCTAGATTACCATCCATATTTCAGTTTCAAATTCCTAGTGTTAGGAGACAGATTAGTCCAGTTTAGAACAGGTGCCCATCTTAGATTCATAGGTATAAATAAGGGACAGGACCACTGGGTACAAACATAGTTACCTAGGTCTACCTCTTGACCAGGAGCCAGGATGGGAGGCAGTTTCTCTTTAAAAGACTGGTGGACACAGAGCATTGACTGGTATCTCCAACATATATTTATGGTCTATGCCACAGAAAGTAAACTATTTTTTATAGAAAAATCTATTAATATTCCCAGCCTTGTGATCTTTTTCTTACATAAACTTTTATTTATTTTTTCTTTTTTTTATTGAAGTATAATTAGCACACAGTGTCATATCAGTTTCAGGTGTACAATACAATGATTCAACAATTCTATATAGTACTCAGTGCTCATCCTGATAAGTGACTCTTAATCTCCATCCCTATTTCACCCACCCTCCCACTCACCTCCCCTCTAGCAAACACTAGTTTGCTCTCTGTATTTAAGAATCTATTTTTTTAATTTTTTTGTTTGTTCATTGGTTTTTTCCTTAAATTCCACATATTAGTGAAATCATATGGTATTTGTCTTTCTCTGACTGACTTATTTCACTTAGCATAATACACTCCAGCTCCATCCATGTCATTGTAAATGGCAAGATTTCATTCTTTTTGATGGTTGAGTAATATTTCAGTGTGTGTGTGTGTGTGTGTGTGTGTGTGTGTGTGTGTGTACTATGACCTTTTTAATTTTTATTCACAGTTTAAATTTCATCAAAGGTGTCAATTCTAAACTCAATTATACTTGAAATACATTCGGCTAAATTATATTTGAAATATGTTTTTGTGAGAGCTAGAGAGGTTAATTTCACCCATTTGAAAATTTGATTCTTACCTTTTTAGGTATGAACTTATTATTCTATAAAAAGTCATCATGAAAAAAGATAAGGGCTTAGTATCTTATAAATTCTAAAAAAATCTTTTCAGTTTTTGACATGTCTCAAAATAGAAGCTCTTCATAAGTGTTGAACTTCATCTTCTGTCTATAGTAAATGTCCCAGAATGCATGTAAGTGGAAAAATTCTCTAAGTCTCTGTTACCAGCCAGGAGACCCACCAAGTTACATTCTTAAGATAATAGCACGACTTTGGGTTCTGCCCTAGGAAGATGGGGCCACTTCAGAGCCTAGCTTAGTGGAGGAAGTGGAAATTGTGTAAGTCCCACATTCAGAAATGAAAGAGAAGGAAGGAAGTCAAAGGAGGCTTCCACTGACTATTTTGCAAGAGAGTCAGGAATTACAGAACAGGGACCTTGTCAATAAGAACTTTGTAAGCCTTTGTAATCTTTGCAGGCTGCTCCTACTTGTTACTTTTGTCACTCCTTTTGATGACCATTTCAAACCTAAGTTCTTTTACCATTGCATTTTCTTCTTCTACATTCAGTACTCTGAATTGATGAACCATTATATTTGCAAGTAGGCTGAATTTTAATTCTGGATTTTAAACTCACAAGGAAGTAGTTATTTATGATGCTGTAATTTCCTTTACTAAACTAGTAAATCTTAAGCACTTAGATTCCAAATCAGAACCTTTAAGGTGGAAATTGTGATAGCAATGGTATCTCACAGCTGGTTGGCATTTTGTTTACATATCGTGTCCACGTCCTCACAGAAGCAGACACCAGGACGGGATCAAACACGCAAAAGATTTATTGGTGAGGAAATGCCTGCTAAGGATAAAGGGAGGCAGTGGGAGCAGGGAGAGAGCTCCTTCAGGAGGAGATGTAGAGCTAATACTTGTGCAAAAGAGGGTAAAGATGGAGGGCTGGGGGCCTCGTGGGTGGCTCAGTTGATTGAGCCTCTGACTCTTGGTTTCGGCTCAGGTCATGATCTCAGGGTCTTGGGATTGAGCCCCACCTCTGCTCTGCGCCCAGCATACACTCTGCTTCAGATTCTCTCTCCCTCTCCTTCCTCTCTGCCCCTCCCCCCACTCCTGAGCTCACCCATGCTTTCTCCCTCTCTGTCTCTCTTTCTGTCAAATAAGTAAATAAAAATAAAATCTTAAAAAAAAAAAAAACATGAAGGGCTGGGAAGGAGGAATTACAGTTTACAGCAGAGCTCTAATAAAGTTTTGACTACTCCTATCTGCAGTTCTCAAGCCATGGCCTCCTGTAGGTAAGTCCCATGTCCTATGGCAATGTTCCTGTTTGAGTACCACTGTCTACTGGGACACCCCGGAAGAAGTGTGCCCTAAGAACACAGGGGTGGTGGTGGTGAGGAGAGGATGGAGGGCTGCAGAGTTGGATCCACAGAGGCAGAGGCTGCGGCTACCACAGAAGAGCTGAGGTCACAGTATCGGGGTGGGATAGGAGGCCAGAATGTGCCACTCCAAAATATGCCACTTTGGCCTGAGGACTATTTTGAGCTAAAGGTAAATGTGAATCAAGAGATGCAGAAAAAAGCCATCCTGGGGCTTCTCTTGTCTGACTAAAGCAGAAACTTCTGAAAAAATGAGGAATGCCACAAATCTCCTGTCCCAGGGAAGTTCTATGGCTATGAAAAAGACTGAAAGTCTGCGTCCAGATGGATCTGCACAAAACCTTAGTCCATTAGTTTCCCCTACATATTTACGTTCTCACAGTTTACCACCCTTGAGAGCCTAAAACCCTTTTCCTTTGCCTTGTCACTTCTCTACTAATGTATTGTTCTTTTGTTAAGACGCTATATAAGCCCAAGTTCTAGCCACCTGTTTGAGTTACTCTTCATCGGGATTTCTCCTGCACTATGAGCGCCGTGCATGTTGATAAATTGTTTGGTTTTCTCTTGTCAATCTGTCTTTTGCCATTCTAATTTTACAAGGCTCCAGCCAGAGAAACTGGGAGGTAGAAGGAAAAAGAACGTTTTCCTCCTTTCAGTCACAACAAATTATCTGACATGTTTTGGAAAGAAAACAATATGTACTTTTAGTAAATTTGTCTCCTAATTTTATTTTTTTTTAAAGATTTATTTATTATTTATTTTGAGAGAGCGAGAATGAGAGAGAGAGAGAGCGCACACGAGAGGGGGGAGGGGCAGAGGGAGAAGCAGACTCCCCGCCGAGCGGGGAGCCCGATGCAGGACTCGATTCCGGGACTCCAGGATCATGACCTGAGCTGAAGGCAGTCGCTTAACCAACTGAGCCACCCAGGCGCCCTGTCTCCTAATTTTAATTGACCAATCTCAACTGATTTTGTACACACACACACACACACACACACACACACTACACACACACTACACAATCTTCAGCACCCAAAAGTAAAACATGAACTTATCATTGAACCCTTATTTGGATTCACAAAGACCCAATGCACTCCGAGTAAGGAAAAATTAAATGAAACAAGACTTGGACTTTGATGATGATGACGATCATGACAATGATGGTGATGATGAGATGATGATGATAACAAACTTTTGTTTGTTAATTACATGTATTGTGCCACATAATGCTCTGGGTGTTTTACATGCACTGGCTTATTTGGCCCTCACATTAGCCCTTGTGACATGGATATTTGTCCCCCTATTGCAGAAAGAGAAACAGACAGAAGGTAGAGTGACTTGCAGAGCATTATGCCTCCAGTGGTACAATGTGTGATATGGCAGATTAATTAGACCAAATGGCATAAGAGTAAAAGATGAAACCTGTAGCTCAGGGCTGGTAGCTTATTATGAATGGGGAAACAAATGAAGGCCACTCAGGTGAGAACACCCAGAGGCTATTTATTCAGAGGTTACTCTACCAAGGGAGTTAGGTACCATCACTTGCTCTTGGCATGGTGGAAAACTGGCAGAATGGGGAGTGGAAAAGCTTTACAGTGGTATGCTCTGATTAGAAACTGTTGGCATGGAAAAGCTAGAGGTGCACTGACTAGAAGCAGGGCATCTTATATGTTTGGTTTGGGGAAAGTATTTGGCTTTCTCTGATTGGTCCTGGGTTTGAGGCGAAAAATAGGGAAGTTGGCAGTCATTGACCAAGTCCTGATGATTCTGGGCAGATTGCTGTAGAAGCTGTGGTTTAGCTTCTCAGGCTGGTTGCTACAGAGACTGTGGGTCAGAATCCCATTGTCGTATTTGATCAGTTTGTATACTTAGTGTCTCTAGAGGATAAAGAAGTCACCCAGTTTATCTTAATTCTGCTAATAATAGTTTGCTTCTGTTTAATGGTAATGCTGATAAAATGTTATTTAGGTTATCATTCTATATATGTACACCACGAGGTTTCCTGCAGTAAAAAGTGAAATAAATAGTACAAAAAAATATATATACATATGATATATATATATTCACAAAAGAAGGTTAATTCTAAGAAAAATGAAAAGGTTAGTACCTCTACTAGTTCCTATATTATTTTTATTGAGAAAGTTCATTTTAAAATGTGTTATTACAATAGACTTAGACTTTTCTCCAAAAGCCATTCTCCAGTACTCTCATTTTAGCTGGGCATGTGCTCCTGCTAATTGAAGACAGCATTTCCCATCCTCCCTTGCAGCCAGGGGTGGCCATGTAAGTGAGCGATGAGTACAGTTTTTCATGCTTCACTTACATGAGAGAAATAAACTTCTATCTTGTGTAAGCCACTGTTATTTTGAGCCCCTGTTACACTCCACTAATCTACACTCAATAATACAATGTTTAATTTTTCTCTTGTGCACAGTTCTGGCCTTGAAACTGTGATTTTTTTTTGAAACTAATTGAGATCAAGGGAAAAAAGTTATTTAGAGATAAATATTCAAAAATGGGTTTTCTACATGGAGCAGGTACCCTTCAATGAAAAACAAAAGGTACTTTTCAAGTATACAAAAATTCTTTTAAAAATTTGTATATAAATGTGTGCCTGTCACCTGTCCAGAAAAAAAAGGTAAATGTTTGGTGCAAATACATTCATAATTATAAGTTTCATGCATTCTCATGGTGAGCCAAATATTTTAAATATACTGAAATAAAATTTTATTAAGATGCTATATCAAAATAGTACATTACTTACTTCCTATTTCAGATATGACTTTGCGTAAATAAGGATTACTTTCCTACGCAGGTATAAATAGGAGCTAAGCACATGGCTGGGAACCACCAACCACCAATTTTTTAAGTCTTGCAAGAGAAAAAAAAAAAAAAGAATTGATGAAGCAGAAGCTGTGTTCCCAGCACTTCGGTAAGGAAAACAATTCAAGCGCAAGAATGAGGAGGGGAAAAATACAGGCTCAGAAGAGAAATTCTCAAAACCAAGCACATCCCCAAGGACATGTCAACTCTGCTCAAAGGCAGATATCAAGAAAGAGACTAAATATTCCAGTTAGGGAAAAAAAAGCATCAGACTGGATAAAACAGCAAAACTAGTCTATATGCTGCTTATAAGAGATAAATCTTAAATATAAGGGTGCTCAAAGGTTGAAAATAAAGAGAGAAAGATAGTTCTTGCAAATATTGACCAAAAGAAAACTGGTGTCATTATAATAACAAGAAGCATTACTAGAAATAAAAAGGAACACTTCATAATGGTAAAAGGGTCAATTTACCAGGAAAATATAAAAATTCTAAGTTGGTATGCATCTCATAACAAAGCCTCAGAACATATGAACCAAAAATTTACCGAGTTATAATGAGAACTAGGAAAATCTGCAATCAAGTGGGAAATTTCACATTCTTTTCTTAGAAACTGACAGAACAAGCAGTTAAAAATATATATATATCAGTATGGGGGGGGCCTGGGTGGCTCAGTCGTTAAGCGTCTGCCTTCAGCTCAGGTCGTGATCCCAGGGTCCTGGGATCCAGCCCCGCGTCGGGCTCCCTGCTCTGCGGGAAGCCTGCTTCTCCCTCTCCCTCTTCCTGCAGCTCCCCGCGCCTGTACTCTGTTTCTCGCTCTCTCTCTCTCTCTCTCTGTCAATAAATAAATAAAATCTTTAAACAAAAAATATCAGTATGGAGGTGTAAGATGGATATGATTAACAAACTTGACCTAATTAATATATGAAGAAAATGGCACCTACCAACTGCAGATACTCATTCTTTTCAAGAGCACTTGGAACATTTACCATATTTGATGCTATGCTGAGTCATTAAGCAAGTGTTAACAAATCGTTTTTTTTAAATAACTGAAATGAGAGCATCTGTTTTCTGACCATAGGGAAATTGAGGAAGAAACCAGTAGCTAAAAAATTACTATAAATTCCTCACATTTGGAAATTAATCAATATAATTGTGAAGAAATCAAACTGGAAATTAGAAAATATTTCAAACCAAATGGTAATAAAAATATGACATTTCCAATTTTGGGGATATAGCTAAAGCTAAAATCAATAATCCAAGTGTTCATCTCTATAAATTATGAAAAGGATAACAAATTAAACTCAACTAAAAGGAAGGGTATTATGAATATTAGAAATTAATGAAAGAGAAAAGAGATGTTCAATAAATGTCAGTACTACCAAAAGTTAGTTCTCCAAAAACGAATAAAATAGATAAATCCTCAGGATGCCTGTGTGGCTCAGTCAGTTAAGCGCCTGCTTTCGGCTCAGGTCATGATCCCAGGGTCCTGGGATCAAGCCCCGTCTCAGGTTTCTTGCTCAGTGGGGAGTCTGCTTCTCCTCCTCCCTCTGCCTGCCCCACCCCCTTCTTGTGCTCTCTCTCTCTCTCTCTCTCTCTCTCTGACAAATGAGTAAATAAAATCTTTAAAAAAATAGGTAAATTCTTGAAAAGGCCAACCAAGAAAAGAAGAAGCACAAATAAAATATCAGGAATGAAAAAAGAACATCAGTACAGAGCCACCCAGCATTAAAATGATTAAAGCATATTATGAACATTTTGTCGATAAACTTGAAATTTTATTTGAAATGGACAAATTCCTAGAAAAATATGAAATCCAAAACCAACAAAAGGAGAAATAGAAGTAGAAATTTTGAATAATTTTATGTCTACATGAAGTGTTCCTGCTCTGGATTCCATCTGTAGCCATATCAAGGAGGTTGCTCCTGCAGTTATTTGTCCTTTTTCCAGTATCACAGATATTTTCCCCCTTGTTTGCTGGATCATTGCTATCAGCATGCAAACATGGGCTCATGTGAACAATTTTATCTTTCAGTCTTTTGTTTTACAGCTAGCACTTCTTTTTTTTCTTTGTTTGTTTAAGATTTCATTTTTAAGTAATCTCCACACCCAGCATGGGGCTCGAACTCACAACCCCAAGATCAAGAGTCGCATGTTCTACCAACTGAGCCAGCCATATGCTCCTACACCTCGCACTTCATGAGTTCTATTGAAGCTGTTAAAGCTTTCTGATCTAGCATAGTCATTTTCCACCTGAGCAAATTAAGATTAACTTTCTGAAGTTATATGGGCAGTTAGTGATCCACTCAACCTTTCAACCTTTTGGATTCCAAGTCTAGTGCTCTTCTCAATTTGTAAATTATTATTTCCCTCTTCAAATTTATTAACATAGATTTTTAAACTTCATTGGTAAATCACTAAAATTCTCCTTTAGTGTTGCCAACATGAGTTGTGTTTATTTTTTGATGTTACTTAGTATAGTCAAAATGATTCACATTATACTAAGTATCTTGTATGATTTTATGGGGTTTGGGAATCACAACGAAAATCCCACTGCACAACTATAGAACAAGGTTAACTATAGTACAGTATCTAACTATAGTAACTATAGTACAGTATCACAGCTAGGATCTTGACATTGACATAGTCAGGGTATAGAAGGTTTCCATCACCACAGAATCATCTGGTGTCTTTTTATATCCACACCCACAGTGTCCTACCCCGAATCGTTACTGATGCCCTAGCAACCATGAATCTCTTCTCCATTTCTATACTTGGTTATTTTAAGAATGTTGTATTAAATGGAATCATACAGTAAGTAACCTTTTGGGACTGGCCTATTTCATTCAGCATAATTCTCTGGAGACTCATTGTTATATGTACCAATAATTTGCTTTTTGTTTGTGTGTTTTCTTTGGGTAAATATCCAGTAACGGAATGACTGGATCATAGGGTAGTTCTATTTTTAAGTTTTTGAGGAAACTCCATACCGTTTTCCACAGTGGCTGCACCAGTTTGCATTCCCACCAGCAGTGCATGAGGTTTTTTCCTCCACAACCTCACCAACACTTGTTTCCTATGTTTTTGATCTTCACCATTCTGACAGGTGTGAGGTGATATCTCAATGTGGTTTTAAGTTACATTTCCCTGATGATTAATGATGTTGAGCATCTTTTCATCAGTCCATTGGCTATCTGTATTGAAAACTGTCTTTTCAAGTCCTATGCCCATTTTTAATCAGATTATTAGGGGGGTTTTTTTGTTTTGTTTTTTGGTTTTTGGTTTTGAGTTGTATAAGTTCTCTATATATTTAGGGTATTAACCCTTAATCAGATATATCATTTGCAAATATATGCTCCCATTCAGTAGGTTGTCTTTCCATTTTACTGATAGTTTCCTCGCCATGCAAAAGCTTTTCATTTTGTTGTAGTCCCAGTAGTTTAATTTTGCTTTTGCTTCCCTTGCCTGAGGAGATATATCTAGAAAAATGTTTTTATGGCCAATGTCAAAAAAATTACTGCCTTTACGTTCTCTTCTGGGATTTTTATGGTTTCTGGTCTCACATTTAGGTCTTTAATCCATTTGGAGTTTATTTTTGTGTGTGGTTTAAGAAAGTGGTCCAGTTTTCCCAGCACCATTTATGAAGAGACCATCTTTTCCCCATTGCATATTCCTGTGTCCTTTGTCATAGATTAATTGATCATATAAGCTTAGGTTTATTTCTGGGCTCTCTATTCTGTCCTCTTAATTTCTGTGTCTACATTTGTGCCAGTACCATACTGTTTTGAGTATTACAGTTGGGTAGTAATTTGCTTTTTATTGCTAAGAACTCTCCTAATTATTTTTGACATTGTAGGAACAGTGACATTTATCAATAGGTGTCACACTTTAAGGAATCACACAACAGTGATTTAATGATACCATTTGTTACTTCTGTTTCATGTAAGTCTGAAAAGCAGTGTTGAAAAGTCATTTAGGTTAAATTGAGATCACTTCAGTAGAGGAGGTGTACAACAGCAATGGAATCCCCTTGGTAAAGTCAGTTTATAACATTCCATATACATTTACAAAGTTGTAAATTTTAGAAAATACAGCTTTTATTTGACATAATTGTCTCATAATTTAAAAACCCTCTTATCCATAATAATTACCAAACATCGAGGCTCACCTGAAAATATGAGCACTTGCAGTAAACATGATGATATGAAGTGCTCTACTGAAGAGATATACTGACTGTCGTGGCTCTAGTCCCTTGGAGATTGTCTGCTTGCTTTTTTTTTTAATTCTTTATTTAAACTCAGTTTAGTTAACATGTCCTGTGTTATTAGTTTCAGGGGTAGAGTTTAGTGATCCATCAGTTGCAGATAACACCCAGTGCTGATTACATCACGTGCCCTCCTTCATGCCCATCACCCAGTTACCCCATCCCCCCACACATCTCCCCTCCAGCAACCCTCAGTTTGTTTCCTAGAGTTAAGAATCTCGTATGGTTTGCTTCCCTCTCTATTTTCATCTTATTTTATTTTTCCTTCCCTTCCCCTATGTTCATGTATTTAGTTTCTTAAATTCCACATATGAGTGAGATCATATGGTATTTGTCTTTCTCTGATTGACTTATTTCACTTAGCATAATACACTCTAGCTCCATCCATGTCATTGTAAATGGTAAGATTTCATTCTTTTTGCTGGTTGAGTAATATTCTATTATATGTATATATATATGTGTGTGTGTGTGTGTGTGTGTGTGTGTGTGTGTGTGTATATACTTTTTGCTGGTTGAGTGATATTCTAATATATATATATATATATATATATACATCTTCTTTATCCATTCATCTGTCGATGGACATCTGGGCTCTTTCCATAGTTTGAGAATTGTATCCTGGAATTCTCTGGCTACCTCAGATGCATATTTGGGGGCATTTCTTCTGTTTCCCCACGTCATCTAAATCTCAGCCTCTGGGACCAGGGTTTGGACGGGCACAGAATTCCTCAGACAGGCACAGCTTGGAATTCTTCCCAGGAAGGGCCAAATAGCCCTGGAGGGCCAGAAATGCCAGGGACACCTGGCGTTATATTAAAGTAGAGGAAGAGAGGGGGCAAGAGCATTTGGAGACATAAAAGAGAATGGGGGCAGAGAGTAAATATTTTGTTATATATTGCTACATTAAAAAAATTACCACAAATTTATGGGCTTAAAACAGACAATGTATTTATTGTCTTACAATTTTTATGGGTCAGAATTGTCAACAAAAATGAACAAACCTTTTAAAAAATTTTAAAGAGAAAGGGAAAGAGTTTTATCCAAGCTCAAGTCAGGACAGTTGCCAAGGATACACAATCTTCACAAAGAAGAGAGTGCTCCAGGGAAGGGACATTTGGTGCAGGGTTATATATGTTTTTCTACATGAAAAGTTACAAATTATCATGATGAAGGACATTCCAGAAAGTTACAGACTTTCTCTTATGTTTTTAGTAATACAAAGCTGCATGCCTTTAATCTGATGGGAACCAGGGAGGTTTCTTTGTTTTTCTTATCTTTATGTTCAGAATGCTCCTTTTGGGTTATTATTTATTTATTTTTTTAACAAAACAGACAAACAATGTGTGCTTGAGGCAGAAATAGAGCCACGCTTTGAGGTTTTGCTGAGTCATTTTGACCTTGGTAAATGTTAAGCATAGCTTCCCTGGGAGCCCAGGAGCAGGGCACGCCAACATTAAAAGTTCAACATTTCCTTTAGCATTTCCCCCCTTTTGATCAATAATCTCGCCTCAGAAAGCATGGATGATCAACTCTATGTTTTTATGTCCCTTCGTGCCAGAGTGACCAGCTTGTCTGCCCTGGGTCCATCAAGCCCCTCTTTGCTAGATCTGAATATATATATATTTTACCTAGCGTTTCTCATTGGGTGGAACATATTGTAACATAAATGGTGGGAAGCTTAAAAGAGATGTATGTTCTCTATTTAAAGTCCAATTGACAAGCAAACATAGAATGTGTGCTTGGCTTAGAGCATCTGGTTTTATATTTGGTAAAGCATTTTTAACAAAACACATGGACAGTAAAAGAATTCAAATAAGTACAATTTGTTTTCTTTTTTAAAGATTTTATTTATTTATTTGACAGAGAGAGAGACAGCGAGAGAGGGAACACAAGCAAGGGTAGTGGGAGGGGGAGAAGCAGGCTTCCCATGGAACGGAGAGCTTGATGCGGGGCTCGATGCGGGGCTCAGTGCAGGGCTCGATCCCAGGATCCTGGGATCATGACCTGAGCTGAAGGTAGACACTTAATGACTGAGCCACCCAGGCGCCCCATCAAATAAGTACAATTTGAAGGAACCAATGCAACATTGGAATAGACTTGAATAGACAGGAGGAAAAAAAAATCTAAAGAATCCTTTATATACACCTTGATAAAGGAATAGGGAAACTTATGATTATTTATGAGGAAAGATGGAGCATGTGCATTGAGCAAACATCTATGTAAGGTATATCCCCATGTTTACTTTGGGGTGGAGACTTAACACAGGAGCAGGGGAAAATTCAGTCCCTGACATCAGGAGGTTACCTTAGGACAAGGAGAAGGGGTTATGGGCGTGCTCCAAAAGCTGGTGTAACCTGGATGGGGTCTTAGGCTTGTCTCTGGAAAGGAATTCAGGGCCTTGCTCGTTCCTAGGTTGGAACCATATCAGTTGACCTTGAGTCCAAGCTTCTGCAGAGACAGCTAAAGAGACTGTTAGTGGGGTCTGAAAAGACACAATAGCTGATTAGGGGGAGATAGTTCTCTGAAAAACAAGCTCTAGACTTTTTGCTAATTTAATCTCGTTAACCCTATGGGGCACAGTTTCAATTCCCCCCTGAGTTATGATCATTTTTCAATCTTGAAGAATCGGAATGATGACCTCTCTGGTATTTCCTTATCTCTTCAGGTAAGGTAAGTTTTGGGTGAAGAGCATTTTCTGTAAATCTCAGCTGTAACATGCCTATATGCTGAATTAGTCAAAAAGAAGACTTTATTTAGAATTTGAATTTCTAGGAAGTCTGTTAAAATATAAATGTAAATATAAATATAAACATAAAGATAAAGATAAAGGCACCCCTATATATGGCTCAATTGGTTAAGCTTCCAACCCTTGATTTTGGCTCAGGTCATGATCTCAAGATCGTGAGATGGAGCCCCATGTTGGGCTCTGTGCTGGGCGTGGAGCCTGCTTAAGATTCTCTCTCTTCCTCTCCTTCTGCCTCTCTCCCCCCCTCCCTCTCTCATTCTCTCTCTCTCAATATATATTTCAAGGCACATGCCTAAATAAGATCACAGATCATTACGAAACTTAAGACTTAATTATCGGTTTAACCAAGATAGCCATAAGAGATTGTATAAAAGGCTATATAGTTGTTAGCAAAACTTAGCCCATTTAATATTAAGGAGTTTTAGTTTTCTTAATTAAAGACCTGAAAAAAACAAATATAGAAATTTTGTTTTTCTGGGCAGGTCAGGGGAAAAAAATACTGTTTATAATTTCAAGAGCAGATGAACAATCCAAAAAAACCTTGTCTTTTTAACAGAGAGAAAAGCCAAATCTCAAACCTGTGTACTTTTATTTTTTTAAATATTTTATTTTTAAATAATCTAATAACCCACACCCAATGTGGGGCTCAAACTCAACCCTGAGATCAAGAGTGGCCTGCTCCACCCACTGAGCCAGCCAGGCGCCCCTATGCCAGTGTACTTTTAAAATTCTCTTATTCCAATCTTCGTTGGTCCTGACTGTGCATAAAGTTCTTTTCCAAAGGTTTCCCTTCACAAACTTTCTGCAACGTTTTTTTTTTTCTTTTCATTCAGACTTGGTCCTAAGTTTTACCTCTCTAAATAGTCTCATTTCAGGACAAAATTACTTTCTTTTCCTTTAGCAAAAATGTATTGTCATTCCTTATACCTTTCTCACACATCTACTTTCCTACATACAGATTTACTTTCCTTATCATTTTCCAGCGGTCTTAATTACATGTGGCAGAATTTTAACTTTCAGAAACCTTAGTCTCCAGTGAAAAGAAATAGTAACCAATTGTGAACTATGACACCAGAATTCTTTAGATTGGCAAATTTATGAATATATGCCATAATTTTCTTAGAAGGCTGTTTTTTTATAGTGCAATTTTTAAGAAACCATAAAATAAGTTTACTAACAGACCCAAATATCTTTAGTTTTTCTGTAATAAGACAGACAAATCTTACGGTTTAGTAATTAATGTTTCAGTATTTTATCTTATTTGAAAAAGACTTAGATATTCAATGAATTCAACCCAATTTATCATTTAATTTAGCAAAACTTCAAAGTTTGGGGTTGCTAAAGAGTTTGAAAGCTATTTTAAAGTTTATCTGTAAACCGTTTTAGTTATTTAACCTATTGGCTCTTAACAATTACTCATGAAAACTTTATGAGACAGACAAAAAAATCAACCATCCTTTTAAGTCATGTTTTTCTTCACAAATTACAATAGAGATAACACACGTTTATTTGGCTTGAGTAAACCTTGGCAGAACGAAAGTTTTATATTTAATGCTGAGAACTCTAAAGACATGTCTATTTTAATTGGACCAACAACCTTGGATTAGCTTCAATACCGAACGCGCTGCGCCCGCGTCCACTAACAAGTCAACCGGTTTGTCTCCCACTGTCAGGTCTTCCCTGGGGCTCCCCTGTCAGGTCTTCCCTGGGGCTCCTGTGGGGAAATGGGAAGCGAGCGGTTTAAGTCCAGGGGAGCGCTTAGGCCCCTGCGTGCTGATTTGGGAGACGCTTCGGTTTGAACCTCACGAGGAGGTGGCCCAACAGCTTCGAGTGCTCTTTGCTCCTTGCTGGTGAGGGTAGGAGGAGCGGGAGCGGATGGTGCGGGCGTGCAGGTGCTGAGGGTGTTACAGGGGCGGCCGCGCGAGCAGGGCAGCCCGGGACCTGGTGCCCGGGCAGGAGGAGGGGGGAAGCAGAGGCAGCAGGGGTGCTACTCGCAAGACCAGAGGCAGATTTAAACTTTTGAATTGACATTCTCTATTTTTTAATCTGCATCTCCTGTCTTTTCCTCTTGCAAAATGGGCTTTTCTCTGGGTGCCTTTCAGCCCTCGGGAAAAGGTTGAGGAGCGGGCAGTGGGTCGGGCATTGATTCTGGTGCTTGTGCGTGGAGAGGGGGGTGGATTTAGGATTTCTGGTGTCTGCCCATCTTCCTCCTCCTCTCCCTCATTATTCTGACTATTGGGAAGGGGATGAGGTGTCTACAATTTTTGTTCATCTTTATCTCTTCGGATCATCATCCGGATCTCTTCCTGGGATGCATCTTTATTATGGAGTAACATAAAGATCTGGACGTGGGGAATTTTATCTGAGAGCATGTGAACTTGAAAAACATTTGGTTTAGTTTTTGTCTTTCTGAGTTGTAGAATGCCCAATTTTAACATGCACTTGCCTTTAAATCAATGAAATAGAGCCCAGTTCCAAATCAGCTTTAGCAATACATATGGAGGTAGAGAAAATATCTCACATTCATAACACACATGGACACATGGACACAGATAAGATGCAAACAAAACTTAGCCTTTGTTTCACTAATATTTGTGTAGAGGACATTCAAGACCCAATTTCCAACTAGCCCCCTTTTATTAAAACAAAACGAATTATAAGACAGCATTATAATTTATGGATCCATGAATTTGTTATTTTGCATGGCCTGTTTCATGCAAAGATATCACAAGCTGCAGCAACAGACAAAACACACGAAGCCCAGAGCACCTCTGTGATCGTTGGTTTTCCCCCCAGAAGCTGACGGCTTCACCGACTGAACCACATGGGTTCCTAGTTTCTGGTTACTTAGTCTTAACTAAGTTTCTCTCACTGTGTTTCTCTCACTGTGTGTGCATACCAGAAAACTAATACAGACATGTCAAAAGAACCTGATTTGGGCCATCTGAGATACAGGTCATCCTGACATTTTCCCATTTAAATAAGCACTTGCAAGTATAGGCTCCCTATGTATTGTACATATAGCCTGCTATAGTTTTCCATGGGTGTTGTTGGTTTTCTGGCGGTGGTCCAGCTTTTGAAGCACAGTTCCCCATTCCTTTCAGTTTCAGCTTTATTTTTAGAATAAGACTTGAATAAAATCTAAGGATATTAAGTGTGGTGGGTCCAGAGGGTGCTGCTTGTGACAGTCACTTCCAAATGGTCTCGATACACCCTCTTATGTGTCTCGGGTTTCTCTCAGTGAGGTTTCATCCAGGGGCTCGGAGCACTGGATGATCAATCCTTATGTGTGCATCCCCAGACGAGCCAATCATTAATTACCTTATGAGATGGGAAATTCCTGTGGGACCACTACACTTCTCCAGGAATATCCTCAGACACCTCCTCTAGGCTTTCAGTCCCCCGGAAGCAGCATTCGGCTGGAAGGAGCAAATTTCCCTGCTCTTTGGACCTGAGTGAGTTAGTCTCTCATATTTCTAGCCAGAAAATTCACTCAAGCCTTATATTAATAAGATTGGTATAATGCCAAATTAAAACAACCAACCCGGGGCCCCTGGGTGGCTCAGTCGGTGGGCAGCTGCCTTCGGCTCAGGTCATGATCCCGGGGTCCTGGGATCCGGCCCCGCATCCAGCTCCCTGCTCCGTGGGAGTCTGCTTGTGTTCCCTCTCTTGCTGTGTCTCTCTCTGTCAAATAAATAAATAAAATCTTTACCAAAAAAAAAACAAAAAAACAAAAACCAAAAAAACAACCAACCCATCAACTCCTACCCCTCCGGTTATTCCCACCTTCAGAACATTACTGGTAACCCTCAATAGCTCGAATAAAAGTCAGGACCATCAGCTCAAATTGAGGAGGCCCAGAGGAGCTGAGACGTGGGACGGGCACAAAGGGCCAGTGCTGGTACCGAGCACCGAGCTCCAGAGGACCCCCGGGTGATCTCAGAAGACTTGCTCGGATATCCTGGCTACTACACCAGGAAATGTTGACACAAAATGAGTTTTATTTGAGCCCAAGTTAGGACAGCTACCTGGGATACACAATTTTCACAAAAAGAAAGTGTTCTAATTTTTAATTTTGCACAACTTCAGGAGAAAACTAAGAAGTAAGTAAGTTGGAATTTATAAAGTTACTAATTTTTAAACTCTTATCATGTGAAAACACATAAAAGCACATAAAGCTGAATTTAAGAATCTGTTGTATACATAACTAGGAACATAATTTATAGCCAAAAAGCAGAAAATAGGAAGTATGAGAACAGGAATCTTATTTTAGGATTATAAAAGTATTGAAGGAGAAAATAATGGAAATTGTACTAAAAGTAGAGGGGTGGAGGGGAGAAAAGCAAGTACTTTGGAATGTTTGGAAATGTGCTTACAGGTAACCTGAAATTCAGAGGTCACAACCCAGAGTTCAGAGGTCAAGGAACAGTGTTTTGATGACTGTCAGCCTTTCACCAATGTTTAAAAAAGGAGTCTGTTCTCCTCCAACCTTCCAAGATGCCTGAAGGAAAGAAGGCTAGGGAAGAAGGTGTGCTGAGTCCCTGCCATCTTGAAGAGATAAGAGGCCAAGGAGGTGTTACATCCCCTGACTAAGAAAAGGCCCAAGAATTTTGACATTTGGACGAGACATCCAGCCTGAAAGGGATCACTCTCTGCTTTGTTAAATGGCCCTACTACATCCAGCTGCAGTGGCAAAGGGCAATTCTGTATAAGCACCTGGAAGAACCTCCCGCCATTAATCAGTTCACTCAGGCCTTGGACCACCAAATAGCTACTCGACGGCTTAAGCTGGCCCACAAATACAGATTAGAGACAAAGCAAGAGAAGAACAGAGACTGTTGGCAAGGGCAGAGAAGAAAGCTGCTGTCTAAGGAGATGTCCCCACTAAGAGGCTATCTGTCCTTCAAGCAGGGGTTAATACTGTCCCCATCTTAGTGGAATACAAGAAGGCTCAGCTGGTAAAGATGGCACCTGACGTGGATCCCGTTGAGCTGGTTGTCTTCCTGCCTGTGCTCTGTGTCATAAGATGGGGGTTCCCTACTGCGTTATCAAGGGGAAGGCAGGCTGGGTCCACAGGAAGACCTGCACCACTGTCGGACTCACACAGGTTAGCTTGGAAGACAAAGGAGCTCTGGCTAAGCAAGTGGAAGCTATCAGGACCAACGACAATGACAGATATGATGAGATCCACCCTCACTGGGGAGGCAACATCCCAGGTCCAAAGCTGGTGGCTCGCATTGCCAAGCTGGAAAAGGCAAAGGCTAAAGAACTGGCCACCAAACCAGGCTAAGTGTACACTGTTGGATTTTCTGTACATAAACGTAATAAAAACTGTCTTTCCACCAGTGTCAGAAAAAAAAAGTAGAATCTGATGGGTTATAATTAAATCACATGAAAACTAATTGTGAGAAGCAATGGCTTTGCACATGTTCAAATTTGAGATAAAAATCACCTCCCGGTTCCATTAAGTTATGGTAAGATGGCAGGCAGGCGAGAGATGGGAAGAGGGGGAAGGAGAAAGAAAAGAAAGAAAATGAGAGAGAAAAAGGGGGAGGCACGGAATGAGGAAGAGGAAGAGGGGAAGGAGGAGGAAAGAAGAGGGAAGGAGGAAGGGAGGAAGGAAGGAAGGGAGGGAGGGAGGGAGGGAGGAAGGAAGGATGCCTGTCAGCAGCTGGCTTTTATCAGGTACTTTACCACAAGGCGTTCTTTAGTTTTCTCTTCACTCCCTGGGCACTCTTCCACCCAGGTCTTCTCCATCTGACAGTTTCTCAGAATTAGTACCACCAGACTCACGAAAGACTCTGAGTCTTTTATCCAAATCAAAGAGTTATTGGTATGATGAACCAACCACACTGATGACTAAAATCTTAAGAAGTAGGTTATAAATTTTAAAAAACATGCAAGCCACAGTTAGAAGAGTGTTTTTGACTTGTTTTAAACTGTTGTTCCTCCAGCAATGGAAAAAGCCCACCTTCTGCTACTAAATATGCGTGGCTCAAATAATATTTAAAGAGTACTTTTAAATCAGAGTTCCATAAATTCTTTTCCTGCTTCTTAAGTTTGAACTATTACATTAAATGGAAGGCAAGGAAAGAGACTAAGTAGGGACCGTGAAGAGTACCCATTCTTTCATCCTGCACGAACAGATAGGCAACCTTGGTTTTCACATTTCACCTGAATGCAGCCACCTTCTAGGAGAGTTGTCAGTTATTTTCAATACCCATAAAACTAACTGCCTTGTCTAGGAATACTACTTGACTTGTGTGGCAGTCTCACTTTTGCGTTTATTAACTCAATCATTAAAGATCTCAAAATCCATGGGCCAGGGGAATACATGTAGTATTTGTTATCCAGAGCCATTTGTAGAACTGAAAAATCTTTTTTTCTGTCACGGATTTGTACTCTTATGTGATCTATCAGATTGCCTACAAGACAGAGAAATTCCCTATCATTATTATTCCCTGTCAGTATTATGCCATATAATTTATGGTCTACATCAGGATGCTTATGAGGTACAGAAAGAAAGCTTTTTAAAATTACTTCAGTTCAACAGGTGTAAACCAGAAGGTAGACATCATCTGACGAAGAGACGTGGCCTGGATGTTATCCTAATCAGAAAAGCAGTTTGTAGAGAATCAGTGGTTTTAGAACACTTAACTTAAGGGTAACTTTAAAATTATTCATTATTAAAGAAAATGAGGAGAAAAACTATCTGTTTGAATGAAGTAGACAGTCAAAAAGGGAAAATGGAGGACTTAAAAAGAAGAATAAAGAAGAAACAAGATATATTAGAACCAAGAGGAAATAAATATATTTATGAAGTCCATCTACTATAAGATACAGAATCAGAAAAAGAACATATTAGGATAGGATAATATAGGGAAAAAATACAAATTAGATAAAAAACACAAAAGTTAAGAAGAAAAACTTCAAAAGTCAGGAAGAAATCTTATCAAACCAGTTTATTGCTCAGAGAGATAGAAAATGTCTTCTCTAAAACCACTGTGTATTGTTCAGTGTGACTGCTTAAGGCTGCCATGCATGGTTGTTCAAGTTGTGCACTACACAAAGGTCCTACATCTAAATGAGTGCTGTTTACATCATAGATATTGTGGTAACTAGCTTCTACGATGGCCTCCAATAATCCCAGCCTGCTGGTACCAGTTCCATGTGTAGTCTCCTCTACACTGATTGAGGCCGACTGTAACTGATAGGATATTGTGAAAATGGTGATGCGTGACTTCAGAGAATGGGTCTGAAAACACACCGAGGCATCCATCTTCTTCCTCAAATCACTTGCTTTGGAAGAAGCTAGATGTCAGGATCTTAGGATGTTCAAACAGACCTAAGGAGAGGGCTCCTGAGTGAGGAACTGTAGCCTCCTGCCAATAGCATGTGAGGACGTCATGTTGGAAGCAGATTTTCCAGCTTCAGTGAAGGCTCCAGGTCCCTGTAGCCTTGGCTGACATCTTGACTGCAATCCCAGGAGATACCTCCAGTCAGAACGAGCCAGCCAAGACGCTTTCAATTTCCTGGTCTGCAGAAACTGTGTGAGATGATAAATGTATATTGCTGTCTAAGGTCACTAAGTTTTCAGGTAATTTGTTAGGCAGCAATAGATAACTAATATAGATATCTTCGTTACTTTGGATGAGTTGTGTAATTATAGTGATAATTGTCTAACAGACAGCACGGATGTATCTTATTCTAACAAAATCAGTGTATTATAATTTTCCAACAGATGAGATTAAGGGTCAGTTTCTAACTTGACTGATAGTTTGTGTTCCATTTTATGAAAAAGGTAAGAACTTGATAACTGAAAAATCTCATTGATTTAATATCTAAAACATATCTAAAATATGTGCTTGTAATAACAACCTGTTTTTCTGGCTGGTGTAATGATTATTAAATATCTTGAAAATTTTAAAAAGAGAGAGTGAAATCTCCTATTGGTACTGGAACACTGGCTAAGTTTGACAATTAAGTAGCAGTTCAGATATTCTTCTATTTGTTTACTGTACCAAGTTGCTACTGGTGAGTCCCAATTTAAATCAACAAATATTTTCATTATATAACAAACCATCATTAATGAATAAAAAAGCATCTGTAATAAAAATCATGTATTTATAATATAAATATTTTAATAATATCTATTATACTGTTATCATATATATGCAGATAATATATTTGTGCAAATATATATGATACAGTGCAATTCTTTATTAATGTAAACATACATAATATAAAATTATATTATAAAATATATAATATATGCTATATGTAGTATGTATATTATTCTTTCTAATAATATGATATATTACATAAAAGTATTAAATATCATATATATGTATAATGTATTTATGTATAGGTAAACACATCTCATAAACAATATATATATTAAAATATATTTACAACATAGATATATATAACAAATAAATATTTGTATTTATAAATATATGGCATAAATACATATTGCATTATATAAATATTTATAATATAAATACTTATTTATGATGATAAAATATTTTTATAAATAGGGGCGCCTGGGTGGCTCAGTCATTAAGTGTCTGCCTTTGGCTCAGGTCATGATCCCAGGGTCCTGGGATCGAACCCCGCATCGGGCTCCCTGCTCGGTGGGAAGCCTGCTTCTCCCTCTCCCACTTCCCCCTGCTTGTGTTCCCTCTCTCGCTGTGTCTCTCTCTGTCAAATAAATGAATAAAATCTTTAAAAAAAAATATTTTTATAAATAAATGTATTGGGTGCCTGGGTGGCTCAGTCAGCTGAGCAGCCACTCGGTTTCAGCTCAGGTCATGATTTTAGGGTCGTGGGATCAAGCCCTGCAATGGGCTCCGTGCTCAGCGGGGAGTCTGCTTGAGATTCTCTCCCTCTCCCTCTGCTTCTCCCCTACTTAGGCACTCTCTCTCAAACAAATAAATCTTTTTTAAAAAACTAAATAAGTGCATTACACAGATATATTACTATAAATAAGTAACTTATAAGGATATAGAGGAAAGATTGGCAATTGTAAAAATTGTTTTTCTTGTTTTTATGAACATTTCTTCAATACAAAAATTGTTATTAAAATTTCACTGGTATATTGTTTATATATTATATTAAAATGCTACACATTCTAAGTTAAAACATTTCCATAATGTCAGAATTTTTTCAAATATACACACATATCAGAAAAGGAAAAACCTAAAGCCACTAGAAAAGACACTGAAAGACAATCATTGCATTTCCTCAATTCTAAGAAACATATTTATTCATGTGTTCATTGTTCATGGGCTCAGCCCCGCAAGACTGCACCCATTTCAGATGCCAGTTGCAACCCCAGGTTGTCACTCATACTTCTGACCAACCGACTAGAAATCTATACATTGGGAGTTCCCACAACATTCTCTTCAGGGTTGATAATTTGCTAAATGGCTCAGAGAACTCAGGGAAACACATTTACCGGTTTATTACAAATGACATAATCACGGATACAGAAGAATAGCCAGGTGAAGGTGTATGTAAGCTGAGGTCTGGAAAGGTCCCCAGCACAGGCGCTTTCGTCCCCATGGAATTGGGATGCACCACCCTCCTGGCATGTGTATGTGTTCACCAACCTAGAAGTTCTCCGAATTCCATAGTTTAGGGATTTTTTATGATGTCTTCAGTTATTAACTCTCTCCAGCCCCTCTCCCGTTCCATGGATGGGGGTGGGGTGGAAAGATCCACACTTTTAATCAGGGCTTGGTGTTTCCTCAGGGACAAGCCCCCACCCGGAAGTTCTCCAGGAGCCCGCCAAGAGTCGCCTCATCAGTACAGAAGACACCCCTATCATCCAGGAAATTCTGAGGGACTTAGGAGTTCTGTGTCAGGAACTGAGGTCAAAGGCCATATATTAGAACAAAAGATGCTCCTAGAGCCCCTATCTCTCCAGCAATTATAATCATTTTTGAAGGAGCTCTGTGCCAGGAACCAGGGGCAGAGACCAAATTTATATTTCTTATTCACAGAGATTATTAAATCTTTCTAGGTAATGGTCAAGTAATTTGAATGTTAAACAATGGTAAACCCTTGTTGAAAATTATACACCTCAAGCGAAAAATTTTAACTTTTCAAAGGATGGTTCAGATTGGGATTCTTCAGAAATTTATTGTAGATAAGTTTTTCTTAATGGTGGTGGTAGGGAGCCAAGCAGGAGAAAAACTGATCCTTTTTACTTTATCTTAGAGGTTTGTGTATTTTGTCTGTATCGTAACCTCTTTGGGAATGGGGGGGAAAGCAACTGAAGAAAAAGAATAGACATAGGGACACCTGGGTGGCTCAGTCGGTCAAGCGTCTGCCTTCAGCTGGGTCATGATTGTGGGGTCCTGGGATCGCAACCCCCATAGGGGCTCCCCGCTCAGCGGGGAGTCTGCTTCCCCTTGCCCTTTGCTCCTTCCCTCCCCCCACTCGTGCTCTCTCTCTTTCTCTCTCCCAAACAAATAAATAGGATTGAAAAAAAAGAATAGACATAAAGGTTGTTAGATTTTATATTTATTCTTAGTAAACATGAAGTGAGATAAACATTGTGAAGTATTCAAAACTGATGTAAGTCTAACTTTGCAGCAAAACAGGTTATACTGGAATGATCGTGTCAAGTGCATAACAGATGATGCCGTTCTTGGCAAGGCCATGTTTAACATTCAGAGGATCATCCAATAGATGTTGGAGTAAGATAATGAGAATTTTTTTCATTTCACACAAGCCATAGCAAACATTAATAACATTATGGTATATATTTATGCAGAATACCAACACTGACATGAATACAACACAATATATGGAGAGTAAAATACAAAAATAATTTAAGTGATAGCAACTGTGATTCACAAAATCACTTTGAACAAAGTAAGACATGCTATTACCCAACTATTTTTCAGTTGATGTACTAGACGTAAATCATGTGAACTAGTTTAAAATTATTAGATTCATGGATTTAAAAGTGCCAATATTTCTATCTTGAATAGTTTTGAGGAATCTGTCCAGTAGAAGACATAACTAAAGAAAGATTATACACATTTTTAGTAGCCTGCTTTTAAACAAATTTCAATCTTGTCAAAAATAAATTGGGAGTTCAGGGATATGACAATGCCATACATCTGAAGCAAATGTAACACATTGCAAAAACATACCCTCAAAAAACAGTCTAGGGCATTATGGTCCTTGTTCCATTTGCTCTTTAAACTTGGTAATGAATGAAGCAACAGAAGAATGTCCTTTACACACTGAATTTTTTTTTTATATCATCCACTAATTTTACAATTACTTTTTGGTTTCAACAACATATTGAAATGTACCAAAAACACATTTACTAAAGACAGATTTGAAACTATTGTCAATACATTATGGAAAAATTGAGATGACACCACCAGGTCATTAAAAACTCAATTACAGCTAATATGCAATCCTTTTGTAGAATTTATTGATGTCATTAATAAAGATGTAGATTCTATAACTTGAGCTATAGGCATAAATTGAAAGTCTCCACTTTAAATTTGTTTTCTTAGAATGAACTTGACATAATATTTTAAGTAAAAATAATAGTATAGTCAAAATGATATATGACTAAGCTCAATGTAAATAATGCCCTCGAAAATATCAAAGGAATCAATAAATTCTACAAAGATTCCAAGCTGAACACAAACCCCACGGGGTTCTCAATCCCACAACCATGAGATCATGACCTGAGCTGAAACCAAGAGTTGGTGCCTAACCAATTGTGCCACCCAGGTGCCCCAATAAATTACTAGTTTTATTTTTATTTATTTGTTTTTTAAAGATTTTATTTATTTATTTGAGAGAGAGAGAAAGAGCACGAGCTGGGAGGAGAGGGAGAAGCAGGCTCCTAGAGAGCAAGGATCCCGATGTGGGGCTCGATCCCAGGACCCTGGGATCATGACCCGAGCTGAAGGCAGACACTTACAGACTGAGCCACCCAGGTGCCCCCGAATTACTAGTTTTAAAACTGATTATTACGTCATAGTTATTTTGAGTTCCTGATTGTTAAAATTAATTTTCTTTTTTTCCATTTATTTATTTATTTGAGAGAGAGAGAGAGAGAGCACCAGCAGCGAGTGGTGGGGAGGAGCGGAGGGGGAGGGAGAAGGAAGGGGAAAGAATCTCAAGCCGACTCCATGCTCTGTGTGGGACTCAATCCCATGACCCTGAGATCATGACCCTGAGATCCTGACCTGAGCCGAAACCAAGAGTGGAATACTCAACCCACTGCGCCAACCAGGCACCCCATATGATTAATTTAAAAAATCCTGATAATTTCATGATGACTCTGAGTTCCCAGTTATTTCAATTACAATTTTAAATTTCCTTTAATTTTGTGTTGAAATTTGATATATAAATTTATTCAGAAGGTTTTATATTGACTTTACAGATGACTCTTCTGTAATTGCTGTTACTGAGAAGTAAATAATAAACCAACTTAATTTTTACTCATAGTTTTCAAGAGCAGCTCTTACACCTGAGAGTAAGAGGTGAAGGAAACAGTGGCGAGTTGGACTTTAATCTGAAGCGGGTAGGGGCCCCCTGAAGGACATTAGGCAAGGAGTGATGTGATCAGATTGGAGATAAGAAAGATCCGTTTAGCGGGAGTGAGGTGGTTCAGGTGGGAAAAGATGTAGGAGTAAACTAGGGCAGTAGCAGAAGAAAAGAATGGATTTGAGAACGGCATATTTATTATCTGAGCAGAGACAAAGGACTGAGGGTTATAAAAATGTATTAATAGGAATTCTTCACAATTAAAATATATCACAAAATGTGCATTGATAAATATGAATGTGCCGGTAGTATATTTCTTTTCCTAAGTATATTCCTGGTTGCCACCACCTCCTTGGCCATCAGTCTCTATGGGCTGCCCAGCCACCTCTCCAACTTTTCTCTATCTTCTTTCTGCTCCAGCTACAGAAACGGGGAGATAGAGCAGACTCCTTCCACTGTGGCCTTTGAGCTGTCATTTCAGCTTAGAAGGCTTCCATCTTTGCAACTGTAAAAGGAAAATAATTGAATGTCTGTAAGGAGCATTATTGATAACTGCCAAAGAGTGGAAACAATCCAAATGTCCATCGATTGACAAACGGGTAATTAAAATGTGGTACATCTCTGCAATGGAATACTATTCAGCTGTAAAAAAAACACTGAAGTAGTGATACATGCTACAACAGAGATGAACCTTGTACACATTAAGCTAAGTGAAAAAAGAAAGTCAGAAAAAAACTACACAGCATATTGTTTGATTCCATGTATAGTAATATTCAGAAAAGGGAAATCAATAGAGACAAAAGTAGACTAGTGGTTGCCTAGGGCTGGGCTGTAGGTTTGGGGAAATGAGTAGTGGCTGCTAATGGGCATGGGGTTTCTCTCTGGGGTGAAGAAAATATTCTAGAATTATCTACATTATGATGATGGTTGCATAACTCTGAATATATTAAAAGCCATTGAGTTGTACACTTTAAATGGGTGAATTGTATAGTATGTGAATTGTATCTCAGTAGAAATTATTCCTGTTCTAATCAAACAAAATACGGATGGGAGAATACTTGAGAGACCAAAATACTTCGGTGCTAAATACGTTGAAATCACTAAGGCAAGCATGGGGACACCCTCTCTGAGGGCTTAAAGAAAAGGCCTAATATTTTGAAGCTGGCCATAACTGAGTAAATGATGGTGTGGTGATACACCATATGACTCCAAGGAACTTTTACACCTGTAAAAGAATTTCCAGTTTAGTCCTTTTTGTCATGACTTGACTTGCAGATTCAGTTTTATACACAAGAGGGCACTGTCCACCAAATGACAAACTTGTTCAAAGCTGCGGGAAAGTAAGCAAATACAATCTCAGGGAAGTATCATAAAAACCAACTGATATTTACAAGTCCCATTAATATATACATGGATTTGTTTATGAGTGCACAATATCTAGAAGGGCAAAAACATGGACATGGATGGGAGGGTACTTTGGGGGGGTTTGTTCTAATTTTTATTACTTAGGTACAGTTGCCATACAATGCTAGTTTCAGGTACACAACATAGGGATTTGACAATTCCATGCAACTCACCACAGTAAGTGCAGTTACCATCTGTCACTGTACGACGTTATTACAATGTTATTGACTATATCCCTGTGCTGTACTTTTCATCTTCTGACATTATTCTGTTTTTTGTTGTTCGTTCATTTTTTTTTTAGATTCCACATATAAACGTGAAATCATATGATATTTGTCTTTCTCTGTCTGCCTTATTTCACTTATTTCAAAATACCCTCTAGATCCATCCATGTTGTCACAGATGGCAAGATCTCATTCTTTTTCTTTAATAGCTGAGTAATATTCCATTGTATGTACACCACATCTTTGTCTATTCATCTGTTGATGGACACTCAGGCTGCTTCCATATCTTGGCTACTGTAAATAAGGCTGCAATGAGCTCAGGGGCACATATAACTTTTCAAGTTAGTGTTTTTTGCTCTCTTTGGGTAAATATCCAGTAGTGGAATTACTGGATCATATGGTATTTCTATTTTTAATTTTATGAGGATCCTCCATGCTGTTTTACACAGGGACTGCACCAGTTTGCATTTCCACCTCTAGTGCACAAGGGTTTCCTTTTCTCCTCATGAGAAAGATACTTCTTGTTGAATAATATTTTATGCTTTTTATGTTCTGAACTATGTGATTGTGTTGTTTATGCAAAATGTTCTATAGAAAAAATACTTTATAAGGAAGACTATTTTGTGCTTATTTAGACTAACATATGAATTTGATAAAGAGATATGGAGAATATATGCAAAATATAGAGATTGTTTTAAAATGATTTAATAAATTATTGCCAATTTATACTAATAGCTTTTTAAAAAACATCCTTCTAATGAAGTCGAGAATCTTCCCATGTGTTATTTATTATTACCATGCTGTTTTCTTTCTTTCCTTCCTTCCTTCTTTCCTTCCTTCCCTTTTTTCTCTTCCTTTCCTTCCATACACAGGAAAGATCATTTAATTATTTAATTATTTTTCAATTTTCTCCTACCAAACTCTTCAATAGAAAGTTTGAAAAAATATTACTGTAAGTACGCACCATTTTGACAATAATGATTTTTTGTTTCATTTGTTTAAATCTCTCTACATATATGTGTGATGTGAGCATTTTTTCCAGATTTTTTTTCAAGTTTCTTTCTTCAGATGCTCTAACCTTAAGTATTTCAGCATGCAGCTATTTAATGAAAGATATTCAACTACATTGCCGTAATACTGTTATCACGTGAGAAAATTAAGGGTAGTTTTTAATATAATTTATTATCCAGTCCATTTAAAATTTTCTGTTGTGCCTAAAATGTCTTATATAGCTTCCCCTTGCCCCACCACATCAAGGTTTATACATAGTATTGTGACTGTTATGTCTCTTCAGTCTCTTGCTTTCGAGCATTCCCTCATTTTTTTTTTTAATGACTAATTTTTTGTAGAGACCAGGCAAGTTGTGTTACACGGAATGTTTTACATTTGTCTGATTGTTTCCTAGTGGTATCATTTAAATTGTTCCTCTGTCCTCTGGAAGTTAGATTCAGGTGAAAATTTTTTGACAAGTTTATTTTTAACATTTTCATTGTGCAAAAAACAAAAGCAGCATCATGAATTATTACAAAACACACTTTTATAGACACTGTCCAGATCAATAAATAGAACATTGTCAGCATTGTAACTCTTTACCCCTCTCTCCTCATCCAACATCATCACTATTCTTTTTATGGAAACCGATTCCTTACTTTCTTTATCATTTTACCATCCAAGCATGCATGAAATGCCATGATATAATTTTCCCTGTTTTTGAACTTTATGAGTAAAATCATATATTAAGTATTCTCTTGTGTCTAGCTTCTTTTGGTCAATGTTATCTTTGTGAGATCATTTGTGTGCATGTGAATAGCTGTAATTCATTCATTTACATAGCTTCATTGTAAGAATATATCATAATTTATATGTCTTTTCCACTGCTCATGGACATACGGCTTATTTCTCATATTTGGTTTTTATAAATAAAGCTACCATGAACACTCTTTGTCTGTCTCTTGGCATACATGTGCATGCATTTCATTGGACCTATACTCAGGAATATAATGACTGGACCATGGGGTATGCATATGTCCAACTTTCATGAAAATGAAACCGTCTTTAGGGCGCCTGTGCGGCTCAGTCGGTGAAGCGTCTGCCTTGGCTCAGGTCATGATCCCAGAGTCCTGGATTGAGCCCTAAATCGGGCTCCCTGCTCAGCGGGGAGCCTGTTTCTCCCTCTCCCACTCCCCCTGCTTGTGTTCTCTCTCTCTGTCAAATAAATAAATAAATAAATTTTTTAAAAAAAATGACAGTCTTCAAAGTAATTATACCGGTTTGAACTCCCACTAACATCGGATGAGAATAACTGTTGCTGCACATCCTTGCTAACACTTGGTATTGGCAGTTTTAATTTTAATCACTCTGATCCTAGTTTTAATTGCATGTGTTTTTGTGAAAATTCTGTCTATTTCTCTTATCTTCTCCTTCCCCTTTTTGGATTACTGTATTTCTTTTACTGATCTATAACCTAAATATATTTGGGATATGAGTCCTTTGCTAATTATGTGGGTTGCAAATATAATCCACAGTGTGTTTTGCCTTTGATTTCTCTTCATGGTGTCTAGTGGTGAACAGATGTTCTTAATTCTGATATAATCCAATCTATCAATCTTTTCTTTTTTGGTTATTCTTGTCTTCTTTAAGAAATCTCTTCAGATCACGATAAAATCATCCTGTATTAATTTTGTTATTGTTTTGCCTCTCAAAATGTCTATGGTTTACTAGAAATCAATATTTGTTTATGATGTGAGTTACAAGTCAATGTTCTTTTATTTATATGGATATCTAATTTGTCCACCACAAGTTATTGAAAATAACATTATTTTTCCACTGCTCTGCAGAGTACCTTGTCATAAATCAAGTATCCATTTTTTTGTGTCCTTCTGTTTTTGTGCTCTCTCGAATTTTATGGATATATTTTTCTTTCCTGTACCAATATTACACTGTATTAATTGCTATGTCTTTATAATGACTCTCAAGTTTTCTGTTGTGTGTCTTTCACATTTTTTTTTTCAAGAGTGTTTGGCTAGTCTTAGTCTTTTGCACTTCTATAAATATTTAAGAATCAGTTTCTCAGGTTCATTAAAAAACAAGCAAACAAAAAATCTTCTGGGATTTTGAATGAGAATGCTTTGAATTTAAAGATTAAATTTTGGGGGAAAACAACATTTATTTAACTAACAATTTTACAGATCATAATTTTTTTATTTTGTTCAATTAGCCAACAAATAGTACATCATTAGTTTTTGATGTAGTGTTCAGTGATTCATTAGTTGCATATACCACCACCTTCCTGGGCAAGCTGCTCTTGGCTCCATGTCCTCACCAGGTGTGGGGCTCTCGGGTGGCAAGTGGGTGACAGCAGCAGCAGCTAGCCCCCAGGTGGTGGGCAAGACAGTGTGGGAGATGGGGGAGGCTCCAGACCCGGCTGGTAAGCCCTGGGGATGGCAGGGGACCAGAGGATCAGAGGGGAACGAGGACCCACCACTCTGTCCTCGCGGTGCTCCGCCCTGAGCTCCTACCAGCCCTGTGCACATTTTAGGTTAATGCTTTGGGGTTAATTCCTTGAAATGCAATTCCTGGGCAAAAGGTTAAGTACAGTTTTAAGACTTTAAGGTTGTATTGATAAAGTGCTATTTAAAAACATTGTACCAACTTATGATCCTAGTGGTAGTATATGGTAGTGTTCTACACTCCACACCCCTATCCACATTGGATATTATCGCTGAGTATTTGAAAATATTGGAAGGAATATTATGAAGTCTTTAAAGATGACGATTCAGATCCTCCTTCACATCTGCAAATATTTATGACAGCAGTCAATGCAAAAAAAACCCAGAATCCAACTGCACATTCAGGCAAAGATAGTGAAGTAACATAGTTTGTGGGTATTTTTTCTGTTTCTCCCCCAAATTTTTGTAAATTACACAGTCTTACAATATGAGGGTAAGAAAAAAAAATCCAGAATGCAAGAGGCTTGGCTCCTGTGTCATTTTTCAACAGACTTCAGTCACTCTAATAATTTTAAACAAAAATGAATTCAAGGTAGAGAATTAAGAGTTTGCAATTGCCAGCCGGTGTGAAGGGTCTTGAGGGATGATTCTTAGAACAATGCCACAGAACCACCAGACATGGGAACCATCAGGCATCTGAGCTCAGGAAACCGTGGCACCGACTTTTGAATCCAGGATCACACAGCCAGAGTACCATGAAGGTGAGGAATAGCCCACCTTGGCTGTGAGTCAAAGATCGGGAACTCATTGCTTATTGACTAAATGCAAGCTGCTAGATGTAACGATTTTGAGGGCCCCACCAAGTTCCGGCTGCCTCCCCACTGACTGAGTTTCCGAGTCTAAGTGAATGTGACTAGCAGGGAGTTCAGAGCAAAAGCCTAGCAGCAAGGAAGTCAGGAAATGTACTTTTTATCCTTACAGATCCTGAAGTACAGGATGGCACTCGAAAAAGAGGTTGGATCAGTTGTTAAACAAGCTGGTTTTCTACAGACCCTTTATTTCCTTGCTGGTTTGATGACATAGTAATGATTATGAATACTGTTAAAAGATTTTCTCTGCCCTGCCTGATCATGCCCTCTTCCCTTCTCTGCCTTGACATGTGCCATGGGAGGCTGACCCCTATATTCATCTCCTTGATTATTCCTGGCGGCTAGTCAGTTTTATCCAATGGCAAGTCATGGAAGAAATAAACTGACTTCCTCCCTTCTGGTCTGCTTTTGGTAGTGGTTGTGTTCTTCTACCTAAGATGAAAGCATCCGCTGGTGCACAGATCTTGCTGGACATCAGTTAGAGTGCCCTCCACTTGCCTTCTTAGTTCTAGAAATATTAATGGCTTCCTACTGTCGCTAAGCATTTTTAACCACCCCTTGTTGGTTCCCTTAACCTCACCCACAGATGTGGAGTAGTTCTTTCACTTGACTCTCTTCAATTACTTCTTTGAATGTGCCATCTTTTCCTGCCAGGAATGTGACTGATAGGGTGATGGAGAAGACACAGTTTTCATTCCAAGGTACTTTTGGCCAGGTAGATGAGATAAATATAGCCATCTATTACGCAATGAATTCTTTCCCCCTTGCCCCCAAATTAATGTTGAAGTCCTAACCTGGAGTACCTTGGAATATATCTGCTTTTGGGGCTAGGGCCTTTAAAGAGGTAATTAAGGTTGATTGAGGTCATAAGGGTGATCCTACGTTCAATTGAGCATTAGCTCTAATCAAGTGTCACTAGTGTCATAAAAAGAGAAAGACACAAGGGCTTGCATGAACAGGGGAAAGATAGAAGACATAGAAGATGGCCATCTAAAAGCCAATGACAGAGGCCTCAGAAGAAAGCAAACCTGCCAACACCTTGATAATTGGACTTCCAGCCTCCAGACTTGTGAGAAAATAAGTTTCTGGTTTTAAGCTTCCCAGTCTGTGATGGCACTTTGTAATGGCCACCCTAGCAAACTAATACACCATCATAAAAGCCAAATAAGAAAAATCTGTTAAGAGTCACCAATTGTGTTACTCTCAGAGGAAGGAGCCATTATCTTTGGGTAGGTGAGCTGAAGGAAATACTGAGTTGTCTCAATTGGAACTCGAAAGTTGGAGAGAATGGTAGTACCTACCTACAGTATTATGGGCATAAGAATAAATATAAAACACAATGTTTCAGTAACTGTTAAATAGCTTTGGATTTTATGAGAACACACAGCTATACTCCTAGACCTGGGTTTAGAATGATTTCCTTACTTCCTGTGGCCTACTCTTTCAATGCTTAGGCTTATTCTGATGTTTTAAAGTCCTTAATTCCCAATGCACTTGAGTTCCACTCGGTTCTCAAGACCTTCCATCCTTGGCCTCATCTCTTAACACCCAACTCTGCCTTTGAGATAGCTAGCCTCTAAGACGCTTCCAGTGATCCTTACTTCTTGGTATTCAAGTCTTTGTAAGTTTTCTTCCACAATCAATCAGGGGTGGACTATATGACCCATTAGAGTACAACAGAGATGACCATGTGTGGCTTCCAAGCCCACGTCATAGAAGACACTGAAGCCTATGCTTGGTGCTGGGGATTACTAGCTTTGGGGGAAGCCAGCCACCATACCACGAGGATACTCAAGCAGCTCTGTGAAGAAGCCCACATGAAGAGGGACACAGGCCTCCTACCAATTTGCCAGTCACGTGCGTGAGCTCCCTTGAAAGCAGATCCTTCAGCCCCAAGATGACTATAGACTCAGCTGACTTGACTATCATTTTTTTTAATTTATTTTTTTTATTATGTTCAGTTAGCCACTGTATAGTACACCATTAGTTTTTGATGTGGTGTTCAATGATTCATTAGTTGCGTATAACACCCAGTGCTCATCACAACATGTGCCCTCCTGAATACCCATCACCCTGTTACCTCATCCTCCCACCTCCCTCCTCTCTAAAACCCTGTTTGTTTTCTGGAGTCCAGAGTCTCTCATGGTTTGTCTCCCTCTCTGATTTCTTCCCCTTCAGATTTCCCTCCCTTCCCCTATGTTCCTCCATGCTATACCTCATGTTCCACATATGAGTGAAACCATATGATAATTGTCTTTCTCTGCTTGACTTATTTCACTTAGCATAATCCCCTCCAGTTCCATCCATGTCGATGCAAGTGGTGGGTATTCATCCTTTCTGATGGCTGAATAATATTCCATTGTATATATGAACCACATCTTTATCCATTCATCTGTTGGAAGGGCATCTCGGCTCCTTCCACAGCTTGGCTATTGTGGACATTGCTGCTATGAACACCTGGGTGCATGTGCCCCTTCTTTCCACCACATCTGTATCTTTGGGGTAAATACCCAGTAGTGCAATTGCTGGATTGTATGGTAGCTCTATTTTCAACTGTTTGAGGAACCTCCACACTGTTTTCCAGAGTGGCTGCACCAGCTTGCATTCCCACCCACAGTGTAAGAGGGTTCCCCTTTCTCCATATTCTCGCCAACATTTGTTGTTTCCTGTTTTAATTTTTTCCATTCTAACTGGTATCTCATTGTGGTTTTGATTTGTATTTCCCTGAGGGCTAGTGATGTTGAGCATTTTTTCATGTGTCTGTTAGCCATTTTTATGTCTTCTTTGGAGAAGTCTGACTGTCATTTTATTAAAGACTCTGAGCCAGAACTGCCCAGCCAAGACAATCCTCAATTTCTGACCATGGAAACTGAGAATAAATGACTTTTTTATTATGCCTATAAGCCATTACATTTTGGTTTGTTACAGCATTAGATAACTAGTACAATATTCATAACCTTTGACCTGATACACAGCTCTCCATATTTTGCCTCTTCTGACATTTTTACACCTCTCTTCTCAAAAAACAATAGCAAACTAATAATAAGTTGTTCATGTTGTTGTCTTTTCAGATGCCCTCTTTCCTTCTTGCCAACCCTCCAAGACCCAGCTCAATCTCCATCTCTCTGAAGCTTTTCTTGACTATGATACTTTGAGTCTTCTTCAGTAGCTCATCATTGGTACCTCAGAAGTAATTTACTGTCTCGTATAATGTTATTTCACACATCTGTAAATATAAAGATGACATAAATTTGTTTCCTACAGCACCTAGCATAATGCCACACTAGGAGCTAATGATTTAATTTTTTTTTTTTAAGATATATTTATTTGAGAGAGAGACACAGCTAGAGCAGGAACACAAGCAGGGGGAGCAGGAGAGGGAGAGCAGGCTTCCTGCAGAGCAGGGAGCCCGATGTGGGGCTCCATCCCAGGACTTTGGGACCATGACCTGAGCCGAAGGCAGACGCCCAATGACTGAGCCACCCAGGCGCCCCGCTAATGATTTAATTTTTAATAGGCCACCATCCAGTAGAATTGAAATGTGAGACAACAGTACTTTCTTCTTAGTCTGAACTTCAGAATTACTGTTTTGTCTAAGGATTGGAGTGAGCAACTTTCGGTCTCATTGTTTTGACGAAGTTTTTTTACAGAACTAGTTTTAGAGGTATTATAGGATATGTGTCTCACATACACAAGGGAAATTTAAAGCAGGGATAATTAAATAAATGTCTTAAGGTCATAACATGTGACAACAGTCAAGACCACAACCTGAGAGTAGCAAATGAAATTCTGTTAATAAGATATTGTGCCTCACCCAGCAAGAATATAATAATCTTTGTTTCTTTTAGCATACTGTCTCCCCCTCATGCCAATTTAATGGTTCCTGAAAGACAAAAGTTATGGCTAGCATAAGGAGAAACATGTTTCACTGTTAGTAAATGGCTTCAGAAATTCATGGACACTTTAATTTTAGAAGAGAAAATAATTTTGGAGTAGAGACTACCAATATATTTCAAGTTAAACTTCAAAAATCATTGCTTGGTATATGCGTAACAGGCACTCAGATTAATGAATTAATACCGGTATCAGTCAGGGTTTACCAGACAGACCGATAGAAGCGACTGATTGATCTACCCGTTCATCCATCCATCTATCCATTTATCTATGGGAGAGATTTATTTTAAGGAATCGGTTCACACAATTGCGGGCATGGGCAAGTTTGAAATTTGGAGGGCAGGCTGACAGGCTGGAAACCCAGGCAGGATTTCTATGCTACAGTCTTGAGGCAGATACCCTTCTGTGGGAAACCTCAGCTTTTGCTCTTAAAACAAACCTTCACTGACTGGATGAGGCCTATCCACATTACGGAGGGTGATATGCTTTAATCACATTTACAAAATACCTTCACAGCAACATCTAGACTAGTGTTTAAACGAACACATGGGCACAACAGCCTAGCCAAGTTGATACAACCATCACAATACTGTATTTGACAAAGTGGGCTTTTGGAGGGATTTGATTTGTTTTCTTTCCTGTACACCGTACAACCCTCATACTGAGTATTCCAAATGTTCTGGGCATCACATAGAACACAAAGTCAGAGACATATTATGCTAAGAGTTAATCACCAATGTAAAAACTGTAATAGTAATAAAACCCTGTTCTAATGAAGTACAGAAACACATCTTAGAAACTCAGTTTTCTATACATGTTCACTTATTTTATTACAAAAATATTTTTAATTTTAAAAAAGGGAAACAAAGGAGGAACGTTACCCATCAAAACTTAATAAAATGCCTTCCATCACTGACTCAGCTTTTAAATATGCAATAACAAATCCACAGAATTGCCAAGTTATTCTCTATGAAACTAATAAAACTGTAACTCAAAGAGTGTTTACCAGAGAAAGCAGCTTTTTTTCCAAAGAAATAATAGGCAGTCAGCAGTGTCACCATTTACAAGGTGACAGAAAAACAGATGAGTAGTGCATGATCTCAAAGAAGATAACCTCACATTCTCCAAACTCCCTAAATATCTAATGAGTCAGAGTTGCAAAATGCTGGAATGAGTAGGCCAAAGGACCAACACGCCATTCTTGGGGTTTTATGAAGTACTGGAGATGTTTGAGAACTCACGGAAATGAAAAAGCCCAGCCAGTTATCATTTCCCAAATCATGTTTTATATACAAAAAGTATTTTCTGATGGAAAAGGTTGCATGCAGACCCTTATTTATTGGCCTTTTACTCAACAAAAGTCTGGGAGCACTTGGCTAAATGAAGGCATAACAAGGGCATATGCATGTGGCAACGTCTCAGAGGTTTTTCTTATTAAGAGTGTGATCATTGTATTTCAGCACGATCTAGTGGGATCTTGGCTGCAGAAAATGAGTGACCCTACGGAAGTAGGGCTGGGGAAGTACAGCTGACTCGAACAAGACTTAGGGATGCTCACCCCTTGCACAGTCAAAGCCTACATGTAACTTTTGATTTCCCTAACACTGAATTACTAATAATTTTTTTTTTTTTAAAGATTTGTCAGAGAGTGGGAGAGAAAGAGAGAGTGCACACAAGCAGGGGGAGCGGCAGGCAGAGGGAGAAGCAGACTTCCCGCTGAGCAGGGAGCCCCATGTGGGGCTTGATCCCAGGACCCTGGGATCATGACCTGAGCTGAAGGCAGATGCTTAACCGAGTGAGCCACCCAGACGCCTTAATCTACTGTTGACCAGATGCCTGATGCCTTACTGAGAATACAGTCTATTAATTCATATTTGGTGTTATGTGTATTGTATACTGTATTCTTACAATAAATAAAGCTAACAAAATGCTATTAAGAAAATTGTAAGGAAAATACATTTAGAGTATTGCTCTGTATTTACTGAAAAAAATCTGAATAAGTGGACCCACACAGTTCAAACCCATGTTGCTCAAGGGACAACATATAATAAATGGCAGAATTGTTTTTTTTTAATTTATTTAGATAGACTCTAAGGAAGGGTTAGAAATATAAATTTATATGTCTTTTTGGTTCAGTCTCAGTATCCAAACTGACTAAAGTCTTGAAACCAAATTGTTTGAAAAGTTTTATTTGGTAGCAGAAAATATCTACAATTGGATCATTACAAAAAAAGTAGTCCAAGAGGGGGAAAATAAACTTATACATAAGATTTTGCTACTGAAATTTGGGATGATTATCAACAATTGATTCAGGTTACAACAACTTAACACAAAGTCATGCCTTTTTAGGTAAAGAAAGTAGAAGTTATGTTAATGCCTTGACTAAACAGTTTATTGAAACTCATAATAAACATTATAATGAACCTAAAGAAAGTTAAGTTTATGGAAGAGAAGACAAACTAAATTATTTCAAGCTATAGTAATATATAAACATACTTAGTCAGAGTAAAAACCAATTATCTCCACAACCTGGCAATCAACTTTTCATTCTATCAAGTCTATAATGTCTACATTATTCATTTACACCATGGCTTTTCATCTCAGAGCAGTCAGTATTTTAAATTATATACAGATTTACATATAACATATCACGTTATTGACAATCAATCTTACCCTAGGATATATATATATATATATGTATGTCTCTCTCCCTGTATCCACTTGATCATATGTACAACCCCTGCCATGGACCTCATTGCTTATCTGACAATAAAGGACAAGACCTACCAGAATGACCCAAAGACAGGATTAGGAGGGATCGGCTCACCTTGTTGTCTCTAAAATTTTACAGGCTCTTGTATTCATTCAAAATACTAATACCAATACTTTCAGTGGGCCAAAGAAAGAGGCACTAAGAGTGTTTGAAAGCATCCAATAATTATGATCACTGTCCATGGTATAGTCTACAGGCATAAAGTAGCTAACGTTTTAAAAAATATCAAAAATACTGTTTTCGTTAAAGGGGGGTAAGCAGATAACTTCTTACTATTAGAAAAAGAAAAACAAACACTGTTCAATTTCCAGCTTAAATGCACTTATGAAGATTGTGACCCCTGTTATACTCCAGAAGAAATTGACTTATGACCTTAATGTGCAAGTATAGCAGTATTTCTCTATCAAATTTAGTCTGTGATTAAATACAATGCTACACACACACACACACACACACACGCACAAACACACACACACACACACACACACACACACTCATAGTAGTACCTTATGGGATTCTCTAAAATGCTCACAGTAGCTTATACGATATTGATGAAAGTACAGAGTGTAGATAAAAACCATCTTTTATAGCTTACTAAGTGATACCTTCCATGGGTTAAGTAGCTTAAATTATTCAAGTTTAAATTTCAATTCTTAAAAGCAGAACTGTGCTTTGGTATTCAAACCTTCATAAAATTTTACAGCTATTCAAAGTAAGGAATAAAAAAATAGAAAACATCAAACCTGTGGGAGAAAAACACTTCTGACTTACAACGTTAACTGTCACATGATTAACCAGTGGTTTCCAACTCTTGCCTGGCCAAAACTCAGCTTCTTGGAGGTGATTAGGGTTTTAAAAAATTTTGTTTTTATAAATGTGTATTTTTAAAACTTAATAAAAATGCACATTCTAATGTGTTACATATCCCCCTTCCACTACAAGAATAATTTTCTTTTTAAACCTTGGAATACAACTTCAGCTATCTCTAAAGAACCTTCCAAGATGTGTGCTTAAACCTATTATTTACACTTACTTATGTTTGTGTGAATCAAAACTTTCTTGATAATATGCAAATAAAACAAATTGGCTGCTGAAGTTTTTCGCCAACTCTATAAGGCCAATTACACGTTTGTGTTATTCGCAAATTTTATTCCTAGTAGTGGACTAAGAAACTTAAATGCGAATCCAAAATATTTACACTGATAAAATGAACTTTTCAGGCTTTATGTGTTGGGGTTACATGAAATTTTATTGAAGAAAGATTCCACTGCTAAAAAATGTTTGGAAAATAATGCTCCATAAGAAAATGTCTTTTAATTTGTTAATACAATGTTTTAATGTGATTTCATTTTCTAACACAAACTGCCTAATACATTTCAATTCTTAAATTACTCTGCACAGTGGGAAAACTTCTAGAAATTAAGAGTGCTGCAGGTCTTCAAAAATAACTTGTAAAAAATCAAAAAACTACACTAAAAAAGTTAGTCTATTGCCTTAGACTCTTTTAATAGGTAGCTTTAAACAAGATTTCCATTTTTTAATTAATAATATACTTATTGAATATACTTATTGTTGTGTTCTAAATCTGAAAATGTGTTCAGCTTCCACATTAACACATTTTAGCATCTTCACACATCAACTGTGTTTTGTGTTTTAACAGTTTAGGCACATTTCAATAATTTTGGATTTTATTTTGTGGTTTCATTATAAAACAGCTTACGCACACCAAATTCAAACAATCTTTTTATTTAAAAATCCACCTGAAAATTCACTTCTGGATTTTAGTTTTTGTTTAAAAAGAAGCAAACATTTAAAAGCATCAAATGTTACTAGTCTACAATTCATCATGTTATGAACATTTTTTTAGTTCACGGGTTGGGGAAATAAACCCATTACATTGATTAGGCACAGTACTATGGCCAAGAGACCAGATATCAGGGCACATCTGTGTACTCAGGCAACAGTCAGAGGTCTGAATGGAGGGAATCATGCCTCAGCTGTGGGCACTCCTATCTCTGCCCCCTCCAAAAACTGTTAGTAAGCTCAAATCAATAAGAGATTGTATGTAACTTAGTTAAAAAACAAGCAAACAACCATACCTGCTTTCTAAATTATACTGCAAAGCCAAAACAGGTAAATATAATTGTAGCCTCACTATATAAAATTTGTGGTTTTGATATCATGTCACAGGACCATATAATAGGTGAGACAGAATTTATATAATTCCTCCGGTCATTTCAGAAATCTGGTTGGAGGAGGTCCATGACTATAAGATTTCACATTATAGCAATGCTTCAGTATTTTCTCGAATTAGGGCAGTGAATAGAAATCACAGTACAAAATCCTTAATTATTTACTGGAAAAGCAATAGGTGCTACATATGAGAATCGCTTATAGAACATCTATTTTTTTAATGTAGATATAAAATATTAATTGCATAGGGATTTAAATATAAGGCCAAGAAGAATATAAAGTAAAGCTAAAAAAATCATAGAAAGGGCACTATGGTGTCAAAAGACAGAATTTCATTCTTAAGAGTAATAAATCTGAATTACTGTCTAATTAAAAAAATCACAGTATGTTGCTATAACTAACAGTGAATGTCTGATTAAGTCCAAACTGGAAACCAATATTAGGACTTACAAGAACACTACTAAAGCTCATTGTCTAAACCTGATCAGTGTATTAGCACATCAGTGCCTGGTACGTACCTGATTAGTTATATAACCTATGTTTTGCAAATAATGTAAAGTTTAATACACGTTAACAGGTGTGAGAGCACATCATCACCGCATACCGTAAGTGATCTGTAGGCTTACTTGATAGTGTATTCCAAGGTGCAAGATCCCACCTGGCAGAATCTTCACTCAATGAACCAAAAACACTGTAATTAACAAAATATAATAAAGTTCCACCATTGAAAACTAAATGTACATGAACCAGAGAATTAGTTCCTGACACCAGTACATATATTATCCTCAGCATTTTGGAAGGCAGTGAATGATGAGTCCAATATACACTGTAGTCTAAGCTAACGGTTATCACCTCAAGTTTCAGGTAGAAAGGTAAATCGTGGATCTACTTCTCATTTTAATGTTGTTAGAGTGCAGTTTAAAGAGCAATTTCCAAATCTAAGAGTAGCTTAGTTAACTTAGTATTGTTATATAGAGTAGTGTGAGGAAAAACAAGAACTCCCAAAGGAATTATTGTTAAGGAACATTGGGAATACCCAAACCAACGTTTTAAATGAAAAAGTGCATAAATACAGTAATACTACAAGTGAGTTAACTATGGAACAAATGTTTCTCTGGGAGCTAGACAATACTATTTTCCCACATTATTTACATGTTATGAATTGTTCAGATACCACAAAGCACCATTTACAGTCTAAATTGTTTGATTTTGTCTGAAAGGTCCTTTGACTTCAATTCTACTCAGTTGAGGATCTACCTAGAACAGAAGTGTCAAGTCATCTTCAGTTAAACAGGATTTATCTTTACAATTCAGTTCTCTTTTGTTCAGAAACAGCGAAGCAATATTCTCATTTCACAATCTTGGCTGGTGTTTCAGATTCTGTGGACTGTCTCCCGTCTGTCCAGGCTTCCCGGGTGCTCTTTAGGGCCAGGGTCTTCTGTTGGTCAACCACAACATAATCTACTCTCTCATCAGCTACACTGCTGCCTGAGCCACTGCTCTTTTGCTAAAAAGCAAAGAAAAACACATATAAAAGAGTTCTGAGTGAAATTCAGTCTTAAAACGTTGACACTCACATGCTGTGAATAACTTGAAATTCTATTGGGTCACACACACAAAATAACATTACCTCAATTTAACAATGTTGTTTTTCTCCTAACTGTATACCGTTTTCCCCTTAAATTTAAAATCACTATGTAGGGCGCCTGGGTGGCTCAGTTGGTTAAGCGACTGCCTTCGGCTCGGGTCATGATCCTGGAGTCCTGGGATCGAGTCCCGCATCGGGCTCCCTGCTCAGCGAGGAGCCTGCTTCTCCCTCTGACCCTCCCCCCTCTCATGTGCTCTCTTTCTCTCTCATTCTCGTTCTCTCAAATAAATAAATAAATCTTTAAAAAAATAAAATAAAATAAAATCACTATGCGTATGCATAAGAATGCAGACTAATGCTCCTAACACGGATGGAATTCTTGTAAAATAGGGATCACAGGCACCAGGTTCATCTTAAGATACACAGCTTGCTTCTCCCTTTAGCTTAAGCTTCACTTTTTCAAGTCCTGAGAACATGTATCAGTGTTCACTTTCAGAGCTAAGAGATGTTTTTTTAAAAGCAGTATTTCAAGAATGGCAAACTACATGGGCTGACAGGACCTCCTCTTTTTTTTTTTTTTTTAAGATTTTATTTATTTATTTGAGGGAGAGAAAGAGAGAGACTGTGCACAAGCCAGGGGAGTGGCAGGGGGAGTGGCAGGGGGAGTGGCAGGGGGAGTGGCAGAGGGAGATGGAGACTTCTCCATCTTCTCCCTCTCAGCAGGGAGCCCGATGTGAGGTAGTAAAGAATACTACTAATAGTACTAGTGTGTTATTTGTGGATTTAACAAAAGGAAAAAACCAAAACATTGGACAAAAATAGCACGTAAGTCAGAAGGGGAGTAATGGGAGAGAATGAAGACAATGATTAACTTCAGATTTTGTTAAGCAAGCACTTCAAAAGTAACCACTAAAAGAGAAGAAGTGTATAATTTCTGTACCATTAAAAAGGAAAAAATTAACTTATTAGTCTCCATAACTTTGTTAATTGTGATTTATGAAATAATATTAAGTAACAGACTTTAGTAAATTTAAATTAAACATACTAATAAAATTTCCCCAAAGGAAACATGAGTCTGTGGGTTTGCAATAGGTGAGCTGATTGTGTTTATAGAATGAGATTTCACTTACCTTACGTGGTGGTGTGGATTTCCCAGAGTCTAAATCGAGATCTAGGTATTCCACTTGTTTGTCTCCTTTGGGCTTGACCATAGGACTGCTTCTTCCATCAAGACTATTACTGCCAAAAAGATTCTAAAAATGGTGATATAACAAAATCAACTGTTGGACATCCATGAGACATACTGCTTATCTTGTTTATTATCTATTAAAGCCAAAGTATTTATTTCAAGAGGATATGGCTTAAAACAATGTCTGCTTAGAAAGTTAAGTAACCTTTTAGGATTGGAGGAAAATAAGTAATATTAATAAAATTAGTTACAACTTAGCTTAGAGCAAGTTAAACGCAGTTTCAAAAGTTAAACTTGGTCCAAACTAGGACTAAAACATCAAGTTACAGTTAATTGCAATAGCACCACCTGAGCATTATTAAAATGGTATCTTTACACAATTATATTTTTAAACTAATGGATCTTTTCACTCCTTGCTTTCTAATTAAAATTTTTAATAAGTTTTATATTTTATTTAAAGGCTTTCATGTTGGGCGCTCGGGGGGCTCAGTCAGTTGAGCAATCGACTCTGGGTTTAGGCTCAGGTCATGATCTTAGGGTAATGCGGTCAGCTCTGTGCTCAGCGTGGAGTCGGCTTGCGTCTCCCTCTCCCTCTGTCCCTCCTCCTGCTTGCACTTTCTCTCTCTCTCTCTCAGTTAAATAATCTTAAAAAAAAGCTCTCACACTGAAATTAGTTTATAATATGTATGTTAACTAAAGGCTATGAACAATTACTCCACTGGCAAAGTTTGTTTTGTTTCAACCATCTGGAATTTTTACCACTTCATTTCTTCTGTCTTCTTCAGCCTTATCTCTTCCGTCCTAATAGGAATTGTACAACAGAAGCGCTACCTTCTAAAAACAGATAAAGGAAAAAGGAAGATAGAGGACAGCAATAAATGATAAAAACAAAAAAGTCCTGAGGCAGAAAAATGTAAAAGCAACAGGCTGATAGGAACCTGAAGATCACTGCTGAATAAGGAAAGGATGACATGAACTTATGCCCCTACACATATATCCTCTATGCTAATTACAACAGTCCTTCTAAACGTGTGCCAACAAATGCCTTGTTTCCCTGCCTTGCTGCTTTTAACCTCACCCAGAAATGTTCTGGACTTCTCATAGGCAAGACTATATACATATTCATTAGCAGCTTCCATCCTTGTGTCTTCTATCACATACATAGGAATATTCACGTATTATCTCATACTTTTGAAGAAAACCATAATGATGTAATATACTTAAAATTTATACTTGTTATAATGAACAAAAGAATTTGGAAACTGCATAAACCTGGTTCTGTTCTTTTTTTTTGAGAGAGAGAGAGAGAGAGAGAGAGAGAGAGGGGGAGTGCAACAAAGAGGGGGGGGGGGGGGGGGGGGGCTGGAGAGGGAGAGAAAATCTTAAGCAGCTTCCCCACCCAGTGCACAGGCCCCGGCAGGGCTTGATCTCAGGACCCTGAGTTCATCACCTGAGCCAAAATCAAGAGTTGGACACTTGACCAACTAAGCTACCCACACACCCCCTGTTGATTCTTTTATATTGCTACTCCTTTTCTTTTAGTTCAAGTTAAACAGAGTAAATTGTGATTTAGGGAAAGGAAATTGCTAGAAACTAAATACTGAATTTATTTCCTCATTTGAAGCAGGGCTGCTGATAGCCCGTGTCAAACATTTCTGTGAATTAGAAAAAGGTGTTCCTGCCTGTAAGGCTACACAGCTCTGTGCCGGGCCCACAGCCTGGTGAGCAGGACACAGTCTGAACTGCACGTACCCACAAACATAATACTCTGCAGTCTACTGTACATATTACATACTGTACACAGCATATTTATGCAGTGAGCAAGATGCATGGCTGAATGTGAGGGCTCTATCTGTAGGAACAGATTTTTAAACCAAGTTTACCAACTACTACTGATAAAACATTAAAAAAATATTGAAAATAACATATAGGGCACAAAAAAATGTAAGCAGTTTTGCTGCTCAATTAGTACAAATAGCTATTTCCCTCTCTCTTTTGTTCCTAATTCATAAAGAAACTGAAATTTTTTTTTCTGAATGACTCCATATTTCATTCTCACATATAAAATCAAGCAGAAGTGTGTGTGTGTGTGTGTGTGTGTGTGTGTGTGTGTAAAACTTTGTATTCAAATGTGACTCGTGAAAGAACCCATACCTGGAATTCCCCTAACTGGAAATGCCTAGTGTTGTTCACAGTATTACAAGGCTATGAAAGGAACCTATGAGTTCATATGAGGTACACTTTAACTTAAACTCAAGCTGTTCCTAAAGAGAATTTCTCAGAATTGCTGGCTAAATTGTTTTCTGTCTAGTTATTATTAGAATTGGAAATTTTTTCATCTTTAAGTATTGTTAAAATTTGTGACCCTGCAAGGTAGTCCATTTACTCTTGATCTAATCTCAACTGGGAACAACCTGTTCCTGCGTTCTAGTCTTTAACCCAGTGTTTTCCCAAAACAGTTTAGAAAAACCCTAAGATTCTAGGAGTTATCATAAATGTTCTATGATTTAAAAAGAAAAACAATAGTGCTTTGATTTTCTAAAATTCTTTTTTTAAAGTACGGGAAATTATTGAACATATTTTTGTCGTCATTGTTATATAACAATATTTATGTCTTTAGTAGTGAGGTACAGTCACCCAAATTTCAAGTGTCATTTTAAGGGTTCACTTCACGAATGCCTGACTTTGGATCTCTATAAATTAATAGACCAGCATCATGGTTTCATTAAATACTGCCCGCTCTATGATCACCGGGATGGTAAATGTATCATGCTTTGAAACTTCAATGTACAGAATTTAATCTTCATTGTAGGCATAAGCCAGATTTGATCTGATCCTGTCTCAACTTCTCCAAGATAATTTTTTTTATTGACTTCATCAGTCCGAGCATAATGAGATCTTGTGAATTTCTATGGTATTCCAGTAATGTACTAACTTCCAAGAGGTATGGAAAACATTGCTGTAACTATCATGTTCTTTTCTAAGGAAGAGTTGTCTGGACTATGATGAACTCTTATAGCTGGCAGCATGAGGAAATGGAAATGGTGGCTGGCTTCTCTATTGTGAATGGGGGGGTGGATATTTTTACGGGGAACATTTTTGCTTATTTCTAACACTTAGGACCGAAGTACTTTAGAAAATCATCAGCTGGCAGGCAAAAGGACCTTTCTGGCTTAATGATATAAGGGATAAAAGAAAATTTTATTTTCTAAATTTCCTTTGACTTTCTGATTGTAATGTTTTTCTTTCTCATCTTTTCCCTTCACCTAACACTAACTTGTGACAAATCACATTTCCAAACTTGCCTATTACATGTCCTTTCCAAGATTTTTATGGTAATTTACTACTTTGGGCAAAAGGAAACTCTTTTAGTATCTCCGAAAATAATTATACTTTTGTAATAAAAAAAATCCACTCAACCACCTAAAGATAAAAATTGCTAACAATATGTACTCTGATATTGCACTGAGGATTTATGTAGACTTTTACCAGTCTATTCACTATAATGAGAAAAAAACAAGTTAATAAAAATAATAAAACACCACTTATCAAGTTGAAATATCTTGAATGCAAAAGCAGAAACCAATTAATAAAAATTGCTCTGCCTTAAAAAATTAGTGAAAGCAATATTGATATAGCTAGCTTGTATTCTAATCCAGGACTGATATAAACATTTTAAATTATCTTATTCATTTTGAACAACATATAAATTTGATATTTTAAAGTTAATTAGTTTAAGCACCATATCAAGATTTTCAAATCACCTAATTTTTGTGAGGAACCTGTTTTTGCCTAAAGTACATTAAAGACGTAAAACAAATTTGTTGATAGAGATTCTATTTTGAATCTCTAGAGTATTGCTTTAAAGAAAATAAAGTCACTAAAATGTTACTCATTCCAAATTTTGGTATCACATGCTTGCTTATCCTGGCAATACTACCTGGTTGTGCCCTAACATCTGCCTTTCCCTCTCCCACATGAATAGGTTTTTGGCCAGGCCCACTGTCTCTCAGAACAAAGGATATTTCCCAGCCCCTCTTGTATCTATGTGGCCACACAGTGTGTACGGCAGTTTCTGGGAACCTTCCTTATAAGGCAGATAGGCTTTCCTCTACTCTGCAGCTTAGAATGTGAATTGCTGGTGCAGCACCCCTTGTTCTAGGAGCATGTGAACCACACCCAGAAGATGGTGGATAGAGAAGTGGAAGGGGTCAGAGTCCCCAAGGACTTTGTAAAACAGGGCTGCCACAACAATCCTGGCTTGCCTCTCTGGACTCTTACGTGAGAAAGAAATAAATGTCTGTTTAAAGTCATTGTTATTTGTTTATCTTTTGTTACTTGCAGGTGAACCCAATCATAACTGATACACTCATCTACCAAAATACAAGTAACAGAGCAAACACTGAACCCGATTTGAGGGAAAACAAAAGCAAAATATTATTTCAACATTAAAATAGCTTGTATTCTTAAATATCTGCAGTATTTTCTAGCAACTATGTAATTTCTGGAGAACACAGGCTTGCTACAATTATAAAATTCTTGTGCCTTATGCCAATACAGCCAATCTGAAACAAATTAGGTTTGTAACAGGTCTGTAATCTTTAAGCCACATCTAAGGGTATATTATTGAAAGATTATCAAAAGCCTCCTATATAAGATCATTTCACTCTAAGAGTGCCATAAAGTGGGCCTGGAGAACTGCATTATGAAATACTTCCAGTATATTTTCTTGAATAGTTTCAAAAATCAAATATATCTTAAAAGAAACATAAAATTATGATTTTTAACTAATTTTTATCTGCTTTATCGATGCTGATATTAAACACTGATGCTTTATTGGTTTTAAACTTTACAACATTATTATTTAAAAAGCATTTTAAAAAATTGTCTTCTAGCCTTTTTCCATAAGTATATAAAGGTAAGATTTAGAAACTGGAAGAAATGTCCTGGCGTGCAGGACTTGGAAGGGCTGCTTGGAAGGACAGAAGTGAAGATGCAGACATTACGTACTGAGTCCTCGCTGGAAAGGTTTGGGTTCATGGGAACGTAATTCTCTTCACTGTCATGGGAGTCGCTGCTTGAAGTTGTGCTATGCACTGAATCCGGTCGGGGAGATAAGGGAAACCTAGAGGAGCTAATTACAGAAACTACTGTTACAAACCTAAACCTGAACAAGTTTCTAAAATCACTTCCAAAATAAACATGAGTGATAGTTTACATTTTTTCAGAAGTATTCACTAAAGTTTACAATCATTTATTGTATACATTTATTTTAATACAACTTATTGCATACATTCAAACGCACACCTAATGTTTATGGCTATATAGTAAAAAGTATATCTTCAGGCATCAAATTCCTTGTGTAGAACAAAAAAAGTACTACCGGTGATTTGGGGGATAAGTAGAAAGTCACAGATATGAAAAGGAATATTGAAGAGTTCCTAGTTAAAAAAACTAGCTATATGAACACATAAAACACAAACACATATTTAGTGCAGGTTTGTAACTTCACATATTCTTCACATATTCACAAAAATCTTGATTAAATAACCCCCACAAGAAACTGCCGTATTTTCCAGATCAGTGGATCTTGGAAATTTCTAGCCTCACGAACCATTTATACCCTTAAAAATTATTGAGAACCCCAAGGAACTTTGTTTATTTGGGTTATACCTATTTACCATATTACAAATAATAGAACATTTCTTAAAAACACAAGAGTAATAGTCCAGGATGGTGGAGGAATAGGTGACCTTAGTCTTGTCTGGTCCCAGGAATTCAGCTAGATAGCTATCAAATCATTCTGAATACCTGCAAACTCAACCAGAGATATAAGAAAAGAATAGCTGCAACTCTACAAATAGAAAAGTGACCACTTTCTGCAAGAATGGCAAGACAGAAAAATTCACCTCAAAAGCGAATAAGAGGCAGTACCAACTGCCAGGGACCTAATCGGTATGGACTAAGTAAGATGTTGGAACTAGAGTTCAGAATAATGATTATAATAGCTGGGCTTGAAGAAAGCATAGAAGACACTAGAGAATACCTTTCTGGAGAAATAAAAGAACTAAAATCAAACCAAGTCGAAATAAAAAAGCTATTAATGAGATGCAATAAAAAATGGAGGCTCTAACTGCTAAGATAAATGAGGCAGAAGAGAGAAGTAGTGATATAGAAGACCAAGTGATGGAGAATAAAGAAGGCGAGAAAAAGAGAAACAACTACCGGATCACAAGGGGAGAATTCGAGAGATAAGAGATACCATAAAGTGAAACAGTATTAGAATAATTGGGATCCCAGAAGAAGACAAAAGAGAGAAAGAGAGAGACAGAAGGTATATTGGAGCAAATCACAGCTGAGAACTTCCCTCATCTGTGGAAGGAAACAGGCATTCAAGTCCAGGAGTCACAGAGAACCCCCCGCAAAATCAGTAAAAATAGGTCAAAACCTCGACATATAATAGTGAAATGTGCAAATCTCACAAGGAGAGAATCCTGAAAGCTGCTCAGGACAAGAGGTCTATAACCTACAATGGTAGAAACATTAGACTGGCAGCAGACCTATCCACAGAGATCTGGCAGGCCAGAAAGGACTGGCATGATATCTTCAGTGCGTTAAATGAGAAAAACATACAGCCAAGAATACTTTATCCAGCAAGGATGTCATTCAAAATAGAAAGAGAGATTAAAAGCTTCCAGGAGAAACAGAAACTAAAAGAATTTCTAATCACTTAACCAGCCTGGCAAGAAATATTATAGGGGATCCTGTAAACAAAGGCACAGCCCAAAAGTAACATAAACCAGAAAGGAACAGAAACAATATACAGAAACAGTCACTTCACAGGTAATACAATGTCACTAAATTCATTTCTCAATAGTTACTCTGAATGTAAATGGGCTAAATACCCCAATCAAAAGACAAAGGGTATAAGATTGGATAAAAAGGCAAGACCCGTGGATATGCTGTCTGCAAGAGACTCATTTCAGACCTAAAGACACCTCCAGATTGAAAGAGAGGTGGGAGGGAAACCATTTATAATGCTAATGGACATCAAAAGAAAGCTGGGGTGTCAATCCTTGTATCAGACAAATTAGATTTTAAACCAAAGACTGTAATAAGAGATGAGGAAGGACACTACATCATACTTAATGGGTCTATCCAACAAGAAGATCTAACAATTTTAAATATCTATGCCCCTAACATGGGAGCAGCCAATTAATAACAAAATCAAAGAAACAAATCAACAATAATACAATAATAGTAGGGGACTTTAACACCCTCCTTGCCAAAATGGACAGATCATTTTAAGCAAAAGATCAACAAAGAAATAAAGGCTTTAAATGACACACTGGACCAGATGGACTTCACAGATATATTCAGAAAATTCCATCCCAAAGCAACAGAATATATATTCTTCTCTAGTGCCCATGGAACATTCTCCAGAATAGATCACATCCTAGGTCACAAGTCAGGTCTCAACTGGTACCAAAAGATTGGGATCATTCCCTGCATTTTTTCAGACCACAATGCTTTGAAAGTTGAACTCAATCACAAGAGGAAATTTGGAAAGAACTCAAAACATGGAGGCTAAAGAGAATCCTACTAAAGAATGATTGAGTCAACCAGGACATTAAAGAAGAATTAAAAAAATTCATGGAAACCAATGAAAATGAAAACACGACTGTTCAAAATCTTTGGGATTCAACAAAGGCAGTCCTGAGAGGGAAGTGTATAGCAATATAAGCCTTCCTCAAAAAAACAAAGTCTCAAATCACAACCTAACCTTAAACCTAAAGGAGCTGGAGAAAGAACAGCAAATAAAGCCTGAGCCCAGCAGGAGAAGAGAAATAATAAAGATCAGAGCAGAAATCAAGAAATAGAAACCAAAAGAACAGTAGAACAGATCAACGAAACTAGGAGCTGGCTGTTTGAAAGAATTAATAAAATTGATAAATCCCTGGCCAGACTTATCAAAAGAAAAGAGAAAGTACCCAAATAAATACAATCATGAATGAAGGAGGAGAGATCACAACCAACACCAAAGAAATACAAACAATTATAAGAACATATTATGAGCAACTACATGCCAGCAAATTAGGCAATCTGGAAGAAATGGATGCATTCCTAGAGATGTATAAACTATCAAAACTGAACCAGGAAGAAAACCTGAACAGACCCATAACTAGCAAGGAAATTGAAGCAGTCATCAAAAATCTCCCAACAAACAAGAGCCCAGGGCCAGATGGCTTCCCGGGAAAATTCTACCAAAAACTGAAAGAAGAATTAATACCTATTCCGAAACTGTTTCAAAAAATCGAAATGGAAGGAAAACTTCCAAACTCTTTTTACGAGGCATTACCTTGATCCCAAAACCAGACAAAGACCCCACCAAAAGGAATTACAGACCAATATCCCTGATGAATATGGATGCAAAAATTCTCACCAAGATACTAGCCAACAGGATCCAACAGTACATTAAAAGGATTATTCACCATGACCAAGTGGGATTTATTCCTGGGCTACAGGTTGGTTCAACATCTGCAAATTAATCTACGTGATACACCACATTAATAAAAGAAAGGACAAGAACCATATGATCCTCTCAATCGATGCAGAAAAAGCATTTGACGAAGTACAGCATCCTTTCTTGATTAAAACTCTTCACAGTGTAGGGATAGACGGAACATTACCTCAATATCATAGAAACCATCTATGAAAAGCCCACAGTAAATATCATTCTCAATGGGGAAAAACTGAGAGCTTTCCCCTAAGGTCAGGAACACGACAGGCATGTCACCTCTTACCAATTTTTATTCAACACAGTACTAGAAGTCCTAGCCTCATCAATCATACAACAAAAAGAAATAAAAGGCATCCAAATTGGCAAAGAAATCAAACTCTCACTCTTTGCAGATGACATGATATTCTATGTGAAAAACCCAAAAGACCCCACCCTGAAATTGCTAGAATTCATACAGGAATTCAAGTGGCAGGATATAAAATCAGTGCCCAGAAATCAGTTGCATTTCTATACACTTAACAATGAGACCGAAGAAAGAGAGATTAAGGAGTCAATACCATTTACAATTGCACCAAAACCGTAAGATACCTAGGAATAAATCTAACCAAAGAGGCAAAGAAAACTACAGACCACTCATTTAACAAATTGAGGAAGACACAAAGAAATAGAAAAACATTGCAAGTTTATGGACTGGAAGAACAAATATTGTTAAAATGTCTATGCTATCTAGAGCAATTCATTGTAATCCCTATCAAAAACGCCTTCAACTTTTTTCACAGAGCTGGAACAAATAATCCTAAAATTTGTATGGAACCAGAAAAGACCCTGAATAGCCAAAGGGATGTTGAAAAAAAACCCCAAAGCTGGTGGCATCACAATTCTGGACTTAAAGCTCTATTACAAAGCTGTAATCATCAAGACAGTATGGTACTAGTACAAAAACAGACACATAGATCAATGGAACAGAATAGAGAACCCGGAAATGGACCCTCAACTCTATGGTCAGCTGATCTTCGACAAAGCATGAAAGAATATCCAATAGAAAAAAGATGGTCTCTTCAACAAATGGTGTTGGGAAAATTGCACAGCCACATGCTGAAGAATGAAACTGGACCATTTCTTTTCATCATACATAAAAATAGACTCAAAATGGATAAAAGACCTAAATGTGAAACAGGAATCCATCAAAATCCTAGAGAAGAACATAGGCAGCAACCTCTGTGACCTTGGCCACAGCAACTTCTTGCTAGACACATCTCCAAAGGCCAGAGAAACAAAGGCAAAAATGAACTATTGGGACTTCATCAAGATAAAAAGATTTTGCATGGCAGAGGAAACAGTCGACAAAACCAAAAGACAACTGACAGAATGGGAGAAGTTATCTGCAAATGCCTTATCAGATAAAGGGCTAGTATCCAAAATCTATAAAGAACTTATCAAACTCAACACCCAAAGAACAAATCATCCAATTAAGAAATGGGCAGAAGGCATGAACAGACATTTCTGCAAAGAAGACACATCCAAATGGCAACAGACACATGAAAAAATGCTCAACATCACTCGGCATCAGGGAAATACAAATCAAAACCTCAGTAAGATACCACCTCACACCAGTCAGAATGGCTAAAATTAACAAGTCAGGAAACAACAGATGTTGGCGGGGATGCGGAGAAAGGGGAACCCTCTTACACTGTTGGTGGGAATGCAAGCTGGTGCAGCTACTCTGGAAAACAGTATGGAGGTTCCTCAAAAAGTTGAAAATAGCTACCCTATGACCCAGCGATTGTGGGTATTTAACCCCAAAGATACAAATGTAGTCATCCGAAAGGGCACATGCACCCCAGTGTTTATAGCAGCAATGTCCACAACAGCCAAACTGGAGAGCGCCCAGATGTCCATCCACAGATGAATGGATAAAGATGATGTGTTTTATACATATACACACAATGGAATACTACTTGGCATTCAAAAAAATGAAATCTTGCCATTTGCAGTGGCAAGGATGGAACTAGAGGGTATTACGCTAAACTAAATAAGTCAATCAGAGAAAGACAATTATCATATGATCTCACTCATATGTGGAATTTAAGAAACAAAACAGAGGATCATAGGGGAAGAGAAGAAAAAATAAAACAAGATGAAGTCAGAGAGGGAGAGAAACCATAAGAGACTCTTAATCATAGGAAACAAACTGAGGGTTGCTGGAGGGGAGGGGGGCGAGGGATGGGGTGACTGAGTGGTAGATATTAAGGAGGGCACACGATGTAATGAGCACTGGTTCTTATATAAGACTGATGAATCACTGACCTCTACCTCTGAAAGTGATAATACATTATGTTAATTAATTGAATTAAAAAAATAGACTTATACATAAAAACAAACAATCAAAAAACACCACAAGGGTACACAAATATTTTCTATTTATTACCTGTCCCGGGATATGATCAAACACTATGTAGCCTCTGGAAAACTCCAGCAAATACTCATGAGAGAAAGAGAGTGGAAAAGGCAAAAGCCATCTTAGCATCTTAATGAAAATAGTTTTGACCTCACAGAACCCGAAAAGGAGGGGCTTCCCAGACTATACTGTGGGAACCACTGTTCCAGGTATTTTCCATTATAGTGAACAATCAAGGTACATATTTTAAACAAAGACTTACTCTCGAGCAAAACTCCTAGTGATGGGAGATCTAACTGGGGCTTGTAGCTCTTCCCATTCTGGCAAAGGTTTTATTTCTAAAGGTGCTGGCTTGGCTGAAATGAAAAAGAGAAAAAGAGGCTTCAGTATACAGAAATTTGGAAAACAAAACAAGATCCTCACTCTCTCTCTCTACTTATACGTTACAGCCAGAGTACACCTAAGACCAGCTGGTTTCACACATGAAAAGAGTTTCATGGATGTTACGTGATTTGCCCAAGGTTACACAGCTAAGTAATGAGTGACAAAAGCTAAATCCAATAATGTTTCCTGGTTGTTGACTCAAAGTCTAAAGCTCTATTACAACACGCTGCTTCTTAATTTAATATTTTATGAAAATAAACTAAACGAGAAGAAAGGGTAACGTGACCCAATTCCTTTACTTAATGTATACTTTTCCTTATTTCCTTTTTGTAAAAAATAATTTATCCCCAAGTATGGAGCTTTAATTTCTATGTAAAAACATTTCTACTCTTCAACACTGAAGCATCAGTTATATAACTATACATATAAAATGATGTATAGAAAGCATTAAATACCAAACTTTGCTAAAATCAAAAACTGAAAAAAGAATTGACCAAATCTTTTAAACTAATTCAAGCCCAGTCTGGAAACAAATAAAAGAAAGCAATAATAACATTTTAAGGCTCAAACTCAGCTCTGAGAGAAGGCCATTATTAAAAATTACCTCAAAGTTTTAGCTTATTTAACCAACAATATCCTTTACCAAATTAAATAATAAACACTAATATTCTTATTGGCTTGATTTATAAGTGGTCTTTGCTTATGTACCTCATTATTACAACAGACAATTACCACGCTAGTAAATACCACAGAGCTCTCAGCCCTTAAGGTCAAGAATGAAACATTTTTCAGAAATAAACTAAATGAACAAAAGAACTAAAACTGTATGTTAATATTAATTATATTTTAGGAGACTATTTAAACATATTAGGTAAATATTTTGGTTACATTTCATCCTGCCACTCCAAAGAAAAATATTTCATTTTTCTAGGTTTCCTTCTTTTAGTCTTTGTCCATATATGGACATACTTTTACTCAACTCATACTTTTAATCAACTATGTTATAATTACCATCAAATTATAAAATAGCTGGTCATTTTAAAGGACTCTATAGATTCACTGGGGCTTGTAGGTATTTTTGTCTATTCAAAACAAAAAACAATGTGATTTTCTGAAGACGAGATTAAGTCTGAATTTAAATCTTGCGCACCTATACACTTAAAATAGACAAGCACAGAATATTGTGCTTAGCGAACATATTTCTTTAATTCTTATGTTTTATTTTTTTGAAACCCAAAGGTTAATGGCAGTTTAAGCTGTCAAATACTAAGTAATGGCATAAAATAATCCATGGGAAGTGATTCTTTATTTTGTCTCAGAACAGAATACATATCACATTCTATATAAATAAAGAAGGCATTTGGAACTCACAAGTAGCTCACAAGCTTAATGAAAACAATGTATGGATGTCCAAAAGGTTAAGAGAATAAGGCAAAAGGACAAGACTAAATATCATGTATTATCAAATTTATCATGCTGCTATTCATGGCACAACAAGTAGACTTGGGTCTATGGAAAGCCACAATGGGAAGACACACATTATGGGAAGCATTCACTTTAGAAATAATGCGCTAGGAAGCTTTATTTACAACATCAGTAGTACTTAAGGCTCTTCTCTTTTACTTTTTAAGAAAAAACCATCACAAAATAAATAAATTCCCAATGCCCCATCCAGCATGCGGTACTAAAGTACATACCCTTTCTTCTTGTAGCAAAGTCACCTATGGTTTGTGAATCAGTTCGCTCTAAACCATGGGTTTTGGGTCTTAAAATTTTAGGACTTTGACCTAATTGGTAAAAAGAAGACTCTCTTAATATGTTATTTTTTTAATTGGAAAAATGGATTCTGTAAAAAAGCAACAGAGCCCTGAGCAGAAATGTTACATCTCAAAGCATAAACAAAAGTTTGTTTGTGGAAAATATTTCAATCTTGCTACATATAATTCATGCTCAGTACAATGGAAAGGAAGAAGCTTCATGCAACAGTGTGACAAGCCAAGTGTTATAAAAGATGGTAAGGTTTTAGTGGGATAACCAGACTGGTTAGTGGTTATCTTTATTTGGGGGAAGGGAGGAAAGACATGTGCCATGTTAGTTATTCTTCTAACATGCCTTAGAAAACGGGATCAAATAAAAAATTATAAAATACCTCAGACCTCAAAGTACATCTTTTCTTTGAAGTCTGATAAGAAAGTACCAAGGCCTACTTCCCTAGAATATTACTTTCTTAATTTAATGGAGGTATTTAAGCAACCTTAATCTGATTACTCTTTGACCTCCTGTCCAAAAGCCCTTCTAGAGAAGCATGTTGATGCTACAATGTGTGCTAATCCAAGATCAAAACCAAGACCACTGATGTTTCCCCTGGATACTGGTAGTTGCCCGGGGACATCATTTTGCAAAGATTAAGAGGTCTCGATTCTGGAACTGCTGGTTGTTTAGCTTCTATGTAAGTATTTGAAAACAAAAATTCAGTTGCCCTCATTTTCTTTTCATTTACTCTCTGCCACATACAAGTGCTGCTGAAAAGCCCTATGAGAAGAACAGGGCGAACATTCAGCAGTGGCCTTCACTTTTTCCCATAGGAAGCCTGGCGGCCAGAGTAGCAATATCATTTAAATCAGTAATTTAAGCTGCTCTTTTCTCAATGGAACCAAATTTTCATCTTTTTTTTTTTGGCATTTACAAAACTGAGTCAACATCTATTAGATGGCAAAATTAAGAATTTGCTGATTAAGTGGCAATATCTAGTACCTTATCTACCGAAGGTTAAAAGTTTCTTAAAATAGGAATCTCTAGGTTATAAAACATGAGAGTTCTCTAATGAACCAATTTTCTAAGTTAGGCAATTAATACATTGAGTTGATTTGGAAATGAGGCAGGTCTAGTTTAAAATGTGAGTGATAAGATTTGGGGCTGTAATCCTACCCCTAATGCTGAATACCTATCCAGGGCCCACACTGGCAGGGCACTTTCCTAAAAACAACAGAGGAGGGCAGCTTTTTATCAACTCCCCAAAACAACGTACTTCCCTTCAAAAAAAGTAAGAGGCAGAGGGTAAGGGTTACCACAGAAAAATACTTATTTCACAGCTAAAAGGCTTTTACACATCAAATCCAGCTTCTTCATTTTATGGATGAGATACCCCTGAAGAACGAAAGAGGTTACGTGACTTGCTTGGGTAACAACATTACAGATGCCAAATGAAGGCTTCCCCTAGCCTCGCACCTGCTGGTGTATGCTGCTGTGCTGTCCACACTGTTTTACCTCTCGATCCTTTTGGGCAATCGAAAGTCTGAGGAAACCAGTGTTTAGAGGTCAGTTTTGAACTGCTCAGTTCAGTTCGAGATCTTATATCTACTTGAATGCCACAGGTAGCTGATCTGTGAGTGACATGAAGTTTAATAATTGTTTTCAGGGCGAATTCTGGTTTGCTGGTGTCCCCTCAGTGTGTCTTCTGCCCTCCTCCTTTTCTCAAAGACCCACTAGCTTTGGGTGCCTGGGTGGCTCAGTTTGTTAATCGTCTGCCTTCGGCTCAGATCATGATCTCCATGTCCTGGGATCGAGCCCCATGTCCAGCTTCTGGCTCAGCAGGAAGTCAGCTTCTCCCTCTCCCTCTCCCCCCTGCTTGTGCTCTGTCTCTCTCCCTCTCAAATGAATAAATAAAATATTAAAAAGAATCTCCTTTTGACCCTCCCCTTCTCTATTAAAAAGAAATAAATAAAACCTCTTTGTGCCATAGTTTCCTCATCTGTAAAATGGAGATGATGATAATAAAATACCTATATCATAAATATATTGTAAAGTTGAAAAAAGATAATACATGAAAACATTGAGAACATTGGCCTATTCTAAGCATACAATAAAAATTAGCCATTACGGGGCACCTGGGTGGTTCAGTTGGTTAAGCGACTGCCTTTGGCTCAGGTCGTGATCCTGGAGTCCCGGGATCAAGTCCCACATCGGGCTCCCTGCTCAGCGGGGAGTCTGCTTCTCCCTCTGACCCTCTTCCCTCTCGTGCTCTCTATCTCTCGTTCTCTCTCTCTCTCAAATAAATTTTAAAAAAATAATAAAATCTTTAAAAAAAAAAAAAAGACCCACTAGCTTCATTAGGTCTGGGCTTCCTCCTGATTTGTCACTGGGATTCTCCCCCAGTGGTCACCCCGCCTGTGATCTACTTCCATTCTTCCCATGTCTGACAGCTCCCTGCAGTGATCCTTCTACTACCTGACCCTGAACAGATCATCTCTTCTCCAAACCAATTCCATCTGTTAAGCACTGTCAAGGGCACACCTTGGTTTTCCTAATAGAAAAATATTGTATCAGGTGAGGTTTTTAAAGTGTTTTTATAAAATTTATATGTATTTTCCACTCCATGCAAAGCTCAAGGTTGATTTTGGGACCAAAGTCGCAATGTGGAAGTGTGGCACTGAATCGTACTGAGTCACTTAGACATTTTGTTAGCTTTATCTCTCTATATCCCTCTAAACTCAATTTGACATTGATGTTTCAGACAGAAATGAAAGTCATACCCAAATGTTGGCTCAGTACTACTTAGGAGAGAAAGGTGAAAAAAGGTCCAAGGTATTAGTACGCCTGTCTTGGCCCTGTCTTCTTCTCTACTGTCTACTGGCAAATATTTGAATGTTTTCCTGATTGTTGAAGAAAAGGGTGAAAATAAAGAATAAGAAATAAGGATAATAAAGTAAAAGCAAAAATAAACCAACTCTGGAGAAACACTGGTTCTCAAATTCTGAGAGGAAACAGAGTAACTCATTCGAGGCTCAATTTTTAAATCCACAGCAGATTACAACTTGGCTTTAGCTAGACTACCTTTGAACAAAGAAAACAACATTATTTCATTTAGAGTGCACTGATTACTGGCGAAATTCCTTCCGTGCTTTAACGCTTATGGGGGTCAATCTCTGGATCATGTGACTTGCTCTGTAATTTGGAGTACAAGTTGACAGATCTTCATCCCTGGTTCAGATCTTTTTCTGGAGATCCTAACCTACACATTTACACAACCACCCCATATGACTGTTCTGCAGGCATTCCCACTACATGTTCAAAAGGCAATTTCTCTTTTGAGTCACCACAGACCTGCTTTGTTTCCTCTATTACCAGTTGCCACTTCAGATCTCTTACAAGAAGTCATTCTAAATTCTACTTTCTCTCTAATCTTTATTTTATAAATTTTAATTTGTATTTATAATGACAGTATAATAGTCTGTTTTCATTTACCTAAGAAAATAAAAAATCTGCAAGTCTGAAGTCTTTTCTTAAGACCTTCCTGTTTTTAATACATTCCTCACTTACCTGGTCTGTTCTTCTGAAAAGTGATGAGCTCACACTGTATGGCTAAATAACCTCCACCTATACTCCAAATGTCTTCAAAACTTTAAAAATCACTGTAAGTCCCCAAGTTGAAGGACCAAATAAGAGCCAGGAAAGGGGCTCTGTTATGCCTTTCCTCATTTGATCATTTCTAAACCAAGGCTTTAAGAACCCTGGATTTGGAAAACCAAGCAAAGCACTCTCTGAGGAAGATGCTGAAAAAATGTGACTTTTGTAACATTTTACATTAGAGAATACAGTCTTTTTTCCTAGCATATCCTTAAATTTTAGCATGAGCTTTCTAGGGGCCAACCTGATTATGTTACTTGCCTGCATAAAACCCTTTAATGGTGTACTCAGAATAAACCCAAACTCATTAGCATGGACTGTAATACCCTCAGGATCAGGCACCTGCAAGGCATTTGGCATTTCTTCCTCCATTCATACTTTGCTCCCCTCCTCCCTCCCTATCTTATTCCCTCCCTCCCATCCACAACCCAGCCAGTCCCATCTGCCCTCTTTTAAAGCATCTGGGTATGCTGTTTATTCTGACTAGAAGATCTTCTGCCATCCCTCCCACCTCTACCATCATTTAATTGCCATTCACCCTCTCAGACTTTCCTCAGGGGAGCTCAGATAACAGTGCCAAAAGCTTACCTCAACCACAGCCCCTTTCACGCCAATTACGATAATGTGTTTACTTTTCTACATCCTCCACTAGACAGTGAACTTCTTCAGGGAAGCCACCTTATCTTCCTGTGTTTGGAGACCCAAGGCCTAGCAAAGGTTATATCCTATAATTGGTAGGCATTTAAATCTATGATGATGAACTGCTGTTCTCTTAAAGCTGGTAGTGTTTAATCTGATCAATATCATAATTTTTTGTTGGTCTTTTAAGTGGGAAAAAAAGAACAACTGAATGTTGTTTAAGAAGTTGATCACCCCAAATACGGTCAAAGCAGTCACATGAGGTCATGTTTCAAATCAGATGCAATTGTTTTTGCAAAGTCCATACACTATCAAGTATTATTTTCATAGGTACTGCTTACATAAATTCAACACAAAGTGGAAAATTTATTTTGTTTTACTACAGGTTTAACTTAGCCTATTTACTCTTCTGCAGTTTTACAGATTACACTATTTCCATTAGCTATCTCAAAAATCAAGAAAGAAGAAAGATAATTCACAACATTATTATCCTCTGATAATTCCAAAAACTAATCCAGGTAACTTTTACACTTGTTTTAATGGTCTGACTGTATGAAGAAGAATGTAATAATGATACTTATATATTGGAAGGTAAAGACTATTTAGGAGAAACAATCTGCATGTAAAGCCAATGCTATAAAAACGCACTCCATTCTTTTTTTAAAAGTTTTTATTTATTTAAGTAATCTCTACACCCAACATGGGGCTTGAGAGATCAAGAGTCACATGCTCTTCTGACTAAGCCAGCCAGGCACCCTAAAAATGTACTCCATTTGCATTTCCTTTAAACTGTAACACCAAACCAAAATTAATTCAAACTTAACACTTGTTTATTAAAATCTAGTTATATTTACTAGTGTCATTCATCTCCCAAACATTTATTATAGTATAAAAGTAGTTTTTAGGGGCGCCTGGGTGGCTCAGTCGTTCAGCGTCTGCCTTCGGCTCAGGTCATGATCCCAGGGTCCTGGGATCGAGCCCTGCATCGGGCTCCCTGCTCAGCGGGAAGCCTGCTTCTCCCTCTCCCACTCCCCCGGCTTGTGTTCCCTCTCTTGCTGTGTCTCTCTCTGTCAAATAAATAAATAAAATCTTAAAAAAAAAAAAGTAGTTTTTAAAAAGCATGTTAATTTAAAAAATAGAAATAAAAAGCATGTTCATTTTTAATCACATTCAAAAACTTCAGACGATCTCTTGAAAAAACATCTAGAGCAAGTATGTCAATTGTGTCAAAAAGACCCATCTAGGGAAGCTCATCCAGACTGGTCTTCTGGATGCTCCCTATACTGAAGTGAAGATGCATATGTGAAGATACTTTAATCCGACTAATGTACAAAAATACCAGAAGTAAACTTGCACTGCTTTTTCAAAATCAATACAATAACTTAATGGTCAGAACTACTGCAGAAAGCCATGGTTGGACAAAGCCGAACAAAACAAAGTATAAAGACAGTGTTTGAGGCTCAAATGGCTACCACATCATGTTAGGAGACTGGATGGGGGTAGGGGGCCTAGATCAGCACAGTGGTTAAATACAGTAGATTCAGGTAATGATTTACTTTAAGAGAAGCCACAATAGATAGCTTACAGAAGTTTCCAAAACTTTATAAACTTGCTTTTTAATTAAAATGTAACTTCCAGTTGAAACAATCAAAACATAATTTTTCCTGCATTTACAATGACCCCCCTGCTTTCCTATATTTAATATAATATATGTAAATTATGCTCTTCTCCTCTATTAATATACACAAAACTTGGTTCATAACAAATACTATCGTGACAGAAATAGTAGGGGTGAAAATACAGCTACCATAAGTTGGGTGATGGGCAAAAGGGTCCATGAAAATAAATTAAACATAACTGGTTTAGAACATCTATGCATTTCTGAAGCTTCAGTTACTCAGAAGTATTCGAAAAACTTATCTGTACTACTAACTACAGCAGCTGACATCTATAATTGGGGGTATAAACAAGACATTAGAATGTCACTCATTTATTGTAGACTCTTCCAAAGAAGACAATCACAGAAACTGGTTACACTGGGTACTGAACTAGTTATATGGGGCTCTGAAACTAATCAAGCCAGATTTGATAGAATCAGGTTTGCTAATTATGAGATATAGTTAACAAGAGATACTGGAATAGATTGAGTCATGTATCTGATGTCACAAAATTTGAAAGTAAAACAGACTCATCTGATGCTATGCATGTGAAGAATTTCATGACCAAATAAGACATTTGTTTTACAGTTTAAGTTTTTATTTTTATTTATTTTAAAGATATATTTATTTATTTTAGCATGAGTGAACAAGCATGTGGCGGGGGGGGGCTGGTAGTAGTGGAGGGGCAGAGGGAGAGGGAGAGAGAATCCCAAGCCGACTCCATGCTGAGTGTGGAACCAGACATGGGGCTCAATCCCACGGTCCTGAGATCATGACCAGAGCCAAAATCAAGAGTCGGATACTTAACTGACTGAGCCACCCAGGTGCCCCTACAATTTAGGTTTTTAAATATAAACTGCTCCAAGGTCTGAATTTGGGTGTTCAATGTGTTTTTCTTGAATAGTTATTAACTTCCTAAAGTGAGTCGATCAAGTTTGCTAAGTAGTTTCTCATGCTTTCTCTTTTGTATCATATTTTTAAAAAGTAGAACAGTACTAAAAGAAAAGCAAAACCTTTTTTTTTATTACTATGATTTTAGTAACCTCCCCTGTTTTGCTAAACCTATTCTCCTTGATTTTGCCAAAAACGATGTATTTTATTCCGGGTGCTTTCTCAGATCATTTTGTATCTAGGCATAGATACCAAATAAACCACCTGGCCAGTGAGCTCAGGATTGTCTCTCAACAGTTCACTGAATTTTTTAAAAGCCTGAACACAACCTCCAGAAGTAACCAAGAACCTACTTTGTTCTGTTCTACTGTAAAGTCATTTTACATTGGTTTAGAGAACTAGGGCAACTAACTGCTACCATACTAGAATATATAGTACTTTCACTATATATACATAGGGAGGTATAATTATACATATATGTAATATAAATGATATACAGTACACATGCCATATTATTATGACATATACATAAGATGATACATATCATAATATGAGGTACATGAGCTCTGTCAGACTTAGGGAATACTAAAAGCATATCATTACAATCTTAAAATTTTTCTAACATATAAATAGGGATCTTTTCTGATTCATTATGCTTGCCATGTGTAATCACTAACTGAAATACACCGGGAATTTTCGAATTGTGTTCTGCAGAACCTGGGGAAAGGAAGGGGCAGGCAGAGAAGTACAGTAGGTAGGACTCAGCGCTTTGTACACTTACCCTAACAATACCACCTCTACATTTACGTAGGACTTCCAGATATAAAACTTACATTTGGGGTTAAAAAGCAGAGATCTGATGGGGCACCTGGGTGGCTGTTGGTTAAGCGTCATGATCTAATGGGTCATGAGACTGAGCCCCACATGGGGCTCTGCGCTCAGCGGGGGAATCTGCTTGAAGATTCTCTTCCTCTGCCCTTCCCCCTATTCGTGCTCCCATGCTCATTCGCTCTCTAAAATAAATAAATCTTTAAAAAAAAAGTAGAGATTTGCTGCTCACATGCACTAAGTAATAAGTAAAGAACCAGTTTAGCATTAAAAATGACTATTTCAATATTGCGAAGAGTTCATGACACTTGGACCTTAATCCTTCAGCTACCTGTGAACTCAATTATAAATCTATGCATGTCCAAACATACTTTTGCATTTTGTATGCAAAGAAAATGACTAATAATGCCTAAATAGATTTAAAGACAAATGAGGACAAAGAGAAGCAAAAGGAAAAGTTGTCAAATAAAAAACCTGTGATGCTCACACCCTTTCTAAGATAACCACCCCTGATTATAGCCCTGCTGCTGGGGCTGTGTGGGCGGCCGTGGGTGTTACGCATGACTATCCCTCCAGCTGTCAGACCAAAGGTGGGCAGCTGACCAGTGGTAGCCAATCTACGGGCTGGCCTACAATCCATCCTACGGCCTGATGTGAAAAGACAAATAAGAGAAATCAAATTCTCTGTGAGCACCCTACAGCGAGTGAACAATGATGGAGGCAGCAGACGCAGAAGCTGCACGCATGTAAAATAAGGAGCCAGGAGGCAGAAGTGAGGCCACAGAGGGGCGTTGTGGGCCACAGCTCCTGGAAGGCAGAAAACACGTAGAGGATCCAAGGCAGGAAAACAAGAAGGAAAGAATGTGAGACAAAACAAAGCAGATACAAAGACTTCCCACAGGATAGAAATGCAGACAGCAGGACAAAGTGACAGTCCCCTGAGAGTGCTTCTGTTCCCAGTAACTTTTCTCATTTCAGCAGAGGACTGGCCTTACTTACTTACTTAAAGGCAAAACAAAACAAAACTCATTTTCTTCAGATACTCTGAGTGAGTCTCAGACTCTGTTCCCCACAGCTGGAACTTAATTAGAAAAATTGTAACGATCTAAAACCCAGGTTAATGAGAAATTTACACAGATAGTACATGCCCTTAAAAAGTTATGTACAGCACAAGAGCCTTCAGATGTGCTGAATTCCCCAGAAATGGTGCCAACTCATCACACAGCCAATATACGAACTTATGTGGTTGTCAAGATTAAATCACACTAACAGCACTCTGCAACACAGCTAGTTGTCTGGGTTTTAACCACTCAAACCCCAAATTCAAAAACCTGGGTGTGTATTACCAGTTTGGAGTTTCTTTTATACTGAATTCTTATCAAACCATGCTACCCTAGAATTCATTGTTACTTACGAAGGCCAGTATGAAAGAACAGACCAGAAGCATTTATACCCCAGCAAAGGCAGAATCATTTTTAAAGAAGCTGTTATACGGACAGACTAGAAAGACTGTATAAGCAGCCTCACTGTTCTTAAAGAATTACGTCAAATGCACTAATAACCTCTAGTCTGAGTTGATATTATATACTCTGGAGAAGAGGTTACAAACCAGCAGCCAAAGACCACAGCTAGCCTGTAGAAGGGTGTGGTCTGTCTGCGGTGTTTTTTGGTTTTTGTTTTTAAATTACACTAGCTGATCAAACTCAAAAATCAAAAGATAATACACGTAAGAGATGAAATTTCTGGCTTCTCTTGACACATCAGATGATTTGCCCATATGGGCCCACATTATTTTCATACAAGTGAACAAAGGATTACAGCCAACGAGCAGTTAGTTACTCCATTTACAATGCGCAAGTGCATTCCAGTTTCTCCTCATTTTCTCCTGTTGCTTGCCAAACCTTGTGAGTAATTTTTAGTTTGTAACCTCTGCTCTAGAGACAGGAGACAGAAATCTCACCCGGGCATCAACATATAACAATTATTAATCTACAAATAGCAATACCACACTTAAAACACGTTGATAACTAAGGTAATATGAGATACTTCAGAATTTCTAGTCCCAATAGCATTTGGGATTTCATGACAGTTAAGAGCAGCTCTAAGCTGGCAGATCTAAACTGGCACCAACCCCTCCCCGCCGCCCCAACCCTTTCACCATGCCATCCCTCCTTACCTTTTCTGTCAGGCTTGAGGTTCCTATCCACGGGGGGTGGTTCACAGTCTGCAACAGGAACTGGCCTTCGGGGAGGGGTCTTTGGGCTGGACCGGAAGCCCATATGAGCAGGAGGAGGAACTTGCATTCCAAATGAAGAAAAATCAAATGTTCCCGGAGTCATTGGCACATAATTTGCTTCCTGAATTGGTTCCGTAAAACTGCTGGAATGTTGTCGTGGAGGAGAATTGGGATTCATTGGGACGTAATTTTCATCCAGTTCTTCACTTGATACGCTTCCCACTGTCAATATATTTTTGATTTTCTAAAACACACATACATTTCTTTTAATAAACAGAAACTATTATCAAACAGGAAAACACAAGTCTAAGTCACACCTATTCATACGGAGCTGAAAGGACTTGTATTTCGTGATCTCATTTAGTCTCAGGGCACTGTGTGTGAAGATCCTGAGAGTGAAATACACTTGATGACGCCAGGTCAATTATACTTACAAAGTGGTTATGGAAGCCTTCAAGTGAACTAGATCTGTCACTTGGAAATGTTCGTGGAATATCATAGCAGTCTTGAGAACTAGCATCTAAAACAGAAAACAAACGATCAGCATTTCTTCTCACCTTTGCCAGTTCTCAGAATGGTCTGTTCTCTCTTTACACACCTGTGTGCAGGTATGTGTGCACACACACAGATTTTTTAAAAAGATGCTCACAGAATAATATCCCGAATGGGCACATTAAATCATTAGAAAATGCAAACACTCACTATATGCTGACCAGTACCAGCATTTGATTACGGCAATGAATGAATGTCTAAGCCCAGGATGAGATGGATTATTTAAAGATGGAGAAAGAAATACTTTTCTTTTCTCAGCTTCTGTACCACCTTGGTCCTAACTTATACCTCAGTAACCTTTAATCAGATTACAGAGCCACTTCATGAAGAGAATCAGAAACTGGTAGTGAATGGCCAAGTCAAGTCTCCCTATTATTACTCTTCGTGATGCATTAAATCTTTATTTTCTTTAGGATAGGTGGGTAACTCTACCACAACATACAGAAACATTAGCACACGGTTTTTAGGGTATGGACATCTTAAACTCTGGCCTTCTATCTCTAGGACTTTAAGAACCTCAGAGTGTAACCCAGACTGAATCTTTCTCCCCTCAAGGTCTGTAACTTTTGGCAGGCTCTGGGACATGGTGTAGGACTAAGTGAAGTGGCCAGGGTAAGGGGAGAGAAGATTCCGAGCTTTAGAGATAAATAAAACCAAACAAAAGCGGAATGGCACGACTGGAACAGAGTTTACTAGTTAGACACAACGTGTAAACTGCTTATCGAGGAAGGAAGGAAATGGAGCCCAGCAGATGGGACACAGAAGCAGCCATAATGGCACACAAATACAGGAAAGGGATGACTCGGAGAGGCTTTGTGGCTGGTCCATTTCCTGCTCCTCTGCCCCAGTAGAGAGTCCACCCACCCAGGATACATGGAAAGCAGGAAAGAGGGGTGCACACTTCCTGAGGCAGGAAGGTATTACTAAGGCCATACTTCTTCAGGGGTGAAAAACTCCAAGTCTTTCTCCCTGCCAGCAGAACATGCACTCAGGCACACGCTGCATGCACAAACACCCTTCCAACCATCTACTGAGACTCCGATAGCTTCGCTACATGAGTGGGTAACCGCAGAGCTGAAGAAAAAAAGGACTATCATTTAACATCATACGATGCTGCAAAGAACAAATATTCAGACGCACATATTTTCTACCATTAACCTCTTAACACAGTAGAAGCCAGTTAGAGCTGACCTTTTCGCAATTTGTTCAAATCCACAGTGGAAATGGTATTACTACGTGATGGTGGCATCCCTGCTGTAGGGATACAGTAACTATTGTCAGTATCTGAGGCCGTGCGTGGGATACTGCACGTTTCCACAGGAGATCGGTCATGAGCTGGATGTGGTTTCGGCGGCCGAGGTGGAGGAATATCTGGAATAGTGTCTAGCTTTGACGTCTGTCCCAAAGTTCCTTCTGGAAATGTTCGTGGAATCTGATAAGTATTACCAGGTGTTGGAGGAATGTCATAACTAATAGATACATGCCTCATTTGAGTCTCTACACTTGATGTCCCAGATGGGGTATTAAAAACATAGAGTTCTCCATCTGCCTCGGTACTCGATGGAGACACCTTTGGTAAAACATCGTGGGAGTAACTCCTGGGCAGGTTATAAAGGCTGGAGTCTACAGAAACAGATGCAGCACGAGACGGTGGAGAGTCATACATCATTTGCTGCTGAAAAAAGCCATTCATTCCATGTTTGTTCTGGGAGGAAGCAGGATTTTTATGAGAAGGGACGTTATCATTGCAGTCTGTTTCAGAAGAGGTGGATTTTGCAGAATCAGCGTGTGTTCTAAATAAAAATTGTTAATGACAAAATAAAACATGGTGAAGACATAAGACTACATTTTAATAAATATATTTATAGCTTAGCAATCAAAATACATGGCTTTTTTTCATTTGATTTTTTGTGCGATCCATAAGATTTAAGCATGAAGGTTTCTTAGTCTTTATGATTATACACCAGACAACAAAACCACCACCACAAAACCACCAAAAGCATTCTCCCTAATGCCTGTCCTGTATCGGCCCACACCCCCAACTCCACCTATAGAACCCACACATAAAACCATGATCCCTGAGGCAGTGGAATTAGAAAGATACAAAACTCTGAGAAAGGTAAATGATTAAGGCATAGACACAAGGAAAAGCATTTCCTCTGAAGAGCATGCAGAAACCTCGTGCCAACACTTATCAAGTTGGTCCATTGCTCTTTATTTAGCTTACCTCTGCCAACTGTTGTTCTTTAAGACTAACAGCCTAATGATTACCTGGTATTGCATAAATTCAATGTAACCTACAAGGAGGTGGTAACTTGAAAGGTTTTGTGTATCTTTCTTTCTACTAATTTTTTTCTTTTTTTTTTTTCAAGATTTTATTTATTTATTTGACAGAGAGAGACACGGCGGGAGAGGGAACACAAGCAGGGGGAGTGGGAGAGGAAGAAGCAGGCTTCCTGCTGAGCAGGGAGCCCGATGCGGGCCTCGATCCCAAGACCCTGGGATCATGACCTGAGCCGAAGGCAGACACTTAACGACTGAGCCACCCAGGTGCCCCTCTACTAATTTTCTTTAACAAACACTTAGCCCATACTGTAAAGATGATCAAAATACAACCCACAGAGTTGGCCAACTCCAAAAAATAATTAACCTTGAGAACTCTCATTAGAGTCTTTTTAATGTTTTGGGTACATTTCTAGTTTCTGCCTTTTGCAGTAACACAAAATTTGGGTAGAAGCCAAAATGAAGCTAACAATACTAGCACCCTGCATGCACTTCCTTAATGGTTAACAAGATACCTTAACTACTGTGAATGTTGTCCAAAGTCCTGTAGGAACTTGAATTTAATCTTCTGAAAAATAACTTGTGATAGTCTTTTTAAGGTCTGATCTTCCCTGATTTCTTAATAATGCCTGGCACTGTGTATCACATTTATTCGTTCAAACTCTTTGCCTCTGGTGTCACAGAGCCCATACTGCAACATCCTCATTTCCCTTCTCCCCCCTCACTGATTGTTCCCTTCTTTCACTGACTGGTTCCTTCTTCCTGCGCCTCTACCTTGGAACAGCCAACAGAATTCAGTCTTCTAATGCTTTACCACACACACCATTTAAAAATCCTCCTTTCTCGGACGCCTGGGTGGCTCAGTCGTTAAGCGTCTGCCTTCGGCTCAGGTCATGATCCCAGGGTCCTGGGATGGAGCCCCGCATCGGGCTCCCTGCTCAGCGGGAAGCCTGCTTCTCCCTCTCCCACTCCCCCTGCTTGTGCTCCTGCTCTATCTCTCTCTGGGTCAAATAAATAAATAAAATCTTTAAAAAAAAAAATCCTCCTTTCCCATAACTTCACCTTCTGCTGAATGTTGACAACTCCGATCTTCTCAATCGAACTCTGAGTCCCGTATTTTCAAACTGTTCAAATATATTTCTACTTGGTTATTCTGGTGTTACCTTCCTTGAGTGTACCAAACCCAACTCAACTTACTTACTTCTCAAATTGATTGTCCTTTCTGACTTGCCATTAAAAGAAATCTCTTCATCCAGAATCTCGAGGCTCAAAATGCTATCAGCTTTGATTCATTCTCTTTGATCTCCACCACCGAGGCACCAAGTTCTTCTTCTAACCAAGTAACTATTCCCCAGCTCTGTTCCCACTGTCACCACCTCATGTTCAGATCCGGGTCTCTGCTACGATTCATACTACTAAACCTTCCTAAGAAGTCCTAGTGGAATTCTTTCCTCCAGTCTCTCCTTCTTCCAATGAACCCAAGGGACCATACTGCTATACTGCTGTAAGGTCAGTATTTGCAGAACACGGTTTTCGTATCACTCATCTACTTGGAGAAAATCCTTTTAAGGGTCCCAACTGGCTGTGGGAACTACAAAAAGCCCACAAACAACTCCACTTGGTACTGAGGCTACCATCGCTGGCTCCATCTGGCATGCCCTATCTTATGTGCTACTCTCCCCCAGTGGAACCTCTACTACAGGCAAGCTCTCCTCCTCATTAGCTTCCTCCCAGCCCTCACTCTTACCTTGCCTTTCCCTAAAAAAATTTTTACACGGATTGCGAATGACAGGGTCCTCTTCTCTCACCAACCAGTGTAGTTCAAATCCTACTCCTCCTTTGAAGCATTTCACCTTCCATCTTAAAAATACTTGCACTGTCCCTTCTAAGAATTTCTAATGCACCTACACATATTCTAAAGTTTGCACTTCACTGAATTCAAACAAGTGAGTTAAGAAAAGCTAGAAGTACAATGAGTAGTAAGTTCCCTGCCCTTGACTGGCTTATTGTTTGGTGACGAATAAATTAAAATATCAAGCTATTTCCAATTCTGTGATAAAACACAGATTAGGGGGCACAACCAGGATGCTAAGAAAACCCACACAGGCATTTCGTCCAGCCTGGGAGTTTGGGAAATGTTTTCTAGAGGAGTACATGCCTGAGCTGAGTCCTGCAGGATGAATAAGAGTTTGCAAGGCAATTATCCTGACTTCATCTACAAACACTTAACGTTTTTGCATGTTCTGACTTCTTCAAAAGCTTCCCTTAAAAACTCTGAAGGGACTTATCTGAGGCGGCTGTATCTTACGTAATTAGTCTGTACCTTCACAGCACCCTGCAAAAGAGTGGGCACATAGTGGGTACTTCATAAATATTTGTCAATTAACTGTCACTTCTGCAAAATATATCTGAGCAAGGACTCTGAGCATATTTTCTACTACAACAGGAAAGCTGTAATACCAATGAGATCAATGAAAGATACCATATAAAAAGAAAATGTACTGAAAACTGCCACTTAGCTGCTGGCTTTAAAAAAGTTGATATTGGAAAAATAATTGTGAATCTCCGTAAAATAAAATCTTAGTTAGTAGCACAGGTAACAAAGTTGCGAATGTGTAATTTTAAATACTCACAGCAAACAAGCAAAATCAAGTTAGAATTTGGTATTATTAACTAGTGTTGATTTATAAAAAGATTTCTTTTTTTGCTCTTACAGGTAAAATCCCATTACAACAAATATGTGGAAACCCAACTTTGGAATGTTTGTATTCCAATACCTCAGGGAATAATTCACAGCAACTAAACTGTGGTTCTTGACAAATTCTGTATAAAAATTGAACAAGCGCTTTGTATGATCTTAGCCCAGTAACAGTCACTTTCTCCATGAAAACAACTTTTTTGTTATAAAATAAAATAATGCTTAATATCCAATCATTCTGTTTAAAAAATATCTTTCACATCTACTATGCAATTCATTCCCACTTTTATGTATTGCAAATCAAGATGTAAATATCCCCAACATCACTAGTTGCCACATTGCTGTTAATGGCAGAAACGGGCTCCCCAATCTCTATTTTCTGGCTCCAATTCTGTTACCTCAGGCCTTCCAATTACTTAACAGTAAATGACAAGAATGATCAAATTAAAATATCGTATAACTTTAAAGAAGAGAGCAGGAATGGAGATGACGGGGAAACAAAGCATTTGAGAAACGCTTTATGATACCTTTGGGCAAGCACTGAAATCCACATGCTTCTTTCTACTTAAAAATGTATGAAGTCAGAGTACGCTCCACTTCACTGCTAGATAGGATGATTGGGAAGTTTTAGTTTTTAGCAATTTATTTGATTTCATCAAATTTCACTAAAACCCAGTTTGTATATCCCATAAAATTTGCTATATTGGGATTTTACCTGAATAATTAATTTCTCACACAGATCCAAAGCAACCACAACACACTCACTGCAATGGAATCGTTTTGCTTTCAAAATCTTCTAGTAGTAGGTATTCCTCTCCTTCTTCAGAAACAAAAGATGACCCTTGGCTGGTTTACAATCACATAAGAAATGGAGCAAGATCACCATTTATAAATCAGTGAAATCTGTTAAGCAAGTAATACTGTGAGTCTGTAACAAAGACTACGGAACAGGAGACAGATTTCCAAAAGAGCCTTGTAGGTACAAGTGTTCTCTACCTAGATAGTAGAGAACATGTTTCTCCCGTAAATCTCCTGAATATCAGAAATGTTAGAGGAATATACCCTGAAATATAATAAGCCTAAAATATAAATCTATATAGTTGAGTTTCTTTTAGGCCTTCGAATCAGAACTGAAAAAGTTTAAAGGTAAGATTTCTAAATGTACACACACACACACACACACACACACACACACACACACCCACGCGCACACAGGCATCTGTGGTTTACCTGGTGGGTTCAGGCTTCTTGCTTTGACAGTTGATTAGCAAGAGGTAGTCTTGAGGATCCTCCTGGATGCCAAGGGTTTCTAGGTGTGGTGGTAGGTTAATTAGCTGATATGGAGGAGGCGCAACAGCGGAGGATGAATCCACCTGGGTGGATGGTGGTGCTGTATTTACAGCTAAAGGTAAATCAGCTGGCGCTTGTATGGAGCTGCCAGGTGGCTTCACAGGATCTGCAACACCAAAATGTAACTATCATCATCTATCCCATTCTAAGAATTTTTTCTTAAATAAAGCTACTTCAAAGTTTGGAGATAAACTGTTTAAACACACAAAAGCATGATAAGCCATGACAATGTCAATTAAAACAAATACTACCTAAATAGCAAGATTTATACAGGAAATAATTGGCTCTTGTCAAAGAGATCTGAAGAGTAGGGCTCTTTCTTCCAGAGGCTGTAATAAAGCCATGGTGAATGGTGAACTTTGTCTTGAACAGTCTTTAGTTTTGAGGCTACTGGCAATGAAGATGTTCTACAATCTTAGCACAAGAGATAGATTTTTTTCCACGATAAAAAATAAAGTCGGGACGTCTGGGTGGCTCAGTCAGTTAAGCGTCTAACTTTTGGTTTCAGCTCAGGTCATGATCTCAGGGTCCTGGAATTGAGCCCTGTGTCAGGCTCCATGCTCAGCAGGGAGTCTGCTTGAGGATTCTCTCTCTCCCTCTGCCCCTTCCCATCGCTCTCGCGGGTGCTCTCTCTCTCTCAAACAAATAAATAAATTTTTAAAACAAAACAAAACAAAAAACCAAAGTGTTTCCCAATCCAAGCCAACTTTCCAAGGAGGCCCATCTTGTTATATGGCACCTACAGGCACAAGCATCACCTCTTTATCTCATCTTTATTTGCTGTTCATTCTTTTCTTTCTACTTCCTCAGCAGACTAAGGAGAAATAGTTCTAATTGTGGGATTCATGTTCAGAGAAAGAGCTTTTTTTGACATCTCCTCTTCCCTCAGCTCATAGCCTCAAGTGCCATTTACTGGATTTCCGTAATATTTTCATGCAAAAGGGGACAGCAAGTAAAGGAATAATTTATTAAGCACTTAACAACGTTCTGAAAAGACATATGAAACTACCTAAATTGTCTAGAGCAAAGTAATTTGAAAACAAGTTGAAAACCGAGAGATAAAATCCCACTGTAATCACTGACACAACCAAGTACATTTTGAAGAGCCCAGAAGAAAAATTCTCTGTTGGTCTGGTTAGGAATACAAGACCATACACCCAGAAAAAGACAAACGCTCATATATGAATAAACAAATTTGTTTACTGTCTATGTTAAAACAGAAAAGCCTGGGTTGAAACTGAGATTTTTATAACAAAACATTCCCTAAAAGACAATAAAAAGTGGTAAAAGGACTTAATATGTTCTATCAAATAAAATCAAATGCAGGTCATCTGGCCTGTTAGATTACCAGGGAGGAGCTACATGTCAGCTCTAGCTTCTCTAGATACTACAGAGTAAGTCCATATGCTTTTGATAATGTCTTCATGTATTCAACTTTAATATTTGTATATGCACCCCAGTGAAATTTATGTAGTTTGTATTTTATGGCTCTTCTTCCTAGGCACAGAAGCTCATATCATAATTGCTAAGCTTGAATAATAACACATTAGTATGGCTAAATATAAGTTTACCTTTATTTGTGGTTCCCCAAAACAAACAAAAAGGATCAGAACTCCTATGCAATCGTTTGCCCTACATGTTGTAGATGCTCAAAAGGGTTTCATTCACCCAGCGCAAACTCACTGAGCACTTTCTCTATGTCTTGTTGGAAGAGGCCAGGGGCACTCGCAAATCTTCAAGACCCATTCAACTGAATGTGCAGTTTGGAATGTGCTCCTTAAGAAATATAGGGGCCCTACTAGATGCTAACTAAGTTTAAAGACTTCTTTCAGTTGGAAAGTTTGGCCTGAGTAAATAGAAGTTGAGCTAATTTCTAACTTTTTTATCAGTTATGCTGCAGGCAATGTCGTCTTCATACAAGCTCGTCTAATAAAATCTTAATTCTTAATGCCAGGAGTTTTAGTTAATTCTTTCTCTTTCATGAAAGGTGAGAAAAGATAATGGTGAGAAAAGAAAAATATTTTGGGGGGACATTTATACGACATAATGCCATAATTTCAGTGGGAACTCATAAATATCATGTCTAACAGATGATTATAAATAGTGTATATAACATACTCTAGGAAATAATGTTTTACTGTTTTGAACTAATTACAAATCTGAAAGATTTATTTAAGGGGATATTAAAGGCCCTAGATTAACCAGTGACTCAGGAAATCCTTGTGGCTTGTTAAACTTAATAGAACTATGAAAAATATTTAACTTTTAAAGAAAAGTTTTTGGAAAAACATACACAACATTGAGGAGAAAAAAAAGAGCAGAGTGGTCAGAAAGCACTTATTGTATCCTACAGGCTGTATTCACAAATATATTTTACATACTTCTCCTTTTTGTACTGTAGAGGTGTGGTAAAATTGTACGATCCCATTCAATTTTTAGTTTTGGCCAAAACAAAATGAAACTTAACACTGGAAATACATCACTACATAAAATAGTATGAGAATTCTAATTTTCCAGTGTAACTCCCAAAGTAAGTTTTCCAGGTGGCTGTTTTTACAGATACACTTTTCCTTTAATTTTTTTTTTATTTTAAATTTGATAGCTATACACTAAATTAACTGAGTCATCTTAGGTAGGAAAAGAATCACCCAGCCAGGTGATCACATTTGTCTGACTTGTTTTATTAACACAATGGGACCATCTCATTTTTAAACTTCCATTTCTCCCACCTGTGAATGACTAAAGTTTTTTTTTACCCTCTTTAAAGATGAAAGATCCTCTCAATTTCTGGAAAAAAGAAAAAAAAGGGATTCAAAGGTTCCTCTTTTTTTTTTTTTGGTCTTTGTCAGTGTTTTCTTGAAATTAAAATAGATATGTTATACAATATGCATTATTTTTAAAATCCTTTTGTTCCTCACTATTTCTGGTATTTGGAGCTCATTCCCTAGGAACACAGATGAATTTAGTTGCATTTAACATTGAGAGAGAGTTTTATCAATGAATATATTTTACAATTTATTATTCTATTTTGTGACTCATAGACATTAATGCCATTTCTACTTTTGTGCTATTACATGTCTTTACACGGTGAAGGCAGTGGTGTGGAGTAGAATTCAGTGATTCATCATATACATACAAAAATAAGTGCCCTCTTTAACATCTACCACCCATCTAGCCCACCCCCAATCAACCTCCACCCATCACGCCTCAGTTTGTTTTCTATCGTTAAGAGTCTCTTATGGTTTGTTTCCCTCTTTCCCTTTCCATTTGATCATCTGTTTTGAGTGAGATCATATGGTATTTGTCTTTCTCTGCCTGACTTATTTCACTTAGTATAATATACTCTTAAGAGCTCCATCCCAAAGTATATAATATCCTGATCACACTATGGGAAGGCTTACATCTACTTCTAAGAGGCAAGAACTAGAGAGAACTTCAAGTCTGTTCACAAGCAAGCTCACGAAAGAAAAGACCTTTACACAGCCATGAAAAGCAAGCCCAACCATTCCAAACAACATGGCATACAAAGGACTTTAAGAGGGAAGGGATGGGGCGCCTGGGTGGCTCAGTTGTTAAGTGTCTGCCTTCGGCTCAGGTCATGATCCCAAGGTCCTGGGATGGAGCCCCACATCGGGCTCCCTGCTCGGCGGGAAGCCCGCTTCTCCCTCTCCCACTCCCCCTGCTTGTGTTCCCTCTCTCGCTGTGTCTCTCTCTCTGTGTCAAATAAATAAATAAATAAAATCTTTAAAAAAAAAAAAATAAAGAGGGAAGGGAACACTGCTCTACCACTTTGGCTCAGATAATGCCCTGCCTCCAAAGTTTTAGTCTTTGGGATTATTTTACTCATACTCCTATTTCTCAGCTCTGCATATTTTAATGCAAGCATTGCAGTATGTCTAAATATGCCTTAATATAAAATTTCTGGTCAAAGTTAACCAACTGGTGTGAAAAAATTAACTTCTATTTCACTTTATAAAGGCATGTGATTTGCCTCATTCTACCCAACGAGTAGTTGAGCAACCACATTTGTTGCTTTCTGCCTCACCTAGGTTTCTAACTTACCGCTGCTCTAAGTAATGGCTGGTATCAACTTTCTGAGAACCAAATATCAGTTTAGGGTTTGCTTATGTGTGTAAAATTATTCCCTGTCTCTTAATTCAAAAGGCATAAAGAGTATAATTAGCATCCATTAAAGGCTTAATGAGTTGCTAGAGCAAATTCTTAATTGAATTTTACTAAGAAAGCTAATAAGTACTGGTAAAGTAAGCCTTAACCAGCTTTCAGTGAAGAGAAGCAAATTATGATGTGAGAACCACAAATAATAAGTTGGTCCACAGATCCCTAGCTTAATGCACAGTTTTATCCTGTTTGGAACCATAATGCCCTGGTGTTATGTCCCTCACAGGAGTTGGGGTGCCCAGATAATGCCTCTAAACATTCAAAATAATACATCTACACACACATACCAAAAGGCATAAGAGCTTAAGCCCAGGGAAGCAATTCTACTCTTTCTCATTGGTAAGGAGAATATTTCAAAGTTAATGTGACAGGTTCTCTGATTTTTTTTTTTTTTTTTTTTAGATTTTATTTATTCGACACAGAGAGAGAGACAGTGAGAGAGAGAGATGACAAGCAGGGGGAGCCGCAGGCAGAGGGAGAGGGAGAAGCAGGCTCCCCACACAGCAAGGAGCCCGATGCAGGGCTCGATCCCAGCACTCTGGAATCATGACCTGGCTGAAGGCAGCAGCTTGACCAACTGAGCCACCCAGGCGTCCCAGGTTCTCTGATTTTATAGCTACTGCCATACTCTATCAACCATGTGGTAATAAAACTGAGGTGCTGCTCATGTCCTTGTCAGGAGACCAGATGAGATCCTTGTCTCTCGAGATGGACTACGCTTGCTGCAAGGATATTTTTGGGTTTCTACTACAAAAATTACCTTTATGTCACAATTAAAGGTAAATAGGTCAGGGTTATTCTGTTTCTATTGATTACTAATTTACCTGTCTGTTGTAGAATTTGTTTTTTGTCAAGAAGCATTTTGATTGGATGTATGTCTAATTAACTCAGCAAATAAGACTCTACCCACAAAGAGGAGTATTATCACTGAAGCTCAAGTAACCATCTTCTCATTTCTGAACACACCGCTTCTCATAGAAGACCATTTTGTAAAGGTAAATCTAACAAATGGATACAAACAAGAAAGAGCAGTAGTTGCAATTTTCAGTGAAGCAACCTGTAATTTCTTCAATTTATTTCATCAAAAATTGAAGATCTTTAATCATAGCCCAATCTATTTAATGTGTTTCAAATAGAAATTTTTTTTATCTTATTTGTCATGATTATCTCCTTAACAGGTCATACAAATATTCTTGGGAGACTTTAAAAATAAACCCTTAGGAAGTGCTGAAAATGCCTTAATTCTTATCCAGAAGTGTCATGGCATCAGAATCACTTTTTCAGAGTTCTAAGTGCCTGAGCCCCATCTCAGGAGACTTAATGAATCAATATCTCAATATCTTGAAAATGTGTAAAACAAAACAAAAACCGAATAAATGCTCTAGTTGAACTGGTCCTCAGGAAAATGCAAATTAAAACCACAATGAGACACCACTACACATTCACTAGAATGGCTAAAATTAATGACTGACAATACCAAATGAAGTGAGAATGTAGTGTACCTGGAAGTCTCCTACACGGTTGGTAGGAAAGCAACTGGTACATAACCTATGATGTAGCGATTCCACCCATGGGTACACACCCACAAGAACTAAGTGTTCATGTGCATCAAAAGATACATATATAGCACAGCTCACAGTAACTTTATTTGCATTAAAAACTAGGAACAACCCAAATGCCCATCAACATTCAAAGAGACCCATAATTTGGGATCTATTCACACAACGGAATGCTACAGAAGATGAAGAACTCCCACTACATGCTCCATGGATGAACCTCACAGACTTCTACTGGAAAAAAAGAAGCCAGATTCAGTGGTTTTATTTATATGAAGTTCATGTATAGGCAAAACTAATCTCTGGTTATAGAAGCAAAATCATAGTTACGTTTGGGCTTTTTTTCTAGGTTTTTACTGGGAAAAAGAATGAAAAAGCCTTCTAGGGGGCTGGAAATGTTCCACTTCTTGATCTGAGCAGCAGGTACACAGACTTCTGTTTCCATATGTAGATAGAGATGGATATATAAAACTATACTGAACTGTATACTTAAGATGTGTACCTTCCACAGTAGTAAGTTATACCTGAATAAAAAAGTAAATAAAAAGAAATTTAAAAGTTCTCTAGTTAAGAAGCATGGCTTTACAGGAAAGGGAACACATGCACATTCTTACATTAGCTTACCTACTTTTCTAAAGGGAAGAATATCAAATAGAGAAGCATTATTTTTTTTAAGCTACTACTACCTGGACATTCTGAGAAAAGCAACTCAACTGACTGATAAAGGCAACTTTCTAATCTTGCACCCTGAAATTAGACCAGGAGCCTTTGCGCCAAGTTAGTTAGCTGTTTAAAGCCTTTAGGCTGTGTTTCCTGGCACTTGTTTAGCAGATTTAACAGCTTCCACCTCGGTGTAGAAACAAAAATAAATCTGCACATTTCCAAGAAAAACAAAAGAAATTAGTTTCTACCCTCAAATCTGCTAAATAAAAGCATTCATAGGAACCGCACATAGTTCAATGAGCTAGAATTTAAAAACAGATTCAGCTTGCCAGCATTCTGAGTATTCAATAATAGCAGTGGTCACCTGGGGCAGCGGAAATAACATGGTAACGATATTTTGAGAGGTTCCTGGAATCAAAACACAGGTCAGATTTTTCCCCTTTCCTTTTGTTTTCAGCAAAAACTAGTTATTCTCCTAGGGACTGTGGATAGTTATTTTCTCAGACTGTAATATCCAAGCATAGGGTATTTCTTCCCACATCTAGCCTGACACGAGTAGAGTGAAAAATGGTTTCGTGTCATTAGTTTTAAGCCAAGAGTGAGAGCATACTCAACTCTGAAATGGGAACAGCACAGGGCTCCGGGGACAGATCTAGGTAAAAACAAAAACATCTATTATTTAGTGATTGGTGGGGAGATCTATTTGGAAGCAAGAGACTATAAAGCAGGTGGTAAAGTAAATGGAAGAACACAGACATTTTGATATTTTGATATTTATCCTGTCATATTAAACTGTACAAACGTGATCACAAAGGATAATAGCAGTTCTCTGCAGTTTAGAATCTGGCACCAATCTTCAAATGTGTGGACTTTTTTTAAAAGGCATCTAGCAAAGTCAGCTACTACAAATGAATAGAGAAAATACAGTGGTTACCTTTAAAGCCTTTTTGCAGTTTTGCTACTATGCATGAAAAATCAAAATTATAGAGTAAAATATTTTTGTGGCCCCTTGATACTACACAATGAAAGACTGTTCATCTTCAACTGATTTAGGACTTACTGATTTATTTACAACTTTATGATTTATGAGAAGCTCAAGTCTTCAACATCAGAGTAAGACATTTCTGACTGTGGCTATTGGGGAGAAGGCCAGGATGAACTTGTAAAAAATCTATATTGTAGAATTTAAAAAACAAATGCAGTTGCATTTAGATACAGCTCGTAAACTACATTTAGAAAGCAAGGGCCAACTGAAGTCCTTACTGGCTTGTTTTAATGAAGCGAAAAAAAATGAGTTATGATTAGCACAGCTGTTCTTGGTAACCAACTCATTACATATACCAAATTTGACTAATAATACTATTAGTTTTCTTACAACCTCTCCCTTTATTGATATTGTGAAGATAAAACATTCACAAGTTGAAAGTTTCATTCAAGGCAAATATACTTTATCTGTTTTAAAAGGATTTGGGAGTTTGCCCCCCTCCCTATATTAGTTAAGTTTATAAAGTGAAAAATAGACATTGTGACCGATTCTGACCACCAATATCAATGAAAATGTTCCCCTAAGTACAAAATAAACTTCTTAGTACATTATCAGCTGCAGTCACAGAACCATTTAAAACTACCTAGCCTTTTCCTCACTTTCTTAAATTAGCTGCTATCTCTTATTTCTTCTTTACCAGGACTCTTATTCCTAGAGTATTTGCCTGTGTCTATTAGACTGACTATAAGCTCTATGAGGGCAAGAACTGTATTAACACAGTCTTAAAGTGTCATACTTTAATATATGCACATAATCATACTTTAATACATTGTAAAGTATGATTATACGCCATATATATATATACACACACATACACACATATCTATTATGTATCTTGCACTCACCAACTGTAATGAATTATTATGGGTATGACTCCTTCCCCACTAGATGCTCACTCTGTTCCATGTCTATAATGTTTGCCATCGGTCTCCCTAACTAGTCACCTAATAATATGTAGGTTAAACGAATGTCCAAAGCTTAGTTGAGTGTTGGCAAATTCAATAATTTGGTAAATTAATGAATCAATTTTCTAAAGCAGACAAAACTCCTTCTTTCCAGAGATGACTGGGTGTTCATCAAACTCTCAGATGATGAGAGTCGTCTTAAGGTGGACAAATGGACCAGACTTCATGCCTTGAACTTGCAAAGTTAACCTCAGATACTTGTGCATTCGAAATTCTTATTTGGGGCGGGGGGGGGGTCTCAACTCTACCCACCCCTGAATGGGCTTCAAAAAATTAGACCATTCCTTGACTGCAGAATGTATCTCCTTGGGCGCCTGGGTGGCTCAGTTGGTTGAGCGACTGCCTTCGGCTCAGGTCATGATCCTGGAGTCCCTGGATCGAGTCCTGCCTCGGGCTCCCTGCTCGGCAGGGAGTCTGCTTCTCCCTCTGCCCCTCCCCCCCATGCGCTCTCTCTCTCATTCTCTCTCTCTCAAATAAATAAATAAAATCTTTAAATAAAAAAAAAGAATGTATCTCCTCTAGGAGGGTATCTCATTTCCTTTGTTAATTATATTTAGGAGAATTATATAGAAAACAAAGAGAGATGGAAGAACACCTACTACTCAGTCTTTCAGATCAACAGTATCGATACAGGCAACCAATGAGGACAGAAGTCTACTTTTATGTCACTAAAAACAAATTCTAAACTTTTCAGTTTAGAAGGTAGCAGGCAAAAGAACATCATCAACCCAAAGAGTATACAATGACTTAAATTATTTTAACTGAAAATCCATTACATCATGAGCCTAATGTAATATTTTAATCCAAAAATTATCATTACTGAGTGGTCGTTAAGTAACCACTAGAGACCTATCTCATTTGTGACTTTAACTTTAAAATCCTCCACGGTACTCAAATATTGACTATATATGCAAGAAGAAAAGAAAGGAGTTTAACTGGAGTTAGAAGTAATACCCCCACACCCACTTAAAATGTGAACATATTTAGTACTTCACAAAAACCACCAAAGCCTTAATTCCACATGTGAAACAATTTCTTGAGGCTTTTAATCACTAGAGTTCTGTTGAAAAGCTCTAGCTCATTAGCCACCTCCTGTCTAAACTGGAGGCCTCCTTTCCTGTCTCAGTGCTGCCCCCCTCAGGATTGTGGATTCCCTCGCCAAGGGGTTTCCCCACCCTGCTGGGCCAATCCCAGTCCTGGAAGGCTTCTTCTTGTGGGCCGCTGACTGGCCAGAAAGGAAGCAGCAGGCTGACCTGAGCTAATTAGAGATGATTGCTCTTTCACTTCGATCCAAAACTTGATGTTGATTGTTGATGCAATTTTTCCAGCCCTCACCGAACCTCCGGCACTCCTAAATATAGATATTTGGAAATGCACACTGTAAACGTGAGCATAGCCATGAAGACGGTAAGGTCAAAGAGCTCAAGCCTTTATTTCTGATTTTCGGCTTTACGAACCTAAATGTGTGCTGGAGTCCCCTAGATAGGTGTTTGTTATAAATGGAAGAGAAGTGGAGAAGTGGACAGGGACTAAGTAGTCAGGAAAGCTAAATAAAAGCACCTGAAGAGGAATTCTACCTGTAGAATTCTTCATGAGACCTCTACCCACTCAGCTCTTCCCAGGACAAGCACTCCAAATCTCAGCTCCTCAAGCAACTCTCCCCCTGCCTTCATCATTCACAGCCCCCTGCCCCAGGCACATAGAATGCTGTTCCACCTCCGGGTCCTTGCTCTCCCTTGCCCCTAAGTCTAGAGGGTTTTGTATCCCTTTTTTTCCCTTACGTAGAGAAGCTTTTCTTCACTACGCTTATCCAAACCTTGAGCCTCCTCTCCCTCCACGCTCTTTTTAGGACCTCTGTGTTAAGCAAACTCATTTGTTACTTGTTCATCATGTTTTGTGACTGATTGTCATTTGCTTTTCATAGGTACTGATAACTGTCTTGGCTATTTCCTAACTTCATAATCCAATCTAGTTTTTAAGATGACATCTAAAGAACTGAGTCACATGAAAATGATGCTTTTAATAGGTGAAAAATAGTCAAGTATCAGCTGTGCTATAAGGCTCAACTTGATATATACAGACGCAAGAAATGCTCTTAAATAAGTATGTCTTCTTGTCACCTTTTTTCAAGACATTTATTTAGACATGGTCCCACAATGGCTAAGTCTCCCCTAAAACCTAGAAAAAATTTCTCCCCAAAATGATTAAAGACTTTAGTGCTTTTTTTCCAAATGTTGTTTGTTAGCTATTATAAAAAGGTAAACAATATTATATTGTGTAATTGAAATAACAAAGAATTTTGTACCAGTTCTAAAAATGCAGTAATAAAGGAGAACTCAGGTGGAATAATAAAATCTTGAGCTTACCTTCTTCTGTAGGATTAAACCCACAGATGTCACAAATACAACGAACCCACTTGTTCATCTCTTCCTCACTGTCTGCTACCAAGTAGAATATTCGGTCAATAGTGTTGATATCAAAAATGTAGCTGTTTTCAAACTCTTTTTTGTTAAACGTCAATCCAGCATCAACTTGCTGACATAAGTTTAAATCAATAATACGGATAGGCTTCTTGGCATGATCATTTTTGTAATATTCCAAGACATCTGGATCTCCAGTTAAGCGACCACTGCGTAACACAAACCATCTCCTCTTCCAGGCCTGGGAACAAAACAAAAATACCATCTAGTATTAATTTGACAGAAATTTTTCAAGAAAGTGCACACTTATCAAACCAATTTTACAACTGCAATGTCTAGAGAAAGTCACATACATGTTTTGTTTCCACAGAATAATCTACCACTCCAGCAAAATTTACTGATGGCTCAATTAACTTAATAATGTGTCTATATATACATATTTATTATGTTCTATTAGACCTTCTAATAGAAGACTAGAAGATATTGATTGCTATCAGAAGATATTACATTGATATGTAATATCAAGTCAACAAGGAAGACTTAGTTTTTACTAAATATAAAAAAGCAATGGTTTCAACAAATGGAACCAGGAAAACTTGGTATCCACATGCAAAAGAATGGATTTGGGACTCTTTACATCATACAGAAATTAACTCAAAATGGATCAAAGACCTAAACGTAGGAGCTAAGACTATAAAACTCTTAGGAGAAAACAGGGAAAAGCTTCATAACATCAGATCTGGCAATGATCTACTGGACAGGACACTAAGGGTACAGAAGAAACACACAAAAAAATAGGTATACATCAAAATTTAAAATTTACACACTGAAAGACTCGATCAATTGAGTGAAAGGCCAACTCATAGAATAGAATGAGAGAAAATATCTGCAAATAATTTATCTGATAAAAGATTAACGTCTAGAATATATAAAGAATCCTACAACTCGATAACAAAAATAAATAACCCAATTTAAAAATGGGCAAAGGACTTGAACAGATTCTCCAAAGATATGTAAATGACCAGTAAGCACATGTAAAGATGCTCAACATCATTATCATTTACAGAACTGCAAATCAAACCCACAATGAGATATAACTTCATAGACGTTAGAATGTCTGTTATCAAAAAAGCAGAAAATAACAAGTGTTGGCCACGATGGCAGAAATTGGAACCATTGTGCATTGCTGATGGGAATGCAAAATGATGTAACTGGTATGGAAAACGGTATGGCAGTTCCTCCAACGATTTCAGTTGTGAATAAATATCCAAGAGAATTGAAAGCCAGGTCTCAAACAGGTATCTGTACACCCATGTTTATACTAGCATTATCCACAGCAGTCGAAAGGTAGAAGCAACCCAAGTGTCCACTGCTGAATGAAGAAATGAACAAAATGTGGTATACACACATAATGGAATATTATTTAGTCTTAAAAGGGAATAAAAATCTGACACATGCCATAACATGGATGAATCTTGAGATGTGATGTTAAGTGAAAAAAGCCAGTCACTAAAGGACAAAAAACTGTATGACTCCACTTATATGAGGTACCTATTGGTAATCAAATTCATAGAGACAAAACACAGAATGGTAGTTGCCAGTGGCTGGAAGGCAGGGCTAAGGAGTTAGTGTTTAGTGGGTACAGTTTTAGGAAGATGGACAGTTCTGGAGATGGACAGTGGTGATCGCTGCACAACAAGGTGAATGTACTTCATGCCACTGAAACCAAACACTTGAAAATGGTTAAAATGGTAAATTTTATGTTAGGTATATCTTACCACATTAAAAAAAAAAGCAATGTTTTTTCATGCCTTAATATCATGCCATAAAGAATACATAAAGATACTTCAAAAGACTCCTTTGTATTTTAAGCTATAGATTTCTCTCTTTTGTTGTGTGTGTCTGGGGGGTTGCAAGGAGTTGGGGGGGGGAAGGGTTCAGAAGCTTTCCTGATTTCTCACTTGAAAAGCAAGCAAAGAAATGGACTATGTCTTTCTTCTGGTCAGGCCATTGTTCAAAGACCACATGGATAAGATCTGTATTCTTTGAGTATAGGTTGCAATCTTCCTTCTCCTTTCCCTTTCTCCTTCTCTTCCCAACAAACATATATTGGCAATCTGGCCATGTACTCACACAATGTATTCTCTCCACAAGCTTTGGTAAATTTTGAATATGATGCTATGCCTGAAGAAACTTAAATTCGTGTACTATTACTCTCCCTGAAATCTATACTGGTTAAATAATAAAAGCAGAACCAAATGACTGAAACAGTCGGCTTCAGCTGTCTTTAAAACCAACAACTCTGCCCAGAAACAATACTAAACCTTACTCCTCTCTGAAGGTCTTCCTCTTTACTAACTTGGACAACTGTACCCATAACTGAATTAACTTGGGTGATAACTTTAGGTTTAATATTTAATAGATTCTTTAAATTGTATCCATTCAAGGAAATATAGATACACTAAAAGGTAAATCAACGAGTTAACCAGTCGGTAAATTATTGATTATATTGTAAACACCTGTAGGAAGAAATACACGTAGGTAATTCATGATTGCTACTCTACTCAACTCCTTGAGAGTAGAGTTGACTAATAATGAAAAAAACATTTACCATACATGAAAATATTTGAGAATATAGCAAACCCAGCAAAGTATCTGCAGAACTATCGCTAACTGGAGAAACATTCCTTCCTGGAAAAACTGGGTGCAATCCTTCAACAATATTGGTAGAAATATCACAAAGGCCTAAAAATACTATGTAGTTCTTTAATGTCATCAAGGTTTTAAATTTTATTTTATTTTTTTTTTAAGATTTTATTTATTTGAGAGAGAGAGAATGAGAGATAGAGAGTACGAGAGGGAAGAGGGTCAGAGGGAGAAGCAGACTCCCTGCTGAGCAGGGAGCCCGATGCGGGACTCGATCCCGGGACTCCAGGATCATGACCTGAGCCGAAGGCAGTCGCTTAACCGACTGAGCCACCCAGGCGCCCGTGTCATCAAGGTTTTAAATTAACATCCCAGTCTGGCTATAGCTCCAAGTAAAGAGTAAATAATTAGTGGTGTCCAGAAGGAGAAGGCAGTGGGGAGTTCTTACATACGCTTTAGAGAACACTGAAAAATCATGATGTGTTAATTCACATAAATTTAGCACTGGTTTCTGGATTACAAAAATCCATTCAGTTAATACGTAAGACATCTATTTACTTCAAAATAAATAAATATCATCTCTTAGTAAAGTTATGCTTCTATGGATACCTCCCTATCAAGCAGGAAGCTTGCAAAAGTAATACAGAAGTAAAGAGAAAAGAAAATACAGTATTATATCATTTATCTAGGGCCATCGAGGAATCGTATCTTTTAGTAAGTGATTTCTCCAGACAGTGAAGGTTCTGTCTTTAAATACAGAAATGACTTTTTAAAACTTTAATGTCTTACATGGCAATCTTTCTAAAATGCCTTACTACATAATTCATTGAACATAATTCATCCAGTCCCCAATGACTCACTTAGTATCATAGGCATCAATCTCTATTCTGCACTTTTAGGGAAGCTCTCAAAGGCTACTGAACTGTATGATCATTTGCCCCTATACTAAATAGTACCATACTGCTGTGCTCCTATAGTTCATCTATAATCTTTTTAATACAGTTAGGCTTATCAATTGTCACTTCTCTCTTCTAATAATACAGTTAATAGGATGGGCCCTGTGTGCCCTGTTTCCTGCCGCAGAGACTTTACACATGCCATTTCCTGAGTCTAGTATGTTCTTTCCCTGTCTTCGCCAGGCTGACTCTGACCTTCTAGGCCTTCCCTTCCCAGTGGCCCCCAATGTAAAGTAGGGCACAATTTCAGAGACCTTACTGCCTATGTAATATACTTTATTACCTATGTAGTGATTATTGTCATTTTGAAATTTAAGTTTTCTTTGTATTTATTTAACACCTAACTCCTTAAGCAGACTGTAAATCTGTAAGTCTGTAAAATCCATGAAGACAGTGACAATTTGTCATTACATACTCAATGCATAGCACAGCATCTGGTACCTAGAAATACTTGTACAATAAAGAGAATTCCCTGAAGACTCTATGGTTGTAAAATTTTGAGAATATTAGATTAGATAGATGGGCCACATTGAATAGAAAGGCATATTTTCAAAAACTCTTCCACTTGAGAAAAAGAGCTCCAATACTGAACATATGCATAATAAAATAAACATAACTAAGACAGCTTTACCAAAACACATGCACAAAACACCTTGGGAAAATGACAGAAAGAAAAAGATGGAAGGTGTCCTTCTGCTACGGCTTATGTGTCACTCTTTGCCTTCCAGCTAACTGTGGCCCCCCTGCCATTTCTTTGCTTCTCTGTTGAAATGATATTGTTCAAACTTAAAGGGCTCTCGGAAACTAAAATAAATAGCCAAGAAATGAGTAGCAATCAATCAGGGTGCAGTAGATAGGCTGCGCTCACGATTGCAGAGGATAAGAGAGGAACCCTTACAGCAGGAAATTACAACATTAAAACACAGACTTTAGCCAACAGCACCTGCCACTTATTTATTTATTTTTAACATGGTCCAAATGTGAATGTTTGTCTCAGTCACAAAATGAGTCACTCTCATTGAATCTGGCACAGATTAAACTGGAAAACAAAAGCAATTACATAAACTACACACTTTAATAAGGCAGATACAAAGGTTCTCTGGATTATGGTACAAAGCACAATTTAGCCACAGAATAAAGCTTGATGCTCGACAAGAGAACTGACATCAGCACCCTTGCTAATCACAGCACAAAAAGCTTCTCTATGTTTTGTCAGAGCGCAAAATGGGCCCACATAAATCAGTCTTTGTTATCCGAAAATATCTGGGATTCTTAAAGTTTGCCCTATTTTTATCCTTGCTGCCTTGGTAGCCCCAGAGAAAGCCGTACATTGCCTCACCAATCCTGCAGCAGTAACAGACAAAAAAGGATAAGTTTTCTAGAAACCTTCAAAACCAAATACTCAAAGCAATTTTACACAAAATCCATGTGAAAAATCATTTTCACTACTGGACTTCCATTACAAGCAGGTTTGCTTGAGAGGAACTACGCAAATTTACTTTGTCGTCTTTTCTTATATGTAATACTCATTTCAATTTTAAGTTGAATAACTGATGCAGTAATAAGACTTCATCATTAGGTCTGCATTTTGAAGTAGCTTAAAAGCACCCTACTCTAGTCCCAGTGTCTTCTCTCAGGGTTTTAAGAGTAACTTTGGCTACTACATTAACATTCAAAGAGCCTATATAGTCCATGGATCCCAATGGAATATATTTAGATGAGATGCCAAACTAAATATCCGTAACGCGTGGAGTATTTGTACGTCCATTTACCCATTCCCTGTGTTCAGTGACTGCCTGCAGGATGGAGCCCGAACTCTCTGGCAGGCAGGGCACACAGGGCCCTCCAAGCCTCTCCTTTCTCTCCGGCCTCACTTCTTGCCTCTCTGCCTTCCAACCACATCAGAAGTGACTGCAGTTCCCCTAACACTCTGATTCTGCCCTGCCTCTGGCCCTGACACAGGCTGCCCTATGACACAAAATCTAACCCCCTAGACTCAGCTCAGACCCCTTCAGGGCACCATCCCTGAATGGGCCCCTGCACGCTCCCCATTTCCACGCTGGTGCTAGTTACGATGTTGGACATTTCTACAAGTTTTTTAAGCTGGAGCCGTATTTTTTCACCTTCATCGTTCTTTTCCCACTGCCCAGCCCTATGGCTACATCTGCTGAATATACCAATCAAAGGAGGCAAGGATAAAAACAGGGAAGTTCTCACATTATCTTATGCATTATGGGGATGATGATATAACTGCAATCTGCCCCACCCATTTGTAAATGGGGAACTCAGGCAAGAGAGAGGTGTATAAGCCATAAATTAATTTGTTTTAAAAATTCTACAGATATGGGAGGTATTTTTAAACTTCATTTTAAAGGAACTGTTCTTTTAAATACTTTCTGTACTTGGGCACCTGGGTGGCTCAGTTGGTTAAGCGACTGCCTTCGGCTCAGGTCATGATCCTGGAGTCCCTGGATCGAGTCCCACATCGGGCTCCCTGCTCAGCAGGGAGTCTGCTTCTCCCTCTGACCCTCCCTCTCTCATGTGCTCTCTCTCTCTCTCATTCTCTCTCTCAAATAAAATCTTTAAAAAAAATAAAAAAATAAATACTTTCTGTATTTAAGCAAATTATGTAAGTTAAACTGAAAACAGGATTGTCCCATTGAAGCGAGGTCTTAAAATAGGCTTATCATATACCCTACTGAGTATGGGTATGTACACACTGGCTAGAGAGTGTAGCTGGAGCTCCATTATCTGGTGGGAAGGAAAAAAATCTCAATCCAGATGAGCCTCAAACCACTACCTGCAATAATATTAATAAATTCACAAAATATGCCTAACTGGCCTAAAATGGCAAATGGGCTCTGTTTTAAAGAAAAACACTGTAACTGCTGCGCTGCCGTTTTCTGACTTCTCTGTGGAATCACCGGTAGAGAACATGCCCGCGGTAATGCTCGCCAAGACTCCCTAATCCCTTTCCTGAATCCTTTACTGGAAGAACTGATTACCAAAGAAATAACCAATATACGGGTGGGCAAAAAAAGAAGAGGTCAGGGTGGTCCAGTGATTGTCAACTCTAATGGCTCATAAGAAATATCTGGAGAATTTTACTTAAAAAAAAAAAAAAAACCAACCCCGATGCCTGGGGCCCCACCTCTGATCTGATCTGGGGCATTAGCCCTGGCACAGGCATAGGTAGTTTTAAATGCTCAACAGATGATTCTACCGGACCGCCTGGGCTGAGAACCACTGGCCCAATCAACAGGCAGAATTAGGTTGCTCAATGAAACAGAATTTCAAAAACAAGCAGAGATCCTTTTAAGCTTGTATCTGTCTAATTCCTCATGCCTTCTACTGTTGCCAGTGAGGTTAACTATATCTTCAAGACCTTGTTTTTGTTCACAATATTTATCCCACAGGCAAATGTTTGAACTCCTTTCTACTGCTGGAAACCTAATCCATTCTTTAAGATTCTGCCCAAACGTTCCCCTTTCCTCTGCACACCTTCCGTCTGGAGTCACTGCTCTGAAATGTCTCTTGCATTGCTATGGGGACAGCGTGCAACCATCTGTCATTTTACCACATACATTTCCAAATGTTCCCAATGCTTATTAATTATTTCTCCAACTAGACATCCAGTTCCTCGAAAGCCAAGACCATTCCTTAAAGTTTTCTGTATCTGCAACAGCACTTTACGTGTTGTGAAGCCCTCAAAGCCTTGATGGGATGCTTTTGAAGTTTTCCATTCACCAGAAGGACCGCAGAGAGTCAGTGAACTGAGAGAAGATCTCGCGGAAAGAAAAAAGAAGTCCAAAGTTGTGATGAGGGTAAAGTTCAAACTCCTTTCATAGAATGGCATACAGGGTTCTCTTAAATCATACTTACCTGCCGCTCACCTCTCCGATCTTTCACCCCCACAGACGACTGCACCAAACACCAATGCTCTGTTGTTTTGAGTCTAACACTCTCTCTCTCTCTCTCTCTCTCTCTCTCTCTCTCTCTCTCTCTCGCCCAGTGAGCTCCTACTCATTCCTCAAGGCCTCTTCTCTGAAGCTTTCCTCAACTCCCCCCTACTTAAGGGACCTCCCAGCTACATTCCTCTGAACTCTCAGCACATGGGTCCCAAGCAGCCCATTAACAAGCTCATTCTCTTAGAGCACTTCCGAAAGAACTCTGACGACTGCATTTAGGTCCCTCATCGTTGTCGAACCCTAACAAAGTTTGCCTTGACTGGATAAACTGAAGAACAGCACTTTCTACCTTCTTGAGCCAACTGCCCAAGAAACATCACCACTGTAATTTTACTAACCCTCTAACATCCTTGCAAACTGGGAAAGAAAGGACAGTAGAACTTTCTTATTTGAAATCTCTTAAAAGGTATTTCACTATTGATGGTTAAGGAAAGAAGTTCGTTACCATGAATCTTTGGTAAAATTCAAAATTTATGTATGATGGCTGAAATCTGTAAAATGTTAGGGCTGAAGATATGTGTTTCATAAGATGAAAATGCCATTTTTAATAAGACAGTTTTTTTTAAAGGTTTTATTTATTTATTTGCGAGAGCAAGTGAGCCTGAGCGGGGCGGGGGGGGGGGGGGGGGGGCAGAGGGAGAAGTAGGCTCCCCGCTGAGCAAGGAGCGCGCGGACTCGATCCCGGCACATTGGGATCATGACCTGTGCCAAAGGCAGACGCTTAACCGACTGAGCCACCCAGGGGTCTAGTAAGACAGGTTTTAATCCAAATTTCTTCATCAAGGGAATGGTTAAATTAAATAAATGATGAGACACTTATACAGTAACAAATCGATGTAAAACATTTAAAACATAGATCTATATATGAAAAAATGCCCATAACTGTCAAATGAAAAGAAACAGCAACTTGCAGAATTATACATACAGTACAATTCCCATTTGCCTAAAATGAATATGTGTTTGTGCACACAAACTATGTTTAGATAACATGTCTGGAAGGAGACACACTGGAATCCTTCACTGCGGTAATTCCAGAAATAGGGATGGGAAGGTCAGACAAGTTTCCTAATTTTATTTTATATACTTCTGTATAGTCTGATTTTTTCCAAGGAGCTTCCATTTATTACTTCTATAATTAAAAAAAAATAACATGCTTAAAAAGCTTATGACTAAATATGCTCTAAAAAAGAAAGTCTATTAATATTTAAAAATTTAGGAACGATGTACACAAAACAAAAAAGTTTATGTATGTATGGAAATGTATATTCTTCTTCTTACTCTGAAATTAGTGAATGAATTTAGTCTTTCTTTTAAATATAGAATTCCAGGATACATCTGGAAGGAGTCTTAGTCAGGAAATAGCTTAGACAAAGTAGAACTACTTTGTTTTAAAGACTGGAATTTAGGGGGTTAAAGAAAAAAGGCAAGTCGGGAGCACTTAAAAGACTTCCCATAAAATTTGGTGGCTATAATATTCATATTATTTTAATTTTCTTTAAAAACCATGTCAGTAAATGGTAATATACTAAATATCTAAGTATTAAATATCTAAAATAAACACTTTGGGAATTACTTTACCTACTAAAAAATATTAAATTTCCATAATAATACAACCAGGGTAAATAAAATAAAGAAAAACAAATTAGCCATAAAACGGGGACAAAAGAAAACCATTTGCTTTAAAAGACTTGAGTTGTTTTCCAGGAAGCACCATCTTTTCTCATAGAGCAAAATAAGGAAAAAACAGGCTCGGTGGAAGTTTCCACTCCACTGGCTCTATCATTATGATCATCTGTTCCAAACACACACAAGCCTAAAATTTCCTGTTTTCAAACTATTGTCACCATTTTCTAGCCTGGTGCTATCTGTGCTAACTTTAGCTTAGTAATATAAACAAAAGAATACACCAAAAATAATGTAGAACAATGCCTAGATGTAGGCTAACAACTGTTCCACAAACCTTTTAATAGTTTACATATATTGTCTGGACAAAAACAAATTAGCTGGACCTCAAACAACTTCATAATAGCAAAATTAACCAAAAAAAAAAAAAAATCTAACTCAGAAGTAAATACCTGAAGAAAAAAAAAAATCAGGGAATTTTAAGTTATTAATTAAAAGTACATATAATTTACTTGTTGAAATCACTGTTAAATGGATGCCTACCTCAAAGCCCTGGCATAAGTCCTACATAAAAACAAACAAACGAAAGAAGTAACAGCAGAAATTTCTGAGTATTTAATGTACGCAAAGCAGTTCCTACACCTTTTCTGGGTCACAGACCACTCTGAGAATCTGATAAAAGCAATGGAACTTTTTCTTAGAAAAAGGCACATAAATTACATTGTACACAGTTTCAGGGGTTCACAGGACCCCTGGGGCACATGTTAAGAAGGCCTGAAATAGAACAACACTTTAATACTTCTTACTACAAAGAAGTTTGGTATGAGACCTTGGACCCCAACCAGGGAAATTTAGTTACTAAAGTTCCACAGGAAAGTAGGTCACCTCATGGCATGAACTCTCAATGCTGCACCGTGGGGCAGGCTGAATATATTTTTACTTGTGAATACTAGTTCATGTATCTCATCATATTCCTAACTGTCAGGGTTGCGGGGACACACTCTAACTTGGGGGGGGGGGGCGTTTCATGGCTACCTTACCCTGAGCAGAAGGAGGCTGAAAGAGGCAAGAGTCTGGCTAGCAGTGGTGCCAAGAAAAGTTTGCAACATCCTGAGTGACTGGGGGTGGAGGCCTGGGGTGATGTATAGCTGAAGCTGGACTGGTAAGAAAGACAGCCAGCCTTGGGTTTCCTCTGATTTCATGCTTTTATTTCTACGCTGTGCCCTGAGCGTCAGGGACTCATGTCAGGGGCTCAGGGAGTCCACTCTCTTTTGGAATCAGACTTCATTCAGCCTTGCCTAAGACAAAGGTAGTCGGACTGTGTTGTAATAATTAGTTCTCTTGTGCTCTAACAGTGAATTGGGACAGTATCTTCTATTTACTTGATATTCTGCCATTTTTTGTCCAGCATGAAACTCAACACAGAGTAGGTAATAAATACTTGTTATGTATAATTGAATTTCAAGAAATATTTATGTGAAATAAAATGAGACAATAAAAGGTGATTAAAAAAAGGAAAGGTAGTTGGAGTCATATGTAATTTGGCAAGAGATTTAGAATGGGAGCCAAGCTAGTATGTTCCTATCTCTGTTTTCTGCATATCTCCCTAGGAACCTGTGGAGGCAAAGGCAGCACAAAACATCCAGGCAGATTTTTACCAATCTGGCTGAAAAAGGGCAAAAATACAATAAAGGGCTGTAAGAGTTACCATGAGCTCCAAACATGTCCAGAGTCACTGAGCCATTCATACCATTTCTATGAATCTCATCTAAGGAAATAATGCAAAAATGCAGCTAAATACTTAGGCATCAAAATAGTAACACAGTACTGTTTATATGAGTAAATAATTGAAGTGATCTAAATATTCAACAATAGGGAGAGTGACCAATCATTCCAGTTTTCCCAGGACCATTCCTGTTTTAGAAAACTGAAAGTTCCACATCTTGGGAAACCCCTCTGTCCTGAGCAGTGGTAAGGCTGGTGACATTAGGGAACCGAGTAAACAAGTTAGGGTACATCTCCATACAGAATCTTACAAAGTCATTAAAAGGATGCTTTTGAAAGGCATTTTTAAAACATTTCCCCCCACGGTTTACAAAATTTCCAAAATACTGAGAGATCTGGGCAAGGAACTTTTCTGTTTGGAGTAAATGGAAACTGGTGTGGAAGAATACTGCTAACACTTTCTATCGTTCTACCTGTCATCTGTGCCAGGTAGAGCTGATCGCTCGGGGGTGTCCCCAGCACCTTGGGCAAACTTCTATCAGAGCACCCTCCTCTTGCATGTCAATCAGTCCTTTGTACAGCTGCTTTCCTCCCTAAGACCCTGTCTTATTCCTCAAGTGCTTGGCATAGTGCACAGCATGCAAGGACCCGGTGGCCTAAAAGGTGTGAGAACTGTTACGTGAACAAATGGACAGTGTCTCCTGGTGACCCCGATGATGCTGTCTCTGTTGCCCACTAACTTAGTCTCCACATAAATGGATGATACACCAAAGCAACAGGGGGCCTTCTTACTCTGGAAGAGTTCAGCCATAAATCCTATCAAATCTCCTCCACAAGGTTCAGTCAACAAAAAGTGAAACCAACTTAATCAAGAAATAACTCAATATGAAACCACACCAATGTACGAAACTTAGGAAACTACAACTTCAGATGGTGCCTACAGTATTAGGACATCTACATATTTTAGTTATGAAATATTATTTGTGTTAGTATATTTAATTATATATACATAGTTATAGTCCCTACACACACACTCGTACACATACTCAAAATTGTTGCACATGTGTATGCCTGTGTAAAACGCTGATCCAGTGCCTGAGGGTAGAATGCAATGTCATAAGAGAGAATATGGGCAGACTGCCATATGCTATGAAGTATGATGTCAATGTACACATTTAACTGAAGAGTAAGATGTGAGAATTTCACTTACACGTTATTGTTTAAGTGGTAGGAAGCTGGTATCATACCTTAAAGTCACAAGATTCTCCAGCACAGATACAAATTCTAATTGCAATCCAGAGCAGTGCTGTCCAACAGAACTTTCTGCAACTCGGGAAATGACTACACGGCCCATCCCAGCACTACCAGCCACATGTCGCCATAGGAAACTAGAAGAGTGGCTGGTGCAACTAGGAACTGGTTTTCTAATTTATTAGAAATTCAGTCACCTGGGGCTGGTAACTATTATATGGACAGGGCAGTTTTAAAGTCCACTTCTTGACTTGAGAGACAGGCAATACCAGATGCTGAAGAGGCTTGCAGCTCCAAATAAGACCCACGAGTTGGAGAGCGCGACTGTAAGTGGCGGTGCCTAGGGTGGTAACAATGATATGGACTGACTTCCTGATTTCACTGTTTCACAAACTAACTTTGGCCCACAAATTCATACCATCTGTGTTGCTGTTGTTATTATTATTTGGAAAAGAACATGCTTGCTTCAATAGAGATTTTAAAAAAATGGAATACCAGTAATAATCTGGAATTTAAAAAAAATTATCTTCCGTAAACCCGACAAATTTCTAAACTCTATTTCTTGTTCAGCTATCCAATCCAAAATAATTAATGCTGGAAGAGAGCTAGTGTTTTGAGTTTCCAGCAAAACATACGAAAAATGTTCTCATTTTCTGTTCTGTATTTCTTACTGAACATTCACAATTCACAATAAAGTAAAACACGGATACACTGAGACTTGGATCATGGTTCAAAAACAACATTAAGAACTAGAGGAAAAGCACTGAAGTGTTACAAAAACAAATTTCAAATTTCCATAATTACATTTGTACATAATAAGCCAAAATAACGCTTAGTACAATTTTCTTCTAAACATAAAACTCACACCAAAGCTTCCAGAACAAAGGAAATGTGGCACTGAAAAGCCTTCCTTAGAATGACACTTCCAAATAGATAAATTACACATTCTGGAGTCAGTGACTATAAAACACATTTAGTTCAAGATGCAAGGAAGAATAACCTCATGCAAAGAGGGGAACTAACTACAAAGTTGAAGATGTATAAAAATTACTCCACAGATAATGAAATCAAGAAGATCTCTGCAAACGTGCAAGACTCAGACCGGTGCTGGTGCTGATGCTGACTTCCCTTCTGCCTTCCCTGCCATGGCCGAAGGGGGTGTCACTCTTTCCTAAAGCAGCATTCTTGGAGTGTAATCTCTTTTTCATTCATGTAACAGGCAGATAAGGATCTCATCATACAAGAAAAGCTGCTGATCATTTACTACTTTTTGTTTTCAACAATTCAGTGCTGTCTTGCCCATTCTATGGTATGTCGGCCCTAAAATGAGCCCAGCTTTCTTTTTTCTGTCCAATTTCTATCTCTCCCTCTACGCCACTCAAGCCTCATAACCTTTGACCAAGAGGAAGTAGATACAATGGGTTGAAAACAACACTGACTGTAAGGATTTGTGTATGATGATTTAATGCTTGAGGACTAGGAGAGAAAGGCTGGGAGAAGGAGAAAACAACTAGCTATTTCTGCCAGAGGAGTAACAGTTCCATTTGGCAACACCCAACTTGTCTTGAACTCCAAGCAAAACTGTTACCCAAGTGATACAGTTCATAAAAGCTTAAAAAATATGTAGAGTATGCAGAATCATAGGTAGATACACCACACAGAGTTGACACGAGATAACTTCTTACACTTATCTGCTTTAAATATGTAAGAAACCTTTGAGACAATCAGAGTCTTTCACAAAGTGCTGGCATCTGAGGTAACAGACAAGTGACTGTCTGACTTGCCAACTTGAAAGTTCACTAAAGTCTGTAAAAGCTAAAAATAACCACACAAACATGTTTACAGCATTTTGAAACTACAGGATCCACACTGTCTTCTAAATATAAACCTTGAGTTCGGAGTACAGAGATCGGCTTTGGGTTTTCAGGGATGTCATCGGGCCATCCCACACTTCACCACAGAAATTCGCATTTCAGTACTTTACTTTAAATATGCAATTGGTGGTATTTTAGAGTGAAGGAGGGATGGATTTGGATTGGGGAAGATGAGCAGAAAAGGGAAAGATGGCACCTCTTCCCCCATTTAATTAGAGGGCTTCAGAATCCCACAAACCCCCAACTCTTGATGGTGGGACGTGACCTTCTGAAAGAGGATATCCTGTCTGTATTTTTCCACTCAGCCTATCTATTCTCCAATCCCATCTCTTACCCCTTCCTCATTCCTGAGACTGTAGATGCTGCTACAATAGATAAATGTAGACAGGAAGTCAAGTAGAACATACATACATACGGAAAAGTCCCCACACCCCAGCTGCTACATGAATGCAGGCATGTTGAAGGCAACAGTTTTAATTTTTATTCTATTCCTAAAAAGGGAGATAATTCTAAATCACTAATTATTAGGGAAACGCACATCCAAGCCACATGAGATAACACCTCACACCAGTCAGAATGGCTAGTATCAAAAAGACAAGAAACAAGTATTAGCAAGGCTGTGGAGAAAACTGAACCCTCGTGCACTGCTGGTGGGAATGCAAACTGGTGCAGCCACGGTGGAAGACAGTACGGAGGTTCCTCAAAAAAACTAAAAACAGAAGTACCATATGATCCAATAATTTCATTGCTGGGTATTTACCTGAAGTCAATGAAAACACTAGTCAGGAAAGATATGCACCCCTATGTTTATTGCAGCATGATTTGTAACAGTCAAAATATGGAAACAACCCAACTGTCCATGGATAGATGAGTGGATAAAGAAGATGTGGTGTGTTTATATAAACACACACACACACACACACACACACACATACACACACTGGAATACTTCTCAACCATAAAAAAGGATAAAATATTGCCATTTGTGAACACATGGATGAACCTAGAGGGTATTACACTGAGTGAAATAAGCCACACAGAGAAAGACAAACACCATTTGATTTCACTTATATGTGAAATCTGAAAAAAAACAAAACAAACAACAACAACAACAGCAACAAAAAAGAGAGAAGAGACTCATAAATACAGAGAACAAGCTGGTGGTTGCCACCGGGGGAGAGGGGGAAGGATGGGCCAAATGGGTGAAGGGGATTAAGAGGCACAAACTTCCAGTTAAAAGTAAATAAGTCATACATAACATAATAAAATAAAATGAATAAAAAATAATAAAAAATAAGTAAGTCATGAGGATGAGAAGTGCAGCATAGAGAATACAGTCAATAACACTGTAATATACTTATTTTGTGAGCATTTTGTAAGGTATATAATTCTTGAAACACTATGCTGTACACCTGAAACTACTTTAATATTGTAAGTCAACTATATTTCCATTAAAAATTTAAAAATTAAAAAAGAGTAAGTCAAACACTTGGAAAATTCTCCAACTAAAAACCATCTGGGACTGCCAGGGGGTAGAGGTGGGGGTCAGTAATACTAAGACTGTTAAAGATTCAAAAGAGTATTTTATCAGTATAGAAAAAAATGTCCATTTGTTCTCTGTTATGTAAAATTATTTTTGATATTAAGTTTTGGATAGAATTTGTTTAACTTTTATCCTCTGCCTTTAATTCTAAGACATCTTTAAAATGTAGCAGCTATTTAAAAAATAAGAGAAAGAAAAACCTCCAACAGGCTTAGGCCTATACTTTTAAGTCATAAACTTCCAAGTGACTGTTCCTCTTAGTTTAAAGTACCGTGGTGAGATCTGTTATTTCTGGAGGTTATCCAATTTCCAAGTCAAGTGTTCTCCAAAATAAAATCGTGTAAGCTGTACGAGCAGTTTCTTAATGAATTTATTATTAATAAACTACTAGCAACAACAAATTCAACTGAAAAATTAGGGAGAAATTACATATAATCCTATTGATATCAAAAGTTTTTTCCATATTTTCATCTTATTTTTATTCATATACATACATACTTTTTAAGTAGCTTGCTTTTTATTTTGTTTAGATTTTATTTTTTTATTTGACAGAGAGAGATACAGCAAGAGAGGGAACACAAGCAGGGGGAGTGGGAGAGGGAGAAGCAGGCTTCCTGCTGAGCAGGGAGCAAGATGTGGGGCTCGACCCCAGGACCCTGGGATCATGACCGGAGCCGAAGGCAGACGCTTAACGACTGAGCCACCCAGGTGCCCCAAGTAGCTAACTTTTTAAATAAGATGAATGTATCTTTGGTTTCATGAGCTATGCTTCTAACTTTCAGTGGTCTAAGGTCCTCAGGTTTAAAATTTTAATTCACTAATATTTTACTTATTGTGACTTTTCCCAAGTCTTGTTTACCATGCTAGAATTATGGAAAATAAAGGTGAAGCCCTCACTAAAATGTCTTCTGAAACCCAAATAAAGAAAATATATTTAATGACTAAAAACACAGGACACTTATTTACGGTGGGATTTCTTATAATAACATCCCAGATACATTCTAGTAATTAAGATATTTAATTATGAACTCAAAGAATGTCCTGTTAGGTTCTGTCCAATTTGCTACAGCACGCAATTCATTCTATAAGCAAATAATAACTAAAACAAATATGTATAATCCTCGACAGAAATGCAATCACTTGTTTTACCAAAGACTGCTTTCTCATACTGTATAGAATAACTTATTAAATCTAACAGATGAAGAATTTATTCCACCAAAAAGATCTTTTGAGACTTCACTTGTGTTAGGCCTTGTTGTAACCTGAAGACATTCTTGAAATAAATACCCCTACTTCTTACCCATTTAAATGTTTATTCCTTAACAATTAAAAGATTAGGCAATCTATTTATAGATTATCTACAATGAACAAAGGACAGTTTGTTCCCAAAACAGAGGGAAAGTTGAGGAGAAACAAAGTATCTCTCGTGAAAATCTGACTAGCTTTAAACATGAAATAAAAACAAAAGCACCCCTCTGTATTTTGTTGAATTACTGACCATGAAAAGGCAAAGCAAAGAGATTTTCATTTAAAGATGCAGATTATATAACCCTGGGCTGGCTGAAGTAAATGACTTTTTGGTAACTAAGATGCAATTCTTGATGGTGCAATTCTTGATGGAGCAAAAGACAGAGGAAAAATAAAAAACACATCTTTAGTTGTCTTCCTAGACATGGCCCAGATAAGAGGAGAGGCTTACTGTCTCACTTAACAACTGAAGTCCCCACTCCAACCCCATATGGCATTCTAATCTTTATGAGCAGTTTGAAAAAAGAAAATAACCAGAAATAAAAATTGTCAGCACTGTAGCCATCAAGAAGCTCTTCTGGTTCCTCTCATCTTAGTTCTTCCATCAAACGACTCAAGAGGGCAACCGTAACCTACCACTTCTTTATACTCAGCCTCCTAGGCTCTAACTCTTCACAGCTCTGTTCTCAAACCCAATACATAGAATGCCTGACAAAAAGGAGGAACTTAAAAGTGTGGTGACTGAATAAATGAGTGACAGTCTTGATGTATACAGTGAACTGTATATAGGGATTATCATTATGGTTGTCAACAGATAATTAAGTGGTTTGAGGTGTTAAGTATGGTATAAAAGCAAAACAAACACTATGACAATGAGTTGATTTAAAAATTATCCTTAAACTTGTATAAATATGTTTACACTTTAAATGTAGAAACAAGCATACGAAAAAAACCACTTTAGATCCTACTATATGAAATACAACCAAATAGAAAAACCTTCCTCCAAGGCATTCAGAAGGAGTAGCAAACACAGGGCTTAAGGTTATAGTGAATACAATGCACTGGTATGGGTCTCCTCTCCATTCTTTTGTCTGCCCCCTAGTGGAGTCCCTGTGAGCAGAGAAAACATAAAAAAGGCAGACACCACAAAAATGAAAAACACAAACAGAACAGAGCAGAACAAAACAAAGCACGAAGCACTTACTTTGGACTTCTACAACTCAGTGACTCAAGAACAGCAAGTTAACTTACGAATTCCTATTAAACACTATGTTCCAAAGACAAAACTCTTTTATCAACCTAGGTAGGTTCACTATTTCCTTAAGCACCTTTGGACTTCTGATCATTGCCTTTTAAGGAAGAGTCCACATGTCTAAATTGAATCTAGGTAGTATATGGCTTTCTCAATATTTAAAAAAGACAAACAACTTACTAACTGACGGTTTCTAAGTTGACATGGTTTGGCCACTATTTTTGGTTTTCAGGTGTCTCAGACATGAAGAGCTAAAACAAAATCATTTCCAAAACAAAGATTCTGGAAAACTATAAATTTATGTCCACAGTAGTACTTCAAGTCAAGGAACAGGTAAAGTGAAAGAGACCATGGTTCAGTGATGGTGTGGCTGAGTGACTCCTCTCAAAAAGCATGCTTATCTCCACGGGGATCTTTCTGTCTAGAGAGGAGTGTGGGTTTTGGTTATGATCTCATCATCAGCAACAGCAGACTCTCCTCTAAAGTGTCTGCCCATTGTATACTAGAGTTTTGCACTAACATGTAGCGTTCTTTAAACACGAAGATGATAGACATAAATAATCAATCATGCGGCATGCCCCTCTACCCGTGACTGGTGACACACATTAGCAAGACAATCGGCCAGGGTTTTTCAAATTATACTCCCTGAAGAAAACATCAGAAAATGATCCCTGAAGGGGAGATTCAAGTATTAGACATGGATTCTGGGCTACAGTGATCTCGTGGTTCCGTTTCTTAATTTCTAGAGCAATAAGAATACATAACTCATGATTATTAAAAACAAAATGATTTCTGGTGAGGCAATTCTAGATTTTCTCCCATATTTAAGGAAGTGAACTTATATAAAACTCCTGCATTAGTAGGAATTCTGTTTCCTGGAACTGTATCAAAATCAAATGAGAGAGGGCGCCTGGGTGGCTCAGATGGTTAAGCGTCTGCCTTCGGCTCAGGTCATGATCCCAGGGTCCTGGGATCGAGTCCCGCATCGGGCTCCCTGCTCCTTGGGAGCCTGCTTCTCCCTCTGCTTCTCTCTCTCTCTCTCCCCCTCTGTCTCTCATGAATAAATAAATAAAATCTTTAAAAAAAAAAAAGTGTGTGATCTTTATAAAAAAAAAATCATATGAGAGAATCCATACAAAAAACATTCTGAGAGGCATAAGGGGACAAAAACAAAGTTTACTTAATTGCCATTTTTAACAACCTTTGAAGAAGTGCATTAGTATGATAATTCTGGCAGGCTCTAAAAGCAGTGAGCTTCCCGTGATTTATGGCTACATTTTAAGGGATGCAGTATCAGCTTAAAACACCCTCTCCAGCTTTTTCATGGAGGAAACAGAGTAGCTTAAATCAGGAGAGAGAAAATGTTCAAAGGTTTATTTTAACAAGCAAATGCTGAGGATATAGGAATACAGGACTTAAAAGTTCTTCTGTTCTCAGACTGCTGTGAATGCTCTGAAAGGCAGAGGAATGAGGAGACAGCTGACATCCATCTTGCTTGTTCATTTATCTTTCCCCTTTGGACAACACCCTCAGAGACAGGAAGTATCAAGGAAGACAGGATAAAACTCCTATGCTTTTAATGCTTTCCCCAATTTCTCTGTTGTTGCTCAGATCTCTACTAGAAAAGCAGGAAAAGGCAAATTCCAACCAAGGACCCCCAAAAGACTTATTCAAATCATTAAGGTTCATATGTCGGGAAGCAGGAAGGTGTGTGTGTGGGGGGAATTTCCCCACGTCTCTGTACTTGGATATGGATCCCTGGGTTAATTTTTATCTCTTCTCTATTTTACTACCAGATTATTTATAGAGGGTAAAGCAGCTAAAATAATTGACTTTAAAAATTTACTGTATTTAGGCAATGATATCACTACTAAGTTTTAAATACACTGACATTATGATACAATTCTTAAAGCATGCTTATACATCTAATTTAATGTTTTGAAGTCTGCTCCAATTATTCATTAAAATGAGTAACAAAGGAAAAAAACAATGAAGAAGCAGCTGTTCAATTTGTGTATCTGATTTGCATGTTCTGTATTTATAGTTAAAAAGAGCAAAATAAGCTACTCAAGAAAGAACTGTTCCCACTCCCAAGTAATTGTATTTTTAAAATTAGTGCAGTATCACTGGCAAAGAAATAAGTTTATACAAGCAACACTAACTTTTTAAGTTTAGCATTAATCACAACCTGTAATCATATTTATTATCTTTTCTTCTGGTTTGGTTGGCATCTTCTTTCTCCAAGTAGACTACACATAAGCAACTTAAGAGCAGAGACTATCTGTTTGAATCGCTCCTGTCTACCAAGCTCACAGCACATTAGATGAACTAGTAATAATATAAATAAAAGTATTTATATTAAAACGTCCTATTAAATTTATAGCTATAGGAGGTTAAACGTCAATTCTACAGTATCAGACAACACAATAATCTCCACTCTAGGCACCCTCTCCCTTCTATTCTAAAGAAAAGCATGCCCGGTTTTGGCTTCTCTTGGTTGTTACTCTTGTAACAACCACAGCTTTAAACCACTTTAAACCACAGCTTTAAACCACAACTGCCCCCTAAGCAGCCCTGCTGGGCTCCATCCCTAACCATCCTCTGCCCTTCTCTGTGTTTGGCGAAGGGGTTAGTGTGTTTATTCTCTTTTCTCCTGGCTTTAACTCCTGGTTTCCAGTGGTGACTGCCTAATTCCTAAGCACAGTGCCCCTGGGTGGTTGCTCCCACATTGTTCCAGAGCTCAAGGGTCTTATGTACACGGTTATTAAAATCAGTTTATTACATCCTCCCGTCCCTCCAGCCCTAAAGGTGTAAGGACCCTCCTCTAAACCCAGCCCACAGAACCATAAGTAGTCCCTCATTAAAGTGTGCATTTGAACCTTCTGAGCTGAATTCAGTCTCTTACAAGGACACTAAAAGATACTGCATATTTCCAAATACGATGCTTATATAGGACTTACTACTTTTACATTATCTACCCAGCCTCGCCTGTCAGCTCACTTTCCCCCTATTGCCTCTCTCCTTCTTCCTCCCAATGTAGAGAGACCACCAGCTCCAGTACCTCAACCAGAAGAGCTTCAAGCCACATACTTAACACCGGTTTTCGTTATCAGTGTAGACAGAGGAGTAACTTTCTTGGAACGATGAGTTTTCACCCCCTGCTTCATCTTCCCTCATGCCCTTTCATTGCCTAATTATCCTCTGCTATACATGTACTTCCCACATTGTCGAGGCTGGTAACATAGACATTCTGCTCTATAACCACCTCACTTCTCCGTGTTTTTTCACTCGAAGGTCGAGTCTGATATTTTAAAATCAGTGAGGGGCACCGACACCACCATGACGACAGGTGTGTTGTTTCCTACGGTTCCAGGCTGGGGCTGGGACCGCAGCCGCCTCTACCCTTGTCCGGTGCCAGTGTCCCTACCCAAGGCCACACGGCAGAGAATGCTCCTGTGGCCAAAGTCTAACGGATTCTCTGTGTTTTACCTCACCAACTGTCTTTATGAACTTCCACTTCCTACCAGCCCCTCCTTTCCTCGGCCCACTCTGCTGGAATCCCTGCCACCACCTCCCTATCCTTCTCCTTCACCAGAACTGGCTGCGGACGGTCCTGGTTCGTGGCTTTCATCCGCGAATTCCTGCACTGCTTCCCCAAGGTGGGTCCACCAACCCCTGCATGCCATGTCTCCCTCTTCCTTGGTTTACTCCTCATTTTGTTACATCCAAATCCTAAGAAAGGGCACATAGAAGGAATGCTTACAGGAAACAGCATAGCACAGTGGTTACTGTTTCATAATTTACTTTTATTTAAAAGAACAGTTTTAAAAAATAGTATTTGTTATGCTATTCTCTTAGAATAAAGGGGACAATATTTAAAAGCCCTTTCAAACATTTTTGGGGGTTGAGGTGCAAATAAAGGCCTTAACCCCCTAACTCGTGGGCACCTAATAATCTTACTGTTCACCATTTAAGTTACAATAATATTAACCCATGAAAACATGGATTTCATGTTCCATTTCCCTTTTACTTACTCAAAAACTGTGCATCTGTTGAACAGAACTCATTCAAAATCTAAAATATTCTTCTTAGCATAAAAACATCTAAAATGATATCAACTGGTAACCCTATGTAAGTCTGGAGAGGATTATTTCAGTGGAATAATGAGTAACTATATTCAATTTATTCTTTCGTTCACTCATCCAAATGTATTTATTGAGCACCTATATGTGCCACTGTGCTGGCTACTGGAGGAATGGCAATAATTCAAGAAACAAAATTTCACGTAGCTCAGCAAACTCAATTTCCAGTAGAGGAAGACAAAAGCAAGCAAACAAGCAGGACTGGTTTTAGAATTCTACAATCGCTAGACAGGAAAACTAAAGTTGATCTGAAAGTCCTAATCTCATGTAAATAGTGCAAAGGATGTGTGGAATTGTTAGGATACTCTCACAGAAAGTAGTTTCGCACACCAAGCCAACACTACTCTTAACACAGTCCCACCGGGCAGTGACAATTATCAAGCTCTTAGGATCAGATCCTCGGAGTGTGGGCTTGAAAGCTCTGCAATCTTGTCTTCTCAAAGGTCTCCATCAGCTAATCAGATGAGGTAATCCATGTTAGGCTTCCCTGTGTAATCTCCACGCAAGGCCATTACTTCAGTCCCCTGACATCATCCAATACCAGTCCTGGAACACTTATCTCCTGAGTCTGATAGCCATAAACAGTAAACAACTCGAGTGAAAAAGGAGGAAAAAGAAAGAGTGAATTAACCTTCATTATATGTTTTTTTCTATTCCTTTTAACAGTTTCTACATTTTATAAATAACAAAGTTTGCTCTTACCCTACCTGAGAGAAAACAAGGCAATACATAAAGAGGTATTAGAGAAGATGAAGAAAAGTATTCAGAAATCCAACAAATGTTGTATGGTGATAAGGTATGTGGCTAAAGATAATAAAATTACTGGGCCTAAAAAATAAATACACAAATTACGATGTTTTTTTATATATGACAGGTTTCCTGAGGGAACATACCTTACATATGTGTGTTCAGTAAGCATTACTTGACTTGATGCTGAAAATTTATTTCTGCAAAGGAAACATAATCAAACAAAAGTAGACATATTTCCCTTCAAATGGGAGCAATTAAACTGGACACACAGAATAACTGAGGTGGGGTCCCTAAGGAAGTAGAAATGTTAAAACTGGCCATCCTGCAGAAACCCCCACCTTCCTTTTCATCTAAATGTTTCTCCTCTTCTGCTGACTACCTTTCTTATTCTTGCTTCTTTTTCTTTCTCTTTTTAACCATTATCCTCTCTTCCGTGTCTCTCATCCACTTTATTTCTTCTTACACTTTGTCATATATACATTGTTCGCAAATTTAAGTGTCCGTCACATTTAAGGTCCTTTTCTTAACTTAAAAACAGGTATCTTTATTATTTTTTATGCTTTCAATTTTTTTTTTTACATTTGAGTTTAGGTCTTTTTTTTTTTTTTTAAAGATTTTATTTATTTGTCAGGGAGAGAGCACAAGCAGACAGAGAGAGAAGCAGGCTCCCCACTGAGCAGGGAGCCCAATGCTCATTATTGGGATGGGATCCTGGGTCATGGGATCATGACCTGAGCCGAAGGCAGACGCTTAACCAACTGAGCCACCCAGACATCGTGAGTATAGATCATCTTGACTTCTTTTTTGAACAAAGCAGGCACTATTAAAAAGAAAATGGCCCTTCATTCTTGATGAAGAAGACAGAAAATGATCTTTGATAATTTGGACATTCATCACTTGAAAGAAAAGACTACTTCAGAACATCTCTAAAGACTTTCCACCACCACTACAGTAATAATAATCATCATTTGAATACTAAATACCAGGCATTGTTTTAAGCACTTTATACATTAATATAGTGCTCACCACAATCCTATGAGGTATGCACTGTGATTATTCCAATTTACAGATGAGAAAAAAAGTCACAGAGAGATTGAGTCACTTGCCCCAGGTCGTACTAGAAGTAGTAAAGTTAGGACTTGAACCAATGCAGCCTGGCCCCAGAGCCCAAGTCCTTACCCATTGTTATACTACCTGTCTTTGACAGGGGGCGGCAAACATTTTTGTAAAGGGCCAGCTAGTAAATATTGTAGACCTTGCAGGCTACCCGTGGTCTCGATCTCATTGTTCTTCTTCTTCCTCTCTTTAAACAATCTTTTTTTTTTTTTTTAATTTATTTATTTATTTATTTAAGACACAGAGATAGAGAGAGAGAGAGCATGAGCAGGGGGAGAGGCAGAGGGAGAGGGAGAAGCAGGCTCCCCGCTGAGCCAGGAGCCTGACATGGGGCTTGATCCGAGGACCCTGAGATCATGACCTGAGCCGAAGGCAGATGCTTAACCATCTCTGCCATCCAGGCGCCCCAAAACAATCTTTTAAAAATGTAAAAAACCTTCTCACACATAATCAGGGCTACAGGTTGTATAGTATGCTAACTCCTGGGCTATGATTTTTTTATTTTCTGTGAGCCAGTGTACTACTTTTTATTTAGACAAATTCGGACAGAAGCAAAGGTGAAAGATTCCAGACAGGTAGCTTACAATCCATAGTCCATGAATGCCTAAGAGCTATCAATTGTGGGTTGCCACTGAAACAGTAAAGGTAAAGAAAATGCAAACATCAAAATCAAAGAATTGCAGGTGGTTTGTGGACACACACGGACATATGAGCCAGGTACAATTATCACTAATGGGAATTTTAAACAAAAATTTGAGTGAGCCTCAACACCCTAGTATTTCACAAGTAGAAAACCCTGGATGTTTCTCTTCCTTACTTTATGTGCTGGGCAGAACTATTATTGTAATCTGCTCATCGATGTCATCTGCATGTTTTCAAAGTCCCTCATAAATGCAAATTCATTGTTGCATCATCAAAAGATTCATTATCTTCAATGTCAGAAAATAAAGAAGAGTAACTAATTAACTATTAGCTCAAGACCCCCCAAAGAACTTGGAAATCCTAAGAATATACACTTCATCAACTGGTATCCCTCCAGGTCCTCTGGCAAGGTCCCACTTACATGAAATATTAACATGTCATCACCACTTACCACTCTCTTAAGATTTCAGAATTTTCTACATGTTTTTTTTAGCCCCCATACAATTTACCACAGCTGTCCTTTAAAAAAAAAAAAAGCAAAAGCTCTATTTCAACAATGAAGTAGTCATTCTGATAAATGCAATCAGAAAGTATGAATTTAAGCACTTTATTTTGGCTTTTGACTCTACCAAGTCAAACAGGTAACTCTACAAATCCCACCTCTTAGGAAACTTATTCCTTAGAGATAAACATTTAGATAAAATTTGGTTCAGGGTTCTACTGTTAATTATTTTGCCATTTTGGTGGGGGGCGGAATAAAAACTGAAAAACAGATTCACTTCTACTTTCTTTCCTATCAGCTTTGGACCATCTGTTTAAAATGACTGCAACTATTTTTAGCAGTTAGGCAATGGGTTACTTATAAAAACAAAAACAGATGCCTGCTCTTTAAGATGACCCCGTTATCAAACATATGAGCATTACTTGCAGACAAGAGTCCAAAGCAAGTTACCCTGCAAGGCTAAAAATGCAGATTAAAAAAAATATACTACGGAGCAACTCAGGACATGATTTCATTCCAATTGTTTCTTAGCAATTGCTAAATACACATGAATACAGTAAGTGGAGGTCACATTTATAAGGTTTTTAAAAACATTTGCTGTAATACTAGATCTTTACCCCTAACTTGGCTGTCCTTAAGAATTTGTACATTTCTTCTCTTGAGAAAAGTTGCTTACTTAATAGTTAATTTTTACCTGAAGCACTTTCTACTCAATGCAGGAACTTGTGCATTTTACCTTTGTTTTTTCTTTGACAACAGTGACAAGTCAGAGATAATCTCAATGAATATTTATGTAAGTGTTTCTTAACACAGTACCAAGTACACCTTTTAAAGAGAAAAATCAAAGGTGGACTGCGCAAATCCCCTCTTCCCTGCCTTCTTTTCTGTGCTTTGAAATAACTACCTTGCTCCTAGAAAAAGTTTCGTTAGAAGCTGGTGTACTTTGTCCTTGCCAGGTCAGGTAAAGGGTTAACTTTAATTTACAGATCAGGCCTTTTTCCTAGTGGCTGGTTGAGAGGAAGGAGAAGCACAGCTAAATCAGCATTCACTCCTTTATCACAGTCCCACCCCTTTTGCTTTTTAATCCACCCTTTTCTACCCTCAAGGCCTTTTGATCCACCCTCAAGGCTTACCAGGATTTGAGGTTCAATACTTAAAGGACACCCTCCCCCAAAACAACTAACATCTTATGGGACAAAAAATTCTGCTGCAGCAGGTCTTTGATCCCTCTTCCCTTTGAACAAGAATATTTAAACGCTTCCTTGAAATGTTATTTTTTAATAAATAAATAATGGTTGCATTTTTTAAGCACTGTGATGCAGACTCTTGAGTTGCTCACCCAAATCTGCTCTTCTATTCTTTCACAGTGAAATGAGTTTTAACTGGGTACAGGGCTATCCAGGTGAATGGCAGGGATGTGCACCATTTCTGGGTCTGGGCTTAAATGCACTGAGCATGATGTCTCCACACTCTCCCACCAACTTCAAGCTGGGACACAAAACATGCCCATGACCCTGCCTTAACCATGTAGATGGACTCTGTGACGTTGGGGGCAGTAGAGTAGCAAGGCAGAAAGGACCTGGCTCCCTGCACTTCTACGAGGAGCATGACTGCCTGGCAAAGAGCCTGGAAGGCTTACCTGGTTATGTGAGCAATAAATAAAGTCTTATCTCCTTTAATTCACTATATGTTGGGGTCTCTGTTCCAGCAGCATAGGCTTTACCACAATTGGTGCAAATACTCCATGTAGCTCTGTTCTTAGTGCTTTACATGAATCATCTCATTAATGAGCCTTTGAGGAAAGTACTATTATTATTCCCATTTTCCAGCTGAAGAAATACAGACTTAGAGCGTTGAGTGACTTTTCCAAGGGCAAAGAGTAGGAAGGACGGTGCAATGGTCAACTGCAGATCTGTATGACGCAAAATTCAGATGCCCAACAGTATTTCTTAAAAGGAAACTACTAATCACTGTGCAAGTATCTCACTCTGAGATTTTTCTTCTGTTACCTCTTACATACCTAGAGTAGAAATATTATGAGCTCAAAATTAAGGAATATAAATTATATGTGGCTTGTTCATAAATGCCTTTCATTTACTACACTGAAGATTTAAATTTTATAAAACCCCAAAACTTCAAAGGAATCACATAGCAGGAGGCCAAGCTGAAACAGCCTTCTATTTGAAACTTTTTACTCCATTTTCAAAATTCTATCATGTTACACACAAAACCAAGATCTGTACCTCAGTTCAGTGCTGTTAAGTCACAGGATTAATTCAAAACAAACTCTTTTTGACTGTGTTTAATATTGTGTTTGTTATGAAAGGGCCCATGAAACCCTTACACAACACTGGGGTTTTCCTTTCAGTAATATGAGGCCACATACCTTCAACTTTCACTCCTCCCAAACTTTTTAGACAAAAACCAGGAGAGTTACCAGGGATGTATGTATTGGAGAGGTTTGACAGGGAAAAGGGATGAGGGGGACTTTGTCTTTATATTTCACCTCTTAAAAAAATCATTTTTCTTGTTGAAAACAGAGCTACCATACGATCCAGCAATGGCACTACTGGGTATTTACCCCAGATACAAATGTAGGGATCCGAAGGGGTACGTGCACCCCAATGTTTAGAGCAGCAATGTCCACAATAGCCAAACTGTGGAAAGAGCCAAGACGTCCATCGACAGATGAATGGATAAAGAAGATGTGGTATATATATACAATGGAATATTATGCAGCCATCAAAAGGAATGAGATCTTGCCATTTGCAACGACGTGGATGGAACTGGAGGGTGTTATGCTGAGTGAAATAAGTCAATCAGAGAAAGACATGTATCATATGACCTCACTGATATGAGGAATTCTTAATCTCAGGAAACAAACTGAGGGTTGCTGGAGTGGTGGGGGGTGGGAGGGATGGG
>NW_027397066.1:119934687-119989490 GCF_003265705.2 Callorhinus ursinus | reverse complement strand
AACAAACTGAGGGTTGCTGGAGTGGTGGGGGGTGGGAAGGATGGGGCAGCTGGGTGATAGACATTGGGGAGGGTATGTGCTATGGTGAGCGCTGTGAATTGTGCAAGACTGTTGAATCACAGATTGTACCTCTGAAACAAATAATGCAATATATGTATGAAAAATAAATAGAAGATAGCAGGAAGGGAAGAATGAAGGGGGGGAATCGTAGGGGGAGAGACTATGGACTCTGAGAAACAAACAGGGTTCTAGAGGGGAGGGGGTTGGGGGGATGGGTTAGCCTGGTGATGGGTATTAAAGAGGGCACGTTCTGAGTGGAGCACTGGGTGTTATGCACAAACAATGAATCATGGAACACTACATCAAGAACTAATGATGTAATGTATGGTGATTAACATAACAATAAAAATTAAAAAAAATCATTTTTCTTAAGAATCCATTTAATCTTCTAGAAAGCTCTGACAATTAAGTGCCAGAGCCCATTTATTTATTCGTTCAATAAATAGGCACTGAACACATACTGTTTGTTGAGTCTGTACCAGACACTGGACACAGAACAGTAAAGGAGAATCATAGGAGATAGAGGTAACATCGGGACTTTCTCATAATGGTAATGGTTTTTTACCTTAACTTAAGCTTGTGTGAAAATTCCAGAATAAACTGTCTTACATTCTAATAACTGCAAATGCATAACCTGTAAGAAAAGAAAACGCGTCTTTCCCTCCTTTGCTGCCTCCGTCAGAAGGGCTGCGAGTACCGTGTACTTATGTTTCCAGCATCGGCTCCCACACTCACAGGGGAAGCCTTGCCACTTTGTCTAGGTAGTACCCTTCCTTCCAACCTTCACAAGGTCTGAAGACACACTGGAAATTCATCCTTAACCATCTGCTTCCCAACATGGTCGCCAACCTCACTAGGTTTTAATTAACAGGAGATGAGTGAACAACATGAGTTCTTTGCCAGCATAAGCAAGTATTTCATTATTTAGACTGGTCTCCTCATTCTAGGTTTGGTTAAAAAGACAGAAGAAGAAAAGAGAGTTGCCAATCACTTCCATAAAAATAAAAGCTCTTTTACATGTGATTACCAACTGTGGAAAGACAAAGCTGTGAAAATACTACTTTCTGTGATTATTACAGGGGTGATTTTGGAGGGATCTTCCACGTGGTCAGGTACCTCTCCGGTAGGAAGGTTGAGAAAATGCTGCAATCCTCCACTGGGAGTGGCCTACTTGGCTTTCCTGCGGTGGCCCATCTTCTGCACTCGGGGTTCTGCACACATGCTCTTCCTTATTTATGCCTCACAAAAGCATTGTCTGATTTCTGGCTCAGCCTTGGCTTTCCAAGGAACTGTTTTAAAACTTCCAAATATGACTGCATTCAAATACTGCTTCAGGTCTTAAGAAAACACTTTTAAAAAATATAGTGTTCTTTCAATAAAAACTAGCTAAAAAATGGCTCTGGCCTTTTAAGATCTTATGTGGCACTCATTTTGAATGCATTTATCAGAGCTCTATTTTCATTTGCACCAAAGTTTCTCCAGGTAGTAAGTGCCAGTTTTTAGTGAGAGGCATTAATTTGTAGATGGCACTGTTTGTAAACAGCATCGCTGTAACACTGACCAACTGATGCTTCACATTGTGTCTGAGGGCTGTGCCTTGCGATGGCAGGGACCAGGGTCAGCCATATTTCTTGGGGGGTCTGGGCCCAGGCTGGGAAGGGAAATCAGCTGGGTCCAGGAGAGGCTGGGCCAGGAGTGAGGCAAGGGCTCCCTTCTTCCCTGCAAGCCTGCCGCCGCTGCCTGGGCCTTAAGGCCACCTCCCCCTGAGGCCTTCTCTGGTCTCCATGCCAAGGGGCTGCCCCAATGTGGGGCTCGGGGCTCCATCCCAGGACCCTGGGATCATGACCTGAGCTGAAGGCAGACACTTAACCACTGAGCCACCCAGGTGTCCCGATAATGCTCTGAAGATGGAATCTCACTTTAGTAACCAACCTTCTGTATCCTCCCCCTTCACCTCCACCAAATCACTTCATGCTGACACGCCTTAAATCGTTCTTAAACACTGCTTCTGAATACCAACCCACTGCCCTGGGGGTCACCAGTCTTCAGAAGAACCAAGTCCTGACTGAATTTCCAAGGCAGTGACTCACCCTGCTTACCAGGCCCCTTACTGAGGGTAGGGATACCAGTTGCTTCCCTAATACTCATTTCCTCTTGTCCGCGAGCCCTCTTGCTCAACTACAGACCCCAAGAGTTATTTCTAATGGCACTTTCTTGAAGCACTGACAATTGGTGGAACATTCCAACCGCCGGTCCAGAAAAGCCCTAACAGCAACAGAATGCCTAGAAGACCACACCCCACGCAGCCCCTTCCCTGAACCTCTTCCGATACAACTCCAGGTATCCATCTTACGGGTGGGAAGGTCAATGAAGGCTTGAGCCTGCCACTTCCCTTGGCTGCCAGCACCAGAAGTAAATTTCTCCTTTCTCTTTTCCAAACCCTCATCTCTTGAGTCATTGGCTTTTCTTGCTGACAAGTTTATCCGAGTTTGTTCAGCAAAAGTGTTGGCAAGCCCAGCCAGATGCCGTGCTTTCAATTTGTCCAGCCCCCTTGGGATTCCCTGGGAATGAGCAGTTGGCTGGGGCAGTGTGCCAGGGCTTACCTGTTTCCTGAGTTAGTGGCTATGAAAGATGGCTCAGTAGCACCCTTTTTCCATAGTAAGCCAGCAAACTTCTATAAAGGGCCCGATAATAAGTTCCTTAGCTTTGCAGGCAATATGGTATCTGGCACAACTATTTAACTCTTCCATGGTAGTGTGAAAGCAGCCACAAACAATTCATAAGCAAATGGGAGTGGCTGTGTTCCAATATGATCTTATTTACAATGACAGATGGCTAGCTCAGATCATTGTTCGCTGACCCCTGTTCTATAGTAGCAGAAGCTTTCAGAGTGGCTGACTTGCTAAAGATGATGTTTTCCAGCCTCCTTTACTGCTAGCTGTTGTCATGTGACTCTGTTCTGGCTAATAGGATATGAGTGAAAATGATCTGTACAACTTCTAGATCAGCCCCCTTCTCTTAGGCTGAAAAGAGATCACGGGGAGTCAGTCATCTCTGTGAAGATGGGGGCAGCACCCTTGGGATGGCAGAGAAACAAGAGGGAAGGAATCTGTCTAGTGAAGTACCATAACTAGTCCTGGACCTGTATGCACCATCTCGACTATTCTAAGACGGAATGAGAAGGAAAGAGCCCCCCCAAACCTTTTAGCCCACTAAGCCACCATATTCTGGTACATCTTTTTATAAAGCTTTGCATTTTCAGGTTTAGTTCAAGTGTGTGAGGCTGTATTCTGAAGGGGAAATGTCTTTGCTGCAGGGCTATCGAATGATACAAGCCCACACACTGGTGAGATGACCCTGCACGAATCTGTCATCATCACAGGAACTAGTATCAAGTGAAAGCTTATTCTGTGGCATGCACTTATACAAGCGCTCACTTATCTTGAAGCAGTTATTATTATGATCATGTTTACAGATGAGGTTCAGAGACATTAACAAATATGCCCAAAGTCATACTGCTCCTAAGTAACTGCTCAGATATGTAAACTTGGGGACACGTGACTCTCAAACATACACTTTCCCACAAGTCAACTCCCCTGTGTCAAGGACAAACCATAGTAATCAATTCTAGGGTGATATTTAGAGATGGCTCTGTGATTTCAGGTTTCAATTTTCAAACTGAAAAGCACCACTAAGATCCACTGAATGACAGCTCCGTTTGGTTTAATTACTACTCCCCTTAAAGAGCCAACTAAACCAAAATGACACAAGTTGAATGACTTACCCAGATTCCTTTGAAAGGCTCTGAGAATGCCAGAATGTGGATTTTATGAGACAGCCATGGGGGATGCCAACTTGGGTCTCAGTTACTGCCACCACCTCCTTCTCCACTGCCCATTACAAGTTAGCTGCCTGGACACCTGCAACCCCAGGCTGAATGGAGCCTGCAGAACAGTTTCAAACTATGCCAGCGGAGGGGAAGATTTTCTTTTCTCTCCAGGAAAGGGTGAGCAATGCCACTGACATGTGCTGTTGACCCTGCTCTGCCAGGTGTAGCATCTGTCTCTGCTGGGGGCTTGGCACCCATTGCGGGGACCATCTGGCTCCATTTCCCGGACCACATGGCCTTTCCTGTTCTGTACAGACTGCAGGCTCAAGGAAAGTCGAGTTCACCCCAACATGAAAGCACAGCCAGTGGCACCAACTGTTCATGGTAGATGAACCCAAAATTCAGTTGCAAAAAATCTTAACCTTATCTCTTCAAATTTGAAGGGAGGAACTATTTCAAAACTAGTTTGACTTTTTTAATAGAGTAAGTTGATTTTTTAAAACTTCACTTGTTTTATCAGCTATGAATGGCTAATTAAAAATTATTTATTATAACTGTTATTATACCAAGGATTATGTAGTTAAAGAAAATGTTTTGTTACAGAAATGTAATGAAGAAGAGATAAGTCTATCTTGAGTAAAGGCACAAAATTAACATGTTCTTAATTACTTTTTAAGCCAATTATTTTTAAAAATAGGAAGTAAGACCTTACCCCCAAAGTGGACTTTTTAATTTGGCACATCTTTATGTATTTCCAGAGCCAAAAAGATGCCAAATCATACAGCCACTGAAAATCATATTTTCAAAGAATATTTTGGAATGTGGAAAATGTTCTCATATATATTGCTATGCCAAAAAAAAGCAGGTTTCAAAAAGGCTTACAGACATTTTTATAAAGGAATAACTATGTATCTATATAATTACACATAGTAAATTTGTCTGGAAGTAAATACCTCAACATTTTAACAGCAGTTTTTCTCTGAGTGGTAAAATTGCAAGTGGTTTTTATTTTCTTTTCAGCATTCTCAAAATTTTCTAGAACATATCATAAAAGTACACATTTTTAAAACAACTAGAAAGAGTATCATGACACTAAAGGCACAGCTTTCTCCTGTGTTCTGTGAGGATGCAGAATGTGGTTTGGGGAATAGGGCAAGTTATTTTATGGCCAAATCTATGGATATAAAAGTCTCAGAAACAGCCTGGGTAGCTCAGTCGGTTGAGTGTCTGCCTTCGGCTCAGGTCATGATCCTGGAGTCCCGGGATAGAGTCCCACATTGGGCTCGGCTCCCTGCTCAGCAGTGTCTGCTTCTCCCTTGACCTTTCCCCCTCTCTTGCTCGCTCTCTCTCACACTTTCTCTCTCAAATAAAATCAAATCTTAAAAAAAAAAAAGGTCTCAGAAACTGACATATTAAACAACACACCAAGTCTTGATGTTTCAATACTGGATATTTCAAGAAGAACAGAGGGGTACCATAACATATGCAGCGAGCCACTCGGGAAAGGGTCCAGACTCATTACAGCACAACAGCTATTCTCCACATCTCATCCTCACTAAATCGACATTAAAAATGGAAGGAGGAGTGTGTGTAGCACTCAAACATCTGTGACATATCATTATGGAAGAACAGTATTTCCAGGAATTCTAATTCACAATTACTGCTTTCAATTTGAGAAAACAACCGTCAAATTAAAAAGAAATACGTGCACGTCACAATTCAGCAGTAGCTAAAATCAACTAGAAATCAGTTTCTATTTCACAATGGGAGTTACTAAAACCTTAGAAAACCCCCACAATTAGGGAACAAAAGTTAGGATAAAGTCTAAAATCGGAGAATGTATCTCCTACCCCAAGTCACAAGGCACAACAGGGTCTGAGGCAACCTCTCTGTCTGCAGATAATGAGAAAAAACAAAAACAAAACAAAACAACAACCTTAAAGTCTCAAGCTCACAAATCACTGCCCCAAGTTACACACTAATGGTCATATGATCCTCCAAGCGCTGCCTCTCAGACAAACAGTCTCTTCTTTTGTAAAGCCAACAAGATCACTGAAAAGGCCTAAACTAACCAAACTCCTTTACTTTTTAAATGATGGAGCCTCTTAACAAAGGAAAACAGGACTTTGAAAGAAATATTTCAGGAAAAGGTGAAGGTAGGGAGTTTCAGGAAAATGATAAAATTCCATCACTTTTCTAAAACAACAAAAACATAGTCTCCCGAGCCTCAAATACAAAAGCAGAGCAGAAGACAAAAATGTGTTCCCAAATTACACCGTTCCTGAGAAAAACACACTTTCACTTGCTTTCTCTGTAAATATTTCCCCCACAGGATTATTTTATTTAGAGGAAAAAAAGACAATATAGACTGTATAATAACCAAATGTCATATATATCCTATGTAGGATATATATAATCCTACAGAAATATACATCCTAATGGAGAAATTTTACCTGCCTTAAACAACTGAAGAGATTTTCAACAATGAAACAACAATGGAGAAAGATATATAACAAAACAGCATTAGTCTGTCTAACCAGAGAACAAGGAAAATGACAGCTCAAAGAGATAGATTGTAGGGTAAAAGAAAAAAACATTACTAAGATACTAAATAAGATTCTGATCGATCAGCATCAGTGTGACAAAGACAGCAAACACACCTTTATGTGGGCTGCCTAAAAGGACAGCTTCCCCGTACCTCCGACTTCCATCATCCTGCTCCTGCCAGAGTCTAGGAAAGTAATATATGCTCACAGAAACACTGGCCTGGCCTGCACCCAAGTCAGTGACTTCAACTGCTCCACATTAATAACAAAAGCTCAACAGAGTGGACATGCAGGGAGAGAGGCAGAGATGAAAGCTGATGCAGACTTCTAAGAGCAAATCTATCTCCTGCTAAAGAAACTGGCCTAGCACCGTTCAGAAGTAACGGGCTCCTCAACAGAAAATACCCGTTATCCTTATAAAGCCTGTCAGTCATTCCACGCAACGTTTTTAAAGTCTGCATTAAACTCAAAGATTTTCATTGCAACAGACTGCAGTAAACATAGACTCATCACGTGCCCAGGACCGTTCTGAGCAGTGTAAACAGATTAAGACCCGGGATCTCCCAACAATCCGATGAAGTAAATGCCATAAGCCTCAGTTTACAGATCAAAACTGAGGCATTAAACAGATAATGTGACTTTTCCAAGATCACAAAGCTCATACAGTAGAACCCAGGCTCTCTGGCTCTGGAGGTCAAGGGTTTAATCACCACACGAGACTATCCAACCCACACAGCTGGTATCCGCAGCACTGCTTGCCTACAGCTCACGGTGGCCTTAGGAACTGTAACTCCCGGGGCGACAATTTTGTTCCTGCTTTCTGGCTGCTCCCTAGATTGGAGGGGGAAGGCAGAGTGCCTACTTTATGCCAGTTCCTTGAAGATCAATGCTCTCATCTATCACGTCATATCAGCATTATTATTCCCATTTTACCAATGAAAAACTAAGACTCTGAAGGGGTCAGTGTCTTGCTTAATGCTAGCAAGAGGCAGGGCTGCTAATTGAGCCTAAAACTGTCTGTACAAGCCCCGTGTTCCTGCCACTCCAGAAAGCATCCTACCTCCCCAGTCACAGGCTCATCTCCTAACTGGGCGACTCAACCAACAACCAGAGATGATCTCCCATATATGAGCTAATCTCTTCAGAAACAAACGTTGCCGGAACGACTAGGAGGAACATGAAGGGTGAGGGAAGAAAGGTCTGTAAAATTCCAACATACCTGCAAAAAAGCCTCTCAAATCACAGGGAATTCCCAGTTAGGTAAGAGAAGGCATATTTGGTATGCATGTGCTCAGCACTACCACAGAGAACTATGCATTGTAAATATAAACAACTATATATTTTGGGTGCACATAAACTAAGGTTCTGCAAATCCTATTCTATTTTCCATGCACCAGAACTCACTATTGGAAAGAATTCAGTGGCTAAGTCCCTTTGTAAAGTCAAAAGCTCTTTATAATAATCATTCTCTACTTTCCAACTCTGTGAGTATTCAAAAGTAGATATATTCTATTTTATAAACCTAATGAGGTATGTAATAATCCAAATTATTTACAGAGGTTTGAGATCTAGTTCGGCCTTAAAATTGAAGCTATGAACCATTATACATGACTAGACTCTCTCAAGCCTGTGGTTCAATAAATTGCTAAGTTCCCTATCACATCAGCATATAAATTAGTGTTGTCTATATCTTGGCTAAGAATTTCTTGAAATAAATAATAGGATTCAAAAACCTGATGATTAAAAAAAGTATCATGAGACATGACTCAAAAAGTACAGATATAAGGACTTCAGAATTTAATCTCATTTCATGGATAAGAAAACTCAGGAAGGCCCCAGAACTTGGGGTACCTGGGTACCTCAGTCAGTTGAGCATCCAACTCTTGATTTTGCCTCAGGTCATGATCTCAGGGTCCTGGGATAGAGCCCCATGTCGGGCTCCCTGCTTAGCTTGAGGATTCTCTCCCTCTGCCCCTCCTCCCGCTCATGCATGCTCTCTCTCTCAAATAAAAAGAACTAAACAGTCTTTAAAGTCTTAACGAGAATCAGTGGAAGAAACAAAACTAGAACCTGGTGCACTAATATCCAATTCAGTGGGTGCCGTGTGGCCCAGAATTAGCTCTAATGATGATAATACAGTATTGTAAGCTCTGAAAGAGCAGGAACTGTGTCAGACTTCTTGTTTCTACAACGTTTATAAATTGCCTTGCTTAATAAATATTACTAATTCTCGCTATGGTGACAGAAGGGAATCAGAGGTGGTGTACCTCCTCCTTCCCTTCTGGTCTTTGTAGACTGTTAGGCAGATCCTAGGGTCCCAACACACAGCTGTGCAAAATCAGTGCCAACCTTACACAGAAAACAGAGAGGTAGTGCGGGCCAGATGTAGAGTCTTCAGGATGTCCTATGAAAGGCTTCAAGATTGGAAGGCATGAGACACCTGCAAATCAATTAACCCGTCTAGCTTAAGATTTTTCCACTCTAAAATGAGTAAGTTGCATTTCCTGATCTCTAAGACCTGATCTAGTATAAGGTATTATTTTGTTTAGTCTTAAATTTATAACTTTGACCCAAAAAATAATACTTTAGGGGCACCTGGGTGGCTCAGTTGGTTGGGCGTCTGCCTTCGGCTCAGGTCATAATCCCGGGGTCCTGGGATCGAGCCCTGCATCGGGTTCCCTGCTCAGCAGGGAGCCTGCTTCTCCCTCTCCTCCCTGCTTGTACTCTCTCCCACTATCTGTCTCTCTCTTTCAAATAAATAAATAAAATCTTTAAAAAAAATACCTTAAGAATCCCCTTTCAATTTGCCTCTTTGGGGCATTACTGTGACTCTTACAAGTATATAGTAGGCCCCACACCCACCCTCCGCAGTGAATAAGGCAGGGAATGGGAAAGCTTTGCTCTGTGATGGCCACAATCCCCGTTTTGTTTCCTGACACCACTTCTACCAGAAAAGCTCCTCAGGTCTGTGAGATTAGGCCCAAGCACTTCTAGCCTTACTCCTGGGCCTGTCACACCAGCTATACCATAGCAAGGCCGGGGTCCCGCCAGACAGGCTGCCTCTGAGCAGAAGAGGGCCCCTAGCCAGAGCTGGTCAACTGCAGGGTCTGCTAGCAGCATGGAGCTAGTCTGAGGCCAGAGGCACAGGTCAGAGAGAGGCCAGGCCACTGGAGTCCCTTTGTAAAGTCAATGCATTGGAAGGCCAGCCTGGAGTGCAAGCCCTAGTGTGAAACTTGAGAAGGTGATTAAGTAAGAGATACTCAGAGAAGGAAAGGACAGGAGAGATCTGGAGACTAGAAAAATGTGAGAGAGGTTACTCTGGGAGTTCCATCCATCTCAAAAAAGCAAATGTTACTGTCTTCCAAGCAGGCTAAAATAATATGCATTTATTGTGTCTGTGAGCTAAAAGGGACCTTATTAATTACTGTTAGGCATAAAGGGTTTTGCTACCACTACACCTATGTCAAGAAAAAGGAACATCAGGTCATAGGATTTTTCATAATTAAGGAAAGAACCAGAATGCACACTGTAAATTTGTAAAGAGCTTTGCAGATTATAGATCACCATCATGTGTACTTTTTGCTCTGACCCTCACAACTACAACATTTGAAGAAACTGAGGCTCAAGGGGTTCATTTACTTGTCCAAGATGCCCAAACTACTAAATGTCACATCTTCAGGTCAGCCTGGGGCTCTTCTACCATACCACCAAGTCTCTTTAAATTACTTTCCCTCAAACCCACCTTTTAATAGAAATAAAATTTATTTCTTGTTCATTTAAAAATTTTTCATTTTTATTTAATTTCTAGCATTGAAACAGGCTGAAGTTTAAATATCATTAAACAGTGTTTTGATAAGCTACACATCATTGTCCCTTGTACCTCAAAGCATGTTAGCATATGATGGGTTAAAAAAGCTTTGAGGCCTCATCTGGAAAATTTACCACCACATATACTATACTTTTGTTTCTATGGGAAGTTCTGTTCCAAGTTCCAAGCAACTGACTTAAAAGAGATCTTTTGGAACACATGAACACAGTCTAAAAATAATCACCACTGGAAACTTAAGGAATTTCTTGGATTTCATTTTTCTTTTTCATTTCATTTAAATATATGCATACATACACAGAGCCTGTTCTCACTGAGCAGCATGTACGGTATGAAAAGCTAAGCATTTCAGTATAACGGAAGAAATTTCATAAAACTCCCACATACTATGATTGTGGATTACATAAAGAAGTGGGAAAGTCCCCTTCTGCCCCCAAACTGTGCCAAGACATCTGACATGTTCACATTTGCCAGGACTCTACAGTTACTCAAGTCCAAATCCACTCTTTACATAAATCAGCATACTATTGTAATGATCCAAAGTTCAGAAAGGACTTCTCGCCAGAATAATGAACTTTTTGAGGTCCTCCAAACTATGTGTTTTGAGAAAAATGTCTCCCTGCCAAGGGATTTTTTTTTTTTTAAGATTTTATTTATTTATTCGAGAGAGAGAGAATGAGAGATAGAGAACACGAGAGGGAAGAGGGTCAGAGGGAGAAGCAGACTCCCCGCCAAGCAGGGAGCCCGATGTGGGACTTGATCCTGGGATTCCAGGATCATGACCTGAGCCAAAGGCAGTCGCTTAACCAACTGAGCCACCCAGGCGCCCTCTGCCAAGGGATTTTAAGTACTAAAAGCAGAGTGGCAGGTTTTCAGTTATGAATTTTCAACAGATCACCAACATACATGGTTGAAAGTGTTTTCACTGAGAATCAAAGTGTCAGGTTTAAGAATATAAAACAACAACAACAATAAAACACCCCAGCTTATCTAGAGATAAATCAGAGCATGATTGTGATCACTGTGTCTTTTAATGGAAACAGGAGACCAGAACATTGGGATAAATTTAATTGGCAAGTTCTCCTGATACATTTTGATTTATTAAAAATGAACTTACCTATGGTTTTTCAGAAACATTCTTTTCGTTTAAGTTTGTGACTGTATTGTACTTAAACCAAACCAAACAAAAGCAACAATAAAAAAATCTAAATACGACACTCTCAACTGAAAGTTCTGACAAAAGTTGGCTAACTGGATTTCACCCTACCTCAAACAGCAGGTATTGTGTGGCCCCGGTGCCTTAGTATCCTGCCATTTTCTCTTGTGTCCTCACTCAGGACAGTCCTTCCAGCAGGATCTTGAGAAAGACAGACTAAGAATGATAGGGATCAAAACAAAAGGCGGCTTGCATGCATGAGAAACTCTGAATTGCCCAATTTCAGTCCCAAAGCGTCTCAGTCTGCAGATCCTCTATAATCTTTGATGAAGTACAACATAAACCTGTTTAAAGCTGTTTGTAATCAAAAGGTACAAAGTGTGAGAACCAAATTCTCTTGGTTATTGAGATGAGTCTTAAAATAACCACAAGCAGCTAATATTTAATTTGGAGTTCTTACCTTTATGTGAGAATTCTTAGTAAGATACAAAATACCCTTATAAAACACGACTTAACCTACGGTAGAAATATCTCATCAGGTAGGCCATTATCGTGATTATTCTGGATGTAAAAAGCAAGTCATCTTGAAAAAGCCAAATTATTATTACTTTAAATACTCTTCTGTTTATTTTTAGATACATGCACTTAAAATAGTCTAATATGAAGCACATACATCTCCACAAGCCTGTGCCAAAAATCTAGCCATATCCTAGTGAGTTTCTTCTATTTTTTTAATCTGAAAAAATGTTCAATGTACATCTTGAATTCTTTTTTAGGTGCTGGCCTTTAGTTTTTCTGTGATATGAATCATTATCCCCTTCTTATCTATTTCCATAAATTTATGTTTTCTTATTTTGAGTTGGTTGGAAGGAGACATTTCTCCTTCCAAGGATCTGTGAAGGAGGTACTTCTCTTTCCAAAGATCTATGAACAGACTTAATAAAGAAGTCTACAATCCAAAATCAATATTACTTCAAATACTTCTATGTTTTTCTGTTTTATATTCACTAATTCCCCTCAGCCACAGCTTCTTCAGGTATAAAACAGTGGTATGTGTTGCAGTGGGGGTGCGGATGAGGAGCACCAGGAGAAACAACATGGGAGATGATTTCTAAGTTCCCTTCCAACTCCAAACTTCTATTATTTGCTGGTTTCTTTGGTCTGCTTTTATTCCAGATAGGTGCTTCCGTTAAGCAGTGGTTCTCAAGAGGTAGGGTGGGTCTCTATTTTGCCTCCTAGTCATCTGGCAAGGTCTAGAGACATTTCTGGTCATCACAGCTGGGGGTGGGGTGTGCTACTGTCATCTAGTGGGTAGAGACCAAGGATGCTGCTAACTCAACACCCTACATTGCACAGGGAGCCAACCTTAAAACAGAGTCATCCAGGCCAGCCTGTCAATAGTGCTGAATTTGAGAAGTTCTGCTGTAGAGTAACAACCCTGGGAAACTAAATGATGTGTCATTCAGATAATTGGGAAGGCCATTTCCCAAAATATTTACTACCCTTCATATTCCTAGACAGGCAGCTCAGGTACTTGAATTCCTAAAAGGGAAGCAGAAAGCAGTGGGGCTTATTCACAGCCCCCTTTTTTCCCCTATCTCCCTCTTTATGCCAGCCACACCTACTGAGTGATCAGTGCTGGGAGGCAAGATGAAAAAGCTAGGGTCCCTGCCTTCCAGGTGCTACCACCTAGAAGAGACAGATAAATCAAGACACCGGTCAGTATTTGGATAGAGCAAGATACAATGCGGCTTGCAAAAGCCCATGTGTTCTTTAAAAGATCCTGCATTTATTTATTTTTTTTAAGGATTTTATTTATTTATTTGAGCGAGAGAGAGTTCAGGTGGGAGGGGTGGAGGAGGAGGGAGAGGGAGAAAGAATCTCAAGCAGACTCTGCCCTGAGCGTGGAACCCAATCTGGGGTTCATTCCCAAAATCCTGAGATCGTGACATAAGCCGAAACCAAGAATAGGACGCTAAACCAACTGAGCGACCCAGGTGCCCCTAAGAGATCCTGCACTTAAACAGCAGATATCATTAAGGGGCCATCATTGGCAAGTTTTTAAATAGATCCATTCAGCAAGAAAAGTTCAGTTACATTGAGAAAATGTGTTTTCAATTTCCTAACATAATGAAAGTTGCTCCTCAGCCATGAGTATCAGCTCTATTCTTCTAAGGAAGTATGTAATCAAATGTTCCTTCAAGAAGATGAACAGTATTCCAAGGATCATTGGATTTTCTGGTCCTACAAGTCATTCTGGGTTCTTGTAGGGAATGGTGAGTAAGAAAGGCCCAGAGGTCAGAGCAAGGACTGCACAGCGGGAACCACGTGCTTTCTAGGATACTCTGGGACATATCCAAGGCAACCATACAGTTTTTCTTCCAAATCAAGACACTTCTGCGAGGGAGTTATGCCAGAAGACTGGTATAAACCAGGGTAAGTGTTCACCAGAGCATTACTGCTATGTCTGCGTGTGTGAAGCAACCATAGCGGGACAGTGATGCCCACACAAGCCTGGTAACAGCTGCAGGTACTAAACACAAGTTCAACTTCTTTAGTCAACCAAAATTCAATTATAGTTAAAAGGAAAGAAACAATTTTTTAAAGATTTTATTTATTTATTTGAGAGAGAGAGAATGGGGGGGCAGAGGGAGAAGCAGACTCCCCGCTGAGCAGGGAGCCCGATGAGGAACTCGATCCCTTGATCCCGGGACTCCAGCATCGTGACCTGAACCTAAAGCAGTCGCCCAACCACCCAGGCACCCAAAAAGGAAAGAAATTTGACACTTAGTATAAAATCAACAGAGAACACACTCAAGCAAATGCCAAATCTAGAAAACCCGAACATACTGTTTATGAATCTAAAGTATAAGATTCCCACAATAGTGTGCACCAGATGGGATTTAGCCTTTTCTCTGCAGTATGGGAAAAGCAAGAAAAGTTGTTAAACAGCTTCCGGTCTTTAAACTTAGCTAATACACTGGTCTCCCAATCAGCATAGGCACATCTCCAGTACTTGCAGTCAAAGCCATTTGACTTCACAGGTTTGGCGTGTTTAGCCACAAGGTCCATGGACACGTGTGTACGAGGCAAGAGACTGCTTCAGTAACTCTCCCCTTTAAAGTCACACTGCCAGCAAGATGTATGTGCTTTTAAGCATTTGAGCAGAATCAAGATGTTATATATTTCATCTAGAAAATCCTAGAAAACAGGATACCAAACTCTTTGGAGAACAAAAACATTCCCACGAAGAATAAGGTCAAGACTGTCTTTTTTTTCCTAACCCATAAATACAGAGGCCTCTAAAAAAAAAATACTGTGGTCTTACAGGGAGCTCACAAATTAAAAACCAAACCAAAGACATGTACTAATTAATGCTCTGGACACAGACCTAGGGCTGAATGCAAGAGCTGACTTCCTGCAGGCCCTTCAGGGAGGCTAGAGAGCCCAGAAAGACCTCGGGTACAGCCAGCAGTACCAGCAACCAGGGTTAACACATCCCTTCCCCCACTTTCTTTTAAAATCCTGGCAAAAATGACACAACCTTCACAGACTGGGAAGGTAGAATTATCCAGCTTCTACTTTGCCTCAATGTTCTAGATTTGATCAAGGAAGAGACTTAAAACTGGAAATGGTAGCCCACCCTGAAAAGAGGGAAGTCCACTTTTAAATTTTAGTCTCATCTCATCTCATCTTCAAGAACCAAAGAATCACTCCCGGCAAGTTCCCTATACATGAAAGTAGAGTTCCAGAAAAGATAAAAAGGGTACATACGGAAAAGAGGAAACCACAGACAGGTAAGCTTGGTATCAATTCAAAAAATTCTACCTTGGGTTTTCAAGTAGATCATAAGGCTTGGGTATGGGAGGGGCAGCAATGGCCTATTGTATTTCCAGTGTCATGTCCAATTATCCTAATATGTTTTTTGATAAGCCTGGTATCAGAGAGAAATACTGTAAACAAAATATATCCTCATTTCTCGAAAAGGTCCGGGTAAAATAGAGAAATGTGAAATGGATGCCGTAATTAAGGGTACTCGCAGTTCTTTGAAACACCATCCTAAAAGAATATTAATTATTGAGCTGCTATAATCTGAAGGAATGATCTGGAGTCACTGATTTTCTTTGAACAGTTATATTAATCACACAGACGAAGTTTGAGAATATGCTTACTAATTTTGCAGAGGACAAAAAGATGAAAGACAATATTCAAAAGAATCTTAATGTAGAATACTATATGGACAGCAATGAGATGATATTTTAATATAGATATTAAGTCCTATATTTAAGTATAAACATGAATTGTACAAACAGAAATGCTCGAAACCTGGCTTAGCAGTACGCTGAGCGTCAGAAGTAACGCAGCTGTTTAAAAAAACAACAGGAAATTCAATCCTCAGCTGCATTACTAAAATTAAACAACTAGATCAAGGGAAGAAACAGTTTACTAGGCATTACCTAGGTTGAAACCACATCTAGAGAACTGAGTTAAATTCTGAGAGCAGCGTTTTGAGAGTAAATTAATTATCTGAGAAAGATCAGGAAAGTTAAGAGTATAGAGATGATCCCACATGAGAAACTGTCAACAAAACCGGGAAGGCTTGGCCTAAAGAATACTCTGCGGCCTTCCTCAACGATTTAAAAATCTGTAATGAAGACATCGCCTGAACAAGTCTGTTTGTCAATGCCCCTCTAGAATATAAATGCAACACTCCAGGTCCAGCTGGACAATAAGAAAGCGGAGGAAACATGACTTCTTCAGTGTTGGGCATTCTATTTACACAGACTAAAATGGAATTAGGCTTTTGGGCAACTGCACTACACAACTGACTCAAAATGAATTTAGACCCCAATTCAACCATAGTTTTCTCTTGTGAATGATGGTTAACAGCCAATAGTCTCAGAAATTAACACCACTGGCCATCATGTTATATATTTGCTCAATATATGTCCCCACCTACTAGAACAGAAGCTTCATAAATACAGGAGTTTTGTCTTGTTCACAGCTGAATATCCAGCACCTAGAACAAGTCCTGGCCTATAGTAGTTGAATAAATGAATGACCAACAGCACAAAACTAAAATGAGGATAAAAGATAAATGGCAAGAGGGTAGCCTTTTTTTGTGTAGCCCCAAAAGAGAAAACTGGCAACCACAAGTTATAGGAAGCCAGGTTTCAATGCAAGAAAAACCTTCCTAATAATTAGAGCTGTTTAACAACAGAACAAGCTGCTTCTTGAAGTAAGATTTTGTTCTCCATAACTGAAAATATTAAAATAAACATTGGATGAATAGAAAGTTGCCATTTTCTACATGCCTGAACCAGGTAACCTTAAGCATTTTTGAGACTCAGTGACATAGAAAAGAGTTCCATTGTATCAAGAGGGAAGAGAGGGATATCCCAATCAATACAGGAATCTTTTACAACATCTGTGGTAGACAGTCACCATCTACCCCTCCAGACCCACCCTCTATCTAGTTCCACCATGCTCTGAACCTGGAGGGCTGAACTATGAAGGACTGCATCAACTCTTGCTCATGTTTTGGCTTTCGGTCAGGTTTGGCCAATGGGGATAATCGAGAGAGGGGCCTCAGGGCAGGGTACTGATTCTCTGGCTGCGTCCTTGTGTTCTCAATGGACAACCACATCCTTTGACTGAAGATCTCAGCTCCTGCAAGGCAGCTATTTCTACATAACCATCTTTTTGGGGGTTTGGTAACACTGCCTCCTCTTTCCTCTTCAGGTATAGGTACTAGTCCTTGCCAACCCCATTTACGGGCCTTTATACTCTCATTATACTGTACGTCTTAGTAAGTAGCCTTTTTTTTCTTGAATGTTCCTCAAATTATGGAGTATTGCCGCCTGCTTCCCATCCCTGACCAACCACCACCTGAGCCAGTATTCATTCAGTGTCGGTGAAGACTTACTGGGACAGGGTGGGAGCACAGTAGGTTTTGGAGAGATTTGTTGCTCCTTAGTTTTAGTGCTATTATAATGCTAACAGTAGGCCTTTCACGTATTTGAAGCTGGTTTTTAAAACCAGCCCCAACAGTGGGAAGACATGCAGCCTGTACAGTTTACAGTTAGGCTGTGTCTCGGCACAACTGCTCAAGCAGCCTGAGTTCCTGTGCATTCTGAAACAGCAGTTTCCTGGTTTAGCAAGCAGTTTGGCTTCACATCCAGTCATCCCCTCAGAAACAGGAAGCAATGTCAGATTATCATGCAACAATATCAGATTTTGGACACCAAAGGCAGTTATCAGGAAATCATGTATATATTATGTTCTTTCTCCAGATACCAGTTTGTGAAAGAACAAACACTACCAAACTTCTCTTTTTCATCTTTTATTATTGAGGCTGTGGGAATTACTAGAGCAATAAGATATTTTCACCTTGCACTGCTTTTTACCTTGTAAAGAATGTACCAAGTGGGAAAATACTATCTTTTCTCAGTGCCAACAGAGTGGTATAAAATGAAAACGTCTGGTAAGGGTCGGTATTTCTTTATATGTCCTAGAGTCACAGCAAATGTTAAACAAATTGAAGGTCAGGTGGGAAAAGTACATGTAAAGCCAGATGAATTTAGACAAAGGAAAATAAAGACAACTTTGTAAGTTATTATTAAATAAAAAGGAACAAAATTTTGAGAGCTGCACAAAATATAAGGAAAAACCTCCATAGGAATCAACTACCAAGAACAACTGCTTATAATATTATAGAATTAAAATATTTTAATTGTAAAATTTAGTTATAGAAATTTGGTTATAGAAAATATAGAAATTTGGCGTATCTGTAGTAACTTAGAGGGGTAGGAATAGAGAAGATAAAAATGAAAACCATAAAACTTTCATATTATAATTCCTACCATAACAAGTTTTCAAACTATTTAAGTAATGGATAATCACAAAATGATGGAGTACCATCATTTACTCCAAAAACAGCACAGTCCTATTCTGGGGACAACTGTCATTGGAGAAAGAAACTAAGAGAACCCCAAGAGTCTGGTGCTTACCTCTTCCAATCCTGGGCCCCCCTCTCTCTGATCTTTTTTTTTTTTTAAAGATTTTATTTATTTATTTGACAGAGAGAGACACAGAGAGAGAGAGGAAACACACGCAGGGGGAGTGGGAGAGGGAGAAGCAGGCTTCCCACTGAGTAGGGAGTCCGATGCGGGGCTCCATCCCAGGACCCTGGGATCATGACCTGAGCCGAAGGCAGACGCTTAACCGACTGAGCCACCCAGGCGCCCCCTTTCTCTGATCTTTGACCACATAAAGTAATTAGCGCTAAAATATAAGAAGTTATCTGCCATGCTGACACGACCCCTGTTTACTCTTTTTTTCTTCAAAGACAGGACCTACCAGTACCTCTTTCTTCCTTTTCAAAGCCCTGGGGATTTGGCTGAAAACACTAGCCCAGAATCAAGGTCCTTGCTGCACCCAAGAGCACTTGTGTGATACTGCCCCATTGTCAGAACTTAAAAGACCTTCATCTGAATTTACAATTCTACCTCTGACTTCAGGCTGGTCCAAATAAGACTTCGAAAAAGATGTTAAAATGTACCCTCAGCCCTTGCACTTAGAGAACTTACTATAGTCTGTTATCGTTAAGTCTTCAGTGGTAACTAGAACTTACTCCTCTGGAAAAGAAAAAAGCAAGCATTTACTGACATATCCAACTATGACACATCCAATATAAAAGTGAAAAGCAACTGCTCTGTGGCATTGCAAAGAGGTTCTCCAAACCTTTTCCTCATTTGACCAACATATGCTCTCACTTTCTTGCTCTCTTTCTTTTGAACTTGGGCTTCTAAGTGTATTTATAAACAAATACAGAATTTCCTTTCTAGAGACACTGAAAATTTACCCAGTCGTGCTACCAGATACCGGGTCCAATTCAACAAACATTTACTAAGTTCCAGTTATGTACCAGACACTAAGTCACTGCACTAATAATGAGAAGACGGGTTTTTCCAAAAACATAGTTATCTTCTTTAACTCCCGAGACAAACAGAGTTATCTTCTTTAACTCCTGAGACAGTTTTGGCATCCCAACTAGAAATAATAACTGTCAATGACAGCCTTATTTTACGATACCCAAGTGATCTTCAATGATCTCATTTATTATTTTAAAAACCATGTATTGATTTTTGGCTATTTGTAGGGTTATTTCTGATAGCAACAGAAATGTCTCTGGTCTCATGCATTAAAATATGAAATAAGAGATAAGTATATAAACAACCAGAGCACATGTTGAAACTATGGCAAAGGGGCACCTGGGTGGCTCAGTCGGTTAAGCGACTTCGCTTCGGCTCAGGTCATGATCTCGGGTCCTGGGATCGAGCCCCGCATCAGGCTCCCTGCTTCTACCTCTGCCCCTCCCCCTGCTCGTGTGCTCTGTTTCTCTCTCTCTCCCAAACAAATAAATAAAATCTTAAAAAAAAAAACTATGCCAAAGATGAAGCACTGTAAGAATTTGAAGGAAGAAAGATTACTTATTACTCAAGCAATCAAGGAAAAAAAATTCAGAAAGGAAGCAGCATTTGAGGTAGTCCTCAGACATGGAAACACAGTGAAAACCCGGCCCTGAAACGTGTGGGATGTGAACAGAGAGAGGTAAGAGAAAGAAGTCTGGGAAAATTACAGAGGGCTTTGAGGCTTGTCAAATTTTCAGTTCAAAAATAAATTTAATCCATTCTGGATAAATTGTGATATATCCATACAATAACAAGGAATGAAGTTCTAATATATGCCACAACATGGATCAATTTTAAAAACGTTATGCCCAGTGAAAGAAGCCAGACACAAAAGACCACATATTATATAATTCCATTATATGAAATATTCAGAATAGGCAAATCTATATGGACTGATCAATGATCACCTAAGGCTAGTGGGGGTAGGCTGGGGGCTATGGAGAGCGACTGCTAATGGGAATGGGGTTTTTTTTCCTGTGGTGATAAAAATGTTCTGGAATTAGACAGTGGTGATAGACACATAACTCTGTGAATATACTAAAAACCACTGAAATTGTATACTATATATAAGGGTACTGGTATACTTTATAGTACATGACTTATATCTCAATAAAACTGTTCCAAAAAATAAAATCAATCTGTTTGAATAGGTATGTTTATATAGAACTGAATACCTAGGCTAATGTCCTATACGTATTTTTCACCAGACATACATATTAACCATGTATAGAAGATATCACATGGCACAAAACATAGAACATAATAGCAGATTGAAATTTTTTAAGTGTAAGAGTCACTGCCTTGGAACTTTCCTAGAAGAAATGAATCTGCTATCTTGTTAACCCTTCAAATCAGGTTCACTTCAGGTATTAAAAAAAATAAATAAGTGATAAAGTTTTATGAAGCTCAATATCTGAACATAAGGTAAAATTGTTAGAATAAGGTATTAGTGTCTTTTATATGGCATCAGGTATATTTTCAAATGGCATTATTTTTGAAACCCAAGGGTGCTATGTTCCATTGTATATGTTTTATAAGACCACATTAAAAAAAAAGACTGATCACACATTTTCAGATGCTGGTTTTTGTTTTGTATTGATGGTTCATTTATTTGTTCTTAATTACACAAAGTGGGCCTCATGTGAGTATTTAATTTGTCTGCCTGAGAAAGACTCAAAGACTTTAGAGAGCTCCAAATTTCCTCTTCTGAGTCATACTTACCATAAATTTCTGATTGTGTGCTTTGTTATACACAGTGAACTTAGAAAAAACTCAAGTAGAAGCAAAACTTGACTCATGACAAGTAAAAATCTACTTTAAGCAAAAGTTATTTTAAGAGTAAAAGCAAATGAAAAGACAAAGAAAAAAATTATGAAAGTAAAAAAATAGAACTGCATATAAAACAATAAAAAGCTTACCAATTTTGCACCATGTGCACATATTTAAGGCACAAATAGGAGGAAAATGCCTCATGATGTGCAGATCTGTGGACTGCTGAGATGACCTTAACTTCTAAATCTGAATGTTTACCTTCTTTGTCATAAATGAAACTATTACTTATTGCATACCTATTATTTGCCAGTCATCAAGAAAAGCACTTCTCTCATTTCAAATTTAATTCATTACTTTGTAATGTGATTTCTCCTAAAACGGAAACTTAAGTTACAAACAATCTTCCAATGAACTTGTACGAGTGCCTCTACTTTCAATTTCAATTAACGTGATTAAACCATGTTAATATGCATCCAGTTTGTTTTAATAATCTGAGATTCTTGCCATCTAGATAATGATCTCTTTTTGTCAACAGAAGCATGGTGATATACACCTGCATTCTGCATTAAATAAAATAGCAAAGAATACTTAAAGGACCACAGAAGCAAATTATTGAATAATTTATGAATTGTTCTTTCCCTAAAATTGAACTCCTCAAATGTGGGTTTTCAATCTCCCGTAAGTATGGGGACCAGATTCTAGCTAGAGGTTGATTTTTACCTTAAAAGAAAATGCTGGAGCAACTGGGTAGCTGAGTTGGTTGAACCTCCTACTTGGTTTAGGCTCAGGTCAGGATCTGGGCATTGTGAGATCAAGCCCCACCTCGGGCTCCATGTTCCTGCTCAGTGGGGAGTGTTTCTCTACCTCTCTGCCTCTCTCTCTCTCTCTCTCTCTCTCTCTCTCTCCCTCTGCCCCTCCCCACTGTGTGTGATTGAGATCTCTCTCTCTAAAATAAATAAATCTTAAAAAAAAACTGCTAAAATGATGAATAGGAAACCAATAAGGCAATAAAATATGTAGTTTATTAGTTATTTCAGAGAAGAAAAATAACACTCTAAAATGTATTGGCAAATTTAACTCTAAATACTAATTCAGGGATTATTCCGGTCACTACATGGGAGAATTTTAGAAGCTAAATATAGAATCTGTTTTTCTCCAGGGGCTGGGAGGAAACAGTCATTTATTCACTTGTCAGAAACAGTTAATATATTACTTGAATTATAGGCTTTTATTAAAAATCAGAGCTCCACCAATAAGGAAGTTTGTGGTTCAAACATATCTGAATTAACCACCAGGTAACTTTTCAGGTTTCAGGGCAGAATAAGACTATTTCCACAGAACCCAAGTCACAACTCAGAGAATTCAAGAAAGGCTTATTTTTTACTCCACAGAGTTCTAAGTATATTTTATAAATAGCTGTAGAATTTTTTATATAAACATTCAGATTTCCCACATTCCAACTCCCAGAAACTAGGTTCTGTTGATCAAGTCTTTATTCAGACACATGGGTAAATGATTTGGGGAAAGAAGCACACCTCACTAAAATATTTTAATTTATCTGAAGAAGTGTGAAGAAGTGTTGCATGCACACGCACTTCTGAATAGTGTGCAATGGTGGCAGTGGGGAAGTACATATACTTGCTATAAACTGTTCAAAAATTACAGGAAAGCATTCAGAAAAAAACAAAAATATTTGTTAATCCCAACACCTATACATATTATCCTTGCGGAATACTTGCACTTTCAAAGTAAAGCTCCTATCATTCAATATATCTTTAATGTCAATTTTGTGATGCGTCTGGCTTCATTTTTTTAATGATAAAAGCTAGAATAAAAGTAAATGGTTTTTTTCCTCGATTTCTCATTCTTAATAACAAAAGCAGATTTAGAATTACTTAAAAGTTGTAAAGCTGGGATTGCTACCATTAATTGCTACTCATGAATGTCAATGCTCTCTCTAGCATTATCTAAAAATACATTTTATAACAGAACCACATATGACAAGGAAAATGGGCCAATGAATAGAGCAATTCAAAACCAGAGTTACTGAATTTCAGAGCTGGAAGTGACCTTGTGGACTGTATGAGTCTAATTCCTGTTTAAATGGAAACCTGATTGTGACCTTACCAGGAGAGAATCCCTATTTTATTCACGTGTGAATCCTTTGTACAAAGCCCAAGATGTGCCAGGCACTCTATAAATACATTTGAAATAAACTGCCATGTTTTTTGGATGAATGAAATTCATTTTAATGTAACAGTTTATAATCTCAGAAGGAAAGACTTCTGGCTCTGGTCCTTCTACAAAGAAATGGCTTATTGTTCATTTATATATTAGTAATGAATAAAAGCCTGAATGGGAGATCATGCAATGGCAGTCTCCAACTAATGGAAAGGTTGTAATCCAAAAGTTTGTATGTAAGTAGATTCAACTGAAGTCACAAAGCATTTTCCCATATAAACAGTGTTGTATATAATGGTTTACTTCTCTGGCCAGCCCACAAGAGCTTCTTTAAGTTAAAGTGCCAACGCAGCTCATCATTATACAGAAAAACACACCATAGGAAAATGTGTCCAGGACCCCACTGTGAGAGTCACCCTCTTGCTGCTGCCCAGGAGGCAGGTTCCCCTCACTCAGGATTAGAGAACTGGGGGGAAGAGTAAGAAATCAGACCAGGGGAAACTTGTCAAGGATGATACTGACAGATACAATGGTTTCCTCCCATGACTTCCTCTCCTCACTCACTGACCAAGCAAGCACACGAGTCTTCTATGTATCAGGCCCTGTGCTAGGCAACTCGGGGCGGGGGGCACAGCAAAGACCAAAATTGACATGATCTTTCTACCTTGGGAGCTTACATTCTAACAGGGAAGAAAGATACTGAAGGGTCAGAAATGAGAATAGGGGTCCGGGAGAGTGGGGGGTTTGATGGGCAGAAAAGGAAAAGAATATTAAAAATATGAGGGACCATTTCCCTCTCCTTCCTCCTTCATCTGCATTCATTTCATCATTGGGGTGAAAGGAGATGAGGGACAGAAACAAATAACTAAAAAGCAGATGCAAGGAGAGCTTTTATTTTCATCTCCCTTATTCCCACCCTTTTTTACAAACCCCAATGCCAACTAGTGTAAGGCAGAGATGACTGGCATTGATAAAGGCGGGGGAGTGAACTAGCAAATACTGGGGCTGTAGCAGTAACCAGAAAAGGGGGTGGGAAGGGAAATCCCATCACTGCAGGACAAAGGAGAGATTGTGCAGTGATCAGAACAGACAAGATAAGGCCCCATCTCAATCAGGAAAAGGCCATCCTGCTCAGGGCCCATCCAAGACAGACTCTGCTCTGAACATACAACCTTAAAGACATTAAAATCCATTCCAACACCTCTCCAATTTTTCCCATAATTTTCTGTAACCCATTTAGGAATACTTTTATTTTTACTCCTATGCCTGTGTATTCTAAAGGGGTTCTCTAGAGGGGGAAGAATTAAATAAACTATAAATAGCTAAATTTTAACCGCTCATCCTTCATCCTTTCTGAAGTTTAATTAGCAAGATGTTTAAAGGTGACATGATGCTCAGCTGATTTGCAAAAAGAAACAAATAGCATAAATGGCTGGAAGATTTCACAAGGCTGCATGAGTAGGAAGGAAAGTAGACGATTAGCTTCTACGTGGGCAGACATAAAATAACAGACTGATGGGGAGTCAATCCAAGTCATTCTTGAGGGACGATGGCCTCTAAATAAAACAAATGTGACTCCAGAATGGGGAATAGGGGAAACTCTAGTCCATCTGGACTGTTCACTATACAGGTGTGTGGCCCCAACAACTACCAAAGCATTATTAAATAAAGGAATGAAAAATTTAAACACAAAATTGTACATGTCTATTGAGTATGAGAACCTAAAATCCAGGGTCGTGTTTCCATCACTGCACTTCATGGTAGATTAACAGAGATGGGTAAGATTCAGAGAATATTATTTCAAATTATAGAAGGCCACCATAACTTCTTGCTTGGCCAGTTCACCTCAATGGCTATTTTCCACCTCATCCTATTTTGAATCTTGAAGCACCTCACTCCCAACCACACCCTCCTTCTTAAACCATGATCTCTGGCTTCCCTAAGAAGTCCCTTTTCTGAATCTCCTCCTACCAAGGAAAAATCACTGTGTCTTTTGCTGGTTCCTCTCCTTCTGATCCACCTGCCAGACTAGTGTTCTGTAAGTCTCATCATCCCTTCTCTCACTCAAAAAACTCTCCTGAGATGACCACATGGATGCCTAAAGCACCCAGGGACACTTAGATTCTTACCATTCCTCAATCTGCAGCTCTAGTCCCAGTCACTCTCCTAGAGCCTAGAAGGGTCTCCCAAGTCATGATAAATGGTAAGTGCTAGATTAAGGGAAACAATGCAGAAGCACCCAGAAAAATTTCTGGTTTAAATCAGGGAAGCCATATGGGCTCTTCCACAAAATTTCTGTGAGGGGGAAAGCTGGTACAATGGAAAGAACAGGGGTTCTGGAACAGACACAAGTGAGTTTGAATTTCAGCACTGACATCTACCAGCTATGTGAATTCTGGTAAGTTACTTTGGAACACCAGTTTCTTTACCTGTAAAAATGGGGGCCGTAATGTTTACTTTTCAAGGTTCTTGTATGGACTAGAGATAAAATTTTAAAAACAAAAACACCACCACCAAGCACGGAGCAGCTGTTTAGTAAAGAGTGCTTGCTCTTTTGTCTGTGGAGGCTGCTGATATGAGAATACTGAGAAATAATGGGTTTTGTTATGACATTTTTTCCTCATACCTATTATTAGCAGACATTTTAAGTTCTGTAGGAGGGTAGTTATCCTTATTTTGAATCTTCTACCTCTACCTGCAATATGCCTGGAACAGTAGACTTATAAGATTCTTTTAGGGTGTCCAGCATCTGAACTCCCCTCCCTATATTTGGAAAATTATTAACTCTAATACTACAAAAGCAGAAAATTTCAGGTAATTGCTTTCTTAGCTTCCCTGCAACAGAGTGCAGGTACACAATCAGGTACACTGGCTTCATTAAATAAATTCATTCCAGATTTCGAATCTGAAGAGATAAGAACTATACAAAATCCAAACCTGGGATTGGGGCAGCAAATGCAGCTTCCAGAGGTAGTAATGGCAGTGTTCATTATCTAGTGTTACTGGGTTTGGCAGTATAAGATGCAGGGCCTATGGTCGTGGCCTATGAGGCGGTAATATTCTACTGCCTCCTGGACCAGGTCAGTGGTCCTGTTCCTGATTGACGAGCTCCTAAGCTAGGTCCTCCGCTTTCCCAGAGAGACTGTGTGCTACCTAATTATCTTTCATAAACTCCTTTCCTGATGAAATTAGGGTTTCTGTTGCTTACAACTAAGAATACTGATATAGCAGGTCAGGTAACATTTCATTACTTTTGGTCAAAGGCCAATTTATAGAGTGATTTATAGAGCAATTTATAGTACGATTTATAGAGCAAACAAATAGAGTGAGATCCTCCCAGTAAGTCAGGCAGTCAGAGTGAGCTGCTGAACAAGATGTTCTTGACCATTTCTGAAATCATTTCTTAAAAAACAGGATGAATACATCACATGCTGTTTTAATAGTAGTATCTAAATATGATTTCTTTTTTGCTATCAGACTGAGAGATGCAGAACACTAGCTATCCCCTTAAAAGCGTTCAGTAACTTTCTTGTATGCTCTAAGGTATCACATTGCTCAAGAAGTCCAATCACGCCCTCTAAAAAACTTGGATTTTTACCCTGCTTAATTATTCCCAAGGAAACCATGATGTCATTCCATTAAGCTGGCTCAGTCAGTAGCATTACCTTGTGTTAGCCTGATAGAGAAATCTCAAAAATATGCATCCTTGGGGGAGAAGACCAGGCGCCAAGTGAAAAGTGTAATTTTTGAAACTGGAAATAAGCACTCATACTTTATCTTCAATTAGAATTGATATTTCTCCTATAATAATTTAACTTCATTCACCTTGGATAATGCATTTAATTCCCCCTAATCACTACAACTAAACTGTACAGAAGTTCCTATTAAATTTTCCTTTTGGCTTACTATCAACAACTTTTGCCACTGCACTTAAAAAAAATTTTTCAGTAAGACCCAAATTGCTGCAGAAATCACATGAAAAACAAAACTCTGGCACATGAAAAAAAATTCTTACTAACAGTAAGCAGCAGGATTCTGAGAAAAATCAACTTGCAAGAAAACTTTTTTTAGCATGATGGCAAGGGTTTGGGAAAAAGGAACTTACAGGAAAAAGAGTTTGTGTTGCCAGTTATTCATTCACTTTTTTTTTCTATTTTTGCAATATCCAAGTAGAATTCCTTGTCCTAGACCTAATTTTATTTTCCATTTTATCCTCTAAAGGTCTCTGTTTATAATCTTCTGATTATAAACTTCAGTAATTAACCACTGAAAAGTGGGTAATTCCATGGATGTAGGTTTTAAATATTCAGTTCAAAAATAGAAAGAATAAAAAATATACTTCTGATCTCAATAAAAGCAAATTTAAAACAGCAAAAATAATGTTAAAAAAATGTATGTGCTATATATGGGATGATTCTGTCCCCCATTATTTCAGACTAGCACAAAGAGTGGTGAATCTACCCACACAAATGCAGATTCTGTCTATAAGGCATGATTCACGTGAAGTTAGATCATTTGCACAAAGCCACAGAGTTTTATGCAACATTCATTAAAAGAGCCATTTCCTCTTCTGTGCTCTAAAGTCATTATTAACCAGAGATACTAAAAACTCAAGCAGGCTGCAACCTGCCTGACCTACAGAAATGAGAACCTCTTTTAGCATACTTCAAACTAAGCACTGACTCACGAGGAACAAGCAGGTTGCTGTTAACCTGAGACCTTCTAAGTTAGGGTCCCCAGTCTGCAGGCTCCAAGAGAAGCCCTGAGATTGAAACAGGTGAGAGCGTGAGAGGCTGAAGCATGTAGGATGGCAGGCGGAGGTCGTCACCACCACCACCATAAGTTTAACTAACACCCTGCGGCACTAGGAACCCCTGCAAATCTCAGAGAGGACCTGTATGGACCAGAGAGGCGTTCCAGGAAAGACTTCCACACCCACCATTAGATCCCAGTTTCCAGCTGGGGGCCTAACGGTAATTGAACGCGAGAAGGACGTACACACATTGAAGAGGGACACATGGCCCCACAGAGGGTTTTAGAGCACGCACACGAGACGCATAGCTTTCATAAAGTAAACAGGTAAGGACAGAGGATGCTTTAGAAAACCCAGTAGCCCTATAACTGGGGATAAGTTTAGCACGTACGTCAGTTTAACCCAGTACTGTGCAGCCGTAAGAAATACTCATCCCCAAGCACATGGCAATGTTCTCCCGTTATACACTGAGGGAGGAGAGGAACAAAACTCATCTAGTTACCTTCCTCCTTCACTGTTTTCACACTGGGCACAGACAGATGGAAATGGTTCCACCAGTTTGGTTTGCTGATTTCTGCCTATGTACAGAAGTCATTGGTGGACATAGTCAACATCTACTTTCAGTATCAGATATTTTCAGTATTAGGCGGGATGTCACCTGGAAAAAGGAGTGGTCCTCTGGTCAGGCATTACTACAGTTTCGTGTTTATTTCCTGTTACCCACAAGAAAACGGAAATGGCCCGAAAGGAGGCTGACCCTGGGGCACCTGACAGCTGGGGCCCTCTGCTACATCACTCCTCAAGTACTGTTTAACTTGTAATGCCATTTAAAATGTTATCACACATTTACTTAGCTCTGCAGTTTATAACAAACCTACCAAACAGGACAAACCAGTCTGGATTATATAATATGTAAATATGCCAGGGAGCTAGGGAGCACACCCAGGAGGATAGGCTGGAGCAATGGTTAAATGAGCTAAAGCCTCACTATACCTGAAGGAGCCTCTTCATTCACATTTCATGGGTAGCACTTTGTAACTAAATTATGGAGAGCACAACAGCTAATGAAGTTCTATGTATCCCCACAAATACCATCTAGTAAGTCACTAAAATTAATTAAAGGGGACACAAAAGTCAGTATTTACATTTCATTTAGTTTTTAAAATCTGATGTACCTACTGAATAACTCATATTTGGACCTAAAAATATTAACACATTCTAAAGAGACTATCAGTGATTAGTATCTTTTACTTACACACACACACACACACACACACACACACACACACTCAGCTTAAATGTGGGCCTGGTGCCAGAACTCAAGTTTCACTACAGTTGTTAGAGGACTTGAATAAATTGTTTCATGTAAGTACTTGTTTGAGAAAAAGATTTTATATCTACCACCCTCAGAGATATTAAACATACACTAAATAGTGAACTGGTAATATTCCATAACTATTCCTGTAACTCAATAAAATGACACAACAGAGAAGCTCCACAAACACAAATTTAACATTTTATGATAAAAAATATAAATACAGAAATGATCAAAGGTATTCATTAACCCTACACTGCTTCATGATTACAATCACCTATAATTTTTTTCTTTTAAACAGGCTGTTATGAATCACTAAGAAAAAAAAGCTGTGAAGACTCAAAAATATATTTAATTAGTTAAAAGTAGTGATTATGTAAATATATTAATCACACACATTATTCACAAAATTACAAGTAAATCAATGAAAGTCAACAAAAGCTAGCTAAAATTTAATAACTTCCATCTAGAAATTTAAAAGCACAAACATTTATTTACATATATATGATTGGCATATAAAATATAAATAGATATGCTCATTACAAAACCTGTTAAAAATTTAGGGCTTGATTTAATGTACCAGAGTTCTTTCCTAGGTTCTCATTTTAAAAAATTTTTTTAAACAGTTATAATCCAATTGTTCTTTCCTGTTTTTAATACACTATATTTGTGTGATTTTAATAAGTCTTAAGAACCAAGTTTGAAGAAATAAAGGGGGGAAAAAGCTCCAAGCAGGAAGAAAACCCTCTTTTGGCAAGTCTATTAAATGCACATTTGATATATTACTTCAAAATCTTTCATAGGAGCAGTGAGAGTTGGTGTCATCTGGCTGTATCTTTCCATTCTAAAGAGTAAGCAAGAGGCAGGGTTGCAAACTGGCCTAAACTATGGAAACTACCACACAGTGGCAAGCACCCATGGTTTCAACAGGTTGTAGATTCAAATGCCTCCTCATTACACTGTCATTCCACCCTTCACTGCAATACGTGTGAAAGAGGAAAAAACAATCATGGCAAATAGTTTCTGAAAAAGCTCCCTGGTGATTTCTGATACTCCCTGCCCTGGCCCCCAAAATAAGAACTACAGAACTAAGCATATGTGCTGCCTTATCTTCTTACCCTTTAAAATCTGCTACATTACAATATCCAAGAACCTGGTTTCAGCTATTATTTCCTTAACTAGTTTTAGAGCCCCAAGTTGTGGTTTCAGCCAGAAGGTGTCAATGCACAGTCAAAAAAGTATTTCTGGACACAGTTACAGGCCACAAAACTAGAACCGTGTAAAGACCATTTCTGTGCTCTATAGAGCTGAGCCAGGCTGGCATCTTTATGATCGGAGCATCCACTGGGCAGGAATTGACTCCACAGGCACCCTAGTTTATCCTGTCTGTCCTGTTCCAGCCATTTGTGTTCACACGATAAGCCTGCAGAAGAGGTTCTCCAGATCGGCCACAGAAAGAGCTTTAGGACTAATTTTGCTAAGACCAAAGACAGGCTGAGTAGGAACTCAATTTAATCCGGGAGAGATAATCAAAGGTATTTCTGAGACAAGTCCTAAGGTACATATTCCAAAAAAAAAAAAAAAAATACACAAAGGTGGTGGGAAGAGAAGATCTCAAATTTCTGCAGAATTAAAAAAAAAAAAAAAAAAAGTTGTTCTGTTGGGAGAATAAGGGAAATATCCTAAATTGCAACTTCTAAAATGTTTCCCCTCCAAGAAGCAAAAGTAAACATTTTACAGGCTCAAATCTCTATGCTCCTCTCAGAAGTTCCCACTGCTCATTTGGCAAGCATCCAAATAGCCTAGCTTAGCTGGCAAATGTTCAAATACAGTTATTCAAAATATGTTAATGAGGCTAACATGGTGCTTCCACCATGTAACCCCACCCTCCCTTTCTCTGTGCGAAGTGAACCTGTGCAGGTTAAAACAGGCGTGCCAAACACTTGCTGTGTGAGATTAATGACTGCTGGATAAACCACTGCCAATTTAAAATAAGCATTTAGGGAGAACGGCTTGTTCAAATGTATGTGGTCTTAAAAAATGGATATTGTGAGGTTCACTCCCACTGCCATATACCCCCACGGGTATGAAAATATAAACGTTAATGATTTACATTCTTTAAGTACCACATTCAAAGTACCTAAAAGATTCCAAAGTACTTCACAAGTATTCTTTTTAAAATAATTTCCCAGTGAAATACTTTTCATTCTACAAATGAAGAAATGAAAGTACTGGCTACACATTGTTTAGATAACAGTAACTGGAATCAAAAGGAGAACTCAGTTATTTTGTTAGCTAATACACCTATTCAGCAATCTCTTTAGCCAGATATCAAATATTCCTTCTGTGTATACAAAAAAATCACGGAGCAACTAGTCAGTCATCTTTGGTTTATACATATTCTCAAAATCTCAAAATTTCTCCCACAAAAATCAGACTAGCTTAAAATTTTCATTCTTCTTTCCTCCTGCCTTCCAAAAAAGCATTTAACATGTTTCTTCATCCACAGAGACATTCCACACATAGTCTGAATTTTAAAACTTAGGCCATACAGCTTCATTTTCAGTAGAACAGAAAGTGCTGTTCCAAAATAATTTCAACATTGCCCAGTCCCTAAATTAGTCCCCAGTCACCAGACCTTACACAGGAAATCAGGATCTAGTAACTTAAGTTTAAAAATTAAAGGGAGGTTGGAAGGAAGGTATAAATGGGATTACCTACTTACCCAGGGTGACTCATTCTCATATGCTCAAGATGAAACTGAACACTGACTCTGGATCACGAAAGAATTTTTCCTCGGGGGCAGAAAGGGGCATGGGATTTCCAAATGTACACTAAAGTAGGATCTTATGTGTGGCTCAGGTGAGTAAATCCCACATAATTAACTTCCTACTACAGAGAAGGAGTAAACACAGGTGAGGTGTGCAACCTTTCCAAACGGCGCTGCTATAAAGCCCCTTCAGATGTTTCCCATGCTATAAAGATTACACGGAGAGGCAAGAAAGACTCGGGGGGCACAACACTCGGACTGTAGTTAACATTACTGAACTGTGCACTTAAAAATGGGTTTTTTACAATTAAAAATTAAAGAAAAAGAGGGACTAGAGTGAACTTACCATGTTGCCACTGCTCTGAGGGACAACTAAAATGCTCTTGGAGTGTCCAGCTGTTCAAATGTGATAAATCACAACAACCTACTGAAAGCCGAGGGGGAAGAGGGCAGACTGGGACGGCACCGGGCTGGGCTGCAGCTTGTGCTCACGTCTATGTCCGCCCGCTGAAACCAGCTGGCCTTGCACTCAGGGTATTTCCTAGGTCCAACTGCCTAGGGCCTCGTTTTTTCTCATTAGGAATAGGAAGAGTAATAGAAGTTTTCACCCCTTTCGTTACTTTAAGAAAACCTGGTCTTTATCTTTCTTGAGTTATTTTCTTCTCCCTAAAGTTTTCAATAAAAATCTCAAAGCTATGAACATTTATTCTGCTTTAGAAATACATGGTTTAGAAACACAAGAGATTCTATTTGAAAACATATATGAATGTTTTCAAGGCTAGAACCTTATTTGAAAAATTAAAAATAGTTCAATATCCATGTTCCAATTTCCCTTTATAAAAAATGGGTTTCTTAACATACACTATTTCTCCAACTTAGAATAAAAACCAATTTCCTCAAAAATTAAGTATGCACAAAACCTGTCCTAAAAGAATATCACGAATTGCTTAAGACTTATTAAAATTAGTAGGGAGATATTAAACATTTAAATATGTCTGAGTATTAAAAACTATACCTTAAAACATAAATAACCAAAGCACCAACACATTAAAATTTTAAGTCAATCTATGCACTTTTCCTATTCAAATATAAGTAAATATAAAATTGTTATAAGGCTAAATATGTATATTAACTTTAATGATAAATCAGATATAGTTAAAGAAATATTTCCCTTTAGTAACTTATACAAAGGGCAATAAATCTGCTTACCTAAGATTTTATAACTTATTTTCCAAGTTAAACCTAAACCAGAAAATTTTAACTTAAAATACTCCCACTTAAGTTTATAAGCTATGTGTTTCTTTATGCTGCACTTGTAGGACTACTTAATGTTATGGTTCTCCCTAAGAGCATTCATCCTCGTTTTCAGCAAATATAAAAATTCACTGGAAACATCTATCGCCATGTTAAACAACATATGGATTGGAATAAATTATAGAAAAAAATCTGAAAAAAATAGCTAGAAATATTAGGAGACTAATAAGCAAAGAGGTTTACCAAGTATAGGGTTTAAAAAGTACAGCAAAGTGAGAAAATAAGGTCACCTGGAATGAAGAGAGCAAGTCATGAGCCCTGACTTCAATTCTCTGCACAGAGTAGAAGTCACAGGAGTCTAGCCTTTCTTGGTTGCCAGAGTGAATGGCAGAAGTTGGTTCTGGGTCTCCACCACATCCAGCAACAGCCCTTCTCCTCACTTCAGGAGCCAAGTGATTTACTAACCAAACTTACTCGGACTCACAGTGCAGTGAGAGGGTGTGGTAGACACTTCATATAATAACAGTAATGATACTCGACACTTATAAAGCAGATGTGGAGATTCTCTAAGGTCTTGTGAGCAGATGGGAAGAGTACATAAGAGGCTGAAGTATTTCTGGGCATTTAAATAAATGGAGAAAGGAGAGAGCATGAAGGATGGAAAAAGGAAGTGAGTGAGGAAAGATTAGCAAGCCAGTGAATACGGTATCATAATGGTGAAAAGTTTTACAAAACAGTCTGGGTTCCTAGCATGGAAAAATGAACACTTTGACGTAGGGATGGCCAGAGCAGGGTAAATAAAGAATGATTTAACAAAAGCTGATAGCCATCACTTTGTAAGTAACTCTCCAAAATCTTTTTTTTTAAAGATTTTATTTATTTGAGAGAGAGAGAATGAGAGATAGAGAGCACGAGAGGGAAGAGGGTCACAGGGACAAGCAGACTCCCCGCCGAGCAGGGAGCCCGATGCAGGACTCGATCCCGGGACTCCAGGATCATGACCTGAGCCGAAGGCAGTCGCTTAACCGACTGAGCCACCCAGGCGCCCACTCTCCAAAATCTTTTTACTTTCGGTGGAGGCGGTGTCAAGGGCTTTCCACATTTTAATTGAATGGAATCATAAAGTTCCCCTAAGGAACTAATATGCCAAAAAAACAGACATAGCTTTCTAGAAATGAAGTAAGTTCAGTAGGCAGTTCGTAATAAAGTGCTTTACTTTATTCCTTTGCTATGATTAAATAACCACTCCCACCTAGTCCACTTCTTGACCAGTTTTCTACATAGAGTCTGTCTTGTCTGTCTCTCTTGCTCTCTTTCTCTAAAATGGACTTTAAAATCAAAGTTTAGGTTTAAAAATATTAGAATATATACATTAAACAGAAACACAGAGACACACACAGACTGAAAAACAACAGAACTTCTTCAGTCGAGTACAACTGCTTTGGTGCTCTTTTAACCACATCTCAACTAACCAAAATTAGGGCGAACCAGATATAAAGACAATAGAAAGAATACTTGAAATTAGAACTATTCTAGGAAATCTGGACTGAATTTTAATAATATGCTCTCAGATCCAAGAACCAGAATACCCAGAACTTCTGGTGAAGACCTAATCCTTCTTCGTATCTTTCCTCTTTGTCTTAAGTCATTCACAAACACTTGATTCAGGAATGCGCATTCTTTTTTAAATCAATAGTTACATAATACCTTCCTAGATTTAATAATGTCTTCCAAGCTCAGTTAGGTACTCTCTCACATTCTCACCTTTCTAAAAACTCCCTTTCACTTCTGTCTTCCTCTAAGTTTGTCCTCTTTATGGGACAGTTTGATCTAAATCACTGCTAGAACACAGTAAGCACGTAGCAACACAGCATATTTCCCTTATCTCAAAGTAGAGAGGCTAAAGTTCCTTTTTGAGTTTTGCCTTCCTATCCCACTCTTTATACACATTTACTTCTACTGGATTTTCTTTCTTCTCCCTTTTTCCCTCCATGCCAACTAAGGATTTCTCCAAGTATAATTTCAAGGACCACCTACATCAGAATCAGCAGGGATTTGAGGTAAAAAGTGTTTTGGACTTCAACCTAAATTTACTAAATAGCAGAAGGTGGGTAGGGCTCAAGAATCCTCACTTTATGGGGCGCCTGGGTGGCTCAGGCGTTGAGCGTCTGCCTTCGGCTCAGGTCATGGTCCCAGGGTCCTGCGATCGAGCCCGGCATCGGGCTCCCTGCTCTGCGGGAAGCCTGCCTCTCCCTCTCCCACTTCCCCTGCTTGTGTTCCCTCCCTTGCTGTCTCTCTCTGTCAAATAAATAAATAAAATCTTAAAAAAAAAAAAGAATCCTCACTTTAGGGACACCTGGGTGGCTCAGTCGGTTAAGCGGCTGCCTTCGGCCCAGGTTATGATCCCAGGGTCCTGGGATTGTGTCCCACATCGGCCTCCTTGCTCAGCAGGGAGCCTGCTTCTCCCTCTGCCCCTCCCCCCTCTCATGTGCTCTCTCTCTCTCTCTCATTCTCTCTCTCAAGTAAATGAAATCTTTAAAAAAAATAAAAAGCAGAAGGAAGAGGCAAGAAAGCGTGGAGAGTGGAACATGAGCTAAATATGAGACATCAGCATAAATGCGGACTCGTCAGCCCTGCTCTGTGGCTACTGCCAATTACAGTAGCCAGACCTGCAAGAGGACTGATTACATGTAATTTATAAAAAGTAAACAAGCTGGGCGGCTTGTGAACAATGAATGGTGATATTCAAGCCAAGAGGTAATAAAAATCATGAATAAAAGACTCGACATCCCCCTCCCCACCCAGACAACTGGTTGTACTCTGGCTAGGATTAGCAAGGGCAAAAATGAGTATTTGGGTAATGATTTAAATGACAAAAGACCCTTTGAGAGAGATTTTGTCTATCAAATAAACCCTAGTGAAAGAGTTACACAGCACCAACCTCTCATGTTCATAGGCTCAGCCATTTCAATGACTGTTCTTCTCAGCCTTACTGAGGTAAAAATAAATAAATAAATAAATAAATGTTTGGTTCCAGACTACAACACAACCCTACAGCTGAAATACAGTTGACCCTTGAACAACACAGGGGGCTAGGGGTGCCAGACACCCATGCAACTGAAAATCTTGCATATAACTTCTGACTCCCCCAAAACTTTACTAATAGCCGCCTGTTGATCAGAGAAGCCTTACCTATAAAATAGTCAATTAACACATACTTGGCATGTTATATGTATTATATATTGTATTCTTACAATAGTACTTTTTTCTTAATTTTTTTGGTATTCTAGCCTACATGGTTCATCTGTGAGTTTTTCTTTCTCTTTGTCTTTTTTTCTAGGGTAGGAGGGGCAAAGAGAGAGGGAGAGAGCAGGCTCCAAGCCCAACACAGAGCCTGACTGAGCGCTCAGTCTCACAACCCTGAGATCCTGACCTGCAATGAAATCTAAAGTCAGACGCTTAAAGGACTGGGCCACCCAGACGCCCCCTCTGTGAGTTTTTCAAATTACTGCAAATCTCCAAAACTTTTTCCAACATATTTATTGAAAAAAGTCCAAGTGGACCCATGTGGTTCAAATCTGTGTTGTTCAGGGGTCAACTGTATAGCTTTAAAAGCTATAAAAGGGACACACAGGGAAATAAGCTAAATAATATACATGTAGAAACTAAGCTTTATGAAGAAACTAAGCTTTATGAAGAATCCGTCTACATTAATTCCTCTACATTCTCAACTTCGGCACTACTGATATTTTGGGCTAGGTTAATTCTTTGTTGAAGGGGCTGTACTGTGCAATGCAGGATGTTCAGCAGCATCCCTGCCCCCACTGACTAGCAGCCAAAGTGCCCCCGCTGTGACAACTAAAAATGTCTCCATTCTCACATGTCCCCCACAAAATTACCTCCCCACTTCCACTAAAAACCACTGCTGTACACAGAAGCATCACAAAGAAAAGTTTGTGTTAATAAAATAGTTCATACAAGGTATTTTTGACATCGTAAAAAAACTCACGATATCTACTTTTAAATAAAAATATATATATATAAAAAATACACACTTTTTGAGTTTATCACCCTATTTTCCATACATTTTTCCATTACCAGGGGCTAAAATACAAAATCTTAATATTGTTTAATAAGCTATCCAAGCCATTACAAAATGGACACATAATAAAATAACTGAGTAGGCCCAAAGTATTTATGCCCATTTAACAAAGCCAACATACCCATCAGGCACAGGAGGGACAATACTAGGATCCATGAGACTTTTAGGAGCCCATGAAAAGTGTTTTTATATTAATTTAAAGTGGGGATAAAAAATGAATGTAATAATAACAATACCAGCTTGGAACATATTCATCTTTATAAAGATGCAGTTGCAAAATACAATTTTTCTTCTTCTTTTTTTTTTTTAATAGAGGAAGGGGGGGACCATGAAGGCTAAAGTACCTGGGGTTCACAAGTCACCATATGGCCCCGCCATCCGAAGGGGCAGTAAGAAATTAAAACAAGCATGTATGATCAGGTGTGACAGGCGCCATGCTATGGAAACAGAAGAGCATCAAAGGAGGATAGAACAGATGCCGGCAGCCCACTGTGTCTATTATGTGTGAGAGTGGTGGAGTTCAGAGGAGGCTTTAGGGGCAGAGAACAAGCAGAAGTTAGCCCGGTTGTGAAGGCAGATGGGAGGACCAAAAATTCCGGGAGAAGAGAAGAGCAGCGCAAAGGCCAGACTGGCAGATCACAAGGCCAATGCGGGGTGTGGAAGTTCAATACAGCTGAAGCGGAGTTTGAAGGCAGCAACAAATACTCTGCGAGGCGCACACAGGCACCCATCACAACGGGCCTTGCAAACTGAGAGAAGAGGTTTGGGCGTTCCTAAGGCCAAAGGAACTGGGGCAGAGCAGCTTCAAACTGGGGAGTGGTATGCTCAGATTTGTGTTTCCGAAGGCCTTCATGGCTGCCTTAATGAAGACAGTCTGGGGGGTTGGGGGGGTGGAAGAATGGAAGGAGAGAGGCCACTGGCTACTGCAGCAATCCAGAAGAAAGGCAAAGGTACCTTAGGTAGCAGAGGTCGATTAACTCAAGAGGTATTTATGTGCTTTTTTTTTTTTTTTTTAAGAGAGATTGAGAGAGATCACGCAGCGCATGCAGGGGGGATAGGGAGGTGGGGAGGAGGGGCAGAAGAAGAGGAAGAAGGAATCTTAAGCAGGCTTCATGCCCAGAGGGGAGCTCCGCATGGGGGGCTCGATCTCACGACCCTGAGATCATGACCTGAACTGAAACCAAGAGTTGGACGCTTAACCGACTAAGCCACGCAGGGGCCCCTCAAAGAGGTACTTGGGAGGTAAAACTGATAGGACTTGTCACTGGGTATGGAGAATGACGGAGGGACAACACAAAACAGCTCTGGACAAGGGACGGGGGAGCGACTGACTGAGGGAACAGCGAGAGGACCAGGTATAGGGAGAGGACGATAAGGTCTGCTGTGGATATGCTGAGGCTGGGTTGCTGTGGGGGAGCTAAGTAGTTATGGATCTAAGCAGTTAGCTCCACAGACGTGGAGTGAGAAACAGACTGAGATAATGCCCTTGAATCATCATCGTATAATTCAAGGCCATTTAAGATCCAGAGACGGGCTTTAAAGGTCAGGAAAAATGCAAGGTTGTAACAATTATGTGTAAGTGTGGAAGAGTTTACAGAAACTGAGAGCCCAGACCTTTTATCAAATTTTCAAAGGGGTTCATGAACTCACATAGGATGAAGTGGCAACCAACAGCATGAGATGGGAGAAGAGGCCCTGCAGGGCTGGCAACAGAATGCTGAAGAACTCCCACACATAAGGAGACCAGAGCCCGGTATCAGCAAAGCACGGGAAAGATTTTGAAAAGAGGGACTGCTCATCTCTCCATCAATGTAGTCAGGAGTTCCATGAAAAGAACTAAAAAGTTCAAATCTCGTTCTGCTAGATCTGGCAACCAGGAGGTCACTGGGGACCTCAAAGGGAACTGTTTAGGTAAAGGTATTGGAAAAGGACACAGGCTCTATTCCATTATGAAACGAGCGGCAGGTTGAAGCAGCCAAGTGTACAAACCCACTCAAGAGTCTGGCTGGGGGGGTTTTGGTTGGTTCAGTCGTTAGAGCATGCAATCTTGATCTTAAGGGTGTATGGTCAATAGAGAGCACGAGTGGAGACTACTTTAAAAAAAAAAAAAAAAAAGAGTCTGTCTAGACTCTTTTTAGGAATAGAAAGAGTCTCACTCCAGCTCCAGCTTTGAAAATGGAATCCACCGTTTAAGATCCTGGTGAGAAATTTCTAACCACCTTCATTAAGCCTTCTCAGAGTCCCTGAATTCACCTCCTTCTGCTAAATTCTTCTAGAGTCCTATCTCGAACATCACTGATCATAATAAAATTTGCAGTACTACGTGCATCCTATGTATAAGCTATATAATCCTATATAAACTCCTAAAAGATGGAGACAGAGCCCTCTTGGTCCTCTTCTTCTGAATTCTTCATAGTCCCTTGTTCATAGCAGGCATTTCCTCAGCGACTGGAAGGATCTGACCCAAGGGGTGAGAGATCTGGCTCTGCCAGAACAGCCGGTTAACATGTATGACCTGGGACAAATCAATTAGTCTCCCGGAGGCTAATTTTCACTCCCTGTAAAATGAGGAGGTTGGATTCTTGACTAGGGAAGAAGGAGATTTGTGTAATTGGGAAAGATATGCAATATAGCTTGTTTTGGTAATGCAAATCATAGAAAGAAAAACTGGATAAAAAGTCAAGAGAGAGCCAAACAACACATGAAAGAGAAATGGGTTAGAAAGGTTGAAAAACACTGAACTCGATGATTTATAATTTTAGGTTTAAAATTCTATAACTATCTGGTCATGTTGTTCAAGAGATCGTGCAAAGTACCACACCGTACCTTTAGACACAGAGAACAAATGCCATCTTTGTCCTCTGGAAACTAATATCCTATTACAAACACTAAAGAATGATAACTGAAGCCATAATTTTCTTTGTAAACAGATCATGTGTATGTAACTTCTACTGTGTATACTGTGGGTCATTATGAAAATCATCTAGAAAAACATATCAAATATAAAAATATATTAGGCTTGCTTTTCCTTTTTTGATTACTTAAGTGAAGAAAAAGAAAAAAAGGAATACTGTTCAAAAGCACCAGTTTAATTTTGCACCCTGTTCTTCGGAGATAAATGACCTATATACCCAGTGAAGATTACTCAGAAGGCTTTGGTTTTATGTAACAGCATCACTAGGATCCAATTACCTTCCCAAATACTTTGCATTCTTACTAGTTCAGTATTTCCTTTTACCTTTTCTCAACACTTCAAACATTCAGACCTGAAACTGTCAAGGAGAACTTGTAAAATTTAATACTCCTACACAACTTTGGGGTCAATTATAACTTTGCCAGAGGGAAGGGGGTTCAAATAATACCTCCTTAACTGAATGAGGTGATCATTCCTCCTCAAGGTCTACCTAATGCCATTGGAATTCAAAACACTGGAGGGAGCATTCTACCAAGTGTTTCTCTTTCAAGAGTGGAAGATTAAAACTTCTCTCCCGCTAATCAACTGGTCATCCCTCCAACCAGAAGCACTTTCATCTTGGCTGCTGTGACTCTGGCCAAGGCACTAATGGGAATATGTAATGGACTGGAACTGAGAAAGCACACCAGGTACTTAATTCTTTAATCAGGTAGTCATCTCAGGGAGGAGTTCTGCTACTCGGAAAGTGGCCTGACCACATTTCCCAATACAGCAGTAACCAAAAACTGCATTTCAGGAGAGGAAAACAATCTACATGCTGGGTGGAACATTATTATTCCTAGTCTTGATTACCACATTACAGAGACAGAAATAACTCCCCCCTTTTAGAGAAAAGATGAAAGAATGTGTCTGTAAAGATTCTAACACAAATATCTGTGATACTGGTGGCTAGGCTTACATTACAGAAAAAGAAATGAAAACAAAGAGAAAAGAGCAAGAGGGTAGATAGAGAGTCACAGGACAAAGAGTGCTTTTACCTTTCTCCCACTTAAAAAGTTTGCAAATAAAATGTTATAGCAACTGGCTAACTGATGCATTAAAAACAAAAAATAAAGGGGCGCCTGGCTGGCTCAGATGGTAGAGTATGCGATTCTTGATCTCCGCGTTATGAGTTCGAGCCTCACACTGGGCTTGGAGATTACTAAAATAAAATAAAATAAAAACAAAACAAAAGTAAAAACAACAACAGATTGAGTTCTCAACCTTCTCCTGAGAGCTAATATCCTATGTCCTCATTTCACAGAAGCAAACCTTGCCTAAAATTATATTTACCTGCTTACTTCATGTATAATAACTAAATATCTGTAGGCAAATGACAAATATTCAACTCAACCAAGCAACAGGAAAGTAATGTACAAAGCTGCGGTGTCAACTGACATTTCCCCCCCTCTTCAGACTATAGAGGTCCTCCTCTCCCTTTTCTCTTGAAATGTAAAATGGAATTTTGATGTTTTCTTTTTCTATGTGTGGCGTTCTTAAAGAACATATAAAACTGTTTTCAAAAAAAAAAATTAAACTACACGAGTCAAAGAAAAATAAAAAAGGGAAAAGAAGAACAATGAACAGGATAGTTAAAGCGAAAGTTTAATATTTTTCTTCCTTTAAAAAAAAAGACCTAAGATTTTTACATTGAAAAGAAATATTTGGACTCTCCGTATATTGTTTTTAATTCATGGAACAATGCAGCCATTTGTTTTTTTCCTTCTGGAACACAGGGAATTATTTAGGCCAAGTATGAATTCAAAGTAAAAAGTTGAGAGAAAAAAGAAATACCAGTATAAGAAAACTCATGGTGAATTTGGCATTCTTTCCAGTATATCAAAATAAAACTCAGTTTAGAAATATGATAAAAATTTCTGACATACACATAAAGGAAAGAACAATTAAATGGTAGAAAAAATTTAAGATAACTCACATTTCCCCTTCTAGAAGCTCTATTTCTTGCAACTTACATCTTCACGTGCAGTTTGCATATAGCAACTCTGCTAAAAACAACCACATGGAAAATTTTTGTTCCAGATAATACTGCAGGACGGGGCTTGGCAGCTACAAGTTGTAATCAGAACACTTCAAGAGCTAATGTAACAGAGATAACAACCACACATGCATTTTGGTGCACAGCGTTAACTATTTTTCACAAAGCAGGCTGCAAGAGAGTCAAAAGCTGTTAGGTCCTACTTCATATGCATTCAGCAAGGAGAATTATTCTCTTCAGTTAGGGAGAGTTTTGCGCCTATGAATAAAAGAACTGCTGAAAATATAAAAGATTCTCTTTTCCAGTTAAGGCATTCTTGTATTATTTAAGGGGCTTACACATATAAGTCGGGGACGGTCAAAGTGACGAAAGTGACTTTTCCCAGTACTTCCGCAGGCCTCAACTGCCACCTACTATTCAGTTAAGACCCCCCAGCCATCTACTTGGCAACTGAAGAGGCTACTTATTTAATGGATGTGGAAATCCACTGTACAAAGAACCACTTTTCCCCAGGAGTAATCTAAAGAAGAAAAGAATGCTAATTTTATTTGTGCTTATAGCCAAAGAGGGGAGAATAAAGAGACCTGTGACTTGGTAAGTTTCCTGTACTCAAGTCCATAGACTGGGATAAAAGGAGTCACAGAAACGTTGTGACTTCAAGCCAAAGTTCAAATGGCAAATTCAGATGAAGCTCTAACTTGGTGGAAATTAGCCACCATGTTAATTTGAGGAATGTGAAATGAGAGAAACCCCTCCATCAACAACAGTCAGAGGGGGTTTAATGAGACCCAATGGCGTTATTCTCTTTCCTCCAGCCCTAGCTGGCCTCACACAGCTGGGCTAAGATGGCTTCCAAAGTCCAAAATAAGACACTAGCCCAAGGCAGTGCTGGCCCTCCTGCTGGAACTCAGGAGCAAAGGAATCAAAGGCTCTTTTATTCTCCCTCCCACCAGAACATGCTCCCTCTCTGTTGTAAACTAAATGCTTGCCAGAATGAATTATTTAGCTCAAAACAGACATAAAGAAATTCTTAAATAACACATGTCCCTTGGAATTTTAATAAGTTCAGGTGACCAAACGAGTTGTTTTGTTTGTTTGTTTCTTGTCTGACACATAATATTCACTTGTGGTCAGGATCCCATCAGGAGCCTTAGGTCATGGCAGACACAGAAACTTCTCAAACTATAGACTTTACAGCTGACAGCCGTACTCCATGCTTGAAACTGAGGTGTTCTGAGGCTGTTCTCTTCACTAGAATGTCTAAACTCAACACAAAGTCTTTGTTCTTCCTCTAAAACCAGGCTTCCCTTAGGATTTGCTATTTCTGCCAGCAAGACCTCAGTTCTTCCAAGAACAAAGCCTGAAAAGTCGTTTGTGAATCCTTCCCTGGCAGCCCCTTTCCGTTCCCCTCTCAGTCTGACCTCTTAAGCAATTATTGTCTGAATCATTCAACTGGCAAGTAATCATATACGGCCTTATAACATATGTCTTGTAAAACGATTTAAATGTCAGTGCATTTACAGCTTGTCTTCACAGATAGATTAGAAACTCCTTGAGGGCAGGGAGTGGGCCTTTCCCTCCATTGTATTCCACACATGACAAATTACAAAAACTCCAGAAATACCAGTTGATTTATTCAGTCAACAGATATTTGTTGCACTTCTTATTCTGAGCCAGGCACAGCTCTGGGTACTGGGGACACCATGACACTCCAGCAACCCCACAGCCCTGTACTCCGTGCACCTGTGTTCTGTTAAGGCAAACGCTGGAGGGTCCCCAAAGAACCTCTGCTTCAGCAGTTCCTCATACACTCACTAAACTATTTAAGATGAGCAAGAAAATTAAAATTTATTTCCCAAAAAAGAGGCCTACTGAGAAGCTCCCCCCTCTGCCTCTCACTTCAAGGAAGTATCTAAGGAATGTTAAGCCACAAGAGAGTTTAGAATCTAGATCTGCATGCCCCTTCCCCATTTTACAGATCAGGAAACCGAGGTCAGAATGGTCAAAGTATCACCCGGACAATGGTAAGGTCAAGTCCAATCCTGGGTCCTGACACTCAGTCCAGGGTTCCTTCCACAGTAGCACAATTTACTCCAAATCCTTCAAAAATAAAGTAGTAGTCTACCTGCTGTGATGTCCCTTCTCCTGTGTTCGTTTCTGTGAGAAAATTAGGAGTGACGGCACTCAGTGTTTTGAATCTATCACCTCTTAAACTTCCTCAATCTGCAAATTATCAAGACCTTATCTACATATTTTTTATGTTGACTACAAAATATGGAATTCTATTGGGGCACCTGACTGGCTCAGTTGGAAGAGCATGCGACTCCTGATCTCAGGGTCATGAGCTGGAGCCCCAAGCTGGGTGCAGAGATTACTGAAAGTAAACTTAAGGAAAAAAAAAAAAAATATATATATATATATATATATGGAATTTAGTCATAAAAAGTGCTTTGTCATTTTATTTTCCTTATTTTTAAAGCAGACTTAATAATCGCACAACACACTGAAATAACCAATACAGCTGTCAACCAGATTATCCAAGTATAACTCTTGTCATATTATTGTATTTTCTTCAAAGATGATCTTTTTAGAAAATTTAAAACCAAATTTTCAAAACATCAGAATTCTAAAACTACCTTCCAAACTGATACAACTTCCCAATGATAATTTTAAATCCCAAAAGACAACAATCAGATTTAGGAATTCAGCAAGTTTTACATGGAGAGTTTTGTACTCATCATTAAGTCCAGGCACAATGAAAGAATTAACTATCATTACCTATCATGAAGGCTTAATGGAATTGGTAGTTGATGATCTTTGGTAACAGAAACAGTGTTTCTACCACATGAGAAAAGGTAAAAAGAAAACATTAAGAATTTGAACGGACGTTTACTATCCTGAAGTTTTCAAGATAAAAATTCCTTCAACAGAATAATTATGCTCCTTCAGTCACTGTAAGCAAAAGCTTCGGGGTCCCTTGACTGCTACTGGTAATTGCAAAAAAAAAAAAAGTACAGAAGAGCTTACAGACATCACAGTCCCATTTGCTGTAGTGACACTACTGAGCAGCGACCTAATGCTTAGCACAGATCCTGGGCTGTCCTCGAACAAGGGCATGGTAATTCTGGCTGCCTGTGCCCCTCTCCTCCATGTAAGAGGTCAGGTGCCCACCCAGAGGAAGAGGCTATTTCTGTTTCTAGGCCCAATTCCAAAACCAGGGGCATGTTCTGGAAGTCCGGACAAGAACCATCCTATTAACTGACAGCTGAAGAGTGGAGCCCAAGCTGGGTGCAGATTACACACCCGGGAACTGGCCGAGGTCTTACTCCCAGGCTGGCTGGCAGCTCACAGGCCACCTTGGTCTGGCCTCAGAAGCAGGTTCTCCTGCTGAGATTGCACACCTGCCCAATGCTGACAGCTGGGCCATGGAGGAGCCCAAACTTGGTGTCCAGATTTGAGGCAGGCCATAGGGAAGCTCCTCCTGCAGAGATACAGTGATAGCCAGCTGGCTTAAATCAATCCTTTGTTTTCAGACTTACATTTTATCTTGGCTGAAATTTCAAGTCCTGATGAAAATCCTACCATTATTCCAAATGGCTGCCTTGTCTTGAAATAACTCTTTAAAAATCTGAGCGCCACTGTTAAGTGCATACTACCAAGAGTTTACTTGTTTTCTGTAACCCTAGTGACGGTGATCTGTATGTTTCCACTCAGGTCCTTAAAGTAAAAAAGCAGCTGTTTAATATACAACACAGGACAAAAAACAAAACACAGCACTAGCAAAATTGAAAGAAAGCATGGACATTTTCACCTCCACTTTAAGTAGACTTCAAAAAATTCAGAGGATGAAATATATTAGAAGAGGTTCTTACCCTTTTGCAAACAGATATAGAAAAAAGTAAAAAGAGATGAAAAGGCTAGGGAATCTACACACTTCCTCCAGGCTTTCTCTCTTTTTTTGATGTCCCTTTCAGTCTCTCTAGGAAATTTAAGAAAAGCTTTCAGACCAGAGGAACACACTAGTGTGCAAAGAAAACAATGCTGTGTGAGTTGACTATGAAACAGTAAATATAAAATGGAGTTGTAAATGGAATGCACAGGAGCCATAACAAAAGATGACTTTAAAGATAAAAACTAAAACAAATTTTTTGTCATGTAAAAGCCCTTAAGTATCATCTTAATTGACATTTGGACTACCCTGTAAATACTGTAAACAGTGAGACAACCGTCAAAATCCCATGGGCCAAATGCTCCCAAAAGAATCAGTGTTCAAACTCCCGATGTCTTGTTTAACAATTACAGTACCACTCATCCAAGATAAATTTTTACAGCAAATCCATTCATTAAAAACTATTATCAAGCAACATTTTGTCTACTGGATGGCCAACAATGTTTCCTTTTACCCTTTGTTTTCATAAAGATTCTACATGAAAAGAAAACAAAAATCGGAAATGCATGAATATATGTATGTCTTTGAGGGTCAAAACTGCTTTAGCAAAAACAATCTGAACTGGATACCAAAGCCTAAAGATCAATAATCTGGAAATGTCAAAAACTTCTGGGCAACCAACTTGACTGCTAAACTATAAGACAGGCCTCATTATAACTTACAACACTCTAGTCATCCTCTGGGACCCCTTAAATTCTGTTAGCCACCTACACACTGTCTTCCTGGGCCATATCCGTGTATAAAGAAAACACTAGTGCTCAGCCAGGCAAGAAAACCCCACCTCCCCCAAGCTGTTAGGCATATTCTTCCCCCTGTTGAAAACAATTTAGAGAGCCCTCCATCTCTCTAAAGCATCCCCATGGTTTCAGACGACATTGAGCTTGTTCCTCAAAACATCTATTAAAAATAAATAAATAAATAACAGCTTGGGCACACAATCTGAAACCACTTTATGTTGTTGGCTGACTTTTTCACATATTCTTGTCTCATTTCTCCGTAGACTCAGAAAGCTGCTTGAAGGGTCTTATGTTTCTTTAGCACTACATAGCTTATCCCCAACTCGCTTCTTCCTTGCATTCGCAACGAATATTCACAGACTCCTAGAAAGTTATAAACTGAAAGGAGCTTTAAAGATGACTTAGTCTGAGCTCCACTTGAAATGAACTAGATGATTCATTAACCTTTGATAGCCCAGTTAGGCAGATCTACGTTCAAATCCTGTCTGTGGCACATTCTGGTTACAGAAACTGTTTTCTCATCTGTAAAACAGAGATAATACGTACCTCATAAAACTGTTGTAATGATCAAATGAAATAATACATATATTTTTATTTGGGACTTTTCATTTTCTTTGTCCTTGCTAAGACAATCTTTTTGGCTGATTTTCTTCCTAAATTATATTACATTAAACTGCAAGCTCACTCGGCAGGGCTTCCTTCCTACTGTATTTTCTAATCTTATGGTGCCTAGTCCAGTGGTAGGCATCTTTTGAGAGAGCCATAAACCAACCATGTGAAAGAATGTGTTAAGTCTCTATAATCACTACCTATTTAGGCAAATGTACAGTCCTTGAGTTTCCTCCTTAGGTCTGTGTGTTTCCTAAACTGTGCCTCTCAAAACAAACACACCTATCTCCCTACTCCCTCTTCCCACACACATACAACCTTCTTTTTAGAACTAAAAAACTAAATGAACCACGGCGTCCCACAAGTGTTGGAATAAAGTTAGCATCTTCACCAGAACACTCAGGAAACTGTGATTAAGTCAAGAGACAGGATCTGGAAGGGTTCACATTTCTGGAGAAGTTTCTTAGGATGCGTGGCATCAAGTTCTTAAACGAGAATTACCTGCCTATAACAAATGCTCAGCAGAGAGTGAACCAGAAACTCACTGGTGAGTTGGTGAAGTTAAATATTGCACTTCACTAACCAAGCAGTGACTAATAAGATTAGTTTGGGTTCTAATACTGGGTGTAGATATCCTTCAACAAGAATCAAGTTCCATTGGAAGTGCTGGCCCCTTAAAGTAAATTTAGATTTAAGGAGGCATACATTTTGCTTTTGAAAACACATTTTATTAGAAAAACACTGGCTCCATACGCCAGGACAAACGTGTCATTTCTTTCCTTTGCAAAGGGCAGCGACAAAAGAACCAATGGGTGAGAAGGGGATAAGATTCTAGATCCCTGAAGAGGACATCGATGTCCACCAGAGTCAGGTTGGTTCTTTCAAGGAATATTTTTCTTAACAGCTAAAATGGTTTAACACATAATCAGCATCTTGTATCAATTACACCAATGCCATTAAGTAACCCTGGTGGCCTGGGAAAGGACCGCAACACACAGAAATCCTCCTGGCCTCAGCTGTAACCCCTCCTGCGAGGCTTGACAGCGCGTCCAAGGCGCCCAGACACCAGCCGCCAGGCTCCCCCCAGCGCCCTCCTCTCGCAGCGAATTGCCAAGGCTCTCGGGCCAAACTCCACCGTCCCTCGATTCAAAACCGCGAAAATGCGAACCCTGCTAAGCAAACGGCAGGGCGCGTAACAACTTTTCTTTCCCTTCTGCACGGATTTGAGATGCTGGTTTCTAATACCAACTTCTCAGGTCCACAGTCCACAGTTTCCCCGCACCTCGGGGTGGGGGGGTGGGGGGAGGAGGAACGGGGAAAAACGAGAGAGAGCGCGGACCAAAGAGAGGGCTGCGGAGTTCTAAAACCTCAGCGGTTTTTCGGTTGCGAGAAATTCAGTATACAGCAGCCCCATGATGATTAAATGCAAACATAAAGAAAGAAGAATGCTCTTCCCCTCACCTCTGCTACAAGGAGTAATAAACACATGCAGGAGGCATTAGGTGGAAATGCCGGGCCCTCCCACGGGCCGATGAGGCCCGCAAAGCAGGCCGTCTGGAATCTGGAGGAAGAAAGCCGGCAAAGTGGAGGCAGGCCAGGGCGTGAGCTTACAGCCTCGGTCCCGAGCCTGCCGCGGAAGGGGCCGAGGGGAAAGAGATGGGGGACTAAGTTGAAGAACCAGCCCCGCGCGCCGTCAGGACAGCGGTGCGGGCCGTGAGGCCCAAGGAGAGGCGGCCGAAGCTCTACTTACATAACGCTTCAACTTCTTCTCCGGGGGGGACTTGCGGAGCCATCCCGAGCAGACCACTTCGCCGCCGCTCATGGTGCGCGCCTCTCCGGCTCCCGGCCGGGCAGCGGAGGGGCGGGCGGGCGCGCTCCCGACGCAGCCGACGCCTGCCGGCGGCGCAGCGGCCAGAACCTGGCTCTCCCGAGGCGCAGCCGGGACAGACGGGACGCGCGGGCTCCGCGGCGCACTGCCTGTGCGCGTCCGAGCGTCTCCCGCGCGGGTCCGCAGACGTGAACAGAAGCGGGCAGCGTCGCCAAGGCCGACACCTCGGGGCAGGGGCAGCTGCCGGGCCGAGGGCGCCCGGGCCTTTCAGTGCGCCCCGCCTAGCCGCCAGGCGCGCCGTCCCGCCGGCCGCCTCAGCAGCGCTCGGGCTCAGCGAAAACTCTGCCCCTGAACGGAGCCGAGCCTCGGTCCCCTGCGCTCCGCCCCCTAGGAACAGGACCTCCCCAGGCGCTTTCGGAAACAGACACTACGTTGCACGCGCGCGCACACTCTCTCTCTCTCTCTCTCACACACACACACTCACTCACACAATGCCCCCGCGCGCGGCGCCCACTCCGGCTCGCCCCTTGGTTTCGGCGCGCCGGGCGCGATCCTCTCCTTCCCCTTCCTCGGGAGAGGGTGGGTCACTTCCCCGCGGCGCCCGGGGAACGGCGGGGGGGCGGACAGAGGGAAAAGGGGAACCGCGAGGGTCTCCTGCAGGCGCAGGGCAGGTCCTGGGCCACGCAGGGAGCCGCCGCGGTGGCGGCGAAATGCGGAGCGTCGCTGGGCGGCGGGTGCTGGGCAGGGCGCAAGTCCCGCCGGAGGGTGGGTCCGCTCTCGCCGCCGCCGGAGAGGGCGGGGAGCGGCGGAGGAACGAGGCACTCGGCTGCTCCGCTCCGGGGACCGACCCCACTGTCCCGTCCCCTCACGTTCCTCCCGCGCCGCCTCCCCCACCGCGGGGCGCGCGGCAGGTTCAGAGCGGCCGAGCCTCCCGGTTCCCTCTTCCTTTCCTCCTCCCCTTCCCACGTTCGGGCCGGCTCCGGTTTCTGCCCAGACTTTCTCTGAAACTCCGCCGGAGCGCTTCCAGCCAAAACAACAAGGGCCGGGGGCGGAGGGAGCGGACGGAGGGAGGGAGCGAGAGAGGGAGGGAGCGGGAGTCCGAGAGGCACCCTGGGATCTGTAGTTCGGGAAGCTGGAACGGGGTCCTCAGCCGCCCTGCGGCAGCGGCGGCCGGAGCCCCTAGCCGGCCCCTAGCAGGGGAAGGCCGGGCGAGGCCAGGGCCGCCGGGGCTCGGGCCCTGGGAGGAGCGAGGAACGTTCGAGTGTCAGTTTGTGGTTTGCCATGTTGGCTCTGTCGGGTATCAGAGTGTGTAGTGTACACAAGATCAGGAGTTTGGGGGGTTTTCTGTGCTTGACAGCCCGCAAGCAAAACAGCCCGGAGGGCGACCGCGACCCGGCGGATCCAGGCCGGGGAGACAAGGGCCGGGACCGGGAGGCGGAGGGGGGAGCGCGCCGTGGCGACTGGCCTGGTGGGGAGGACGGGGGAGGGGGGGGACCCACCCGGGCTGGCTTGGGTTGGTCCCCGGAGCAGGCCTGCCAGAGTGGTGGGAGCGCTTAGTGTGGCCAAAGCATTTGACTGAGTCTTTGTGTGGGACGTTTTAGAGTCTCACACTCCCTCCGTTTGTGGCCAGTTTCTTCCACTTGACGTTGTATTTGTTTAGAATCTACCCTTGGAATGTTGGTCTAGAACAGGGAGACTCCCTGGGTGTCCTAGTACTATTTGCCTACTGGTGTGTGTTGTTTTACAATTGTGACACCTGGTCCTGAGCTTACCATTGTCCTGTAATAGCAATATCTTTTCCAATTTATTTATGAAAAACAAAGCCCCAAAACAATTTTCAGAAGGTAATGTAAATAATCGGATAAAACTGCCAAAAATACTAGGAGATAAGTGGGCATTTGCTTATTAACACGACATTCATATTCGGCAGTTCCTCTCAGTTTGGAAAATGTACAATTGCAGTAGGGAGTTAGGTGCTGGGGTGGTGACCAAGATCCCTACACTCAGGGAGGTGACGTTCCTGTGGTGGCAGAGGATCGTAAACAAAGGGTCAACCGAAGTACAGATTGTGATAAATGTTGTGCCCTGAGGGAAACATATAGTAAAGTGAAAGAATAACTGGGGTGGACTCAGTCAGCTGGGGTGAGAGGTAAGTCTTCCTTCAAGAGGCATTTAGATGGAGATTTGTAAGATGTTGTGAAGAGAGGAGCATCTCAAGACTTGTTTTATGAAAAGATAAAAGGGATAACCTTGACCAGGGCAGAGGGAAAGAACAAGCGAGGGGACTTGTTTTTCTTAAGTTGTAAGGCTTTTTAGAATACCAGTGATTGTCATTTTTACAGCAGCTAATAAACCAGAGCAATTCTTTTTAAGTGTGTGAATGCAGATTTTGTCACAAGTCCAAAGGAAAATAAATCATTGAATTTGTTTTCCACTTCTCCCGTAGGAAATGTGTATATACACTGAGTATTTATAATTAACATTCATAAGATTAGTTCACTGTTGGCTCTAGAAAATTTATCACTATCTCCACTCCTGTTATAAAGTCTTTTTAATGGAAAATTGTAATATATCTTGTAATATTTAGCTTTTGGAAGTTCCAGTAAACTTTTCTTTATTTCAAATAAGGGATTCAGTTATCTCGTTTCTATGAGACAGAAGAATACTTGAAGAAATATTTAAGTATTTTGCCTATCTTCAACTGTGTTGTTTTAGATTTGTATTTCAAGAGATCAAATAAGGGTTGAGGAGAGGTTGAAGATAGACACAGCTTCATGTGTGTACTTTAGAAAGGACATTTGCATTATTTTAACATATGCCATTTTTAGATTATCTGTTAAATCACATTTTATATCTTTATACATTAAAATGTATGCTGGAAAAAGCTATCACACGTAAGATTCTTAAATTTCATTCATACAACGAATACTTATAGAATATCCTGGTATGTGCAAGTCCCTGAGGACCTAGGATAGGATAGGGAGGAAAGCCAGACCTGTTCTTGTACTCCTCTATCCTGGAGAAACACATTTTACAGATAATTAGCGCTGTAACTTCTACAATACAGTTATGTGTGGTATGCAATGGTGTGAAAGAAAAGTAGAGTTTTATCTGGGCGTATTAACAGGAAGATCCGTCCCTGGGAGGAGAATGAATAGGTTGGGATAGACTTCCCTGAGGAAAAGACTTTAAACGGAGATCCTCAGGTTGAGTGGAATCAGCCTGGCAAAGCAGCAGAGAGTATTCCAGACAGAGGAACTACTAGGTGTACAAGTCCTCAGTGTAGAAGGAGCTCCCGAGGACCTGAATGAAGGCAGCAGTGAGGCAAGTGAGAGGGACATTGGACTGAGTAAGGCTACAGGCAAGGGACAGGTTGCACACATGCTTGCAGATTAGAGTTGAAACTTTTTCTTAGAGCAAATGACCATATCATTTCCTGTGGTTCAAATCACCTCAAACAATCACCACTATGGACTTTGTCATTCACTTCCAGCATCCTCCTTTAACCACATGTCCTCTAACTTGATCTTTTAAGATCTTCCTGTGTAATCTTCTTAACAGCTTTTCTAGCCTATTAACACTTCGCCTTTGGATGATCCATCAGACCTCTCCTTTCTCTGCTTCCCCCTTGTCCGGTTTAAATTCCATGGTCCATATTTTTAATGACATGGTCCCAACTCCCAAAACCCAATTCTGAATGAGCCCAACTCTACTTTCTTCTGCACCCAAGCAACCAGGTGCTGTTGGAGGGAATCACCCAACAGGATAAGTGGCATCACCATAAATTCATGTTCAAAGACCTCAAATAGATCCTCAACTTTCTAAGGAGAACAGGTCTTAGTTTTCTGGGCCCTAAATCTTATATAGTTTGGAGAGTGCTTTTAAAGGAAAAGAATATACAATTACAAATATCAAATTAGGATGAATATGTGTTTAGAATGAGGACATGAATGGCAAACATATTTACTGGAGGCATGGAGATACCGGCGCCTTTCTTTTGAGGTCTCTACAATGATTACCAGAATCCTTACACAAATATGCTTCCTGAGTGCATCCTGGCTTCCCCTCCCAGCTATGACTCTCCATCTCTCCCAGCAGCTCCCTACCATCAGGGGAGACCTGCGCTGAAGTTTCATTAGCTTTATGGCTCTCCCTGCTACCTGGCGATCCCACTTCCTTTATCTGGAAAGTGCACTAGCCTACCCTCTGCCATAACTTGTCTTTAAAAAAAAAATAGCTTTATTGAGCTATAATTCACATACCATAAAATTCACATCTTTAAAGTGCACAACTCAGTGATTTTTAGTGTACTTACAAAACTCTTCAACCTCACTACTATCTAATTTCAGAATATTTCATTGCCCCCCAAAGAAGCCCCATCAGCAAAGAAATTCCCATTAGCAGTCACTCCCCATTCTCCCCTTCCGCCTGCCCCTAACAACCACTTAATCTTTCTATTTGCCTCTTTTGGACATTTATATAAATGGAATTATACATTAAGTGGCCTTTTGTGACTGGTTTCTTCCAATTAGCATAATGTTTTCCAGGTTTATCCATGTTATAGTGTATATCAGTACTTCATTCCTTTCTATTGTTAAATAATATTCCATTGTATAGATATGCCACATTTTTCTTATCCATTTATCAATCGATGGGCATTTGGATTGTTTCTACTCTTTGGCTATTATAAATCATGCTTGCAATAACTCTTAAACCGTCTCAAACTTCTCAAATTTCCAACTCCCCACCATCCCCATTAACTGAAGATCTTTTTTACGGCATCACCAGAATGCCCAAGTGCTCAGATGTAAACTCCAACCTATGGCCATCAGATATGCAAAGCTACATACTGTCTTCATTCCTCCTACTCTCCCTTCTTCCTATGGCAAATAGAAAACATCGCTTTCTTCCTATGAGAGGCCAATCTGTCCACTTATGCTTTGGATTTCATCCCAGTGCACCTTCTCAAGAACCTCATCTCTTCTTTCTTTATCCAAATACTCTCAATGTAGTCCTTTCTATTGCCATCTGTGTATGTATGTATTCCAATAAAACTTTACTTACAAAAGCAAATGGTGAGCCAGATTTGGCAAAAGGGCCATAGTTTGTCAAATTTTGCTTTATGCCATCATGATCTGATTGGGTGCACATTAACACACACACACACACACACACACACACACACACACACAC